>NC_069134.1:59303200-59945700 GCF_026914265.1 Mya arenaria | reverse complement strand
TTCCTTGATTGGGCCACGATTTTTTAAAAATAACAAAATATGGTTCAAGTTATCTATGTGCGAAACATTTGTACTGTATGCGTGGAATTATTCAAAATAATATCAACAAGAATACCCACAAAACTTGAAATAGGAACCTAGTTAGTATAACGGCATTTGCCTGGTACAGCCATATGGTCGACAAATCAGTGGCATTAGCCTGGTACCGCCGTATGGTCGTACGGTCGAAAAATCAGTGGCATTGACCTGGTACCGCCATATGTTCGTACGGTCGACAAATCATCGGCATATAAAGCCTGGTACCGCCACATGGTCGTACGGTCGACAAATCATCGGCATTGACCTGGTACCGCCATATGTTCGTATGGTCGACAAATCATCGGCATATAAAGCCTGGTACCGCCACATGGTCGAACGGTCGACAAATCATCGGCATATAAAGCCTGGTACCGCCACATGGTCGTACAGTCGACAAATCATCGGCATATAAAGCCTGGTACCGCCACATGGTCGTACGGTCGACAAATCATCGGCATATAAAGCCTGGTACCGCCACATGTTCGTACGGTCGACAAATTATCCGCATATAAAGCCTGGTACCGCCACATGGTCGTACGGTCGACAAATCATCGGCATATAAATCCTGGTACCGCCACATGGTCGTACGGTCGACAAATCATCGGCATATAAAGCCTGGTACCGCCACATGGTCGTACGGTCGACAAATCATCGGCATTGACCTGGTACCGCCATATGTTCGTATGGTCGACAAATCATCGGCATATAAAGCCTGGTACCGCCACATGGTCGAACGGTCGACAAATCATCGGCATATAAAGCCTGGTACCGCCACATGGTCGTACGGTCGACAAATCATCGGCATATAAAGCCTGGTACCGCCACATGGTCGTACGGTCGACAAATCATCGGCATATAAAGCCTGGTACCGCCACATGGTCGTACGGTTGACAAATCATCGGCATATAAAGCCTGGTACCGCCACATGGTCGTACGGTCGAAAAATCATCGGCATATAAAGCCTGGTACCGCCACATGGTCGTACGGTCGAAAATTCATCGGCATATAAAGCCTGGTACCGCCACATGGTCGTACGGTCGAAAAATCATCGGCATATAAAGCCTGGTACCGCCACATGGTCGTACGGTCGACAAATCATCGGCATATAAAGCCTGGTACCGCCACATGGTCGTACGGTCGAAAAATCATCGGCATATAAAGCCTGGTACCGCCACATGGTCGTACGGTCGACAAATCATCGGCATATAAAGCCTGGTACCGCCACATGGTCGTACGGTCGACAAATCATCGGCATATAAAGCCTGGTACCGCCACATGGTCGTACGGTCGACAAATGGCATATAAAGCCTGGTACCGCCATATGTTCGTGCGGTCGACAAACCATCGGCATATAAAGCCTGGTACCGCCACATGGTCGTACGGTCGACAAATCAACGGCATTGACCTGGTACTGCCATATGGTCGTACGGTCGAAAAATCAGCGGCATTTACCTGGTACCGCCATATGGTCGTACGGTCGACAAATCAGCGGCATTTACCTGGTACTGTCATATGGTCGTACGGTTGGCAGTCAGTGGCATTGACCTGGTACTGCCACATGGTCGTACGGTCGACAAATCAGAGGCATTAGCCTGGTTCCGCCAAATGGTCGTGCGGTCGACAAAACAGCGGCATTTGTCTATTACCGTCATATGGTCGTGCGGTCGGCAAATAAGCGGCATCGGCCTGGTACCGCCGTATGGTCGTACGGTCAGCAAATAAAAAGTGATCTTGAATTAATACTCGTTTAAAAATCACCTCATATACTATCCTTTATGTGAACACTGTAACGCTTAAGAACATGCCGAACACTTCTACTGCTCAGTATATACAGTCGAAAAGCACAGACTTTTTCAGAACACTATGCAATTTTAACCTTTGAGTACTAACAAACTACTTTTCGGATCTTATAATCTCTCTTATGATGATTGTAATATTTACGGAAGTGCATCATGCTATAAAGTATAGTTATAACTTCTTCAACATTCAACTGTAAGCACAAGGAGCACTCCATTACTCGCCCCCATCCATTCCTTTTCCTCTCTTGATATCTCTCTCTCCTCAATTTTATTTCTTACACTTAGCTTAATTTCCACTTTTTCAATTATTATTTATTACATTACACGATCTGTTAATAATAAAACACTTATCTCGTAGTCATAAAACACATGATTCTCATTCCTTATATAATGTATATGAAAAATACATAAATGCATGAAATATTTCACTTGGTTTCAAAGTTTATGTGAAAACGGAATCATTTTGCTTCTCCTGTGACGTTATGGAAAAGGGCCGTAAAAGGAGTTGGAGACCCTCGTGGTCCAATCCCTTTGCATGTCTTTTTATATGAACGTCAGCTTTGTTACACTGCACTGATTCTGTTTCTTTGGTGTTTTCTTCATCCAATAATGTATCGTCATGTTATATAAAATATGTTTAAATATAAAAGCACCGGCCCGATTATGGCTTTCAAATTCTGTGTTAAACAGGTACATATTTTGTGTCGTTGTTTCTCTTACAGAGGTTTCAATTTCCTGTCGTTCTTTTTTACACAGATGTTCGTGATTTCTTTCACAGAGGCGTCAATTTCTTGTCGATGTTTCCCTCAAAGAGCTATCAGTATCATATCGTTGTTTCTCTCAAGAAGATGTCAATACCGTATCGTTATTTCTCTCAAGAAGATGTCAATTTCGTATCGTTGTTTTTTTCATAGAAATGTCAATATCGCGTCGTTATTTCTCTCAAAGAGATGTCAACATCGCGTCGTTATTTCTCTCAAAAAATGTCAATATCGCGTCGTTATTTCTCTCAAAAAGATGTCAATATCGCGTCGTTATTTCTCTCACAGAGATGTCAATATCGCGTCGTTATTTCTCTCACAGAGATGTCAACATCGCGTCGTTATTTCTCTCACAGAGATGTCAACATCGTGTCGTTATTTCTTTCAAAGAGATGTCAACATCGCCTCGTTATTTCTCTCAAAAAATGTCAATATCGCGTCGTTATTTCTCTCACAGAGATGTCAATATCGCGTCGTTATTTCTCTCAAAAAGATGTCAATATCGCGTCGTTATTTCTCTCACAGAGATGTCAATATCGCGTCGTTATTTCTCTCAGAGAGATGTCAACATCGTGTCGTTATTTCTCTCATAGAGATGTCAACATTGTGTCGTTATTTCTCTCACAGAGATGTCAACATTGTGTCGTTGTTTCTCTCACAGAGATGTCAACATTGTGTCGTTATTTCCTTCACAGAGGCGTCGATTTCGTGTCGTTGTTTCTCTCACAGAGATGTCAACATCGTGTCGTTATTTCTCTCACAGAGGCGAAGATTTCGTGTCGTTGTTTCTCTCAAAGTGATGTCACCATTGTGTCGTTATTTCTCTCACAGTGTCGTTATTTCTCTCAAAGAGATGTTAATATCGTGTCGTCCTTTCTGTCAAAGAGATGTTCATATCGTGGCGTTATTTCTCTCAAAGAGATGTGAATATCGTGGCGTTGTTTCTCTCAAATATATATCAATTTCGTGTCACTGTCTCCTCAAAGAGATGTGAATTTCTTGTTGTTGTTTCGATCAAGAAGATGACAATATCGTGTCGCTATTTATCTCAAAAAGATGTTAATTTCTTGTCGATGTTTCCCTCAAAAATGTCAACATCGTGTCGTTATTTCTTTGAGAGATGTCGATTTCGTTCCGTTGTTTCTCTCACAGAGATGGCAGTTCCGTTTCAATGTTTCCCTCCGATAGAGAGTGGCCAATGTTGTGTCATTGTTTCTCTCAAAAAGGTAACACTGTTCGCTACTTCATACAATGATTGATAGTCTTGAAATGAACACAGTTCGTGTACATGTATAAATATTCAGTCGAAGCCCATTTGCATTGAATTCCCAAGATCCCGCGAAAAAACCTGAAGCGTCGGGAAAATTGAGCTAAGCGATAATGCATACGATTAGTAGAAAAATTCGGTTCTTCACAACCAGTTCGAGCCAACGAGGAATTCGAGCCATGCGAGTTCGAGCTAACGGGGCTCGACCTTTACTGTTACCCAATATGCTTAAATATGCATTGCATTTGATGCATGTGGTTTTAAGGTTTAGCGGGATAATGTTCTGACCTTCGAAATGTTGTATATCAGGGGCGGGTCCGGGATATGACATAAGGAGGGCATGACATAAGGAGGGCGTAACATAGGGGCGTTAGCTTTTGACTTGCGCCCCTTCCTTAGAAACGAAATTCATTTGGTTCAAAATGTTGGCAATATGGGGTGGGGGCACTCCCCAAGACAATTTTAACAATTTCAAGGGCGAAATGGTGCATTTTGGGCGTATTTATTACTTTTTCTCCTATATTTAAGAGTAAACTTGGACGATTTTAGGGGGGCACTCGCCGGGTGCGACCCCCTCCCCCCTCTGGATCCATTAGGGTATACTATACAAAATGTTGGCCATCCTTTCCCCTGAAGGATAGGTACGTTGATACTATATAAAGACTTAATAATAATAAGTGGTTGGTATTATATATATACAGTAATAATAGTTGAATAAAATTGGAATGGCTTGCATGCCAGTCTGGTCTTACTATCGATTCCTGCCCAGCGAACCTACATATGGCAGCGGAATGCATATGGAGTTCCAATACCGTTCCTGGCTGTCTCCCGCATAATTCGGCACGCAGACTTGCCAAATCGCGTATTTTTATTGTATTGATCTGAAATATAATATCCAAAATAACCGCGACATATACACAAACTGTTCGACTTCGTTCATTGAGGTTTTAAGCTATTAGTGTATGAACTATATACATGCGGCTGTAGTGCACTGTATTAGCGTATTTCAATAAGTGCTAATCTTGTATTACTGCACTTTGAGGGATTGAAGTGGAATAGAGACGGGAAGATTTTAAGCAGAATATAAATGTGAAGAACGCTTGTATTGTTGTTAGAACGGAGAACTGACTACTTTTATGAGGACTTTTTATGTTTGTTTTATTGTGAAATTGTGATTGAAACTTAAACGTTATCATGGATGCTAGCTAGTTACAGGAATTTCATTTTAACAACGCACAATTTTACGAATGACGATTAAACAAGAGTATTCATTATAAAACATCTCATACTAAATGATTACCTTAAACTTGGAGTTGTTGGAACAATGCAGTGTTATATATTTCAATAGCTTTACATACCTTTGAATATGTAAGTGCCATGCTATTGAAATCAATTGATATGGGTCCACACAATGATCTACGAGTCTTTATCAAAGCCGCTTCATATGCGCTCACTTTAGCACTGGGTAAGTACATGTGCACTCATCTTCTAAACCTTTGTATTTCTCGTTTCTACTCTTAATCGTCTGTTAACAGAATACCGCCTTTCAATGAACACGTGCCGCAAAAAATGAAAAGATATAATGTAAAACACATAAGTGGCAATTAATCGGCACTCCTCGGCCATTTTTCACCGAATACCACCTAAGATTTATACCGATTTATTAGTAGAAGTAGTTCATAGAATTTATAATAATACAACAAATTAATTGAAGTGTCTCAACGTGTAATTTGTTTAGTTCTGTTCAAATCGATTCACAGGGAAGTGTATTATTGCATAAATAATTCAGATTTCTATGAGTAATGTTCTAAGGTTTAACTGCTAAATTGAAATTACTACGCGATCTTCTTCAAGCGTAGTTAAATGTAAAGAATTCTGACTTTGTAAACCGACCATATACATCCGAGGCTATTTTCGATGGAAACTGGCCAGGGTGTTCCGATTTAGGTGGACGTATAAGTCATCAATATCTGAATGTGGATGTTTAGTTGCTCTTTTTCACATATACACACTTAGGCCATACCAAATGGAGTTTATGTTTAGCGCCAATTCTTAGTACGAAAACCTATCTAGCTATCCTGAAACCCCCCACCCCCTGATTTTTTTTTAAATGAGTGACATCCTATGTAGAATATAGACACCAGAGTTTACTCAATTCATGCTGGGCCATTCTCAATTGTTAGATAGCGTCCCACTCAAAATGACTTCAAATAAAACTTGTATTTAAGTGTGTTGCACATGGGAATCACACAGAGGGGGAATCACACTGAGTGCATTCTTTCCTGATATCAATGCGAAAATTACTAATACAAAGTATATGAAGCATGCTGTGTACTTCCGTGTGCTGTAGTCGGAATAAAATTTAAAGAAATTTAAAATATTGACAAATGTTTTTCTTCGATCGGGAAGTCCAAAACGTATCCGTCCGCGGAGGCTAAACATAGAAATTATTTGGTATGGCCTTAGCTATTGCATGATCGAAATAATACCAGCGTAACGCGCAAATGAAGCGTTGGTTTTTAATACACCACGATTTTATGTTTAATACGTATCATAAGTCCGCTTGGTTTTGCAGGTGTCTGTCTTTTGTTACCGGAAGTTGGTTGTGAGTCGTCCTCAGCCGTACCGGCCGGAAATCAGACGTCTACGACTTCACCAGGTGAGAAAATCCCAACCTGTCATACTGTCGATGAGCTTCCGGTCTATTTCTTTCAAATTTGTCATGACGGTCGCTTCAATGAAAGCATCAATATTTATTTGGCCACTATTTTAATGCTCCTCGAAATATTTCGGGGGAGGATATAGTCACCGATTTGTGCGTTCGTCCGTCCGTCCTTCCGTCCGTCCCACTATTCGTATCTATGCTATTTCTCAGTAATCACCGGCTTGTATTCAATGAAACTTTATGGGAAGCTTCATTGCAAGAGGTAATGTGCATATTTTCAGCAAGTTACGAAGGATGTTTTAACAGAGTAAAGGCCGTTTTAGTTTCAAAATCGAATTATGTAAGACCATATCGTCCAACTATTCGTATCCGAGCGTTTTCTCAACAAATTCATATACCGGCTTGAAGTCAATGACTTTACAGATGATATTTGCCAACCCTGAAAAATAACCGGGGTATCTTTGAGTATGAGGGAGTCATTCCCAAAGCAGGATACAGGGTCTAGATCGCTTTCAAGGCAATTCATATTCATTTCAAGGCACGTCCTACTGTATGCAAATTTCTGAGCAAAAATAGTTCTTAAAGTTAAAAGTGCACAATAGTTTGAAGTTAATTGTTCTTATTAAAATGTATGTACAAATAAACAAAAGGAACAGATGCAGCACGGAAGTGTCGACAGCTCATTGTCTTTGCACCACCGAAAAGTAGTGGAGCTGGCGTTTAGTAGGCGTGTATTAGCAAGTTCCGATTGTATTTTTAACAGAGTTATGGCCCTTTCTTTTAAGTGTTATATAGGTATCTTCGTGTCTGGGTTATTTCTAAGTAGCTACCGACTTGAATGCAATGGAACTTTATAGAATGCTGAACCTACAATAAGAGATGCACATATTTTTGCACGTTCCAGTTCAGTATTTTTTTACAGAGTTATGACCCTTTTAATTTCTATATATAGTGTAATAAAGGTACATTTTGTGTCTTGATTATTTCTAAGCAACGGTCTGCTTGACTTCGATAAAACTTTATGTGAAGCTTTAATAACAAGAAGAGATGCGCATACAGTCGAACCCCGTTGGCTCGAACTCCCATCGACCGGCGAAAATACCTCGAGCCTCGGACATTTCGAACCAAGCGGGAATGCTTACCAGAATAAAGAAAACGGTCCTTTACATCCATTTCAAGCCAACGAGGAATTCGAATCAAGCGAGTTCGAGCCAACGGGGTTTGACCGTAGTTACTGTACATTCAGGTTCGATGAATCTACATACATTTGTGGCCCCTTTAAAGTATATATTGTTTTATATAGGTTTATTCATCCTGTCCAATGTGTACACCGTCGTGGAACATACATAGTTTCAAACGATAATCTTGTTTGTTCTGATATAGACAAAACGAATCTTTAACGCGTGTTATAACGATTAAAAATACGCAAATAAAGTATTGCAAAAACGTATGCAGTGATAAATCATATAAAAAAAAGCTTTAAGTAAAGCTTTAGTCCTGAGTTAAGCATACGCATTATGCACGCTTTATATTGCATATTGTATTTTCCAGTCCACCAGTATAGCCACTCAGCGCCAGCCAAATCCTTTCCCGCCTGGCTTATTGGCGTCATCGTTCTCACATGCCTTGGAGTTTTAATCGTCATAGCTACCATTGTCCAGAGGTAAGGGCGTTTTAGCTTACAAGCATTGTTTTGTATCAGCCCTCCAGCCGCGTCTGGCTTATTGGCGTCATAGACCATCCATGCTGGATTTCTGGTCACCAGCGCTACCATTGTCCAAAGGTAAGGGTTATCCAGTCAGACAACTAGTATTAACCTAGCCGCTACCCACCATCCTCGGCACCCCAGCGTATCATAACCTATATGATATAGGTTATGATACGCTGGGGTGCCGAGGATGCTCCCCACAAGCCAGATCATTTACTAATTGACTATTTGGTATCGTTGCAAGCTCATGCCTTGGATTTCGCTCGCCGTCACTACCATTGCCAAAGGTAAGGGCTTGACAGCCTTTTATAAAAGTATGTTAAAGTATTACAGTCTAACCACTCACCACTGGCAAATTCCTACCCCTGGGTTATTGGCGTCATAGACATTTCATGTCTTGGAAATTCGGTCACCATCGCTTTTATTGTCAAGAGGTAAGCGCTCTCTAGTCTAGCCTTTTTGTTCCCCAGTACAGCTAATCAACGCCAACAAATACTTTCCCGTCTGGCTTATTCGCATTACTGTTCCCTCGAGAAGAGCCACGACAGTTTTAATATGTTCAAAACTATCACATTGATGTTACGCTTTGTTATGATTCTTCAATCGCACATAATGTTACTGCATTAAATTAAAGCTACGGTCAGCTACGATCTCCAACGATTACCAACGAAAGTCCACGAATGCCTACCCGATGCCCGTACGACTCTGCCCGAGTAAGCGTCAACTGCACAAAGATTGCGCTACGGTGTAATTAAGATTTTTAGCAAATACAGTTGTTTTAAAACAGTTCAAAACCGCCCTAGCTTCGTATATACAAACATGTTTAGACTTAGTTTGAGAATAACGCTCAGAAAACTGAATTCTTGATTGGTTAAAATTTAAAGTGACACTTTTTTTTCAAAATCAAAACATACACATGTATAACAAACGTAAAATTTGAGTGATAAATCTTTAACTACTAACTAAATCATGCATTTAAAGAAAATATTAGTTACTGATAACAAGATTGTAACCGTGTCTTAGAAAGCTGAAAACGCAAAAAAAATTGATTGGTGAATGCTAAAAGATTTGGTGTGATCTTCTATCGTGTCAAAAGGTACAAATACCGTGTTTTCTGCACCTTTCTTTCAAGTGAAACTCGGTATCCTTCATAAGAACCATTGTTTTCGACCTATTTTCATCCTTTTTGGTAAATTAATGTTTTAATTGTAGTCAATCCTATTTTGGAGTAAGTCTGCATCTTTAAAATATTAAAAAAGATGTCTGTTAAATTGTATTACAGGGGTGATATTCAATATGAGGCCACAATGCAAAAGTAGGTGGGGAAGGTCAAAAACTTAAACGTTTAAAAAGTTCATGTTTAATTTAGTTTTGAGGAACGACCTTTTTTGGGAGAGAAACATGTATTCTTGGTGATATGTTTTGGGATAGTAAGGAGTTAAACGAATTTTACAAAAGAAGATTTTATCAGATATTGGATCAAAAGGCATTCACATTGTTTCGGAAAAGTCTGTCGACATTATTACTTTGTTTTATGTCAAAATGCCCCAGACTACCAATTTAACGATGTCTTGATGATATCTTGTAAAATAAGAAAGTTATTCAGAAAAATAATGGCAAAAACTGGATGAAATTTATTTCCGGGTTACATAAATGCGTATATCTGTTACTAAAAAGATGCAATCAAAACAAAGCCACAAGACATTATTAATTGGGCAGTTCCGATAAATTGGACACATAAAAATATTCTTTTTGTATAAAGACTTTTCCGCTTTTTAATTGGAAATCTGATAATATATTCTTTCATAAAATTGCTCAACTCCTTATTGGTGCTTTTCATGTTGCAACGGATATATGAATCATGCTTGTTAAATATTGAACCTCAAACCTAAATAGAAATTGTTTGTTTTTTTAAACATTTTAAATTTTAGTCCTTCATTTGACTTTTGCATCGCTGCCGGCCTTTAAGTTTATCTTACGGTCATATATTATTGACCCCATTCACTGTATAGGTCAGTTCTTTTTTATCGAGCAATCCGATTAGCTACATCGTTCTTAAATCCACTGAAGACCAGTATTGAACACTGCATCAGAACAGATTATGTGTAACAGGTACAATGATTGTGTTATCTTTAATAGCATTTACCAAAATAATTAAGATTGTGCTTTTCTGACTTTTATTCGTTTTTGATACCCTAAGGTCAAGTTGCAAAACTGCAGATTTTCATTTTTTTGTATTTTTGGATGATAAAAATGGATGTAATTTGATGAAGTTTGATGAAATTCATTAAAAATTAAATTGCTCATTAGTCACCATTATTTTCGTAAAACGACTGGAAAAAGGGTTATTTTTTAATATAATGAAAGTTCTTTTTGAGTCTGAGTCTAGACTGGGACTTGAGACTGTTTCTTATCATGGCCCCTGGCCCTTCCCCGAAACTCCAGCATCGCCCAAGTCGCACCACAAATAACACAAATGTATCCACAATCTATCAAATATCACCACGTGTTTCTTAATCGTGGTTTATGGTACATGTGGTAGCCTTAACTATCTCAGTGAGATCATGGCCAGATACGAGCATTAAGTCGGTTTAATTTGCGTACACAGCATTAATAACCTTTAACAAACCAACGTTCGTATAAATTATTGTTCTCGAAAAGTGCGATACTTGAAAGTGACACTCTTATTCAAAATCACTACCTACACATGTTTAACAAACATAAATTTTGAGTGATAAACCTTCAACTACTTACTTAATAATGCATTTATTGAAACTATTAATTACTGATAACAAGATTGTAACCGTGTTTTTAATAGCAGAAAACGCGAAAAATATTAAATGATTGGTGAGTGATAAAAGATTTACTGTGATCTACTATTGTTTCATAAGGTAGAAATACCTTGTTTTCTGTACCTGTCTTTCAAATTAAACTCGGTATCCTTCATAAGAACCATTGTTGCCGACATTTATTCATTCTTTTTGGTATATTAAAACAATTGTATTAATTGTGGTAAATCTTATTTGGGAGTAAGAGTCCATCTTTAAAATCCACGTACTTAACGCCGCACTCTCACAGATTTGCCGTTGTGAAAACTTGTTTACTTTTTGTCTAGGAATGAGTCAATTTCAGCGTAAATATCTGCAAACCAGTGATATAAGATTTTTGTCAGCTGTCTTATATCACTGGTTTTCATGCATTTGTTTGCAATAAAATGGCTTGTTCCAAGACAAAAAAAAATATTAAAAAGTTGTCAAAACGTTTAATCTGTGAGAGTGCAGCTTTAATTAAATAACAAAATAGACATTAAAGCTGCACTCTCACAGATTGAACGTTTTGACAACTTTATGATTTTTTGTCTTGGAGGGAGCCAATTTTTGCGAAAAATTATGGACACCAGTTATATAAGACTGCTGACGAAAAATAAGATCACAGATTTTTATATATTAAGTTCAAAAGTTGATGTTTTATGCATTTTTCATAAACCGTTAGTAACGGTTTAAGCCATAAAACATTAATTTTCGAACTCAAAAATTTGCCCTTTCCAAGACAAAAAAAAAGTTGTAAAAATGGTAAATCTGTGAGAGTGCAGCTTTAACAAACCAACTTTCTGATACATTATTGTTCTCCAAAACTGCGATACTTTAAAATCCCCGTACTTAAGGAACAAAAAGTTAAGTTCACTACTTGTCTTATTGCATGGCTCATGTTTTTGTATTGGTTATTAATTAGTTCCTTAGAATTTATTTTGAGAGGCAAAAAAGCATGTTTTATGTTATGTGATTTCGCTAATTCAGTACGTGCGTGAAATCCGATTCTAACCCAAATCTGTCAGTGTTGTTTACATGGTTTCAGGATAATGCGCAGACGGGAGAACAGGATGGATCAATATAGGATGGGAACTGCTTAGAACATCATTAGAATGTACGCGGGATTCACAGAAAATACGTCACTAAGGAAGTCGATGACACTAAGCAGCTCGAGTTTGCGCAAGGTGCAACGGAAGTTCATGCTATTTTTAGATTCCTTCGCGCTTCGAGTTTTCTTGTTAAGCCAAATATATTAGAACGTATAAAAATAGTTTCGATATAATGAAAGCGCCAATATTGTTGACAAAACTGACATTATACAAGCATGTTTGTTTTGAAAGCTATAGACTTGACTTACCAGTATCTATATTAAAGGCAATGCCACTGGGCGACGCATATGGACGGGCACAACGGTAATTAAATTATTATCATCAGCTCTTAAAAGGCAAGATAATCGTGTATAAGACGAAATGGGGCAGTGGAAATGACTTGTGGGGCAGTATGCAGGCGATTCTTGTTGAAATAAACACAGGAAGAATAAGCGACAGTATTTGGCACAGAATATATTGCTTCAGGCAATCTGAAACTTTCATGTCCTCGCTCATAGACCGCTCTCGGTAAGGTAATATAAGCTTTCCATGGAGGAATTATAAATGATTACTTGCTATAAACGCACTGTACACACACACACATATATATATATATATATATATATATATATATATATATATATATATATATATATATATATATAGAAGATTCTTGTCACGCACAAGCAATGACTAGCTCTAATATAATTATGTACATGCTGATGACTTGCGTGGCCCAAGTTTTTTAAAACTTCGCTGACTCTTTGAAACGCGGAACATTCACGTGAAGGTATCGTTAAAGAGCGTCATGAACGTTTTATGAATCCGTGGACAGAGCGTTGACAGCGCACAGACAGAACGTGTGAAGAACGTATGAGTATTGACGTCAATGTGTGCGTGTCACTGACCGATTGAAAAACATGGAGTTGAAAACACAGTTGAAGTCCAAGCCATTTTATTGAATTCTCATTTATTTAAGCTAACATCTGCGTCATGAAAAGGAAGAAAACATATTAAAGTAACGATGGTTACGATTCAACGTGGACAACGAGTTTTTCCATACAATAGCAAGAAGTGGCACTAGAATTTGCGCTAGTTCTTTTGCGTGTCAATGACACCAAGGCACTCTTATACTCCAACTATAATGATAATGACCATATAGGCTCCTCGCTCAAAGAAGTTCAACATCACAAGCGTATTGCAAAAAAACCAACACTTCAATACCGATGAGTTTATTAATGGTAATGGCTAGCGGCTCGACTTAGCTGTTAGTGAACAGACGACCCTTGTTGGAAAAGGGCAATAGTTGACGCCAATACTTATACACAAGTACACTCGCGCCATAGTTGATCATATATGCATGAAGTATGCATACAGATACAGATGTAGTTCGTGGCGGGGCTCCTAATGGGGCGTCAGGGGACCGTTCCTGTGTTCTGGTCTGTATCAAACAGACGCTTTAAAGTGATACTCTTATTCAAAATCAATACATACACAGTCATGTAACAATAACAAACATAGATTTTGAGTGATAAACCTTTACCTAATTACTAAATAATGCATTTATGAAAATATTTATTACTGAAATCAAGATTGAAACCGTAAATTTAAAAGCTGAAAACGCAAAAGTATTAAATTATTGGTGAGTGCTTAAAGATTTATTGTGATCTACTATAGTCTCATGATGTAGTTTTTTGCACTTTTCTTTCAAATTCAACTCGGTTTCCTTCATAAAAACTATTGTTTTCGACATTTATTCCTTTTGGTATATAATTTGTTTTTGTATTAACTGTTATAAATCTTTTTGGGAGTAAGAGTGCATCTTTAAAGGAGCATTTCGCCAGTTCGTTAACAGAAACATGAGCCTTGGAAGGTGGACACGGAGTGATAAAAAACAACAAAAAACACAGTGCCCCTTAACAGCTTCCCTGAAATCGCGTGTGATATTCAAGCACCAAAGAAAATACTGTCATAACGTGCCAACGATTTTTTTTAAATATTTCATTATATTTCCTTTTATATTTCCCGATTAAATAGGATATATGTATATGACCTTTTTCGGGTCTTGAGAGCCTTAACAAATATTATCCGCAATGTATGTGATTTTTATAATATTTTATAATATTGTTAGTATGATACGCTCGTATTTCATAAAAAAATGAATACTTCCTATCAGATTTTCTTTTTTAGGAAATATTTACATCTCGAAGGAAAACAATTGCTGTTAATTTCCAATGCACTTATTATGCATTGTACTCATATCATTCGGAGCTCCTCGGCCATTTTATCGAAAACAACCTCGGATGTATATGGACGATTTACACACTCAGAAATCGGTATGTTTAAGTCCGCTGCAAGTAGATTGAGTAGTATTTTTTAGCAAATAAACTTAATGACTTAACTCTTGGGAATCTTAATTATGTTTGCAGTTATACACTTCACTGGCAATTAATTTAAACTTAGATCAATAAATTCAAGCTAAAACACTACATTTGATTAATGATATAAATTCAAAATTTACGAACTACTTCTACTGATGTTCCGGCATACATCCGAAGTTGTATTCGAGAAAAATGGCCAAATGGTGCTTTTATGTGTTGTTCTTGCCATAAACTATGTATGCGTCAATGTTTTAGTCTAAGTAAATACATGTACATGATACCTCATTACATGTACATTGGTCCTGCGGCGTCAGGCGAATCCATAGGTGATAGTTTTAGTCAGATATTGCGAACCTTTTTTTTCCTTATATAATTATATGTCTTATACTAATACTGGTTTTACGAAGTTTGACTAATACTGCCACCTATGAGCGAAACTAAACAATAGTGTTTAAAATAAAAGGTGCGTCATCTTACCATAGAAATTATAAAAGATTACAGATTGGTAGTATGTAATTGTAAATAAAAAGTTTGTTGAGACTGTGACGCATAATATTTTTTGGAGTGGGTCCATAATTATGCACCAGTCAATTGTAACCACCCCCACCCCCAGGTCTGGGGTATACCGGGGATAGCCGGGAAATGGGCCGTGTTTTTACCTTCCAGGTGGCCCCGCATAGCCGGGTGAATGCGGTGGTTTTGTCTTCGCAATGGTCCTTACCTATTGTCCCTGGGGTGCGGGGGCATTTAGCGGGGTTCTAACAATCAGTTCGTCCCCGCTTTTGACTGGACCAAAAATCAAAGTCCCCGCTATTCCCCGGACATGGGAGAGCCGTGGTTGCAATTGACTGGTGCATTACAACCTCAAGTTCTTTAGTGGTCTACACTATGGTATATAGTTTATATCTACCGCTTCAGCTGATCACGAACCTATTAACCAGATTAACATCAATAACGGTGACTGCTGATTTACTGCAATAAATGTATTGGAAAACTTGAGAAATACTGCCTTCTCATTGGACAAAAGATTATGTTGACCACTAAATGACTTACGCGGTCGGAAATTCAATAATATTGATGAATTTTGTAACTGTATAACTTGACATTTTGTTTTTCTATAATTATATCTTGAATCGGAGTAAACGGAAAGAAATTGCAATCAAATATTCATGTTTTTTTTTATTTTTTCAATAATTGAATTGACCCCAGACTGCTCATGTACACCGCAAAATGAAGCAGCGTGGCATTCATCACCGTTGGTTAAAATATGGTTAAAATATGGTTATTTGACATACTTATTTTTTTACATTATTGCCCCAGTTGCACTTGTCAGTGTGTGGGGGGGGGGGGGCGCTTTTAACAACCCCCCCGGAAGAAGATTGATATATTTTTTTAATTAATGTGGTTATGAGGGGGTCGAACCAAGTCCCCAAGACCACGGAGCCGCCACTGAGAGGACATATATATATATAAAACATTACTTTACCTTATCTAATATTATACGTTATGGGGCTAGTAGATGACCCAATATGGGATATACGGGGCCAAGGGAACCATATCGGGCCATCTACTAACCCGGCCCGTAACATATATATCACGTCGACAACATGTTTACACAATTAAATGTATCATTTATTCATCGGAATCGCAAAATAGACGCCATTTTGGTACGATATACATTTCGTGATCTAATATGAAAAAATATGGGGCCACCGCGTGACCAGTCCTGGACCAATGGGTTGCGTCATATATGTTGGAGGCGTGATATACTGTTGTACAGGCCCCTGTTCATCAAAGGTGGTATTGCATTGCAAGTTCCGCTTTTACGGAAACAATGTAAGCCCGCTGATACTTAGATATTATACTTTGATTGAAGAGAAAGTGTACCCACTTGGGATGAAACTTGGTGTTGAATTACCATGTACGTATGAGTAATTCTTGAAGGGGCTAGACACCAGATGATACAATTGCAAGAGAAAAAGAAAATTGTCACTTACATAAAATTCACATTGTTGTGTACATTGCATGGAATCTTACTTACTGATGTGTCAAATCGATTACGACACATGCATCTTTCGCAGTTTTTGCGCAGTTTTCCAATTCGAAATTTTCTACGGTTGTCTACCAAGTAATTCCAAGTAAGTTTAAAAATAGCGTCGGTATATTTATCTGTAATAAACAGATATGATTTAAACTGGGAACCCGTTATGTGCTATTTTAAACGGGTGCACAAAGATGAGACAACACTATGAGTGTTGCGTTTATTATTTTAACCATGTAAAGCCCTCTTTCTGGCTAGCATTGGTAATGCACCAGTCATTTGTAAACACGCCCCCCCCCCCAGGTCCGGGGGTATACCGGGGATAGTCGGGGAAATGGGCCGTGTTTACCTTCCAGGTGGACCCGCAGTGCCGGGTGAATGCGGTGGTTTTGTCTTCGCGCAAAAATAGCGGGGAATGGGCCTAACCTGGGGTCCCTGGGGTGCGGGGGCATTTGGTGGGGATTTTACCAGCAGGTCGTCCCCACAGGGCGGGGACTTAACCCGGGCTTTGCTGGACCGAAATTCAAAGTCCCCGCTATTCCACGGACCTGGGGGGGGGGGGGGGCGTGGTTACAATTGACTGGTGCATAATTATATATATAGCTATGATTGTTTTGAGGAAATACTGTATTTGCCGAATTTTGGACTATCTGGTGTCTTACGTCTTTTCAGGAAATGATTTAATTTGTTTGTATTGCTTTGTTTACTACAATTAAATCTATAATCTTATACACATCATAAAATGAACGTGTTTTATTACTATTTTCAATTATGAAGACTGAAATAGATGTTTACTTGCGTGAGGGAAAAAGGAATTAAACCAGCTCAATCTTTATCCATTACCGTTTTTATTGCAAGGTATATGCGAAGGATATGGAAAGCCAAAGACCATATAATCCAAGACATACTTATGCCAGATTTTGTGCACCAACTGGCATGGAACGTCCTTGAAATACTTCTGAAGGTTGTCTTCTGAAGCGTCGTTATAGCCGGTTGCCTTTCTAGCCGGCGGTTTGATGTCATGTGCGTTAAGTAACGTTAGTAAAAGACGTATGTCACGGTCGTACGTGGCCTGATGCCCTATAAATGACGGCGGCTGGTGGCAGGGAAGACAGCGGTGAAAGTAGGGAAAGTGGTGAGGGTTCATGCTGTTGGGGTCAACGGGGCTTTGCTCTATGCTGCGTAAAAACGTTGTGAACGTAACGTTAAGGTAAGGTAACCCACGTCCGCCCATTTTGTCGCGGTACGCTGACAACAACCGTTCCAGTGGTTCACGTACAAACGTAACATTAACGTAATGACGTAAATCTTCAACCGGGTGTGTCTCTAATTGCATATACTTGGAAAAGTAATAGCTCCAAGACTTTCTGCCGTGAATGCTACTGATATTAGTCCTTATGTTGTGATCTAGAGCGTACAGTATCCGGTTTAAATTCGATCCACCGACTTTTAAATTGACGCATAAGTTGAGCGGGTACACGTTGCTTGCGACGTAACGTCTAGCGCCGTACAATGATTGATACGCCGAGAACTCGGCGTTGGCATCTGGAATGTAGCTGAAAATCTCACGTTCGACGTCAGCGGGAAGACGCTTGCACATCAGTTGTATGTACTCCGATCGCTCGGTAGGAGACATGTATTTTGAGTCACAGGTTACCTGGATTGATAGAAATGTCTGATGGTAATTCTAAGCTGGCATCCAAATATGGTATGTGCTACCAACGGAAAACAAATTGTTTTCTATTCATTTAGGCGCAATAAAACGTTAACGAAATAGGTTTCATTCGGAGGAAACGCTAGTGTGGTTCGGCTTGGTGCTGACATTCGCTTTGTCTAGAATCAGACAAGGTTAGCCTTGTTGAAAAGTGCAGGCGTTAACCACTGCGCAAACCTTGAAACCCGGGAAGCTTAGACAATTCGGGGGCGGTTCCAGCTTCGACATTAGAGGGGGCGTAACTTAGGGGCCTATTCTTTTCTGCCCTGAGAACCGAAATTTATTTGGTTTAAAATGTTTGCAATGGGGGTTGGGGTTACTCCCCTAAGGAATTTTAACAATTTCTAGTCCGACATGGTGCATTTTACAACCTTTGTCTCCTATATTGAAATAAAAAGTAAACTTGGGCGATTTTGTTGGGGGGGGGGGGGGGGTCTTCTTTATTACTTACATCTTGTGAGTATCTGGCTTTCTCAAGGCAAGTCCTGAACCACATCGCCCACTGCATAGCTTGAATGGATAAATAACACATCATCATCATCATCATCATCATCATCATCATCATCATCATCATCATCATCATCACCACCACCACCACCACCACCACTATCACCACCACCATCATCATCACCATCACCACCACCACCACTATAATCATCATCATCATCAGCTGCAGCATCATCACAATCATCAGCAGTAGCAGCAGCAGCAAAGCCATTGAATACTAGGAGACTGCCACTAATGACAATAATGAATACACTGTTATAGCACAGAATCCAACAATGACATACAAAAGAAGACAAAAATCAACTTACATAATACAATGGATAAACAGCTTATAAATGAAAATCCCAAACATTTTCGTTTCCTACTCCAAACTTTCATCACTTGTTTATACATGCAATTATATTGAACTATTTCACGTTTACAACGTCAACTGAACGCTTTAGTCGATTTAAATACAAGCATAGATTTCCCGAGGGGAAATAAAATATAAAAACCGCTGTATTTCAATGTATTCTGCATTGAATCAGTTTAGTTGAATGAAATAGTATGCCTATAAACAACACATTATTACTTAATAAGACTATACTATAGTATGCATTTTTAAATCGGCCTGTGCACATTTTGTACGTAATGACTGTATTTGATCAACTGCTTCTAGATTTGCGTAAGGGAACGTATATGTATGAGCTTCAATTCCCTCGCGGGTATGAAGACTTTATATGTGCCGTTATAACCACAAAATATTAGTGACAATTGTATTGTGATTAATTTACACTGTTGTTGCGCTTTTTTATCAAAGTGCTTCCCCCAATATATGTTTTTTGACAAATCTTTGCAAACTAATATTGATAAAAAAAATCCTGACAAAGATAGAGCAGCAGTGGGTAACAAGAAGTCTTGCTTCAAAAATAGTATGCTCCCTTTCTGCCGGTAAGCTTGCTCATGTGACAGAATCAGTCTTAGCAAATGTAACAACTCGGCAATCTCCGGCAAGCGTCGGGATAGTCTATTTTTTTGGATAATAGGCCTAAGTGTTACCTTAAATGGTCTTGTTTTCACCACCCTACTTATACTACCTTCCGAGTTATACAGACAGACAGACGGACGAACGGACGGGCGGGCGAGTGCGCGGGTGCGTTGGCGGGGGTGGGTAATTGGGCGGCCGCACGTACGGATGGGCGGGCGTACGAACGGACGGACATTTAGACAAACATTCAGATAAACATACGCACATACAGACGGACGGGTTGCCAGCCAGCCACATATACAGACATGCGTAGTCCATACGGAAATGAATTATCAAAAATGAACAGGCGGGCAGTCAGGCAGGCGGACAGGCAGGCAGGCGGGCGGGTGGGAGTGCAGGCAGGCAGGCACAGGTACAGGCAGGCAGACAGGTACGCGGGTACGGGCAGGCATGCAGGCAGGCAGGTACGGGTATGCAGGCAGGTACAGGCAGGCAGGCAGGTGCGGGTAGGCACAGGCAGGCAGGCAGGTACGGAGAGGCAGGCGGGCAGGTACGGGCAGGCAGGCAGGTAGGTCAGGCAGGCAGGTACGGGTAGGTAGGCAGGTAGTAACGGGCAGCAGGCAGGCAGGTCTGGTAGATAGCAGACAGTCTCAAGTCTAAGTTCAGTCACAAGTGGAAAGAATGGCGAATTTCATTTTAGTGTAACTTTCATTCTAATTGGTTATTAATGATGAAATATGCTGAAGTTTATTACTATTCAAAATGAATATGTACAATTGTATACACTTATTGTGAAACGAATGGAATAAAAAAGTAATTCTGTAATTTAATACAAGTTTTCTGAGGCGTCTGGATTCGAGACAGGTCGTAATCAATGGGCAAATTTTCGCAAAAAAAATGCTACGTTCAACCATTATCTTAAAAAAAAATCTTTGGCGTTTTCATTCGGAACTCCTCGGTCAGTTTTATCGAAAACAACCGTGGATGTATTTTGGGCGGTTTACATACTCAGAAATCGGTATGTTTAAGTCCGCTGCAAGTAGATCGCGTAGTAATTTAATTTAGCAGTTAAATTTAATGACTTAACTCTTGAGAATCTTAATTATGTTTGCAATAATACACTTCCCTGGCAAAAAAATTAAATTTAGATCAAGAAATACAAGCTAAAAAACTGCATTTAATGAATGATAAAATAAAAAAAAAATACGAACTATTTCAACTGATGTACCGGCGTACATCCGAGGTTGTTTTCGATAAAAATGGCGTTTAAGGTTTATTAGATAAAAGGCCGATTCTGATGATTGTTAACTCCAGGCAGTCGATACTCGTATTTTTTTACATTTTCATCGAGAAGTGACGAGTCTGAAATTAATGTCCGACGCATCCATGGGTATGCGCAAAAAGACAAATTATTGCCGAAATTGAATCAATTTCCGGTTCACCACTCGATCAGCCACGCTCGGTAACTATGTAATATCTGTTGCCAATAACAGCCATTATGCATTCCGCATCATTTGCGCGCCGCTAGTTTCTTTCAGAGAAGTTCCATGTTACCCTGACGCTTCACTGAGTCTCCCCTATCTCCGTCCGTCTCTAGCTTCCGGTCCGGTGGCTCCCAAGAAGAGGCGGCAGGAAAATGAGAAATAATATCAGTCTATACCAGACCCTACTTGTCACAATAACGCCCGCCCGGCTTTGGCACGGGCTACGGAATGTAAACAGCGCCATCGTTAGTTGTTCAACATGCAGCTCTCAGTTCAGTTTGGCTTACAGTCGCTCACGTTAGCAAACTGTTTCCTTTGGCATATCTGTTCATCAAAGCGCGACCGGGAAAGCTAATCACAAATGTTAGCCGCAAATACCTTTATTGATATTCGGAAGACCTTGACCATTTACAACCGGAAATAACCTCGGATGTATATGGACGGTTTACAATGTTAGATTTTTTAACATTTAACTACGCTGCAAGTAGATCCCGTAGTAACTTGAATTTAGCAGTAAAACTTCATCACTTTACTGATATTATTCATTCAATAATAAGTAATAAAATTAGGTTCACAATACAAGTTAAAACACTACAATTCATAAATACTATTATTTATTTTTTTACGAACTACTTCTCCCGATGTACCGACATGCATCCGAGGTTGTTTTCGATGTAAAATGGCCGACGTATTCCGAATGCTCTAAGTGAGAGGTTGGATGCCAAGATTATACATAGAAGTCAAAAAGGAATGTTCTTTTGTTAAAGCTTTATAATTATACTAGATATGGTCTTCTTTTCCCCGTATATCCCACATCGGGTCACCTACTTAAAATGACACTCTTATTCAAAATCAATACATACACATGTATAACAAACATAAATTTTGAGTGATAAACCTTTTACTCCTTACTAAATAATGCATTTGTGGAAAATATTTATTACTGATAACGAGTTTGTGACCGTGTATTTAATAGCTGAAAAAGCAAAAATTTAAATGATTGGTGAGTGCTAAAGGATTTACTGTGATCTACTATCGTCTCATAAGGTAGAAATACCGTGTTTTCTGCACCTTTCTTTCAAATTGTACTCAATATCCTTCATAAGAACCATTGTCTTTGACATGAGTTCATCCTTTTTGGTATAATAAAGCAATTGTATTAATTGTGGTAAATCTTATTTGGGAGTAAGGTTGCGTCTTTAAATCGACATAAATCAAATCGACAAGACTTCATCATTTTATCAATACTAAATACTAAATACGACATACGCTTCCATATGAAAATAGCAGATGTCACATTATTACTTTGAATGAGAGTAAATATAATCAGGTGCAATTTGATTTCAACATAATTGAGCCATCGAAGGAATTGGAGAACAAAGGACATAAAATATTTAAGTAGCATATACGCTTGAACATAAACCGCAATATGCCGACATTTGACATGTTTTTGTTTGCGTCAAAAAGCATACAACAAAAATGATGTCGACAATCACGTCAGTGTATACGATATACGCTTCCATACCATGAACAAGAAATTGAAACAACTCACAGGAAAAAGGCTTTGAGAAAGTTAAAGAAGCATATAAACCAAACATAAAAGCTGCACTCTCACAGATTAACCGTTTTGACATCTTTTTTGTCTTGAAATGAGCCACATTTTGCGTAAATGTCTGAAAACCAGTGATATAAGTTGACAGTTGACAAAAAAGCAGATCGCAGTTTTATATACGTTCAAAAAAGTGCGATTTTTTTGCATAATATCGTTATTTTTTCTGCAGTTTTCTAAATAATTTGTCATATTGTGAGTGATCTTATATGACTGAATTAAAGCCGTTGATACAAAAATCAGCTGATTCTGAGACAAAAACTAAAAAAATGTCAAATCTATCAATCTGTGAGAGTAACTGACAATCAAAGTTCAACGGTTTGTAGTAAATATAAACAGTATCTATGCTCCTATAACATAACAGTTTCAAAACATCATATTATTGAACATCAGCGTGCAGTATAAGTGGGATTCGTTGTAATTTATCCGCATGATAGTTATTTGAACGGTTACGCATATTCATACAGTTCCAATATGAGAGTTAATGTGTTCCCAGTAGACAAAAACAAAGAAAACACTTTCTCCGTCCCCAGATAAGTAGATTCAAACATTTAGCCATGTTGTAAATCCTTATCTTGCGCACGGACAGATATGAAAAAGTACCCGTATGTAAAAAAAATAATATATTTTGCTATAATTTATTTAACTGAGGTGGTAAAAAAGAAGCGGGAATAGCGGGGACTTTGACTTTCGGTGTTGCCAAATCCGGGTAAAATCTCCGCCCTGCGGGGACGAACTGCTGGTAAAATCCCCGCCAAATGCCCCCGCACCCCAGGGACCCTAGGTAAGGTAGGTATTCACCCGGCACTGCGGGGGCACCTGGAAGGTAAAAACACGGCCCATTTCCCCGGCTATCCCCGGTTTACCCCCGGACCGGGGGGCGTGGTTACAATTGACTGGTGCATAAGATAGATTCATCCAAACCCTCGCGCAGGGTGTTTTGCCGAAACAAGGTAAACCTCGTTTCCGCAAAACACCCTACGTTCGGGTTGGGAGGAACCTATCTTACACGAGCGTCCCTGGAAGAAACTTATACTCTTAACATGGTTCAACTACATTTATTAATCAAACGCCCGATAATTGCTAAGCCATACATAGTTTCTGGTGAAGCTATTTTTTTTTGATAATTTCTGATAATAAAAGGTTGTGTTTATTTCAGGCACTATTTACAAATCTGCGTCAAAATGATTTACTAATTAAATAGTTAAGGATGAATTTACAGCCCCTCGCTGCTTCAAACTGTTGTTTCTTGTTTTAATTCTGTATTTAATCTTGCAAAAGGAAATTAACACTATTAAGTTACTTTTGTAGCGCCAACATCTTACAATATATCTTTTAAAACACTAACTAAATGGATTTTGGAGTTCATATTTCTCACTGTAAATAAAATAACTATTTCCCTTTAATATCTTCTTTTCTAATGAAATATGAGTTTATTCTGATTAAAGATTTTTTGTTTATTAATGAAATGTTAAAGCTGCACTCTCACAGATTTACCATTTCTACAGTTTTTTTTTATTTTATGTCTTGGAAAAAGCAAATTTTTGCGTAAGTATCCGCAAACCAATGATAAAAGATTGGTGACAAAAATCAGATCGTTGATTTTCAAATTTCCGTTCGAAAATTAATGTTTTCTGGCTTAAACCGTTACTAACGGTTTAAGAAAAGTGCATAAAACATCATTTTTTGAACTTAAATATTAATATCTGCGATCTAATTTTTGTCAGCAGTCTTGTATAACTGATTGCCATGGATTTTAGCAAAAATTGGCTTGTTCCAAGACAGAAAAAAAGTTGTCAAAACGTTCAATCTGTGAGAGTGCAGCTTTAAACATTTAGAAAAAGTCTTAAGATGAATATTTTGATCATATGTTTCAAGCTATTTCCCAAGAACCTATTACCAGGCCCGCATGCAGTCTTTTGTCAATTGGAAACCAAATCTTGACGTCTTTCTTGCTCAAATGTTTCCGTATGACCGGAGTCTGCATAGAAGGCCAATAAAATACCAGCCAATTGGTTATACAGTCGCTGACAAATTATCAATTTCCGCAAGGGGAGGGATGTTTCCAGGAAAAATGGCAATCCATTCGATACTTTTAGAAATTATGTGCATATATTTCGGTTAAAAGAATTCAGTATAAAAGCTTGGAAACTACCTAGAGCTTACAGAAATAAAATAGTTTAACAACCATATTTAACCTTTAAAAAATTAATCTGTTTAAACGAAAATAACAAATTAAATACACCACAAAAATTTACTAAAGGCGCCAAAAATAACGTATTTTTGAGGTTTCAATTTTCAGAGGTAGGAGATATTAAAAAAAAAATATGTCAAAGAAATTTGAAATTGAAAGTTTTCTTCGAATGCCGACGGAAGACGAGCATCCGACAGAGGGTCTGGATTATAGCATGGTGGTTTCCCGACAGGGGTCGTTCGGAGATGGCCGACAGCCGGCGACGGAGCGGTTTCCGCGGACGCCAAAATGTGCGCGCTGTCGGAATCACGGTGTGGTGTCCGCTCTGAAGGTACGAGTTTCTTAATCGGATATTCCTTTAAAAATAAAAACAACTAATATCTTGTCATTTTTATTTTTTATTTAATAATAATAATAATAATAATAATAATAATAATAATAATAATAATAATGATATTATTATTATTATTTTTATTATTATTATTATTATTATCATCATTATCACTTTTATTACTTTTTAATATTTATCTTAAAATTATCAGTTTTATTATTATGATTATTATTATTATTATTATCGCGATGTTATTAAACAGAACTAGTTCCTATAATCCTTGAAATAGATTGTTAAACATACGATATTCCATAATAAACTGTAATGTTTTTAGTTGTTAATTTTTTTTATTTACCTATTTATTTATTTTATTTTATATTGTGGGGGGGGGGGTGCTTTTTTCACATGTATGTAGTATTCGTTTGTTACAATGCACATACACGTTGACATATTTCACATACTGTATTGTATATGTAATTAAAGATGTACACTGTACAAGTCGGAAATAAACTGTCTGTATGCCTGTCGGTCTGTCTGTCTGCATGTCGGTAACATAGGATGAAATCCCTGGAATTCAGGGTCATCCATAAAATAACAGTTACACAATTATCTTTAATAACTCTTTTGGAATGAAACCAACTAATGTCGCGCGTAGGGTGTTTTTATGAATTTACCACATAGTTTAGACTGTTAATTGCCATTTGTATGAATATGATATATCAATGAATACATGTAATATGTATGGAGTGTATATAATCAAACCAGTGGTTCATTTAAGCCCGCAGAACATGCAGAGACGGTGGGCGAGGCAAGACATATCAATATTGTGTAGCTTATTTAGGAGTTGCAGTAATTGAAAAATGGGCACATTACTAAATAAGACATAGCCATTACATTTTAGTGTTCCGTGGTAAACTTCTTTTGCACATGACATACCTCCTTTCATCAGTTGAATGAACATTTACTGGCTTGTTGTCCATCGCCGATTTGTTTTCAGCAGAGAATGACCGGGGCATGTGCAAAGAGGGAACCGTTTCAGTAGATTTCGCAAAGAGGGTACCGATATGGATATGCACCGTGATCATTTAACTTGCCGTTGGAAATGACAAAAACATGAAACAGTCTATAGATGTCTATATAAATTGGCACGGATCTTTATGAACTTATAATATGAAAGGGCGGGGAAAAACACAATAAAATTATGTGCAGCAGAAATATTTTTATTCTTATAACTATTATTAATATTATCCTTTTTATCATTATCATGTATTATTATTATTACATGTATTATTATAAATTATTTACAATAGTAAGCAGTTTACAGAATGGCACCATGAAGGTGTCCGTGGAGCTAAACAATTTCTAAACATTATATGGGGGTATCATGGGGTCCTCCGTGAAGAAATTTTTGGCTGATTTTACTACAAAAGGTGTATGTTTGTGTAATTTATAAATTTTGTTCTATCATGTGGACATGAGAATTTGGACAATTGTTGTATATAATATGTATGTTTATTTTTTATTTTTTATCTAATTTTTATTGAGGGATGGGGTTCGCGGCGCGCCGCGAGTGCATTTTACAATGTGAAAGTGAAATGAATAGCTTTCGAACTTAAAACCTTTTGTGTGTTTAGGGTCACAAGCGGTACTGTCGTTGGCGTGACTGTCTGTGCGCTAAGTGCACGTTGATAGCGGAACGACAGCGCGTGATGGCTGCCCAGGTGGCGCTGCGGCGGCAGCAGGCACAAGAGGAGAGCGAGGCGCGTGACCTAGGGCGGCTGTACGGCCCCGGGGGACTGCTCCAGCTCAACGAGGAGCCCGCTCATGCGAAGGGACGCGGCAGCGGGGACCGGGAATTTGGAATTATGTCTGAGGATCGGAGGGGTAGGGTCTGCGATCAGGAGCCACTGCATGTCAATCAGGAGTCTGATGTTTTTGGGGAGGCTTCGGCCGCCCCTTCCAGAGGTGGCAAAAAACGAAGAGCGGCCGTTGAGAATAAAGGTGAGTTATGCATATCTAAGAATTAATACGAGGGTTGATCCAGAATTGCGGGGATTTTTTTTCATCTTTTTACAAATTTCCGTCCTAATCATTTAAAAAAATCATGAATAAAAGTGGTCTGCGTAAGGGTCAGCCCGAAAATGTTTAATATTGATGAAAAATGCCAAATTGATTGGCCTGCTAAAATTGCATGCTTTTTTGACGGAACGGCGATTTAAAGAGCCGTCATGGTACGAACGAAAGTACAAGCGCATTTTGGATAAAACAATAAAATTTATTTAATTGTTTGCAAGTGATTTGTGCCTGGCAATATTTTACGCCATAAGTTAATTCAATTAATTATGTGAACATAATGCTTGCAAATTTCATATCCTTAATAACAAAAAAGGATTATTCAAAACACATTAGTTAATTTTTTTTCCGTTCTAGATGGATTTCTAACTTCACAAACAACAGACCCAGCGACGGTAAATTTTGATCGTCAATCGGTCAAAACGCCCAAGCATCATTATTCGACGGGAAGACCTTCTATAACCAAAACTTCCCAACCCGAAGTCTATGAAAACATGACAGATAGTGAAGAATCTATTGTAAGGGGCGATGACCAAAAAATGGAAGTAATACATAAATTATTTCCGATGTTATCAAACATGACCATTCAGTATATCTTGAAAACCTGCGAAGGTGATATATCGAGGTCCGTTGATTTTATTCTGACAAAGAATTTGAACAACACAAGCAAATCTGCGGCCCCTTTTATAACCCCAGCGATGGTGATGCATCCGAACATTTTTAACCATCCAAGTCTGATGAACACATCTACGCTGATCGGTAACGGCTCGCCGTACGGAAGAATTCGTCCTTACGTTCCCATGGCGTCACAAATGACGTTCGATGCGTTACGCTCACCGTGGACGTTCTACTGCCGGTTTCAAAACGTCGCACCGCTAAATCTGACGTCAACGTCACAAGAAAGAATGGTTTCCGGAAACAAGCAGGACGAAACGCAGTGTGAGGATTGTTAATCAAAAAACCTTATTCGATCAAAGAATGTACATGCAATTGACTTTATTGTGGCACAATAACTTGCACCCCCCCCCGGCAAGGGATTAGCGGCAAACTGACCACATCAGCCCTGCATTTACTAACGATTGAATAATAAAAGACCAGCCCGTCCCTAAACGTATCTTCGTACTCAGCTGTAGGGTGTGTGTGTGCGTGTGTGTGGGGGGGGGGGGGCTTCAGCCATAAGGCCCAGGGCTGAACCCGTGCCTGTATTCAACATTAAAATATTACGTCATGACTTTTGTCGTTTGCTAAACATCATTAATTATAATTATGGTCCAACACCATCATAGTTATTATAATTTAGGTTGTTAAATATGAGGATTTATTCTGCTCACACAGTAGCATGATAATCGGGCCACCAGCATTATAATTATCTGTAACTTACCATTGTATCAGTAAATTTCCATTGACAGTCAACACCAGGCGTTTGTTGATTTCGTTTGTTTTCATACGCACTTTGTGTAATGCCAGGCGCATAGATGCCTATACGCGAATACATGGCTGAATCCACATGATTCTGACAAAAAATTCAGCCAAAGTTGCAGAATGCGTTTTTGACTACTTGATCCTAAAACTGTCCGTTTTCCAGTACTAAATAAAGCACCTTAAAAGCACCATATTGTGTCATAGTTTTCCGAGGGGTCATGCCCCCGCATCAACGCAGAGCGAATTATGTCTTCCAATAAAACAATGAACGCAAGGCTGTTATAACTTTTTATACCATTTATAGCAATATTTTTTCACATATGTAAATCACATAAATCAATGAATAAGTAAATTTGTGATGAGAAACAATTTTTTATTTACAAAGAATTTATAACAACTATAACGATTACATAACAGATAACACTGTACATGCGTCATTCATTTTATCTGTTCTTCATATTAGCAAAGTGGTGTGTTCAAGTGGTTGAGTTATGTTCACATTTCCTACTCTTTTTTTCTTTTTACCGTTATAAAACATATTCAACTGATGGACTACTGAATCAAACAACACTGACTCTGCTTCTATTGTTTACACCCTTGTTTACACCAGTAATGGGTTCAGAACTATATCCCATGGCAACACCACTCTGCCCCATTTTCAATTACACCCTTGTTCTACTCCAGTATACTGGGCTCCGTTCTGTATCCCATGGCAATACCCCTCTGTCACTTTACTGCCTTGATACAGAAGTGATTGACATTGATGCCTTTTAACACTTCTGTTCTACTCCACTACCCTGCGTTTAGTGCTGTATTCCATGACAATACTCCCTTAAACCCTTGTTCAAATCCATTATTTTAGGTTCAGTGCTGTATCCCATTCCAATACCCTCTTAAACCCCTTGTTCTAATCCATTATTTTAGGTTCAGTGCTCAATCCCATTGCAATACCCCCTTAAAACCCTTATTCTTATCAATTATTTTAGGTTCAGTGCTGTATCCCATGGCAATACCCCCTTTAAAACATTCATTCTAATCCCTTAATCGGGTTCAGTGCTGTATCCCATGGCAATACCCCTTTAAAACCCTTGTTCTACTCCAGTATAGTGGGTTCAGTGTTGTATCCCATGGCAATACCCCTTTGAATCCTTGTTCTTATCCAGTATACAGGGTTCAGTGTTGTATCCCATGGCAATACCCCTTTGAATCCTTGTTCTACTCCAGTATATTGGGTTCAGTGTTGTATCCCATGGCAATACCCCTTTGAACCCTTGTTCTACTCCAGTATACTGGGTTCAGTGTTGTATCCCATGGCAATACCCCTTTGAACCCTTGTTCTTATCCAGTATACTGGGTTCAGTGTTGTATCCCATGGCAATACCCCTTTGAACCCTTGTTCTACTCCAGTTTATTGGTTCAGTGTTTTATCCCATGGCGGCAATACCCCTTTGAACCCTTGTTCTACTCCAGTTTACTGGGCTCAGTGCTGTTTCCCAAGGAAATACCCCCTTGAGCCCTTGTTCTTCTCCATTATACTGTATACAGTGCTGCATCCCATAGAACCCCCTTGAAAACCCGTGTTCTACTCCAGTATACTGGGCTCAGTGCTGAATCCCATTGCAATACCCCCTTGAACCCTTCTTCAACTCCAGTATACTGGACTCAGTGATGTATCCAATGGCAATACCCCTTTGGACCCTTGTTCTACTCCAGTTTACTGGGCTCAGTGCTGTATCCCATGGCAATAATCCCGAAGTGTTACGGATTGGTGTTGTTACGTATGTTGGTTTTCGTACCAACTGGGAAAAGCGAAACTCAAATTCATTTTTCAATTCTCATTGAGAGGTACCAGGTAAACACAACCAGAAGACAAAACTGTAAGATAACCAGAAAAACTCTTTATTAGAAAGGTCACAATAGGTCACAATGCTTGTCTCCCCTATTGTGTGGTCCTGGCTGAGAAAAAATAAATGATGGAAATGAAATTTTGAACTGGAGACAAATCAACAGTGAAGTTTGGTTTATTCACCCGTATTAAATAGTGAACATCTACTGGGACCTTGACCTTTGACTTACTGATCTCAAAATCAATAGGGGTCATCTACTAGTCATGACCAACTTGCATACCAAGTACGAAGTTGCTGGGTGCGAGCGTTTTTTATTTACTGAGCCGTAACTGTTTCTCCACCTCAAGGTCACGGCGACCTTTACCTTTGGCCCACTGATCTCAAAATCAATAGGGTTCATCTACTAGTCATGACCAACTAGCACACAAAGTATAAAGTTCCTGGGTGCAAGTGTTCTTTAGTTATTGAGTGGAAACCGTTTCTTCACCTCAAGGTCAGGGTGACCTTGACCTTTGACTTACTTATCTTAAAATCAATAGGAGTCATCTACTAATTATGAACAACTAGCATACCAAGCATGAAGTTCCTGGGTACAAGCGTTCTATTGGTTATTGAGCAGAAACCATTTTTAAGCTTAAGATTACCGCCAACATTTTACCTGAAGGTAATGTCAGCGACCTTGATGGGGACCTTGACCTTTGACTTTCTGATCTCAAAACCAATAGAGTTCATCTACTAGTCATGACCAACTAGTATACAAAGTATAAAGTTCCTGGGTTAAAGCGTTCTTTAGTTATTGGCAGAAACCGTTTCTTCAACTCAAGGTCACGGTGACCTTGACCTTTGAAATACTGATCTCAAAATAAATAGGGGTCATCTTCTAGTCATGACCAACTAGCACACCAAGTATGAAGTTCCTGGGTGCAAGCGTTCTTGAGTTATTTAGCCGAAACCGTTTCTTCACCTCAAGGTCACGGTGACCTTGACTTTTGACCTACTGATCTCAAAGTCAGTAGAGGTCATCTACTAGTCATAAACAACCAGCATACCAAGTATAAAGTTCCTGGACACAAAGGATCTTTAGTTAGTGAGCGGAAACGTTTCTTCAACTCAAGGTCATGGCAACCTTGACCTTTGACCTTGTGATCTCAAAATCTATAGGGGTCATCTACTAGTCATGACCAACTAGCAAACCAAGTATGAAGTTCCTGGGTCTAAGCGTTTTAGAGTTATTGAGCGGAAAGGAAGTGTGACGTACGGACTGCCGGACGGACTGCCAGACAGGGCCAAAACAATATGTCTGCCCATGAATGTACAGCACTGCCATGGGATATACCACTAAGCCCAGTCTATACTTTAACCCGTGTGGGTGTTAAATATTATCTGAGTGCAGATCTTACAGGTTAGTCGTAACCTTCTTGAAAGTTGCCGAGTCAGGATAAAAGATTTTGTTCTTGAACTTTTTTTGTGGGCAGAGATTACTAACCTTGTACTAAGTGTTACTCTTTATTGAATACGTTGTACGTTATGAATATATTTACAGCCTTATTTATGAATAGATTGGGGAATAGATAACGATGTTGCATTCTTAGGTATTCTGGTACAGCAGGATCATAACTTTTCAGCAGTCTTACGAATTTGTTACTAAGCTAAGATCTTAGAGAGCTGTTCATGAAGAGTGTTAAATACTTATGTTATTATATTGGATCTTTCGTAGTAGTTGCTATTTCCAGAATAATAATAATAAATTGTTCATCAAATAATATTTAAACTTGAATACGATTTTGCAATATATGATCTTTGTAATTAAATTTTAATTTCATTTATTTTATTTCAAATATAAATATTTTATCTATTTTTTCTTTGAACCCTTGTTCTACTCCAGTATACTGGGTTCAGTACTGTATCCCATGACAATACCCCCTTGAACCCTTGTTCTATTCCAGTATACTGGGCTCAGTACTGTATCCCATGACAATACCCCTTTGAACCCTTGTTTTTACTTCAGTTTACTGTGTTCAGTGCTGTATCCCATGGAAATACCCCTTTGAACCCTTGTTCTACTCTAGTATACTGGGTTCAGTGCTGTATCCCATGACAATACCCCTTTGAACCCTTGTTCTACTCCAGAATACTGTGCTCAGTACTGTATCCCATGGCAATACCCCTTTGAACCCTTGTTCTACTCTAGTACACTGGGCTCAGTGCTGTATCCCATGGCAATACCCCTTTGAACCCTTGTTCTACTCCAGAATACTGTGCTCAGTACTGTATCCCATGGCAATACCCCTTTGAACCCTTGTTCTACTCCAGTATACTGGGCTCAGTACTGTATCCCATGGCAATACCCCTCTGCCCCTCTACTGCCTTGGTAACAGGGGTTTCCCCTAGTTTCTGTTCAAGACCTTGCCATGATCGCATTCCCAGGTATTCTCCTGAAAAAGCAGAACAAATCTTAGCCTCATTTTAACAGTTTAACACTTCCATATTAGATGCCATTTTTTTATTTCAATCATTTGAAGCAGTAGATTACAACAGTGGCTGGCCCAGTTAGTGGATAGTTTCATCAAAATGTATCAAACTTCTTAAAAGAGTGCTAGATAATGAAACAAGTTCCAGGCCAACAACATAAAGACAATGACATAACCTCTACATTTTTCTTCAAAAAACAGACAAATTTGCAAAGTGCAAATTTCCTTCCTACCAGCACTTTCTGCCTGGGTAGCCACAGTGAGTGAGTCGTCGCGCACCATGACTGCAGTTCCCGCTTCCACATCTCCGAGCCCCGTGAAGCGCAGCCTCCCTGTTACCAAGGAGATATCAGTGTCATCTGTGACGAGGGTGTCAGGGATAGGCTTGAAGTGGTTACCCCCTAAAACCGACAGCAGAAGTCAAGATACATGTAACATCATGAAATAAGCACTAATGGAAAATGTTTCCTTGCCCAAGTTCTTAAAACATCTCTAGCATAAAAAGCTTAGGTATTTTCTTTAAATTATTTACTTAAAAGTATGTTATTTTTATACTAATCAAAAATGATAATCATAAAGATAACTTTTTAAGAACTGTTCAAAATGAGAATATAACACAAATTATCATGCTTAGCTTGATTCTGTTATAAGAGACTGTAGATGGTTTGAGGAATTAGGGCTAGGGCAATGTTAACTACTTTATGGGATTTCCTAAATAAAAGATATCCATATAAAAAAAATCTTTATACAATATGCACAGCCAATGAAAGAGTTTTGAGCTAGTCTTTCCTTATTTTTGATAGGCAATACCATGGAGTCATAAACCTTTTTATCATTTTAAATATGGCTTTTGCACAAATTTTTTGTACATCCAACCCCTTTAAGAAGGGCATATGATGAGCTACACACATCTGCTGAATATTACCAATACCAAAGTATGTAGATTCCTTTTTTTTAAGTATCACGCAAAATTAAGCAACATTCCACTCTCACCTTCTAAAAGTTGATGAAAATCTGTGGGGTATTCCCCAGTCCATTTCCGCTCTGTGTTACATGCTAGTTCCATTTCGTAAGGTGTGACCACGGGCCGATAAAACTCTGATGAGTCCAGCAACGAATTCTCGGCACAGGCAATCAACACAAACATATCTATCTCCATGAAGTTGGCGAGCTTGGCAACATTTATCTTCCCAACTATAAACACATAACTCTTCTTCCCAGCTTTCTTAATTAGCACCTTAAGCCTGTCCAAGATTTCTAAATAGTTTGAAACGCCTAGTGTTCCCACTAAAATTCCAACAATTTTTGCATCTTTTGCTTTTTCTACTAAGTAATATCTTTTCATTAACATTTTGTTAACATTGACACTTTCTTTTCTACCAGTTTTTGTCATTGGGTTATATGAATAAAACTGGCACCCTGGGAAATTATACAAGATATTCGTAAAAGTCAAGCTTTCAACCCCGATAAAGAATACCGAATAGTCATCTAGGGTGGCATCATCAGGTAGAAATACAGATCTTCCACATTTGTACACTGTTTTAACATTAGCATTCACCTCTGAGTCACTGGGACCTAAGTTGCTCAAAACCAAATTTGTATATGTCTGACTTAGGCAATTCATTATTTCATCTGAAAATAAAAATAAACAAAATGGACAATTATAAAGATGTATATATGAAGATACAATACAACAACACTAAATAGAATGGGTATGGGGTTTAGCTAAAGGGTTTTTTAGGGTGCTACACCCTGTTCTTTTTCAATAGTACTCTTCTGCCCTTATGAAGACCAGCATGGGCACCATTCTGCCTTCATAGTATTAATTCCTCAAGACTGTCAAACATTTCTTTTGTGTTGTTTAAAACTTATAATAATAAGATTTAAAATACATGTATACAAACTTTACATATCCGGCAGTTGAAACCTAACATAACTTTAATTAAACACAATTTCTAACATTTTCTTCCAAATTCATAATGTTCAAGTTCTTTAAAGCCCGAATCAATGTACCCTTTTAACCCTTCAATAGCACCCGGCCTGTCCCTTTCCTGCAGCACACTGTCCTTTTTAAATCCTGGCTTAAACCCTAAGGTACTTAATTATATGTACACCACATAAGGCAACAAAAGGTACGTCATTGTAATCAATTTAACCAATAATACAGATATTTAACCTACTCAAGAGACTCACAGATTTTATGTTGGCAGCAATTGTTGAAATTGAGTTATATTTACTTACTTTTATGAACAAGCACCATACTACTAGAAACTAGCAGATGCCCATTTCAACAGAATTCTTTAATCCAAGCATACAATAGTTTAAATTTCAATAGCATTACTTATGTTTTTGGCAAAATATATAGCAGTTTCTCTCACAATTTAAACAAATTATTAACATTAGACCTCTAGTTTAATAGATCCTTTTATCATTCGAAAAAACTTTTTTCTTTCTTTATATTTTACACAATTCTTCTTGTTCCATGCCAAAGGATACAAACCATAAACAAGTTCTTTTAAAATGACCTAAATTTATTCAGAAATGGTGAAGTGCAGTTATGATTGACAGAGTTACTGACTAATTTATCCATGGGCTACTCCACAGAGATGTCATTTTACATAATTATTGACTTATTTTTAAATAATTCAGCAATAAATGATGTTAACCCAAAAAAGAATGTAAACAGAAAACATACCACAAGCATACTGGTAGACAGTCTCGTACATGACAATCACTCTAGCCCCAGTTTCCGGGTACAAAAGACGAAACTCGTTGACGCAATTATTCACGTCAAGGGGCAACCGACCATACACGAACATGACGGGCATCGTCGACGGCTGGCTGAGACAAGAGCGTCCATAGTGCACAAGACAGTCAGCGTTGAAGTGCTGGGCTGCAACTTCATCAACACAACAGCTGAAAAGTGAAAAATATGATGATAAGGGGTGTGAACATGCATATTAGTATTCCAGATAATGGTCATTGGTTGGCTGAGACACAAATTCATATAGTGCATAAGCCAAGGCAGTTGCACTGTAGAGTTGGGCACTAAACAGCTGAAAAAAAGCAACTTTACAAGTACATGTATCTTTCCCAAGAATATGGAATTGATCAAATTATCAGCATCTGGCACGTGTAGAAGTTGGTAATAAGGCTGTCGGGTTACCTTAGAGATATGTGCCTGTCTGATTTTTGGATCAACCTCACACACTTGTGTATGATACTCTTTCTAAGTTTAATTGTGTTTTATTGTGTATAATATACAAACGTTATGTAAATCATTTCAACAAAAAATACTTTTATATAATTGGGTTGGGCCACAAGTTATAACGACATTAGAAAATGGCCATCCCCGCTCCCCTCCAATACTTGCATATCTGAAATGTTAAATCTGATGTAAATGTTATTTTTATAGCAGATTAACCAAATAGCACATGCATAGTTGTTCAATGACATTACATGTATTAATTTTAGATAAAGGTTTCTACATAATTTTTTCACAAACATATCCTATTTTGACAGTAGCCTCCAAATCTTATTTTGACTCTGCCTTTCAATCATGTTACATTAATCACATATCATTATCTATAAATGTTATTCTGGAATGGTGTGTTGTGGCAATGGATTTGTCTGACCCATGTTTTGGAAGACAGAGATTTCAAGGCCCGATAAATATACAAAAACTGACTTTCATGAATTGTAAATGTTATTTTGATAATTTTAAAAAATAAATAAATTATAGTAAAGGTCTGAGGGCTATTCCAGTAAAACATTATAACTCACGGGGGGAAGGCAATTATTTAAATAGTATAAAGGTGGGTGTCTTTTTCTGCTAATTTGGACCCTGAAAGGGTAAATTTGCTTCTGTAGGGGGGTTGTATATTTTAAAAGTGCCTTCCCCCTGGGGGTTATATGTTAAAACTGAATAGCCCTGAAGTGAATGCATTTTTTTTAAATGACTTAAACACATTATTTTAATGAATTTACATATAAGGTGTTCTAAAAATATTTTAGAGAATATTACAACTGCCTGTCTAGAAATACCTGCCATATGAAGTGTCCCCTAGAATGAACACTGAACATCCAGCTGTGACAGACTTCTCCAGAGATGTTGAAACGGCAACAGCATCACCCATCAACTCATCAGAAAATTGTAAGGCAACCTGACAAAATATAAAGTATTTTATTTTACTGATTTAAAATTACATGTATATAAATATGCATGTCTAATTCTTTAATTGTAAACATAACGCTATCAGTCTCTTAAAACAAACATGAAAAAATACGCTTACAACTAAAAAACATACCAAAAAGTCCATCTGCGGACTGCTCTCAAAAGGGAGAAATGCAAATTATTTTTCACAATTTGGATCATCTCCAATATTAAACGAAAAAAATCAACACATTGTTTTTAATTTTTTTGCCATTTTCTGCTAAAAGCTTCTAATAAATGTAGAAACAGGAAACTAATTTTTCAAACAAAATAAAAATTGTGTTTATTTTTAGTCTTCAAATTGAAAAGTCAGTAGGCCTTTAAAACAGCCAGTGAAGTGCGCAGGTGTGAGCTTCTAAATTTCTTGCTTTTTAAAATAAACCAAATTAATGACTTTAATGAAAATTGTGTTATTGTTTTCATTACTTAATGGGAAATCAGCAGTTACAATCTGTTAACAATGTTTTTTGGATTGTCAGATCTTTTCTTAATAACTTAATGTGATAAGTTCGTTGATCTGGATCATCTCATTGGCAGGTATGTGAGCTTGAACACAATATAATTGTAATTATTGTAATAAAAACAATGATTCTTTTTAACCTTTCAATGATATATTTACCCTTTTAAATCCATTTTCTTGAACCCAGTGGAGAGTTCTTTCCAACTCATACACAACAGAGATCTGATCCTGCGGTGTCTGGCTGGACGGTTTGTTCAATGTCTTTCTTAGGACAGTGTCACTATCAGTGTAGAATGCTGAAGTCCCTTCCATGGTGCCAGCAGCAGCAAGATCTGTAACAGTTAAAGTGTTTAATTTTCATTTTCAAAGAAATGGTGGTGGGGCCCTTTGAGAGGGAATTATAGCATACTGGTTGGAGAGCAGTAGCCGGCAGAAAGCAGTATCCGGCAATCGCTTTTTATTCGTGTTTTTTTTAAAATATTCTTAAAAAAGGTGAGAATGGTAAAAAAGAACCGTATCCAAGCAACACCATTTTGCATCAAATCCAACACAAAGCGTACGTTTAAACATTTTATTTACAAAAAGTATTGGAAATGTCAAAAAGTTCGCCAACTTTCTCGTGGGGGGATGCTCACGTGAATGTTACTGCGCATGCGCAATTGAATAAATTTGCATATATCTAATTATAGCACTAGCATTTACCGACAGTCAAGTGTTGGTTATGAACGATTATTCGTCGATGAATCACAGCAAAATGTATTTATAAAAAAGCCTTATGAAATGATAATTTCATATTGCCCGTCAATCGCTTTCAAACAATATTGAGACATATTCAAAATTTTATGTATCCATGGCGTGGTTTAAGACGCGTTGTTAAAGCGAGACTACTCCAGCGCTTGGTTACCAGTATTACTTCCCTGTTCAATAGAGGCGCCATATGGGGAAATTATACTTAATAAGCCGATAAATATCGGTTTTATAGTCAAGGAGCGGTACTGAAATAAAACTGCCAGGTACTGCTTCTCATAATCCGTAAATTGGCACTAATTGATTACCCCCTTTGTCGCCCCAATGAGGCACGCGCTTCGTGACGACACAAATTTTAATATTGTAAAGTTAGTAGACCTTGACCCCTAGTTTAATAAAATGTAAGTATTATTTCCGTTACATTTAGATCTATCGAGAAAATCTTCAAAAACATGCAAAAACTGCCAGCTACTGCTCTCCAACCAGTAGTTTTGGCAAAAAGGGGAAACATACTAACATAATTAATGCACTAGTCGATTGTAACCACTGCCCCCACAGGTCCGGGGGTATACCAGGGATAGCCGGCGAAATGGGCCGTGTTTTTACCTTCCAGGTGGCCTTGCAGTGCCGGGTTAATCAACTTTTAAATGGGATAGTTTTGTCTTCGCACAAAATATAGCGGGGAATGGGCCTTACATAGGGTCCCTGGGGTGCGAGGGCATTTGACAGGGAAATACTGCCATGAGAAATTACAAAGGACTTTCTGTAGCATAGTTGCGTAGGAGCAGAGGCTTCTGAACACTAACTTAGTCATTATGACTAAACACTAACTCAGCTGATTTAGAAATAGAACTAGATGCAAAGTTCTTCTGAGATAATATTCTACTACAGCTGTTGTCAACAGCTATTCCGGTATTTTCATCGCAGTATGTATGGCAAATTTTCGATTATCAGCAGATTTACATTCGTCAAAATAGTTAACAACAGTTATCGGACAGAAACAAGTAAATAAAATATCTCACGTGTTTGTTTTGACAGATTTTGGTAATGCTCGTTTCAGTGAAACTACACCAGACTCTTATTAAAAATACAACTTCTTTCATAGTTTTATGTATCCTTCTAACGATTATTGGGTTGTGTTTTTGTGACGAGGCTTTCTTTTGTGACACATTATTGTGAAATTATTTATTTTTACACATATTTTGCTAATTTTTAAATTAAAGAAATATTATCAGAATAGGTAAGCTGATGGTAATTTCTTGGCTGTTTTTTTCTAAACCGTTTTGTGTTTTTTTCTAAGCATTGTAAGTGAAATATATTGATTTGTAATATATTTTCGTGACACAAACTGTCAGTGTCATGCTTGTCAGAATTATGTGGATGTTGCTGTGTTAAAAAATCCGTTTTTAAGTACTACCGAGTTCTGTATTGATGATTTAATGTTTAAATAATGAATGTACAACTTTCCCAATACTTTGTTAAATGAAAACAATGATAACAGCAGACATCATGAAAGTTCAGAAACTTTTTCAGAAACTTGGTCATTTGGACCAACAGCCTCTGATATTTTGTTGGTCCGAAAGAAAATTCGCCGGTCCGACAATTTTTTGTTTGAGAACTTACTTTTTCAAAGCCTTAGCTGCTAATTTTACATTTAAAAGAAATAAAAACGTATTGAGATATCAACCAGTTAATCTTGAACACATTTTAAAGTAGCCATTTTTTGACACTAGCACTTTACTGATTGGTCGATTTGTTGGCAATTTGTATTATCGGAATGTACCGGTACCGGTTTGTTATCAATCAACATGTTCCAAAGGATAAGATTATTATGTAGAACAATCATTTTAACATTCAAATGTTTATGACAAAAGTTTATCATTTTAGCGTTTCAAAAAATTGCACGATATATACATAGTAGTAAACATTATTTGGTCATGAATGTATTGCAAAGGGAGGCAAATGCTGCATAGTGTTTGAACTTGTGCGGTGCACATTCCGACATCTACACTACCAGAAAACAACATAGGATTCGTAAACAAGTCAGGGTTTCCGCCAGCCCTTTATGGCTTGTCGGGCCCGACGTGCCTTCCGCTGGCAAGGCCAATTACCGACACGCGTTAATTATGCCGACATGCTTTAATCCGCGTAGCGACAATCCTTATCAAAACAATCATCAGTTTTGACAATACACGATTTTGTTGCGATTACAACGGTTGCAACGGTTGACTGACAGCCAGAAGGCGTGTCGGGACTATTACGACATTTGTATCAGCCATTCAGGATCGACGACAGCATGAAGGCGTGTCGGTGAGGTTCAACAGTGCCAATTAACCAAACTCCTCCTATTCTTTATCACAATGAGAATGTGTGAAAAACACCACTGTCGTAATTGCGACCTTCGTCCCTATAATCATCTATTAACGCAAAATAAACAATAAGTGTTAATTGATTTTGGTAACATAAATCATGTGTCGTTTTATTTTGTTTTTTAATCCCGAGTCCGTTTGTTAACCAATTATTAAATTATAATTGAGAACCGTGTTAAGATATCTGTGTTATTATAAACAAGGGTTATGCTATGTCGTCGTAATTAATTGCGTCGCGTTCCCGTCTTTAGTTTAAAAGTGTAAAGTAATATTTTGTGTTGCTTATTATTAAACTTCGATTATTTTATCGTTCTTTTAATTTATTTGGAAAAAAAGATAAATAAATAAAAAAAATATACATTACATTCCCTTTAAGTTATTATTTAGCCAACCCGGCTTTAAAAATATTAGCTGTTGCAGCTTTAAATACGAATACACGAGCAGTCGCTTTGCTCCTGGCTCTTTTGTGTTCTAGCATGCAGCGTGCTTTACACGTTTTGCTGTGACGTCAACGGTGTCAATATAAATAATACCCCCACTAAACGAAACATGAGTCAATCAATATCGTCGATATTGTATTGTCGGACAACTTGAGAAATACCAATAATTAAGGAAGAGAAACCATTAAACCTTTTCACAAATAATTTTAATGTTAATCAGACTTTAGTTGGTAATTCTAAATCATAGGAACATAACTGTAAACTTGTTTAAAATGCAGGAAATTGCACCATTTTGGATACGAAAATAAAAAAAAATTGACGTCAGGAGGGGACACCCCTCCCAAACCCTCCCCTTCCAACATGCCTTATGAAATTCCTGGCGGAAACCCTGCAAGTGGTTATTTGACGATATCATTGATAAAACACAATTTTTTGTTAAACAAAAGGTGTTTGATAATTGATAAAAACTGTCAGTCACTGACTGACCCCATCACAAATTTAGTCAGATCGAGTCAAAATTACCCGGTCAGGACCGTTGGACCGACGGTTTTTGCAATGTCTGTAAGAGTATTGCAGGTTAATGCGAATGTCCATCATACAGTCAGACATGTCCGTTATATTTCCATTTGACCGACAAAACTACTGTTTCGGTAGGTCATAATGGCAGGTGAAAAATTACAGTCAGCACCATTTAATTTTCAGGAAATATACTTCAGTGTCTATTTGATAGTTTTCAATAAATGTTCAGTGTTATTTTTAACTAGTATATTATGATTATTCAGAATGTTAATCCATGTATCATTATTTGTAAACCAGGTTTTGCGAATATTATCATCAAATCCAAACATACTTGTGAAAGATTCAGATCTCATCTTGTTCTGATTCTGCAGTAGACGGAATTTTACGGAAATGTTCGGAAATTACAAAATTCGTATAAATTTTTTAGCAAGATGGTGAATCCATTAAATTGTGTTAATCAGGCGCTCTTTCAGCTCTGTTAAACCTTTTCAACATTAATAAACAGGAACTTTACTTTTGTTTAAGCACCAGTCAATTGTAACCACGGCCCCCCCAGGTCCGGGGATAGCCGGGTAAAAGGGCCGTGTTTTTACTTTCCAGGTGCCCCCGCAGGGCCGGGTGACCGCGGTGGTTTTGTCATAGCGCCAAATTTAGCGGAGATTGGGCCTAATATAGAGTCTCTGGGGTGCGGGGGCATTTGGCCAGGGTTTAACCATCAGTTCATCCCCGCAGGGCGGGGATTTTACCCGGGGTTGGCTGGACCAAAAGTCAAAGTCCCGGCTATTCCCCAGACCTGGGGGGGGGGCGTGGTTACAATTGACTGGTGCATTATTGCATAACTGTTGTGTTTGATTATGAAAAATTCAGATTATTCGTTGAACTTTACCTTTTAATTAATTTCAAGATGAATTAAGAGTTAAATCTAGCTGCTCCATGGTTGGATGAACTGGAGGAGGACTGATATGAGATTTTTTGGGAGGCAAGGGAGGAAAATATAATAACTTTTTAGAAGAAGAAAGGAATCGAAATATTGAATTTCTTGTCTTGATGTTTGACTTCCTTTTGTTTAATTTACAACAGTAGGACACATAAAAGCAAGAAAAACTAAATTTGTTATAGTGGGTAATCACTAAACATTTAAATAAGCAACTAAAAATCAAATTTAGGTGGATGTTTAAAACATTGCAATGTCTTGTGAAGAAAAAAAGTTTTTGTGTTGTCTATTGTTAAAAATAGACTGTTTTTGTCAAAGAGTTGACAAGAATGTTTTGACCAAACTTGGGACATTTCAACTGGCTTAAGAAATAGGATCAAGTTAATTATAATAATAATTAAATATAAAGTTACTAATATAGAACTTTATAAAAATACGCATTTTATTTTAACATATAATTAAATAATTTTGTCAATTTCTACTTGCCTGTTGAGTTATTTTTATTTTACCTTGCATTGATTATCTGAATTTATAAAAAAATGATGAAATTAAAACAGACAATTAGTTCTTGTGATGAATTAGAGATGTTGTATATTGAAAGGAAACAACTGCTTCCGACGTTGACTTAACCGATTGATTGTAGATCATAATGGTCATTAAAGTTAGACTTGTTTAAGCTAAAAACATTTTGACTGTAAATCCACAGAATGAAATGTGACATCTAATCTGTATTCTTTTTCAAAGTGACCAGTTGCCATGACGTCAATGATGAAATGTCACTATGAGGTCCTGGGAGTTCCATGTGATGCCTCAGCAGATGACTTGAAGAAATCATACAGGAAATTAGCACTCAAATGGCATCCTGGTATGTCTATGTTTTAATAATAATAATTATGGCTGCTCATAAAACAGGTACATGTTGTAATTTAGACTAAACGCTGGGTATATGCAGGTTTTGTCAGTAGGGATGGATGCCTAGTTTAACTAATTCAAAATTATTTTTTATTTAATCTGACTGTAAAAACGGTTGGGTAGGCGCCTATTTCGAAGGTAGGGTAAGAATACCGAACCGGAATTGTTGGGTTTTAAGCGTATCCTATAGCTTTCCGATTTTATTTATTTATGTGAACTTGACATATCTGTACTGACACATATTTGTCGACAATAAAGATGATAGCCATAATAAACAAAAAGAACCTTGATATGATTTCTCCTACTTATTGCTACAAACCGAAATCAATATCAACTTATTGATAATATTGCACATCCGTAATAGTCAGACTGGTACTCTGGTATGCAGGTGTTATGAAGATTGGTAAGCGGCCCGGTAGATCAGTTGGTAGAGTTATCAAAGGGTTGTAAGGTCAAGCAACACTTTTTTCTCTCTCGTTGACATTATGATAACATTTGTATTTTAGACAAAAATCCTGAAAACATAGATGAGTGCACTCAACAATTTCGACTTGTCCAGCAGGCTTACGAAGTGTTGAGTGACACCCAGGAGCGAGCCTGGTATGACAAACACAGGGAACAAATACTTAGGGGAGGTCAGTAAAATATGTATGATTTTGCATCAGTTTCATTATAAATGTCCATCTTCTAAGTTAAGTTCATTTTACTGATCTGTTGCAACTTTTTTGTTAATGGTCTGTCTTGTTGTTTTGTAGCAAAAATGAATTATCTTAGCCTGAATGTCAAAGTTGCTTCTTGTCCTTGAGAAAAAAACAAATGTTTGTGATGATTCTTGAAGTACTCAAGATATATATATATGTAGAGCACATCCTTCTGATTAAATAAAGATTTTGGTAGAAATTCCCATTTATCTTGTATGGATTGAATATAGCTACATGTATATCTCTTTATTAGCTAAAAAGCACACTGTCATATTTTGGAACTGTGTATGCTATGATCTTGTTTGTCCTTTTATTACAAACTATTTCACTGAAAATATGCTTATGCTTACTTTGACCATTGCAGGACTTGGACAGGGTGACAAATATGAAGACAACTGTCTCAATGTCTTTATATACTTCAACTCCTCCTGCTACAAGGGCTTCGGAGATGACAAGGAGGTATGGACAACTCTTGTTATTTAAAATACTTAGGAAAGAGAGGTTATGGACATCTTTTGTAATATAAGATACTTGGTAAGGAGAGGTATGGATAATTTTTGTAATATACTTTGTAAAGAGAGGTATAAATAACTAATTAAATAAATTTTGTAAAGAGTGTGTAACTACATCTTCTAAAATGTAAAACTTTTAAAAAAGGCTACCAAAGTAATTTGTAGACTTTGCTACTTTTGAAAGACATTTTCTGTTAGGTAAGAATATATTGATAAATAATTTTGGGTTTTCATGTTCAGTATTGTTTTTTTAGTATCAGTCTGCCTATGTAACACTAAAATGTTGAACAGGCCCTTAACGCATTTCATATGAGCTCCTGCTAATTTTGACCCTTAGTGTACTGTCACTCATTTATCTCATTACATCGTTTCTTCCCAAGGGTTTCTACAGCGTGTATGAAGAGGTTTTTAAGACGCTGGCCGAGGAGGATCGACAGTTTGTGGCGGAAGAAGACTTTATTATCTATGAGTTTGGAAACTCACAGTCATCTTTTGAGGAGGTACCATAAGTTCTTCCTTTTACTTCCTTATTTTTATACTTATTGTCTTTCACATGAGCTTTCTTTCTGTTTTTTGAAATAATGTGGAAGTATTGGCAAAGTACTGGGGGCCATTTCGTCAGGAAACCAAGAGCTGTTTCTTAACTAGGAGAGATTTTCAACAGTTGTCTCCCACCAGGGGTACTTTCTCATGGCCTTCTCAAAATGGACACCTGTACTGTTTTCTACCCCAGAAATGGACTGGAGAGTGATTATATAAGCTTTCATTGCAATTGACCTATTAAAAGGAAATTTGTATAAAATATAAAGTTTACCGTAACTAACAGTAGTATTGCACTGAGAAAAGTCTCTTTTTAGGTATAGAATTACTCCTAGGAGTCTTGTTGCCTGTACTTCATTTCTGCACAGACTAGCTGTTAACCATTCTATAATTAACCTTTAAATCACTTTAATAACTATTTTGTCATTACCCCTTTCAGGTGGTGAAGCCGTTTTATGACCACTGGGAGAGTTACTGCACGGCCAAGTCATACGTATGGCAGGATAAATACGACACGCGGGAGGCTCCGGAACGAAGAGTGAGACGTCTGATGGAGGCAGAGAACAAGAAACTGCGTGACGCAGCCAGACGGGAGAGGAATGAAGAGATCAGGGTATGGGACCTTGTGTAGCTGCATTGAAAACATAACAATACAAACAGAAAAAATTATGGTTTTGGTTTTTAAAATGAGATGGTTTGTTGAATTTTAGTTTCATTCTTATTAGTAAAATAACCATGTTGTATGTTTGAATTTCTCTGCTGTTTTCCCGATTTAACAGCACTATTTGGGAAGGGTTTTACTTACTTAAGTCAAATCTCAATCTCAGTCTCAACACATTTTAGCACATAGAATCAAGTTATTAAAAATCAGATATGTTCTTGCATCTTTCAAAAGCGCATTCTATCATAGAATATCATGATCAATGTCATTAGTCAACATTCCAAGGGAAAAATATTCTACAGCCAAAAATGTCGTTAGAGTATAATTCATTTTTTTAGCAATTACTCAAGTATATTTTTCACTCTAATGAATAATGATTTGACTGAGAAAAAAACAAACAAGCCATGGAGTTTTTTTCACGTTTTCTGTATTTACAGGCATTAGTGAAATACGTGAAGAAACGAGACAAGAGAGTTCAAGAATATAAGGTATGTTTTCTTGTTATTAACATACGTTGTACAGGCTAACACTGTTGTCTGGAAGTTGCTTGGCTTGATTTCCTCGTTGACTCGAACTAGATGTTAGGAACTGATTTCTTTCTACTGAAGTTATGCCTTCCCGCTTGGCTCAAATTACCCACGGCTCGAGGTATTTTTTTTGGTCCCTTTGGGCCTGAGCCAACAGGGTTGGACTGTATATATAGCAGTTTATTTTTACATACATTGTACATAGAGCAGTTTATTTTTGACATACATTCTTTATAGAGCAGTTTATTTTTGACATACATTCTTTATAGAGCAGTTTATTTTTGACATACATTGACATATAGCAGTTTATTTTTGATATACATTCTTTATATAGCAGTTTATTTTGACAAACACTGTACATATAGCAGTTTATTTTTGACATACATTGTACAAATAGTAGTTTATTTTTGACATACATTCTTTATATAGCACTTTTTTGACATACATTGACATATAGCAGTTTATTTTTGACATACATTTTTTATATAGCAGTTTATTTTTGACATACATTGTACATATAGCAGTTTATTTTTGACATACATTCTTTATATAGCAGTTTATTTTTGACATACATTGTACAAATAGCAGTTTATTTTTGACATACATTCTTTATATAGCACTTTTTTGACATACATTGTACACATAGCAGGGTTTTGTCATACATTCTTTATATAGCAGTTTATTTTTGACACTCATTGTACACATAGCAGTTTATTTATGACATACATTCTTTATATATAGCAGTTTATTTTTGACATACATTGTACATATAGCAGTTTATTTCAATCCTTCTCCACCAATAAGATTCATAAGTGAAGCAAGCGATGCGAGCAAGCTTGCATGTTAATTTGGAATAAGATTAATTAAACTTTTAAGTAATATTTTAGTGTTTAGCCCCAGATATTGACTGTACCCCGTGGGCGAAATCAACAATTAATTTATATTGGCGCTATAATCTACCGGTAGGTTAAACTCTAAATTAATTGCAAAGCTTTGTTTGTTATACACAAAGACAACAAGCAGAAATGATTCTCATTGTTGATTTTTTAAATTGTCAGATTAAAGCATCATGTCAAATATGATTTACATCTAAAGAACTACAAATAACGTTAAGAAAGTTTCTTTGAGCTTTGTCACTTCATGAACGCAGTCATTCAGTTTGCTTGCACTGCAAACTATGATATCGTTTTCCACACTCATTTTGTATTAAGATAATACCTGTTTATGCTTGTTGCAATACACATGATTTTACCACATAATAAACAATGCCTTGATTGTTTTACATGACAGTTAAGATTGTGGGTATAAAAAAAAACATAATTTTTAAGAGGCTTTGATATTTAACAAACATTTGTGATTTTCATCACATTGCAAAATTTAAAAATTGTCCAAAAAGTATGCCAAACCTAGAATGTACCTGAAAGCTACTGTTTTCATTGCTTTTGTAAATTCAAAATCTAGAAGAAATCTGGACAAAATATTGAAAAAGACATCATTTTTATTAAAACATTGTTCAATGTTAATAAAAGGTTCCTGCTTAATGTCACAAAATCATTTCTTTACCATTTTTTGGCTTATTTTGTCAAATGCAGATAGATATTTTACTAGCTTTTTATTGTGTGACTTGACTTGAAATAATCTTTGGTAAAGTAACATATGGCTGAGAATGATATACTTTCGTTTGCCAGAGAAAACTGGAGGAGCGTGCGGAGGAGATTAAGCGCAAGGCCGCAGAACAGAGACAGCGCCACCTGGAGGAGGGTAGAAAGTATGAATATGTAGAATATGTTCAGTTTCACTAAGATTTTTTGATCAACCTCGGACCGAAATAAGCACCATATTCAATGCCAAATCAAATTCTCTTGTCCTCAAAGGAAATTCCAAATTTCTCTCTTTATGGAATAAAATATGAATCCATAACTGATTTGTTAAGAAGAAAAAAGGACAAAGAAATTGATGTGAAAAAATTGATGTTTTCACTCCGTCGCAGAAGAGCATTGGCTACCCTTTGCAGCGACAAAACAATTGTTTAATTTTTTAAAATGATGTATTATTTGCCTCATACAAGTTCGTATTGATAAGTCTAGGCTTGTTTTTAAGAAATATTGTATATAATGATTTTGGGACCATCTGATTTCTACTCCCTTTGTTGGCCACAGAGTAATAACTATTAAGGTAATTTATTTTTTAAACATCTTGATGACACTTTGAATACTTCATCCCAAAGACAGATAATGACTGTGTGTGAAACTTTGTTGGCAGGAAGATGGAGAATTACCAAGAGGCAGAATGGTCATCGGCAACAGGACTTGAGGATCATTATCTGGAGCTAGAGGCAAAATATGCTCAACAGTTTGGGGACCACGCTAGTGGAGACGGTGAGTCAGGGCGGAGAAGGTAGTATATGGTTTGGATGGAGGGGGTGGTCATTATGACAGGACATGGGATATTTTCCTAAAGCTAGAAACCAAATATCCGCAACATAATTGGGACCTTATTAGTGGAGGTTGTGAATTGGGTTGAGTGATGGGGGGGGGAGTGAATAGAGAGGGTGGGAAAGGGGTGGGGCAAAGTCGCTACCTTGAGTTGGAGGCAAAATATGCTCAACAGTTTGGATACGATGCAGGTGGAGATGGGGAGCTTGAGTTAAATAGAAGGTGGGCTAATGTAGGGGTGAAAGGGATGGCAGTGTATTGATCATGGGACTGGATGGTTATTACCTTGAGCTAGAGGCAAAGTATGCACAACAGTGTTGAGACCATATGGGCAGATACAGTGATGGGGTGATGGTATTGGTGAATTGATTGGTAGACCAATTGCTTGGCTTGATTACCTCATGGCTCAAACTGGGTTTTAAGGAATTTGTTTTGCTCTTTGTAAGCACTCCAACTTGGCTCAATATTTGCGAGGCTCGAATCATTTTGGCCGGTCCCTATGATATCAAGCCAACGGGTTATGATCGAGTATAATTCAAACTGAAGCTTTTGAAATATTTATTTCATATGGATATTTGTTGATTTGGTTTTAATAAATTATCCCACTTTTTCAGAAGAATGTGAAGAAGAGGAAGTTTACAGTGACTTGTACTGTGTGGCTTGTGACCGCGCCTTCAAGAATGAGAAATCGTAAGTATACTATAATCCTGCTATCAGGGCTAAGAGCCTTCAATTGCAGACAATCATATATTTGTTAAGTTGTTTTTTTGGCTTGACATTTTTAATTAAATGGTTTAAGAGTTGACAAGTTGAATAGATATAGATGGCTTTCATTTTTTTTTTCAAAAGGGATCAAAGCTCTTTTACCCTGTTTTAGGGCTGAATCTCTCCAAATCATTCAAACTAAATTGTCTGGATTTGGAATTTTGATCAGTGATTATCACTGATGAATGGTAAAAATTCAGCCTGATCACTTTCTTTGTTTCGACAGGTTTCAGAACCATGAGAAGTCAAAAAAGCACAAGGAGTTGGTGGCGATAATAAAGGCGCACATGGAGGAGGAAGATGGGGTCCTAGAAGAGGGTGTGGTCGCAGGGGAGGAGGTTGAGGGGGCGGGGTCAGAAGAGGAGGAGGAGGAGCCAACCACTACGCAAAAGTGAGTACTGGATAGGTGTTGCCCTGGGGTCGAGTGTATGTGGGCCTGGTCAAAGAAGAGGAGGTTAAAGGGGAGGGGTCTTAAGAGGCGGAGGAGAAGGAGCCATACACCACACAGAGGGGAGTACTGGACATGTGTTGCCCTAGGGTGGGGTGTAGGTGGTGCTAGAAGCTGGCGTGGTGGCAGGGGAGGAGGTTGAGGGTGCAAAAGAGGAGGAGGAGCAACCACCACATAGAAGTGATCCATGTCATTGAAATTAGAATTTTGTATGAAGAAGTCTGTATCCTTATTCTAGTCCTTGCCATTATAAAATTCAACAAGCTCTGCTTTATACAATCTGGAATATGAGCAAGCCCGGAAAGGATTTAACCATTGCAGGGCTTGCTCCAAATTGACCACTGTGATCCAGTGTTTTTTGAAAAAAACAAAAACATGTTGGTGTCTTGAGAAAATGTTAAAATCTGGTTCAAGATCAAGAAACAGGAAGATTTAATTTTGAACAATGTTAAGTCCCTTATAACAGGATCAAACTTATCACACTGTTTGGATTTGAATTGTCCAATGTTCAATTTTTAGAGTTTAAAGTGACTCTCTTTATATTCAAAATTAATACATACACATGTAAAACAAACAGAAATTTTGAATGATGCACCCTCAACTACTAACTAAATAATGCATTTATGGAAAATATTAAGTACTATTAACATTATTATAACTTTGTATTTAAAAGCTGAAAACGCTAAAATGATTGGTGAATGCTAAAAGATTTACTGCGATTTACTACGGTCTCATCAGGTAGCAATACTGTGTTTTCTGCACATTTCTTTCAAATTAAACTCGGTATCCTTCATTAGAACCATTGTTTTCGACATCAGTTCAACTTTTTTGGTAAATTGAAACAATTGTATTAAATGTGTTAAATCTTATTTGGGAGTAATAGTGCACCTTTAAGAAATTTTGATTTTTTTACTGTACAAACATTGTTAGTTATCTTTAATTTCAACGAAGAAAAAAGGCACCTTTCCACTATTAAACTTGAAATTTGCCACTAAGATGTTTTATGACTTATAATGGCCCTATCTGGAAAGTGCAACTGTATATGCATTGTTTTTATGATAAAGGGCATCTTATTTTCTCCTTCAGGCTTTCTAAAAAGCAGAAAAAGAAACGAAAACAGCAAAGAAATGCTGCAGCTCAGGTATAGAAAATTGAACTTAATATTCGGTATGTAATATTTAAGAGACAATCTGTACTTTGAATGTTATCAATTGTTTTGTTACATATAGTTTAAATTTATTTTATTTTACAGCAATTGTGAAACAAGTTATTAAAACTTATATTAATGTTATATGTTACACATATCATTTGTTACATATATGTAACCAGTTAATTTACATATATGTTACCAGTTAATTTCAAATTTTGTAAACACTCGAATAACAGATAAGTTTCTTTTTCAATGAATGTACTTGCTATAAGTGTTTTGTATGTACCCTTAGGATTTTTGGCTGATGCATCAATTGGGGGGTGAAAAAATTAGCGATCATTATAGTGTAACATTATCAATGAGAGTCTTTTCAGTATGAACAGTTAAATTAACTTTTAAAGCTGCACTGTCACAGATTGAAATTTTGACATTTTTTTTATTTGTCTCAGAATCAGCTGATTTTGGCTTCAATGCCTTCAATTCAGTCATATAAGATAATTCATCTCAATTGTTCAAAAAAAGTTGAAAAAAATCATGCTTTTAGCCATAAAACATCAACTGTCTGCAAAAACTGATCTGATCTTTTGTCAGCAGTTATATCACTGGTTTCCAGACATTTGCACAAAAAATTGGCTCATTCAAAGGCAAAATAGTAAAAAGTTACCAAGACTGTCAATCTGTGAGACTGCAGCTATAAAGGCTGTTGCAAACTTTTTTTCTTTCTTTTTTTAATGCATTATCATGTTAAACTCATTTGACTTATATGGTCAAAACAAAAAAAGCATACAATTTTAGGGATGTGATTTGTCCGCGGATTCGCGGAATTTCGCGGATCTTATGGCCCAAGAGACCCCCCCCCCCCCAAAAAAAAAAATAATAAAAAAAAAAAAAATGTTTACCTCAAAAAAATTATTTGGTTGCTTTCAGTTGTTTAAGTTAATATTCCAGTTTACTTCAAATTTAAAGTCAGGAGAGCCCTCAAAAGAGCTTCTAAAAAGCCATTTTTTCATCTACAGCAGTGCGCTTTTGACCCAAAGAGCGCCCCATAAACACATGGCCGAAAATGTTTCAGCCCTCCGGCTGCCAGGTCAATCACATCCCTGAATTTAGGTACAAGGATTAACTAGGGGATTTGTGGCCAAATAGCTATTATTGTAAAAGAATTTTTTTTTATATTGAGTACCATTTTCTTTACATCGACCTATATTGTGTACCTTTAAAAAGTCGAAGGATCATTTCAACCAAGCCAAATGTACCTTTCATCCTTTTTAAAAGGATTATTTCCTAGTTTACTAAATATTGTTTTTACAGAAGTACAAAACTGATAAATGGTTTGATTTTTCAGGCAGATGAAATTGATGAGTTGACAGAAGATGTTAATGATGTAAATATCGATTTTGTGGATTCTCGAAACACTGGGTATGATTTTTATAACACATTTAAGCTACCATTGTGTTTATTTCAAGCTTTAGGATTAACAAGCCCTTCAACTAGTCCAGGGCTTTTTCTGTCCATTTTGGGAAAAAGACCCTTGACATTTTGGGAAATTTTGCATCATGAAAATGCTGAAATTGGGAAATTTTACAGTTAATAGATAAAGCTGTCCAATCTCCTGCGAATTAGGAAATGATTTATTGTAAGTTTATTTTCTATTTTAAAGACCCCAAAAATATCAATCCTTGGGGTGTATATATAGATCTATTGCAATAAATCATGACAGGTTTATATAATATTTCATACTGATCTCTGAAGGTGATGAAAATCAATGATTTCCGAGTTCAATTATCACAAAAACTTTACATCACATAATTTATTAGGATGTTAAAAATGAACTTGTACAGGTAAAAAGACTTTCTAAAAAAAATATTTTTGATTGGGATTTTTTTCTGAAGATTGGGAAATATATCTTATATTTTGCTTTGGGAATGGGTCCGATAGTGGGACCCGTGGGTTCTATAGAAAAAGCCCTGTAAACCCGTATAAAGTCAAACCCTGTTGGCTCAAACTTCAGGGACTGGTAAAATTACCTCGAGCCTCAGAAAATTTGAGCCAAGCGGAAATGTTTCCTTTAAGTATAAAGAAATGGGTGCTTAACATCTAGTTCAAGCCACTGAGGAATTCATGCCAACGTGGTTCGACTGAATATTAAGTCAGAACTCAGGGTTCCGGCTTAGTTTGACAGCTACTGTCATTTTCGTGATATTAAGCATGCCACATATTTTACCAATGGTAGAAACTTTTTTCTTATAAACAGATAAAAAAATCTTTGAAATGTTATTAAAATCGGCTGTTAGACCCGGTGCATCATGCTTCTTATCACATTAAAACTTTTAATATATAGTTATTAATTGCAGTATTAAAACTTGTATGTGAAAGTCTATTTTGAAGGGAAATTTCACAAATGTAAATCCAGTCACCATTTTGAATCTTTAGAATTAAATAATAGAAAAAATGAAAACTGACAGATGAAATGTCATGAAACTTTAAAAAAAAATTTTTTAGGACAGTGACCCGAAACGTTTATACCAAGAAAAAAGGGGAAAAAAGTATCTAACAGAACAGAAAATTATATTATTGTGGTTTGGTAATATTTAAAGGGCTAGACACCAGATGGTCCCAAAATTAACAAATACATTATTTTCACAAAACAAGCTTAGAATTTCCAATACGAGCTTAAATATGAAGCTGATATGACATAATTTTACTGGGTTAAAAGAATATATTGTCGCTGACTCGGTTGAGTTGACCCGTTTAAAAATAGCGCAAAATGGTTTCCTACTTTTAAAGTGTGTATAATTAAGCATGTGAAAGTCACATGATAAGTACAAATACATTCACCGATGCTATTTTTAAATTAACTGAGATTGAAGTGGTAGCCAAACCCAGTAAACTTTGAATTGGAAAAATATGCATAAAAACATGCGAAAGATACATGTGTCGTAAGCGATTTGATACATCAGTTAGTAAGATTCCATGCGTTGTACACAATAATATCAATTTTATGTAACTTTTTGACAATTTTCTTTTTTTCGTCCACTTATCTCATCTTATGTCTAGTGCCTTTAATAGAAATCAGATCTATTCTAAGCTACATATTAGTTTTTGTCTAACAACAGGAAATCAAAGAGGGACAAAAGACGAGACAGGAAGAACAGACAGGATGATGATTCAGATGAGGAACAGGAGGTTGGAAATGTTTCCCCTATTTCAATTTGAAACTAACTTACACCTATTTTTGAATTACTTAAACATTATTCAGTATCATCAATGAATTATATTTTCATTAGTTTGTCTCATTCTTCGAAGATTACATAAACGTATTGTCTTGGCTTTGGTGTTGTCATGATGGAAAAAAAATTCCTTGATTTAACCAAATAACAGTGGCTTAAATATCTGTTGAGTTACAGAATGAAAAACCAGTTAATGCCAAATTGGTTCTTTTCGGCAGAGACAAAAATAACTAAAAAGTGAAAATCCTGCTTTTTTTGTGCACTAAGTTGAGGGTTAGTGCAAAACTGGTGTTACTGCATCAATTTTATATGGAGTTAAAACTATCTTGCACTTAACCTTCAAATACAGGAATTTCATTCATTCATTGCATTTATGGCCTTTTATCACGTGGTGATTTTTTTTTGCTTTCTGTTTTGGGTATCCGAATGGGTAATTCTCAAAAGAAGAGCTGAAATTATCATGTTCAAGAAAGTTAAAAGAAGTTTTTCATCTCATGCCATCGTTCTGTTGATTGACTGGGAAGACACTTTGCATCTTCTTGCTATTTTTCTCGTAATATATGTCATTATTTTGTAAAAAATAAAATAAAAATTCAAGGGCAGTTGAATGGTATAAATGATCTGACGTTGTGTTATCAGTATGTCAAAATAAGGGGCTAAATTTGGATTCAATTTTATAATTTATTTTTTTGCAGGAAAACATTCCAAATGGATTGAATGAAAATGAATGTGTTGAAGCATCTTGTGAAGTCAGTGACCATGAAACAGAAGACACGACTGATAAAAGGCTTCAGCCAGAGACTGGTGAAAATACTGACATTACTGGCATTGAGGATACGGGGGCTGGAAATAGTGGTAATGAAAATATAGACAGTGAAACTACGGATGTGAAATCTGGGGATATAGAGCATATACAGACTGAGAAGAAAAAGTCTAAAAAAGAGAAAAGTAAACCTGATCCAAACCAGAAATCAGTGAGTAATTTAGATGTACAACATATATATATAAACTTAAAAAACGATATAATTTGTATTGCTGGTAGTACAAATGTACCTGTGTAAATTGAACTTGAACTGAATGTAAACTAATCTGAGAAATTAACTGAGAATTTAAAAAAAATTCAAGTTTGCTATCGTTGACTTGAAGATTGAGCTGTTACTTAAAAAACGATACCAAATATGTTATTAGAAATGTGTTATATTTTTGCTGTTCATACAATTGAACAACTCTTTGGAGCTTTAAAATATGTTTTCTTACAGGGTCGATGTGAAATCTGTGGATCAGAATTTCCATCTAGATCAAAGCTGTTCGACCACATCAAAGAAACGGGTCATGCCAGGCTAAAAACTGCTCCAACTCCATCAGAGAACAGTTTAAAGCAGGGGAAGAAGAATAAGAAGAAACAAAAAGGGAAATAACAACGACTTGCTTATTTTTTAGTAGATTGTAAGAGTTATCTGTGTTTGTTTTGTTCATGTGAGACCACAGTGATGATTGTACTGGTTGAATATTTATATCATTTGATAAAAGTTGATCAGTTTTGACCGTGAAAGAAACATTAAATGAAGAAACATTCCAATAACATATTGATTGTTTGGTAGAAGTATCCACATGCTTTACAGTGTGTCAAACAATCGAACCGAGGCAGTGCGTATTTAAACCTACGGCCTGCCATAGGAAGGCTCTTTCGAATTTGACCGTCCCACTAAAAAAGTATCATTAAAATTGAAAAACGAACAGGACCCTTCCCCCTGCGTGGGTTCTATGTTTTAATGGAATAGCCCTGAGCAAACGGATTCATTTGAAGTATTTCTTCAACCGCTGGTAACAATTTTGAAGTTATCCTTTATTCTTTAAAATTTGTATGTCATATTTGTCGACAATTTAGCTACCAGGTAGTTGGGTAATACGAAGCATTCAAGAGACCTAATTCAGATTGTTGTTTACTTCTTTACTCGTGAATAATGGCCAATAAACTGACCTGTGTCCCTTTAATGGGATTCATTAAATATCAATGTTAATGTTCGGTAAAATCCGGTGGTCACTGAAAGTCAAAAGGTTACTCCCTTAAGTTACGCCCCTATAACGTCACGTTCCTGGAACCGCCCCTGGTTTCCACCAAGTGAGGGTGTGTATGGAATTTGGTGCCATAGTATAATTTGCATAGTACTTCCCATATAAAATACCCACAGTCTTGGACTCCGCGGTGTTGAAATTGCTGATGACCAACACGGTGGAGTTATCTGGTCTTGTGAAACCAACGGCGTGGACGCCTTCTGGGTTTGGCTGGTATGGAAACATTTCTATGGCTGCTGAGCCCGGTGGTATAAACTTGCTGAAATGTCCCATCATGTAGAATGTAGGTTGCTTATAAAATACTTTGTTACCGCCATCGGAATCAACGACGATCGGCGCGTCGGCGTTGTAGTTCACCCAGCTAGGACCACCGTGCATGTCAACCGCTAGGTTGTAGTGAATAAAACCAGAACCACAATTATTTAGGTTGTCAAATATGTGCTCCGCAAAATCTTCTGCAAGCTCCCAGGCCCCTAGCTGTGGCTTTCCTCGCTGGCAGTACTCCGTTCCTAAGAGTATTTTATCTGGAAATCTTTCATACGTATCGCACATAGACTTGAGCGTTGTTTTATTGTTACGATAGCCGTGTATCCCAAAGCCGTCTATTGCCTCGAGAGCAATGACGTCATCAAATGTGTCTTGCCACTCTGTCATTACGTCAGCATTGTCGTCCATAGTGAATAACTTTATGTAACCGTATCCACTGTCTTGAAGCGAACGTTTTAGATCCTTAACGACCCAGTCACGCATAGTTTCCGGTGTCCAGCAGACGGACTGATATTCCGGGCGGCTGGTGTTGCTGCATGAGCGCGTGGGGCCACTCTGGGTCGTCAGTCCCCACATCCGTCCGTGTGACATGAAACCCTCGTATTCACTTAGAAAACGCGCCAAATAGTTCGCGTACACTTTCGTCATTTCCGGTAAAATTGTCCCATACCCTACCATATTGTCGTTGGTTTTCATCCAATCAGGAGAAGACCAAGGACTTCCGAATAATGATAGATTCCCGCCTCGTGCAACAACAGCCTTGTCGATAAAGGGAATTTTGTACAAATGGTCATAACCGGAGATAGTAAATTTGGAAAGCCCCGTGTCACCGTTTGTGAAATCGTAGGAATAAATATCCGTAGACATATCGTTGCTAGCTATGGGAATGCGGCCAAGACTGTATTCTATACCAGAAGGTCCGAAGTAAGATTCGATGAGGTTGTCCTGAGCTCCTTCAGGAAGTTTGACAATGTTCATTCCAGAAGCATCAGTAAACGTCCCTCCGAACCCCGTGACTGTCTGTTTGGGTTTGAAAGAAGTCACAATATAAAATACGTCGGACTCGGGTTGTAAGTGTTTCAATGAAGTATTTTCATCGAGCACGTAAAACTTGTGCGTAGTTTTTGTCAACCTGTCTGCGGCTATGTCCGTGGAGTATACGGCGAAAACACCGTCGGGAAGTTTGACGTCAGGCTCCACGTCATCACAGTACGTCGCGTTACACATGCACACAAACGTTGAGCCGCCGAACGACGTTTTCTGGCAGGGCTTATCAGATCGTCCCAATACGCTCGTATTGCATAGCGAAAAGAAGAATAAAGCGGTTGTTATTAAAAGTAAATCCATTTTGACTCGTGAAAAACCATATATAAAGAAAAATATTGAAACTAAGTATGGTGTTATCTTTTCGTTATCATAAATGTGTGATAAACTTCAAGGCCACCATCAATGGTCAAAACAAAAGAACCTTATAAGTTAAATATAAAGTTTATAACTAGTTTATTTTGTATATTGTCGGTTAGAATCTATTAAGTAATTTCTTCGTGAATAAGAAACCACGGTCGCTCCGCTCCCTGAGGTTACCTTGTCACGAAGAAATCACTTCATAAACTTTAACCCAGAGATAAATTTTATTTTACTACACCATTTTAAACTAAGCAATGGGCAGTATATGCCGCTTAAAGAGCCCCACCTTGGTTTTATTAGCGGAGTTTGATAAGGTGATTAGTTTCATCAAACACTTCGACAAACCTGTTTATAAATTAATGTAATGGAATATCACTGTAAATACTAATAAAACTGTTGCTATGATATGCAAGAAAGGTACACGGAAAGAAAATGTCAGTCTATTTTATAATAAAGTTAAACTGGATATTGTTAATAAATTTTGCTATTTAGGAGTAATGTTATCATCCAATGGAAAATTTTCAGTGGCCCAGAAAGCTTTATCTAAATAAACATTAAGTGCAATGTTTTCGTTAAATTCATTGTTTGAAAAGATACCCTTAAATGTACATTAAAAACTTAAATTATTTGATTCAATGGTTTTACCAATATTAACATATGGTTGTGAAATATGGGGATTCCATTCTGCTCCCGATATAGAAAGGGTTTATTTGAAATTTTTAAAACAATTACTAAATGTTAGATGTCAAACAACTAATGCTACTGTTTATGGTGAACTTGGCAACGTACCATTATATGTTATACGCCAAGAGAGGATATTGCAATATTGGTATAAGCTTGTAAATTCAAATGATAACCTGCTGTCTAGATGTTTTAGATATTGTAGTTCACTAAATATAAGCAGCTCATGGTATTCTGATGTTAAAAAATTGTTAAATGATTTAGGATTTAACTAACTATGGGATAATATGTCAGTCACTAAATTACAGTTGTCAAAAGTTATTGAAAGATTATATGATCAGCACATGCAGAAATGGTATGCGACTTTAAATGATTCGTCCAAACTTTGTACTTATAAAGATATAAAAACAAGATTTTGTTATGAACAAATATTTCGATAGTGTCACTAATGTTAACCATAGAGTATCTCTAAGTAGAGTGCGATGTTCAGCACACAAGTTAGCTATAGAAGAAGGCAGATATAGAAATATACCAAGACATGGTAGAAAATGCATATATTGCAATATGAATATGATTGAAGATGAATATCATTTTATTCTTGTATATGTCCATTTTATAAAGATATTAGACAAATGTGCTTACCACGATATTATTGTCATTGGCCAACCAAGAAAAAACTATGTAATTTGTTCTGAAAATGCAGCATTATTAAGGAAACTTGCTAAATTTGTTTATATTGCCACTGAAAAGCGCAAAAGTGCTTTAATCTAATTTAATTATTACTTATTAGTATTTGAACAGCTATATTTATATTTGTTCTTGAATGTATGCTCTTCTCATACAACATTAATGTCAATACTGTTTTATATTACCGCCGTGAATATATATATATATGCATTTGGCTACGAACATGTTACTGTTTATGCCTAATAAAAGTTCTGTTCTGTTATGTTCTGTTTTGACAGTGCGCCGTCAGACTTCCGTTTTGTGAAAAGGTTTGTCGAAGTGTTTTAAGAAACTAAACTCTAAATCAAACTTTGGTAAAAGACCGAAGGTGAGGCTCCGTAAGCGGCGTAGACTGCGCTATATTTCATTTAAAATGTGAAGTTATCTTTGTTTCAAGTCTTCATTCGAAGCAAAATAGCATTTATGACGCAATTTATCACGCGGTATTCATACACTGATAGTCATACATGGATTTAGCGCAATTAAGAGCTAATCAACTCGCAATGTACGAGGTGTGTCCGTATAGAAAATGCCGATAAAACACGCTCAAGCAAAACAACAACAATAACAACAACATTTACTGCATTAGCGATGACAAATCGCACCAGCAAGTAGTTATTGCACCATAAATAAACAATGAGGATTATAATCATTAAATTATGGAATCGGCGGGAAAAGGTCAATAGGTTGATATATATATATATCAAACAGCTGATTCACATACATGTATAATATTAAACAGAAGTTACAACTGTGTAAATATTAAGCTATGAATTATTGCCGCTTTGTTTACACAGACATGGCTAAAACTTTTAGCAACAAGATGGCAAGGGCCAGATTAGGCCAAGAAAATAATGTTAAATAGTTAGTTTCTCAAGGAGTGAGCAAGAGATTCTATAATTCGAGGGTTGAAAGCGAAAAGGTTCTATCTTCTACTTTATTTAATGTCACTTAGAACCTTTTCGCATTCACCCCTCGTATTGCACTTGAGTATTTACTTCTTTTTCAAGGCATATTTAAATAAAGTTGCAAATAGACGCTTATAAGAATAACACGAAATTAAAGGATAACAGTGTATACTCGACGAAATAATGAAGGTTTGTCAGGAATCTCGGGAGTAATATGTGATATTTTTCGACCTCCCCATCCCCTCTACCATCACCTACCCCCCCCCCCCCCCCCCCCCCAGTAAAACAAAAAAAACACAACAACAAACAACAACAACAAACAAAAACATAATAAATAAAATAAAAAGAAGAAAAAGGAAAGAACGAACGAATTCTTCTTGAAACCGAATGAATAATGTATGTGGAAACAAGAAACTACTAAAATAGAAATAGCCGGCGAAACAAAGTTTTATTAAAATTGACCTGAAATAAAACCGCTAGATTTTTGTACAAGTTTCATGATTTTAAGAAGTTTTATGGTAATAGTTCATAGTCTGACCGTAAATCAATTGATCGTTTGATGCAAACTGATAGTATAAGATTAAATGTAAATAACAAACACATTGGGGTATGCGACCGTCAAACTACTTATAAATTTTATAGAAGCAAAAAGCGCAGCTCTGTTTGAATAGTTTGAAAATTGATCTGAAATTTTTGAAGAGTTTTAAAGTGACATGTATGTATTAAGATTGATTAATCAACTTAAATATGTTACGGTATATGAGGCTTATCTAATAAACACAAGGAACAAACAAAATTATGAGATGCATTTTCTTTCCATGCTTTGTTCCATCACTAATGGTATAAATTAATAAAGATCATACTATTGTAAACGACATGCAAGGCAAAACCGAATACTTTCACAATCATTCTTAGAATACAACCTACATTGTAAGCCAATGGAAATGCAGAAAGGCATCCATTAAGCACTAGACTTAATCATTAAGAATTTCACCTTTCGCGGGTGTTTAAAGGTCCGCCTACTGCCACTCATCCAATACACATTCCCTGCTTAGATTTTGCGTTGTCAATGTATCAGTCAATGAGGTTGTATTCTAAGTATACGCTCACTCCGCCCATCATTATTCATTAAGAATTTACTTCATGTCGTCTAACTATTACTTATTCCAGTTTAGAACTGTCAATGCCCATTACAGTTTACTTGGTCTAAGAATCACCCAAAGTAAGAGCGTTGGTGCGTGCATTCCATGCACGTATCGCATTTGTGATGGATACAGGAGTCCGCTCCATGACATCCTTGACAGCGGCTGTCTGCCTAGTTGAACCGGACGCGGCAGCTGGCACAAATAAACGTATAATGGTGATGTGTTAGTTTAATTATACTCGCACTCTGGCAAGGCCCATTCGGCGAGTGCTCCGATACGATGGTAAGTCCGTGTAGGTTTTTTGAGCAGAGTGCACATACAGAATGTAACTCTGGTTAGAGCTACCCTGGTTCTTTTAACCCGCACTCGTGTTAAGCACTGTCAGACCCCCCCCCCCACCCCCAATTTAACGTCCCACTCGGAAGACGATTATTATTAGCTGGTGGTGCGGCGGGAAATCGAACATGCGACCCCTGGATGCAATGTGATACCACCAGACCACGGATCCGCTACTAACGTATAATTCTTGGATGAGTCAGCCTCAAACCACCCTTTTAAGCGACCGAGTCCACGTTGTTGTTAAGCTGAGGTTTGTTGGGAGACTGGGTCAAAGTCAGAATCGAACCCTTGTTTCAAACTCCAAATCATGAAATTCAGGGGAGGCACATTATAACATTGGCTCATTGCATTTTGCACAGAGCCAACATGTTTATCAGCAACCACTGGAATCAAGTCGATTATGGTCGACTCAGAATAAGACTGGTCGGAAGTAACTGTATGCGCGATCGGTGTCAGGCAAAGTCTGCATTCCTCGTGTTATCCATGTTGTGGTACCAAAAAAGGACATGTCACCATGTTTATGCGTTTGAATCGAGTTGAAAGTTCAATTGCAAAACTTTGGGGTTTTACAACTAAATTTGATCACATACCACTATACCTTCGATGCAGGTCTCGACGTCATTTCAGGCTCAAGTTGTGGAAGTCTGTTAGGGTTGTCCATCTTATGTATGCGTTTGAACCGATTGCAAAGTATTTCATTTTATTCCAATACTTTGGGTTTTTACAATGGAATTTGATCACATTATAACCCCTGTAGCTTCGAGACAGGTCTCAAAGTCATTTCAGTCTCACTTTGTGGAAGTCTATTGGTGTTGTACTCAGCTAAATAATATCACCATATGCTTTTGCAGATTAAAGGCCTATTTGAATCTTTCTATAAGAGACCCACCCACACCAAAAAAAGAAAAGAAAAAGAAAACGTGTACTTTACCCAAACTCTGTGTATTGATCTTGAACTAATTGCCTAATTGTCTAAATCCTGCTAAGCAGTTTTGGAGGTTTTATTATAGAAATGGATCCTAAGTGGCCAATAAACAAATAAACAGGAAATTTGCCCCTACTGTGACATCATTGCAATTAGCAGAAGATCCACAGCAAGGGGTTGTCATGCCAAACATTCCTTAAACTAGGCCTTTAAGGTTGAACTAATTTGTGACAGCAGTAACCTTTATTAAAAGGTAACGTAGTTGACTAATTACTTTACCGATTAAATGTTATTATATAAAATAAGTATTTAGAGAAATGAAGCAAAACAACCATTCAAAGAAACAAAATTTTATTTAAACAATAACAATTATCATCACGTGTCAATTTAATTTTCAAGATGTATACAAGACCAATGATAGGCTTCATATCTACATTGCCAAACTTGAAATAAAGTACACATTTAAAACTTTCAAAGTAAAAACTTATATTTTCATTAAATGAAATGGCAATTAACAATAAAATCACAGATAAATAAACGGTAGTTGTTTTATAAGACCCTCTACGCCAGCCTTAAAGACATCAAAGCGCAAACCGCTTTTAGAAACGCAATGCACAAGTGATAAATATCTTGTAATATTCATTTGATAACATTATCAGTGAACAAGTTGAAACAAATTGCGAAATAGAGACACAATAAAACACATTTTGAAAGGTTTAACTCCATACGAAATGCCAAGTTTAAAAAAACAACTTTAAATGAGATTACGTGCGTTTTGATAATGTTATCTCTCATAGTGCCAATTTAAAAAAAAAGAATGTTATGAGTAATTTTTTTTATAAATGTAAAATGAACAATTTGGCAACTACCAAGACTTACGTCTGGCTCAATAGTCAGAAAAGTCAAACATTAATTTTAAAAAAGGTAACAAAATCGAACGTTTTTGGTCATGCAAGATTTCTTTGCCGTTTCTTATGCAAAACTGCCATGCCAGTTAGTACCAAATACATGTTGTTGTTTTTTTTATTTCAAACTTAAAAAGTTAATTTTCCGACTAAGTACTGGCTTAGTTTAAACATAAAATACGGTAATCCGATAAAAATCGGTATTACACACTTTTTTCTGATTCCGTATCGTACAGTATCCTAGTGCGCATGTGCAAATCGACGTCCACACTACTACGCGAGCTAATTCTGAAATTTCCCGTCGACTATCAATGTTTTCTTGGAAAAGAAACCAATATATTTTATGTTAACAAAATATTTAAAAGGTATGAAATAAAAGAAATACTATCTCAGTCGGTTGAGCGGTGGAATTGCACCCCTTTTTATTGCTTGTGTAAAGAAACATTGCACAAGATCAAAATAAATCAACAGATACAAATAACAGTTAACACATTATGCAATATAACCGTAAACCCTTCTCTTTCTACAATAACCTTAAAAGTTGACTAGAAATTCACTTTTTAAGAGGCTCTCTTGCTTTATCACATTCTAGTATCTGAGCTTAATTGCTCTTTTTTATTCTAAAACCGGGGTTTGATTTTATCACAACCCATCCGTAGTATCAGAAGTTGCTTTTATTTCATTCTAGTATCAGTGTTTGTTTTGATCACTTCATAGCATTATAGTTTGCTCTTATTACATTCTAGTCTAGAATTTGCTTTTATGACATTCCAGTCAGAGTTTGCTTTTATGACATTCCAGTCAGAGTTTGCTTTTATGACATTCTAGTCAGAGTTTGCTTTAATGACATTCTAGTATCAGAGTTTGCTTTTATGACATTCTAGTCAGCGTTTGCTTTAATGACATTCTAGTATCAGAGTTTGCTCTTGTTACATTCTAGTATCAGAGTTTACTTTTATCACATTCTAGTATAAAAGTTTGTTTTTATCACATTCTAGAATCAGAGTCGCTTTTATTACATTCTAGAATCCGAGTCGCTTTTATCACATTCTAGAATCAGAGTCGCTTTTATCACATTCTAGAATCTGAGTCGTTTTTATAACATTCTAGAATCAGAGTCGCTTTTATCACATTCTAGAATCTGAGCCGTTTTTATAACATTCTAGAATCAGAGTCGCTTTTATCACATTCTAGAATCATCGTACTTCATTCACGTTTGGTCATCCCTGTACTCACATGTACTTCAGAATGAAGTAAAATCCTTTTCGTGTTTTTGTTCTCACTACATTCTAATAAAAATGCTAAAGCCACTGTCCACTCGGCTACACCACTTCATCATACGACGGTGGCTTTTCCTCCTCGTAACGTCCTGTATTATGGTTAAGACGCCAAGAGGGTAGTCTGTTGACGAAAACTTGATATGAAGGAGGGTGATCTATTTCTGCACCAGCGTTATCGTGACCCGACTCAGCAGGTGAAACCAGAGATTCGTGATACGACGGCGGGCGAGAAAGAACGTCGTCCCCTGTCAGACGTTCGTAGGGCGATGGGCTACGGAGACGTTCAAACTGCGCCTGAACGCGCGTTAAAAGGGAGGTTTGCCACCAATTCGAAACAGGTCCTGTCGGAACGCTTGGCGTATTTGGATTATCAGAATCGACAAGAACAGCCGCGTCGCTATTATCACGTTCGCGCGACGCCAGATTATCGTTCTCAATGGTGACTTTACAGGAGCAGCCATTTCGACAGCAGGCGTAATACATTACGATGACCATGATTACCAGATGCGCGCCGACAGCCATGCTGATAAGCAGCAGCGGCGCGCCGTCACCGTCCGATCCGATTAGGTCGCCCATATTTGGCTACGTCCGTTCTGGTAGTATACAGCCTTGAAAGAAGGTATTGTGTTTATTTAAACGGTTTTAGCGTGCATATTGGTTAGCATGTCATTGAGAACGAAAGGTGAAAGTAGGCTTTGTTATGCCCGAAATAAAGATCTTGGTTTACACTCACATCTCAAAAATAGGGCAGGTAGGAAGACACAATTTTGTTCTGTTTGTTTTTTGTTTTGTTTTTGAAAAACGGGATTCCGTACCAAACCTAACTATATCCGGGTAAATTACTATTGTAGAAAATATAAAATGGTAAAATATTAACATGCTCAATAAAAAAATGCGCATTCTTTACGAAATAATGAAAAAAAGATCCACACTACGGCATAAACCGTGTTGGGTCAGGAGGGAAAAATAGGATCGGTCGGTCAATGGAAACAAATAATTTGTTGGTTACGCCTTATCGAACGCAAAACTGTACCATTTAATGATCGAATTAATTTTGCCAACTAATACATCAAATCAAATATCTTGTTTCTATTAATATAATTGTTTGAATAAAAATACTTTTCTAACATATTTTAAACTAACCTCTGTTCTGTATCCGAGTCATGAATGCTATATTTATTTAAAACCACCCCTAAACCATCTTAAATATTCTTTAACACATACTTAAACTTATAAAGAAAAAGTTCATCCAAGGTTGATTTACTGCTATGCACATACTGACTCCCACAGTTTACAAATATCACGCGCCAATGTGCAGACGACTTTGTCTTCCGGTTCAACTGATTAAAATAGGGTCTCCCTTAACGACCGAGAAGTGTTCCACATTTTGACCATTCTTTTGTCATTGGTATGTTTTATATCGATTATGAAAACTACTTTACCTTAGAAGGAAGAATTATATTCTTCTTGATCTAGGGTTCATGGCGAAATGCGCATATAGATGTTAAAGCTGCACTCTCACAAATTGAACGTTTTGACAACTTTTTTTTATTTTTTGCTTGGAACGAGCCAATTTTTGAAAAATCCATGGAAACCAGTTATTAAAGACCACTGACAAAAAGTTAGTTAGCAGATGTTTATATTTAAGTTAAATAGTAACGGTTTAAATGGACTGTACACCAAATTAGCACAAAACAGTTTGTTTTTTCTGTAACGAATCTCAGGACAATTATTAAATAAAATGTTTTACTCTTTGATATCATAATTGTATAAAAATTATACCAACATGTACAAAAGATTTGTGTTGGAGACCGGCTTCGAAACGTTGTCGCCAAATTTGCAATACAGCGTTGTATCCACTGTACCACTAAGGCTTATCCTAAACTGATGGAATATTTAAGCTATTCACCTAATTTGGTAATATCACGTGATAATATCGACTAGCCAATCATGAATATGGAATGAATTTTACAAGGTAGACATACCTAGTAATCTTTTTAATGGAAAAATACGAAAAAAAATGCGAAAATAAATTAATTGTAAACTATGTGGTGCTTCAGTGAGTAAGTTTCAATGCATTGTACACATCGATACCAAGTTTATGTCAGTTTTCGACAATCTTTTTTTTCCGCTATTTCATCAAACGGAGTGCAGCTCCTTTAAGCCATAAAACATTAATTTTCGAACGGAAATATGAAAATCTGCGATCTAATCTTTTGTCAGCAATCTTTTATCATTGGTTTGCAGATATTTACGCAAAATTGTGCTCTTTCCAAGACAAAAAATGGTATATCTGGAGAGTGCAGCTTTAAATCAATTTAACCGTAGCATTGTATACACCGACTACTAGATTTACGAGTGTTATTGTACGTACACATTTTGCACATGCTTATAAAATTCGTATAACCTGTCACTTGAACATTTGTTCTCATGTTAGCAAATGTTTTATTGCCACCATTTTGCAATGTGTTTCTCTGGGTGTAAATGGTGTCGTATTGTGACGCGTTAGCCATTTGACACGCCATAATAATATATCATTGTGAGGAATCACGTGACTTCAAAGGGGTTCTGACATGGGTCAGCACGGGGCACAACCGATGCAAACAAACACGTAAGTAACGTTGAGTTTTAAATACCTTTTTAACGTGTGAAATATTTTGGATTTGCTTGTTATGGTGCAATCTTTGGGCAAAGTTTTATCGTTGCATCGTTCGAAAAAAATCCGTCAAGATGAAATTTTGGCCAAGGATTGCATCATTCAAATACAAGCACATCTAAAATATTTCACAATTGTAGAAGCAGAAAAAAACATGTTTTTTTAAAGTCTATGACATATTTTGTCAAGAACGTTATTTAGAAATAAAGGTCACAAACGTTTTGTTAACATAGGCTGTGACCCGTGGTGACACATGTGAGAACCCCTTTAAAGTCAAGTGCTTCATCACCCTGATATTCCTCTGCTAACGCACTGTTGCTATAGTGTGGACATACCACGTGGTTTGTGACGTCACATTTAGTTATAATGGGAAGTTTAATACCGCTCGACTCAAAAAGGATTATCGCTGTAAGTGTGTTATTTTTAAATCATTTTTTTTATAAAACCTAGCGGAGGCTTAGCGGAAAAATGTACACTACATTCTGTTACTAAGAGACATGTTGAATAATTTAGCAAATTACGTTTCTGGTCCAAAAAGTTGTTTATATGTATATATTCACCATGTTTGTCTTAAAACGGAAGTCTCGGATTGCATATTTTACCTTCAGGATATATACATACCTACAAATAAGGCATATCGTATATAGAAATATCAAATGTTTGTATTTTGTTATGACGAAAAGCAAAACCTGTTTGGTTATGGCGAAAAGCAGCTTTTTAGGAACAATTGCCGACCTCTCTCCATCTTGCAATGAGCCCACTTTGAACCTGTTTTGCACTGAGCATCGGTTATGTTTTACAGCAATTAAAAAGACATATACATATATGGCAACTAGTGGGTCGGATCTCGTGTCATCTGGATGCAGCACAAACCAAACGTATATGCTACCATGTGTATGCGTTTATACCGGTAACAAAGGTCCATGTCTGTATTCCAATATTTTGGGGGGTTACAACTGAATTTTATCACGAAACAAAAGTCATGCCGATGTACCTTCGAGGCAGGTCTCGACATCATTTCAGTCTCACGGTGTCGAAGTCTGTTGGAGTTGTCCATCTTATGCATGCGTTTGAACCGATTGCAAAGTTTCATGACTTTATTCAAATACTTTGTTTTTTTTTACAATGAAATTTGATCACATTACAACCCCAGTACCTTCGAGGCAGATCTCAAAGTCACTTCAGTCTCACTTTATGAAAGTCTGTTGGTGTTGTACTCAGCTAAATACTTTCCTCGCATGATTTTGCTTAAGTTGAACTTATTTGTATCAGCAAATATTTTAAAGATGCACTCTTACTCCCAAATAAGATTTCCCATAATTATTAATATTGTTTTCATTTTCCAAAAATGATGAATAAATGTCGAAAGCAATGTTTTTTATGAACGATACCGAGTTGAATTTGAAAGAAATGAGCATGAGACACTGTATTTCTACCTTATGAGACTATAGTAGATCACAGTTAATCTTTTAGGATTCACCAATCAATTAATATTTTTGCGCTTTCTGGTATTAAATACACGGTTACAATATTGTTATCAGTAAATAACATTTTCCATAAATGCATTATTTAGTAAGTAGTTAAAGGTTTATCAGTCAAAATTGATATTTGTTATTGATGTGTATGTATTGATTTTGAGTGTCACATTAAAAGGTAACGTAGTTGACTAGTTACTTTATCTATTAAAAAGTCATATCTAAATAAAACATTTAGAGGGATGAAACAAAACAACCATTCAAAGAAAGAAAACTTTTAATTTAACAATAATAATGATCATCATTTGTCAATTTATTTTTTCAAGATGTATACTTGTATAGCAAGTAATATCTCAGGTAACACGATCAATAATAGGCTTCATATCGTTGCCAAACTTGAAATGAAGTACCCATTTAAAACTTTTAAAGTTCACACTTATATGTTCATTGAATGAAATGGTAATTTATAATAAAATCACAGACAAAAAAAAAACGGTAGTTGTTTTATAAGCTCTACGCCAGCCTTAAAGACATCATAGCGCAACCCGCTTTTAGAAACGTAATGATATAAACGTACGTGATACATATCTTGTACTATATAGTTGATATCATAATCAGTGCTATAGTTCAAACAAATTGCGAAATAGCGACACAATGAAACACATTTTGAAAGGTTTAACTCCATACGAAATGCCAAGTTTTCAAACGCTATTTTGAAGTTTTAAAAAAACAAGGAACAACTTTAAATGAGATTACATGCGTTTTAATAATGTCATCTCTCATTTAAAAAAAATGTTATGAGTAGTTTATTTATAAATGTAAAAAGAACAATTTGGCAACTATCAAGACTAAAGTCTGGCCCAAAAGTCAAAAAAGTAAAACATTATTTTTAAAATGTAACAAAATCGGACGTTTTTGGACATGCAAGATTTCTTTGCCATTCTTGAGGCAATATTGCTACGCCAGTTAGTACAAAATACATGTGTGTTTTTTTTCAAACTTAAAAGGTTAAATTTCTGACTAAATAGCTAAGTTTAAACATGAACCATGGTAATCCGATAAAAATAATATTACACACGTTTTTTTCTGACTCGTATCGTACAGTAACCTAGTGCGCTTGCGCAAATCTACTTTCGCAAATCTTAAAAAAATCGGACATTTCTCGTCGATTATCAATGCTTTTGGAAATGAAACCATTATATTTTATGTAAAAAAAATCTTGAATGGCATTAAATAAAACACATACTATCTCAGTCGGTTGAGCGGTGGAATTGCATCCATTTCCATTGCTTGTGTGAAGATACATCGCACCGTAATACAACGCCAATAATCAACCGACTAACATAATGTTCCATATAACTGATTTTATGCAGATAAAAATAATTCAACATATGCAAATAACTGTAAACTAATTATGCATTATAACCTTTAATCCTTCTCTTTCTACAATAATCTTTAAAGTTGACTAGAAAATTCGCTTTTTACAAGCAATTCCTCTTTTATCAAATTCTAGTATCGGAGCTTAATTGCTCTTTTTTATTCTAGAACCGGGGTTTGCTTTTATTACAACCCATCCTTAGTATCAGAAGTCGCTTTTATCACATTCTAGTATCAGTGTTTGTTTTGATCTCCTCGTGGCATTATAGTTTGCTCTTATCACAATCAGGGCTAGGGTTTGCTTTTATGACATTCCAGTCAGAGTTTGCTTTATGACATTCTAGTCAGAGTTTGCTTTTATGACATTCCAGTCAGAGTTTGCTTTATGACATTCTAGTCAGAGTTTGCTTTTATGACATTCCAGTCAGAGTTTGCTTTTATGACATTCCAGTCAGAGTTTGCTTTTATGACATTCCAGTCAGAGTTTGCTTTTATGACATTCTGGTCAGAGTTTGCTTTAATGACATTCCAGTCAGAGTTTGCTTTTATGACATTCTACTCAGAGTTTGCTTTTATGACATTCTAGTCAGAGTTTGCTTTAATGACATTCTAGTCAGAGTTTGCTTTTATGACATTCTAGAATCAAAAATGTGCTTTTATCACATTCTAGTCAGAGTTTGCTTTTATGACATTCTAGAATCAAAATTAGCTTTTATAGCATTCGAGTCAGAGTTTGCTAAGACATTTTAGAATCAAAGTTGGCTTTAATCCCATTCTAGATTCAGAGTTTGTTTTGATCACTTACTGGGATTATATTTTGTTTTTATTACATTCTTGTATCAAAGTTCGTTTAAATCACTTTTTAGTATCGTACTTTAATTTTATCATATTCTACAATCGAGTTGCTTTCATCACATTCTAGAATCAGAGTCGCTTTTATTACATTCTAGAATCTGAGTCGCTTTTATCACATTCTAGAATCAGAGTCGCTTTTATCACATTCTAGAATCATAGTCGCTTTTATTACATTCTAGAATCTGAGTCGCTTTTATCACATTCTAGAATCAGAGTCGCTTTTATTACATTCTAGAATCTGAGTCGCTTTTATCACATTCTAGAATCAGAGTCGCTTTTATCACATTCTAGAATCATCGTACTTCATTCACGTTTGGTCATCCCTGTACTCACATGTACTTCAGAATGAAGTAAAATCCTTTTCGTGTTTTTGTTCTCACTACATTCTAATAAACATGCTAAAGCCACTGTCCACTCGTCTACACGACTTCATCATACGACGGTGGCTTTTCCTCCTCGTAACGTCCTGTTTCACGGTTAAGAGCCCAAGAGGGTAATCTGTGGACGAAATCGTGATAAGACGGAGGGTGATCTAAGTCTGCACCAGCGTTATCGTGACACAACTCAGCGGGTGAAACCAGAGATTCGTGATACGACGGCGGGCGAGACGGAACGTCGTCCCCTGTTTGACGTTCGGAGGGCGATGGGCTACGGACACGTTCAAACTGCGCCTGAACGCGCGTTAAAAGGGAGGTTTGCCACCAGTTCGAAACAGGTCCTGTCGGAACGCTTGGCGTATTATTTGGATTATCAGAATCGACCAGAACAGCCGCGTCGCTATTATCACGGTCGCGCGACGCCAGATTATCGTTAGCGGAATGGTTGTTCTCAATGGTGACTTTACAGGAGCAGCCATTTCGACAGCAGGTGTAATACATAACGATGACTATGATTGCCAGATGCGCACCGACAGCCATGATGATAAGCAGCAGCAGCGGCGCGCCGTCACCGTCCGATCCGATTAGGTCGCCCATATTTGGCTACGTCCGTGCTGGTAGTATACAGCCTTGAAAGAAGGTATTGTGTTTATTTAAACGGTTTTAGCGTGCATATTGGTTAGCATGTCATTAAAAGGTAAACGTAGGTTTGTTAGGCCCGAAATAAAGTTTATGGTTTACACTATCATCTCAAATGGCTCAAGACCACAGTTATCTGACCCCCGTTGACCGGATGTTAATACAGAAAAAAGAGGTCTTGTGTTCAAGTATCAATATTATATTAAAATTGAATGAAAAAGAAGCAAAAAATGTTCTTTTTGCAGAGAACTTGACTGAATTTGACACTCTATTGCAGAAATTGATAGTTTTCAGTGTAAATATTGGAAAAATCATAGCTTGTGGAAGTCTGAAAATTAGTTGTTTGTAGCCGATTGACTCCTTGGCGGAAGGGTTATGTATTTGAACTCAATTTTGACAGTCGGGTCAATGGTCAACATGGTGTTTTCTTGTGATTATATTTTGTGTCTTGAATTGTTCTAGAGATGCCATGTCCTTGTGTTTCAATTGGGATGTGTATAAAGTCAAAAGCCAGGTTAGTGTCTATATGAAACATATAGTAAAAATAACTGTGGTCTCAAGCCAAATATAGAGCAGGTAGGAAGTTCTTTTTTTGAGAACCGGGATTCTGTACCAAACCGATCTATATCCGTGTATATTACTATTCGAGAAAATTTAACATGTTTAATAAAATGTACACACTGTGTAGGAAATTACGATAAAAATCCACATTTCGGCATAAACAGCGTAGGGTTGGGAGGGAAAAATAGGGTCGGTCGGTTAATGGAAACAAATTAATTGTTGGTTATGCCTGATCGAACGCAAAACTGTACCATTTAATGATCGAATTAATTTTGCCAACTAATACATCAAATCAAATATCTTGTTGCTATTAATATAATTGTTTGAATTAAAATACTTTTCTAACATACTTTAAACTAACCTCTGTCCTGTATCCGAGTCATAAATGATGTATTTATTTAAAACCAGCACTTAAACCATCTTAAATATTCTTTAACACATACTTAAACTTAAAAAGAAAAAGTTCATCCAAGGTTGATTTTATAACATACTGCTATGTACATACTGACTCACATAGTTTACAAATATCACGCGCCAATGTGCAGACGACCTTGTCTTCCGGTTCAACCGATAAAAATAGGGTCTTCCTTAACGACCGAGGAGTGTTCCACATTTTGACCATTCTATTGACATTGCTATCTTTTATATCGATTATGAAAACCACTTTTACCTTAGTAGGAAGAATTATATTCATCTTTATCTAGGGTTCATGGCGAAATGCGCATATAGATGTTAAAGCTGCACTCTCACAAATTGAACGTTTTGACAACTTTTTTTTAGTTTTTGCTTGGGACGAGCCAATTTTTGAAAAATCCATGGAAACCAGTTATTAAAGACCGCTGACAAAAAGTTAGATAGCAGATGTTTATATTTAATGTCAAAAATTGATGTTTTATGCATTTTTCTAAAAGCGATAGTAACGGCTTAAAGGGACTGTACACCAGATTGGCACAAAAAAAGTTTTTTTTCTGTAACGAATCTCAGGACAATTACTTAATAAAATGTTTTACTCTTTGATATCATAATTGAATAAAAATTATACCAAAATGTAAAAAAAAAGTTGTGTTGGAGACCGGCAACGAACCGTTGTTGCTAAATTTGCAGTCCAGCGTTGTATCCACTGTGCCACTAAGGCTTATCGTAATTAAATGGAATATTTAAGCTATAAACCTAATTTGGTAATATCACCTGATAACATCGACTAGCCAATCATACATATGAAAAGAATTTTACGAAGTAGATATACCTAGTAATCTTTTTAATGGAAAAATACGAAAAAAACTGCGAAAAATTAATGGATTGTAAGTTTTAAATACCTGTTTTTACGTGTGAAATATTTTGGATTTGCTGGTTATGGTGCAATCTTTGGGCAAAGTTTTATCGTTGCATCGTTCGAAAAAAATCCGTCAAGATGAAATTTTGGCCAAGGATTGCATCATTCAAATACAAGCACATCTAAAATATTTCACAATTGTAGAAGCCGAAAAAAGTATGTTTTTTTTAAAGGCTATGGAATATTTTGCCAAAACGTTAATTAGAAATAAAGGTCACAAACGTTTTGTTAACATAGGCTGTGACCCGTGGTGACACATGTGAGAACCCCTTTGAAGTCAAACGCTTTGTCTTATAGCGAATTTTGATATTTAAATTTTTATATTTTTCGAAAGCGAAATCTTGATGTGGTATTCCCGGGGGGGGGGGGGAGTCCATTTTTAAATTCAACATGTGCGGTTTTGTGTGTGTGTGTGTGGGGGGGGGGGGTCAATAAAATATTAGCAATTTCGAATCTAAAATGGTGCAATTTGGGCGTATCTTATTTTTTTTTCTATTGTCTATTTTGGAATGCAAAGTCAACTTTAGGAGGGGTGGGGGGGGGAGCACTGGCTGACCATTCCCCCTAGATCCGCTAGTGAAATATACTTGGGCCAACATAGCAACAAGCGTACGATAAACATCGAAATGTCGAATTTCGGTTTAACGTGAATGATTGCCACAAACTCAATAATAAGTACTTGCAAACTCAAGTAAGCCTTAGCTGACCTCCAAAGAAATTTATTTCAAACTTGATTGTGAAACTACTCAGTTTTATAGCTTCAAACAAGCGTTCTTAAATTACGTGTGTTTGTAGGTATATGAGCTCTAGAAGCACTAGTCTTGAGTTCGTTCCCTTTACACTATCGTTATCGAGTCAGGTTGAGGTCAAGGTACTAGGTTAAGAACATTTAAAGGACTGATTAATTTCATTGGGATACTCAACGGCTTTTGTCATCAGACTACATACATGAATCTGAAAATGCATTAGTTTCGCCTATTATTGACTTTGGGATATCTGTTGCAGCCACCCAATGAGACAAATGCATCAAATCTTAGAATACAACGGAGTGTCATGATTAAAGCAAGTGGATGCATTCCTAGCACTAAAACTGACGCTCTTGAAGTTCTTATCAACATCTTACCGATGGACATTTCAGACTGAGATAAGTTGAAGAAGTAGTGTGCATTGCAGTAAAGAGGGGAGGGGGGACATTTACCACTTAATCAAGACTTCAATAATTGGATTATAAACAGGTTTCAGATTTGCCTTATTGATACGCCGCTTCAATAAAATGAATGACAACCTTGAGCTAGAAAACATTAAAAATAAGTCTCAGCACAACGAAAAGTTTATAGGTTTATCAAAAACACAAACATTTACGGAAAGCAAAGATAACCAGGTGTTAAACATTGTAGCAATTTCAGTAAATTGTAATGAGACAGCTATTCTGGCTTTCACGGATGGCTTTACTCGAAGTAATCCAGGGCCTTCAGGAGCAGGGGCTGCTTTATTCCTCGAGGGATTCAATAGTAAAATAATTCTTCTGAAAACAGTGTCTTTTCGCAGTAATAAATATACAGGAAAACTTGTCGGCATAGAAATGGCGCTGCAATTATTTGTCTCACTCGGGCAAAAACAGTCGATTCAAATATTTACTGACTGCCAGAGCATTATTCACACAGCTTTCACTACTTCAGAGGTACCTACAAAAACAATGAAACTTTTACATGATATAAAATCACATCTGTCCAATATTGATGAAAACGAGAATATGTTGCAAGAGCACTGGATACCGGGACAGAAGTAAACATCAGGGGTTATGAACTTGCTAACCAGAAAGCACAGAAATTGGCAAAAGATGCTGCAAACCTCGACCAAGAATTCGATAAAAAATGACTGAAGAGCGGTGAGATAAGCGATGAATTGCAAAAAGAGGGGGAAAAAATGGCCACGACAATACACCCACAAGGGAAAATCTGTGGCGATACATGACGTGTCAATTGAACCTGCAAAAAGGGTTTGAGTCGATCACTGAGCCATAGTCACTCCTTAACAACATGCAGACAACTGCTGTTCTACGTGTAAAGTCCCAGAAACATCACAGATCATTAAACATTCATGTGGTTTCTTGTCACTTGTTGTGCTTAGAAATAAAAATGTGCATTACGGCGCTAGACATTTCTACATGATTCCTCTAGTATCTAGATGAACTGCATTAAAGATACACTCCTTAGTTCTTAAGATTTATTTTACGTGGCAATGATCATTGATGCACGTGTAACGTAAGCTCTTTAAAGCTTCTTAGCGCAGTTACTTGAAATTTAAACTGCAATTTTTGCCAGACGAGATTTTCCAACAATCCGATTTTAGCATTTTGATCCCTTGTTGATCACTTGGTCTGTGAATTATAAAAATGTGGTATTGTATTCTACGATTTTTTTACATTTGCATGTTTTAATAATTCATAACATCCTTACTATTGAAACTGCTCGAATCGGATAGTTGGGATAGCACGATTTGCCAAAACTGCAGTCAAAATACCAGGTAACTGTGCTTTTAAGTGACGAAAGATTGCGCCGTTTTAGCTCTAGGCATGCGATAAAGAACCATATACCATGACCTGGTTTATAACGGTACATGTACTATCGTCAACAAAGCTTGGAGTGGGGATCGCACCGTGTACCCTCTGATTCAGAGCCTGACAAGCTAACAACTCGGTCATCCCCACCGATACGTCTCAAAAATTATCTTACTGTCTTATATTGGCATCGCTCCAGACAGGATTTACACACAAACCAGGTAAAATAAATAATAGTAGTAAAACCTGATCATAGGGGCAGGGTGCGTTAAACATTATGTCACACCTTTTATGGCCACGCATGGCCCGTATAAATTACCAAAAAGGCAAACATATTTACAGGCTTAAAATAATGATGAGGGAAGTGTTATCATTTCTAAATCACAATAATTATAGTCTGTTATACCTTTAGTTTATGCGAGTCGATTTACTACTCGGCTTAGTGTATTGAAACAATGGAAGGTGAACATTGTTCACGACTAATTTGAATTGCGTGACTAATGTGATTCAAAATTGTGTGTTAACAGACAAATTTAAAACTGCACACATGATCATCAAATAAAAACATATAGGACAAGCCATCGCAAAAGACGAATATCCGAAATATACAACATCAGAATTACGGTAACTTTCAGTTTCGTCAATATATTTTGGCCAAACAAGAGATCACAAAATTTGAAGTGCCAGCGATTCTATACATAAAAAATGTTCAAATGCCGTTCATTAATTAACTGAATCCACAAAACGGTTACCTTAATTATAGTGTTCACTAGGCGCCGCCATTGTTGGCTTTTGCCTGGTGTACTGTATGGAATGTCAGTACACAGGGTACCAAACAATACAATTTCACACAGTGATACAGGTCGAACAGACATAATGTAACTTTCTCCGTTGATTATGTGTTAGTGCGTTCACCTTCGGAGCGGGAGGTCAAGGTTCGATTCTCGCAAGGGACTTATTCTAAGATCGCCGGTCACTGACCCTGTAGCTAGTTAAAATGAGTACCGTACTGATTGCCTTTTTTCCAGGCGCCATCAAGGAAATGAATCGGCACTTAATGTGGTCATCATTCAAGGAGTCTTATAAGTTCAGCGGACTGACCCATGATTTGGAGGGGTGATACTATAATAAACAAACACTTTACTTTTAATGTAACTTTTTTTCAAATATGTAATATGATTATGCAACAGATTAAACTTGTAATTATGTTGGTATATTGCAATAGATAATGCATACTACATGTGGTTTTTCAAAGGCTTAATGGATATATCTGAATATAACAGTTAACTACTTGTAGATACATTTTACCAACATACGATACATTGGAAAGAAAACGAAGTTGTGAAAAACGGTTTTGATTCAATTAAATTAGATTACTGTTGCAAAAAACAGTCAAAGTGATGTTTTGAAAACAGTTAATATTTGGAATGGTACTTACGAGTAATCTTCTATATTCGAATAAATATTTCAATAACGTTTTTTTAAATAAACACTGGCTGGTAATACTGGCTATATCTGATGAAAGAAAATCATACTGAAATATATCTAAACAAAAATGCGCCAGATTTAACCGCCGTGTTGAACAAACAATACAGTCATTATAAAACTAGTATACACTAATCATATGAACTTGACCAAACTCTGTATATTCCATCTAGAATAATAAAAAATATGATTTATTTACCGAGACTCATACTCAAAACCTTTTATCATCTATAAAATGCAAAAATTGCAAAATAAAACATAACAATAAATTGTATATAATGTGATATGGATATCCTGTTAAAAACATCTATCTGGGTGAGTACCTAAATCGGAACAGTACCTAAATATGGAACACCCATTAAAAAAAGTGTTTTTTTTCTGATTGAGATCAGTTTATTTACTATTTTAATCAATAAAGACTTTTGCCTTAGACACAAATTCCAAAGAACACGATTCTCCGGTAAGTATTTCAAATTCTGCTAACATTTAAAGTTTTTCACGTTCAAATGTCAATACATAGCACGCGGGGGAAAGACTTCATGCTTGCCACAATCACAGCACACTGGTACAGCCTGTATTTTACTGAAATCGTCAAATTTTACTGACAAAAATGACCATAAAAAAACCAAGCTGGATATAACATAATTATTAATTAACAATAATTTTAAAAGAATAAATAAAAATAAATAACAAATTAAAACTGTTCCATATTTAGGTACTCCGATGACGAAAATGGCAGTCCTTAATTGTGCGGTTAATAAAGTCCTTTTCATGCAGATTGGTAGTATCTTGGAAAATGCCATTTATATCAACTAATTGGTCTTGAATTCTAGTATGCTGATGGAAATTTTTGCAGTTGTAGTGCAAGTCTAACTAAAGATATTTCAAAAATAGTGCCGAAAGTGTTCCGATTTAGGTACTCACCCAGTACAGGTTACAACAATTAAGAATAATTATTATTTATAACACAGAATTACCATCTAATCAACAAAATGGGAATGAGAAACGGTAACATTTTGTCATATAATAAAGGAAATAACATTTTTTTTTTTATACCATTTCAAACATAGTGACTATTTTTATTCGTTTCACTAAACATTTGTACACAGCAACTTCCTTTAAATTTTGAAACATAATCAATACGTTTATACATTTTCTATTGGTCCATTAGAAGAAACACATGTTTGAAAAATAACCGTGAACAATGTAAAGCTTATTTGGGTGGTGATCGTTATTTTACCGGCAATTTTATGCATGTAAAGGTTTCACGATATTAATGAATTAGAGCAGTGTTGTTAAAAAATAAAAATATACAATTATATAAATAGTTTTAAATAAGAGTGAAAGCTAGCGAAGAATTAGTAATAATAACTTTCACAGGCCGAAAGAGGACGACCCTTCTTTTTGAAAAAAAAAATCATAATAGAAAAATAATATCAACGTGTTACCATCGGAGGGGATTATAATGCTTAATGGAATTGCTGCTTTACGTAACATAGACAAACATGTTCAATTGTAGGTTATTAATCGCCCCTAATGAAATAGCGTCTAATTTATGTTGTACCAAAACAGAGCAGAGAGTTGTTATTTTTCAAACTGGAGACCAACAAGTTTACTTTACATAGCTTATAAAATTGCCAAAAGACTCTTTATACAAAACATTTCATACAAATTAAATGAAGATTATTTACAAGTACATCAATACACATTTACCGATGGCAAACGTATTTAAAAATATAGTCAATGTACAATATAAGCTGCGTAAGCAAATCACACAACCAAACGATCACATCAAAGATAAATAGTGTAAAGCATATATTTTGTTTCAAAGATAGGTAGCGACAAAAAGTTTTTTTCAAACTGGATACAAATAAGTAAACTTAACTCTGATTATAAACTTGCTAAAATATCTATCGCTTATAGAAAAATAACTGAATAAAATTATAAGCCGTTTCCATACAAGACTTATCGTGAACGTATAAATTATTTAAACAACACAACTAAACCTTGGTTGATATTTTCGGCATATTTAAAAACAGTCTCAAGACACCTTCAACCCTTCCCTCATAGTCAATTGTCTAAAACTCTTAGGTTTGGGGAAAGCGTCAAACATCGTATAAAGGTCTTATATAACGATATTTGTAGTGGTGTAATAAATACTGTCTTCCCTCAAAAGAATGTAAAGTTGAGTAAGGTGTCAGGCTAAAGTGTCCACTTCTTTATTCCCAATTTATTCTTTGTACTTAACTTTTGTCCGCCTCTGAACAATAAATTAATCTCATTAGAAATACAGTAGCAAAATGCAGAAACTATTTTTGCACTTTTACAGACGAAGCAGCATTAATTAATGATGGTTCTATAACGACTATCCAATATTTATATGAAAAACTACAGAAACAAGCCCAGTAGACAAAAGTTTAAACTTAAATCCCGTTTAATGGCATGGGTAAAGGCCAAAGATATGTAACACAAAAACAAAATCTCTCAAACTAGGAACATGGAACAGCAGCACAAAACTTTGATTAAAACGATATTAACTTGAGTTATGAGCTTTAAGCCATTTAATAGTTCGCACTTAGATGGATAGAAGTTTGATGACGGTACTAGTGAGGCCTACGGAGCGGGAGGTTGTGGGTTCGATCCAGGGCCGCGTCATACCGAAAGACGTTAAAAGCTGGTACAAGTAGCTCCCTTGCCTGGCGCACGGGATTTAAAGGGTACTGCTTGGAAAAGTGGTGTACTCAGTACTGGTTCAACCCAGGAAAGTTGTATCCCGTGTATCGGTTCTTTACACCGAGCACGTTAAAGAACCAAGAGGTCTCTTCTCAAAGAGCTAGGCTATCGCACCCGGATCTCTTGTATCTAACTCTGTTTCTTCAAGTCTTCCAATGTCTGGATTTGACTGCGAATTGCTGTCACTTCTATCTCATGTCACTAATGACATTTAAACACAATTTAAGTCACGGCGGGGTCAAGCCATAATGCAGCCAATGGGCGCGGGAAGACCTTGATAAACTCAAATAAACAAACAAACTAATGAGGCCAAAACGTTTGGAATCGAGTTTAAAATAAGCAATAAAATATGAATGAAAGCATTTTTTTCTAAAGCTACAGAATTTGCAGAATTGTCTAAGAAGTTGGCAACACTGACTCTTCTCGGTATGGTTACAGTAGTTACAACCTTTGCTCTTCAATAACATCTAATTCAAACTAAATTAAGTGCCCATACACATTTAATGATGGCAAACATATATCAAAATACATTCAAGGTATAATATCAGCTTCATAAGCAAATCACACAACCAAAAGATCACAGGTAAGCTATCTTATATAATTACAACAAAAAATCTATCACTTATATAACACACACAACAATGTACCTTTGTACTTATACACATTTCTGTAATCTCCACACTTCTGAGCCATAGCTTAAAATAGGGAAAATGATTTGATCAAACATGTCTAACCTTTGCTTAAATGACATAGTAGGATATCTTAATAAACAACACTAAAGTTTAAATATTGCTATGATTATAATATAAAATTAAGCATGCATTGTATAAAATAAAGCTCAATAATTTAACCAATCTGCGTCTACAACGTTCACAACTTATGTGTAAAACTACAGAAACAAGCTCAGAAGGCAAACGATTAAACATAAAGCCCGTTTAATGGCACTGGGTAAACGCCAAAGACATAGAACATGACTTATTTATCACAATAAATAAAAACGTATAATGTTATATACATAATATGATAGTTTACCTATACTGGGGAAATACCTAATTCCGGACAGTGCCTTAATAACAGGACACCTCGTAGTAAAGCAATCACGCAAAATAATTTAAATAAAATATATTTTAAAGACTAAAAACATCAACAAAAACAACAAAACATATTAAAAATTCCTTCAATTGTATACATGTTGCAATTGCTAAAGGCATTTTAATCTTCAAGGTCGAAGCATTGAAAAATGCTTATTAAGTGTAAGTGGTTTGATTTTGTATCTGTTAGTAAACATATGATAATGAAATTTACACAAGGTTCCATTTGTTGTTTAATAATTCTACATAGAAAACAATCCCTTTAAACTAAAAGTCTTCGAACAGTTAAGCACTTATTTGAACCATGGAGTAAGAATTCTAAAACTGTACAAATGTGAAATAAGAACCAAAAATAGTTTTAGATAAAATTCGTGCTGTTTAACTACCAACCTAAATAGCTATTCTCCCAAAACTTTGGTGTCCAGAAAAAGGCCTTTGCCCAGTATATAACATTGTGACAAATATTCACACTGCATTACACGAGATCCAAAACGAATGTGACTAGGACCAACAGACAAATTGACCAGAAAGTTTACGATAATCCATGTCCTATTTTAAAGAAATCTTGAAAATGATTGTAATATTCATTAAAAACGTATCTAAAGAAGACAAAGGATCCTTGGTGATGGAAGTGAAAACATTTATGAAAAGGAAGTGCATGATTTTTACGAATACGTTTTGCATATAATATGCATAAACTAAACAAAGTTAAATGTTTTTCTTAATGGCTGAACAATTTAAAAATGTTGAATTTTATTTATAACAATGATATGAATTTGTTCACCTGATTGTTTTATTCAATATTTGTTCGTTACAAAACACTCCTTCGTAGTAAAAAAAAACAAGTTTGAGCATATAAAATTATATTCGATATGATAACTTTTTGTAACCTATAGAATTTTAATGCTACAACAAACTTTCCCTTTCAGACGCTTCTGTGTCTGTCTCACGCTCGGAGGCCTGCCTGAGCTCGTTTACATCAGCACTATTAATGTGCTTCCTACGAGCCTGTTCTCGATTCGGACTAGTGCGCAATTCATTCACTATTTCAGAGCATGTTCCTTTGGTACAAAATGGCACCTGAGCATTTTTATTGGTATACGACGTCTCCTTCGTATCATCGACTATGCTGTTTGGACACTGTGTTACTTGACTATGGGTTCTCAGAACAGAATTAGGGGGCAAAGGGTTGTTCTTTGACGAAAGTATTTTTGCTGGGATTTTGCCTTCAAATACGGGCCCTTGAACAGCTGTTTCATCCTCTGAAATACAAATAAAACAATCTAGGGATACTCTAACACATGTCTGAGTTATTATTCACTTTACGATAAAGTATAGTATTAAAATAATACCATATAAACTAAAGGGACAAGCCCAGTAACCAAACATTGAATAACGACCCTGTTAAAAGGCACAAGATTTGGGCCTAACATACACCGAACGAAGGACACACAACGCACGGACAGCACGGACAGAATACACATCTATCAAAACATGTTGGGTCACCGCCTTTGAACGGTCAGCGAAACAAACATATAAGTTTGTAAATTTTGAATCTGTCTTAATATCTTATGGCGTAAAATTAATATAATGTTTGGAATGACTGTTACTTTTACCCATTGTAGATTTTCGAATAAGTGTTTCTTTTTATGACCTGTTATTGAGATATTTACGGAATATACTTTTTGACACGATTTGAAACATGAACTCCGGCCTTCGAACAAATGTACAATACACATCATACATCTACCACGTGAAGCATTTCTTTTTCTTTGTAAAATGCCATTAATCAAACAAAAAAACACGTTACTTACTAAAAAGTTTTTCTTTCAGTTGTGAGTATAATTCTCTCTTCTCGGTTGCTAAAACAGCATCGACAAGTTTCTTAAATTGTTCGTATCTGTTTTCGCTCGTTATGTTTGCCCTCCAACTGAAATGTGTAAGTTAGATCTGAATTTTATTGTTACATTGTCCGCGACAGTCGTTTTTTCCCTCTTGATGAAGAGAACTCTGCCAATACTTTAGCCACGTTGACATGACTACATACCATTGTGTACACCTACCAAAGTTCATACGAGTACTTAAATCTTAAATTCACAGTTTAGGCACAGTTTACGCACGGTTTACGCAATCTTTCAAGTGTTTGAATAACGCCTCTGAGGACGAATATTATACGATAACGTCATAAACATTAAATCTAAATATTCAATTCAGAGAACGGTTTGCTCAACGTTGTGTTATTTTAAGGAACACCCTTTACATACACTTGGAGCGCTTTTACTGGGTCGAGGTCAGCCGAAAGTTCAAGGGCAGCTCTGAACGACATATTATCACCACACTGTTGCGCTATCAGTTGCAAGTTCTCATTGCAGAGACCATCTGAAAACAATGAATCATATCTGATTTAATTTGAACATATAAAACCATTCTTTAAAACTGTTTACATATTAGTTTATTAATTGGTAATTAGTAGCTTGCTACCGGTTTCAAGATAATTAAATTGAAAAGATATATACATTGACATATGTGCTGGCTTTGCCCAACATAAGAACATAGAAGGTTCATAGCTGTACTAAATAAAAATTCAACTTCTCAACCTTGTTCGTCACAACGGCATAATTCACAACCCTCATCTGTCAAAGGAATAACATCAGCAATACCACCGGGAGAATGACAGGGGCCGTTGTTCAAATCATCGTTTTCCATTCTTCTCTGAGATGAAAAAAGTGCAATTAGATTCATCAAAATAGTATTGCCTAATTTAAAAAAGTAATCAGACACTTTATTAGTCATCTAGCAAAGGTCAGGCATTCTACATGTTCAATATGTTTTTTAAGTATTCTTAAAGTTAACAACATCAAAACGAATCAAACGTAAGGTTACCTCAATGGTAACGGTAGTTGTGTCGCCAGACGTTTCTGGAGAACGATTTTCCTCATTTCCTGGAATGACATTTAATCATCTGTTGGTATTAATTTACTGTGAGTATCATACATATAGATAAGGTTCAATTGTTTGTTTGAGAGTGGTTCAAATCTAGATGAAAGGTACACTCGGTCTCCATGTATACTCCATATGTCGTAATAAAAGGAGGAGATGTTTTCGTTGAGAAAAACAATTGTGTGTTTTTAAGTGAAGCATTGGAAAATTAGTTCGTTTTGAATGATATTCGTATTTTCTGTTATCTTGTCTTTCGAAAAATTTGGAAATCTTTAACAAAATGCTAGTTATTGTATGTAAATTTAACCTGTACCTAACAGCAAAGGTGATTCGGAATCGCTTTGATGTTCGATTTCCCGACCGTTTCTTTGAAATGTATGGTCGGGTGAATTGGAGAAACTTGTTTCCTCGATTTCTTTTGGTGAAGTTTCTGTAGGCTCCTTTTACAATGGAAATTATGTAAACATAAATACTTCTATAATAAATTAGTTGTTTGCTTGCTTCACAAGAGAAAGTTTAAAACATTAATGCAATTCACCATACACATAGACTAAACAAGAGATGTCAAAGAAACGTGAAAAATGTCCCCGGATGACCTCGTTGGACCGAGGGCCATTAGTATCATAGCCTGTACTTACAAATAGCCTTCAGTATCTAACATATTTTGAAGGTGACCAATCCTACTTTCCCATAAAGTTTGTAAATATTTATAAGTCAATAAGGGTCATAATTTGTATAAAGATTATATAAAGATTACAAGTAAAACTTGCAATTATTCGTTTTTAGTATCGTATAAAAACATCATCAACTGGAAAATGTATTCAAATAAAAACACATAGCCTGAGTCAGTCTCATCAATCAAATAGTAAACATAAATCAAAACAATATTCAATATTTGGAAGTCTAGAAATTATGCAAAGATGCTATCAATTTGATTCGACATTTTAAATCCTAATTAAAATGATTTATAATTATCAAATCCGAACGAAATTTAATCCTATCAAACATAAATTATAAAAAATATAAACAAAATGACTCATTTACCTAACTTGTAGTTTCAATATTAATCCTAAAACTTCTGGACTTTTCCACAAAACAATTGTGTTTCAAAAAGTATCATTTTTAAGTATGAACAAATTTCCTATCGAAACAGCTAGATTAATTCCATGACCCAGCTTTAATATTTTTGATAAAGTTATCAACACAGTGTGCTAGCATTTGTGTTTTTATCAATTAATAACGTTCCAAAATACAGGGTGGTGACATTAAGCACACCATTCTTCAGGTAAAATGGTTACAATTAGTGAGTGCATTCTGACCGCAATATACACAAGTAAATAATAAACACAATGATTAGTGACCATGTAAAAACTAAATTTTGGGAACAACATCATGTTATAAACTCTTGAACAACACCATGCTTAACACTATTGAACACATAGGTTCTTTAGCCATCATATCAGCATTTAGACTTAAAGATGAATGTACTATAACATGATATTGCTTCTTGTTTCTCACTGACTTCAAAATCAATAGAGTCCATCTGCTGGTCATGACCAAACTGCCTACCAAGGTTGAGGTCCGGGCCTTGATCGTTCTTCAGCTAATGATCGAAAATGGTTTTTCAGCTTAAGGTTACCAAGACCTTGACATTTGAACCATTTATCTAAAAACTAGTTGATCTGTTGGTCATGACCAAGCTGCCTACCAAGTTTGAGTTTATTCTTCCTAGGCGTTCTTCAGTTATACACCAGAAACATATTTTTGACTTAAGGTCACAACGACCTTGTCCTATGACCTCAAAATCAATAAAAAAATTCTCTTGGTCATGACCAACCTGTCTACCAAGTTTGAGGTCCTTCTTCCTAAGCGTTCTTCAGTTATACACCAGAAACATATTTTCGACTGAAGGTCACTACGACCTTGAACTTTGACCTCAAAATCAATAAAATTAATCTCCTGGTCATGACCAACTTGTCTACCAAGTTTGAGGTCCCTAGGCTTAAGCGTTTTTCATATATTGAGCGGAAACCGATCTTTTTATGCCGCCCGACGGGGCCATAAATTTAATGGCCAAAAGTTGACAAAAATTATTCAGTGAATCTGGTATGTTAATGTTCACGTTATTAAAACTACATCAGATATTTAACACACTATATGAGCAGTGTTTTAATTCATCAACACTTTCCGAATAAGAACAAAGGCTGAAATGTTATCCTCACCGAATAAGTTCATAAGAAATGTTTTAGAACTGGTGAAAGGTTTATAAAAGCTTAAATGAGCTACTACCAGTGTATGAGAAGATTTTTCTTTTACATAGTAATTAGAATGTCCAAGAAAATATTACACAAGCCTTCAATAACTTTATCCCAAAGAATCTTTATATTTTAAAACTTCCATACATGGAATAAATAGAAGGTTCTAAACAAATCCTTATTAGCCATTCTAAAAACACCAGAGCGTTCGTAAGCGCTAAACCTTAAACTTGACCGAGCATGTTTCAATTAGTGCAAAATAAAACATATATAGCCGTATCGGAGGCCACTAACAATATTCGGGTTTACTTCAAAAATGTAATTATTTCTGTGTCCGTTGAATGTCACCCCTTTTTTGTATGCATACTCGTGTGCAATTTCCGAGGGGGTAGAGTGGACTCCAATCATAAAGAGTAATCGCTGTGGTACAAATGTTTGATTAGTATATCATGTATATTTTGATAAATTTCATTGCATTTAAAGACATTAGTTGAGCAGCACCATTTAAGAACTTTGCATACATGTAAACTTTAAAAAAAACACATACCGAACAAATCTGGACATTTGATTTCTTGCCTGTCACTTGTACATGATTTCCGGCTATATTGTTGGTATTCCTGCGTATAGTTGTTTTACTCCTGCTACACAATGTTATGTGAACCTCTGAAACGTAATAAAAAAAGACATGAATAATCATTGAAACATTTTGGAGTAGATTGCTTAAGCTTAAAATACACTTAAAAACGTACTTGAACTTTCTCTAAAACATTATTGTTTTCGTAGTCCAAAGTTTCGCCCATGACAGTATTGGTTTTCATGGTGTTTTTTAAATGTTTAAGGAAAAGCGTTTGGCATAACTCAACAAACTGTGCATTGGTCTAGAAACCAACACTTTAGTTTGTCTGATTATTTATAAATATTTTGTACGAAGACACTAAAACAATAAAGCAAAATCTTAAATGTGGTTTCAAAATCATAATTCAAACCCAAAGCATTGTTTGACAACATATTTCACCATCATATACACAGATAAAAAACAATAAATAAAAAAACTAGATGAGTTAAATTAATAGCAATGTATAACAAAACACAAGAATTCATATTGCAAAAAGTTCTTACGCGTACACATTTTTGGGGTAGGGGCGAACAATAAACGTTAAACAAGCATTCATAAATACGTTATATTTTATTTGTAGGTCCGTTTGAAATTTAAACATTCGCTTATCACGTTTAATATTCATAGAGACTCGAAATAAAAAATGCACATAGTATTGTCGTGGTTAAGGTTGGCCTTTTAGCAATATTGTAAAATCATATCTAAAAGATAACAATATACTACATATTATATACAGCTGCCTCTTTACTCTCAGATTTATAATGTTTGCCCACATTGCCTTTAAATTGTATATAGTAATACCCTGTTTTATTTATTACATGATTTTCTCATTTCATTTCATTAATTTGACCGTTTTATATGAATTGTATGCCTACTAAAAACAGTTACTTCCGGTATGAGGTTTTCAGAATATGGCGTTTTTGATGTTTATGGAGTTTAATAACATATAAGGAACATTGTTATTACTGAATACTGAAAATATGAAACTGTCTGTGACCAAATGAATGAAGGGTCACCTATAACAATTAATCGCTTATGAGTGTCCGCCTCGTGGGTTTTATCTTTAAAAATATGCACAAGCAAGTTGTGCAAAATGCTCCATATAGAGTAGTCTGAATAAAAAAAGCAAGAACATATTTCAATATATTCTTTATGTTTGTTTTCAACGACCATGTACTGTTATAATTAAGAAATATTACACACCACTGAGGGTCATATGGCATTATAAGGACCGGCCAGTAAGCCACTGACAGTGTATATGGACCGAGGCGTAAGTACAAAATTAAGAGGTATACGGACCGATGGACTTTATATTTAAACAAAGAAGGGACACATTCATTTAAGGTATAATATAAAGAGAAAGATGTGTTTAAAATAAATCGCTTGATACATTGAATACTCACCACTACATTTTGTAATTTTGCATGCACATATGACAACAAATATGAAGACCAATACGACGAATGTTGCAACAGCAATGACCATTGGAATACGAGGGTCTGTGCTAAAGCTATCGTAGGTAACCTTCTCTTTTCTTTTAGTAAACAATTCTAAAATATAAAATAATTCAGTTTACAGTCATGAAATTGTTGAATTAATTTAATGCACAATTTAATTAATATTGTTAACAACCGAAAACGTGTTTTATAGTATGTTAAAACTTTGCTTTTAATTGAAATACCAAAAGTAAAAAAAACATGCCATTTTCACATTATATCGTAATAATTTAAGAAATTACAGAAGTGATAAGGTCCCCGAAAGGCAGAATGATAATTTATTGGAAAGGGTGTTCAATTTGAAGCACGTGTTTTAAGTTGTTGACATAACAATGAAAAGTAGTGTTTTTAAGTATACAAAGGGCCATAAATGTGATCATTTTTAGGTATAAGTAATATAACTGGAATGTCACAGTAATAATTATATTATTTTGACCAAAAGAAAAGTTTGAACTTAATGTCGTTTTAGGTTTTTAAGTTATTAATACAATTATAAATTGTTTACAAAGGGTCATAAATGTGACAATATTTATGCACACATTGCATAACTTGCCGAAAAAGATCGTATCATTACCGTCATGAAGTTTAAAAAAAAGGAATTATGAAGTTATAAACAAAAAACATAATGAATATGAAAGGGTGATTACTATAGGGCACCGGCTTTTTTTTGCGGGACCCTAATTAAATCAACCACAATGGGTAATGTAGGTTATACTGACCTTTTACGGTTTCTGTAGTTGGTAATATGCTAACATGGGTTTTTGTTTTTTCTAACCTCGGTTGAGACGTCAATGTCGTAGGTGGACTTTTGCTTAAAAATGAACTCACGAAGTTTATTGATGCCTTTTATTTAAGCAAGTTATATGAAATGTCACAAATGTATCTGAAGATGCAATCCCAATAAAATCAGATTCAAATACTAATAACTTCTATATTTCTTATGTCCGTGAACTACAATGAATGTCAAATGCATCAGGAACGATGTGAGGATATTTGAAAAAAATGTTAGCAAATAAAAGGTTCTTTAAAGGGTCTTACGTGGTTTGAACAAATTTGTCAAGAACACAGTCATCCGATTGCTCTGTCCTGTGCATTCCAGAAGGGCACCTGTCGCCACATGTGTAATCTTTGGAAAGTAAATTATAGAATTATAGAAAATAATGCTGAGGAATGTGTAATTCATAGTAGATAAATTATTTAGAAAATGCGACAATTTTTAAACCATGGCAAATTGTTGTGAAGATTTTTTTTAAGTTATATAAAACTATTGGAAAGAAACAAAAGAAACATGGGCTCTAGTCAATGGAATGATCTTTACAACATTTATTAAAAATGTGTTACATACATGTTAGAACATTGAAAAAAACAAAACAAAACAAAAAAGACAATGCGATATATATGAACAGTAAGATATTGAAAACATGCAAATACGTAACATATTAAACGTAAAATAAAGAACACATACCAAAGAGTAAATTGTGAAAATGAAAATGAAGAAAAATGACAAATATGTTTTCTAGAGAATGTCTGTATAGAAATAATGACAAATATGTAATATGCAGAATGTCAGTATGGAAAAAATGACAACTATGTTATCTGCAGAATGTCAGAATAGAAAAAATGATAAATATGCTATCTGCATAATGTCAGTTGAGAAAATGACAAATATGTTATCTGCAGAATGTCAGTTGAGAAAAAATGACAAATATGTAAACTACAGAATGTCAGTATAGAAAAAACTGAAATATGTTATATGCAGAATGTCAGTATAGAAAAGATGACAACTATGTAATCTGCAGAATGTCAGTTTAGAAGAAATGCCAAATATGAAATTTGAAGAATGTCAGTCTAGAAAGATGACAAATATGTTATTTGCAGAATGTCAGTATAGAAGAAATGCCAAATATGAAATTTGAAGAATGTCAGTCTAGAAAGATGACAAATATGTTATATGCAGAATATCAGTATAAAAAAACTGACAAATATGTTATCTGCAGAATGTCAGTTTAGAAGTAATGCCAAATATGTAAACTACAGAATGTCAGTATAGAAAAAAAAGATTAATATGTTATATACAAAATGTCAGTATAGAACAAATTAAGAATATGTAATATGCAGTATGTCAGTTTAAAAAAATGAAATATTTGTTATCTGAAGAATGTCAGTATAGAAGAAATGACAAAGATGTAATCTGCAGAACGTCAGTTTAGAAAAAAATGACAGGTATGTAATTTGCAGAATGTCAGTATAGAAAAAATGAAAAATATGTAATATGCAGTATATCAGTATAGAAAAATGAAACATTTGTAATCTGCAGAAGAAAGAAAAAGTCTACAAAGCATGAGACGCATTTAAATTTATTGTTAGTAAAATGTATTGACTATGAAAACAATGTAGACCACGACAATTGAGACACATGGCATATTAGTAATTGATCAAAGTAATCTTTATGAAGTGAGAAGAATGGAGAGGGAACATATAGGTCAAGAATAATTGGTTAGCTTTCAGCCGTCATGCAATTGTTTGTTCTTTGAAAGTTATACAACATATCGAGAAACACTTTTTGAGCTTACTGAGGGGTGAAGAACTCATGTTCTCTATTCATTCAGAGCCTATCAACGAAATTCCCAATAAACAAATACTAGCAGAAACAAATACAACAACTGAGAAACTTACATGTCAAATCCAAGGCGAAACGCTCCAAGAAAATTCATTTAACCGTGTTATGTCATTTTTCGTTTACACATGAAGTTATTGATTATATAGTATCTAAACCTGTGTTGTAACAAAAAGTATCCACCGCGTTTAAAATATGAATGCTTTATTCTTGTTTTTCTGTTGCAAATATTTTCGTTCGGTTTTACTTTAGATTTTGTCTTCCAGTCGGCATGTGCAAACGATTTCATACTCAAATGTACTTTTACATATACAAATCTACAATAAGGAAAATGTCTACTGCTCATGCATACCGGAAGACAAAAGAGCAAGAACTTCGGATTAGTAATACCAATTATGATAAGTCAAGAAAAACAGGTAAAATATTGTAATATTTACTTAAAAGCAGCTCCTGGTTTAGTTGTGGACAAGGTTTAAAGACACAAAACTCGTCACTGTAGAAGCATTTCGTTTTCACGTTCTCATTTTCCGGCGCATAACCGTTCCTGGCGTCACACCGGCAATACCCGTCGGAGTCCTTACGTTCACGCCAAGGAATGCCGCAGTCAATTTTATTGTCTTCAGGGATACATTTGTTGAATTTCTGCTGATAGCACCGGGCGTATGAGGCAGAAGACTTTCCAACTTGGCTGTTGTAAAACCTAGGGTTCGTGCAGGGAACGCAGTTGATTAGAGCGTTTCTAGGTGACCGTACTAAGTCGTCAAAGGGAAATGTAACAAATGGCTCTTCCCCTATAACACAAGAAAGACTGATTAGTGAAATGGATGTTAACACATGCAGTCAGAATTTAAGCTGTATTTCTCAATGCATGGAGAACTATCTGTCCACGGTGTTATTCTATTCCGTGGTGAACGTTGTATTCTCAATCGGATTCATACACATATTGGTAAACAAGAAAGTATTCAACGGGAAAGTATCAAACAAGTTTGTTTAAACCATAAACGTTTGTATCGTTTTTCAAGAAAATGGGACTTACTCACATCATCAGCAAAATATATCCCGCTTTATGCCTGTCACGGAAAGTACATACAAGTTGAAAGAAATACTTGTGTTTTACAACTAAATAAGGCCTAGGATCAATATTACAGATCAACTCAAGACTTATTCATAGTCACTCGATTTCAAATCATCTAAAAGGTGAGACATTATCTGAAAAGTTTTACATTACCTGCATTGCAAGACCTCTCCGGCGCACATGCCTCAATATATTCAGTTTTGTTGCGTTTAAATTCATAATTTTGAAAGTCCTGTGCACAGTGGTAGACCTTTCCCTCGGCGCACCCCATCCGCTGCCCCGCGCACTGCCAATCGCACGTACTATTGTCGCCATCACATTGAAACGACCAGTTTGGAATGTTTTCTATAAATGCGCATGTCGGTATGCATCGGTCTTCCACACTTCGGAAATAAAAGTCTCTTTGAGATATTACCATAGGAAGCTGGAAGAATTAGAAATAAAATATTAAACAATCTCTTTAAAATATAAGTGTTTGCATGTTTTTATCATTTCATGTTGCCTATTAATATAATATTGTACTTACGTTTAAGTGTATGCATGGCGCGTGTTACACAAGGGTTATATTTAATATAACATTTTAGACTGCAGGTAAAAGCCCAGTAGCCAAACCATTAACCAAACTCCTTTTAAGAAGCACAAGTTTAATGCCTAAGTGCGTTTATTTGCTTGAGCCGACATACAAAATGCGCTCTTAAAATATAACCTACATTTTAAGCAATGAAATTGCAGACAGGCAATCCTTAAATTCTAGACATAATCATTAAGAAATTCACCTGTTGTGGGTGTTTAAATATGCGCCTACTGCCTATCATCCGATACACACTCCCGACGTCAGATTTTGCATTGCAAATAAGATTGTATTTCAAGTCAGTTAGATAACCTAATGTAAAATATTAATGATTAAGAAGGGCTCGTTCGCTACGCTCGACACTCCGCCAGTTATTATTCATAATGAATTTACTTCATGTCGTCTAACTATTACTTTCTCTATTCGTTGAGTACTAAACAGCTGCATGATCAGTTCATGTATATTAGTTTTTCTTTATTCTCTATTGTTTTTAAGTTGATGCTTGCTCTGATGACCATTAAATCTTAAATTTGTAATGATTGATAATTTTGAGACAAACATTATGAGGTTATGCGAATATAAACTAGTTTAAACCGCTAGTACACTTGTGTTACAGTGAACTTGTTTTGACGCGTGTGTGGTCCATGTTTGTATGTCTCGTTAATCTCGTTTGACCCTTACCTTGTGCCTCTGAACAAGCTTAATATTTGTATGTCTTACTTCTGGGCCGTTCCCTGCACTTTTCTTTGTATTATTACTATTAATTATTATTATTATTATTATTATTATTATCATTATTATTATTATGATGATGATGATGATGATGATGATGATGATGATGACGATGATGGTGATGATGATTATTATTTTTTATTATTATTATTATTAGTAGTAGTAGTACTAGTTGCAGCAGCAGCAGCACTAGTAGTAGTAGTAGTAGTAGTAGTAGTAGTAGTAGTAGTAGTAGTAGTAGCAGCAGCAGCAGCAGCAGCAGCAGTAGCAGTAGCAGTAGCAGTAGTAGTTTACTGATGCACCAGTAAATATATTTATAAACATGTTGTTGCTCTTTACAAGTAAAGTTTATATACTTACAAAAAACAAGGCCAGCTTAACGTTTAACATATTCTGTGATGTACATAGCTTCCTCCTGAAACAAAGTATATACAACATCAATAAAAGTTAAAATGCTTAAAATATTTTTAACAATTATTACAGTATAGTATTATTGTACGAGTATGCATCGAAAAAGGCATGCTGATCGTATCGTATTGTATCGGGATTAGTCAATGTTTGGGATCCCAGTTGCAAAATACCTGCTTTAGTCTAAATATGATCCTATAACCTACTTGTTATTTCCTCTTGAAGTATTTACCAAATATGTCCACAAAATACCAACGCAAAGCGAATTACAAAACTGGTAAACGTATGCTACAAGTATGCATACTCTATATGCTTAAAAAAAAATATAAGGTATAGATTTTAGAAAGAAATAATTACATGTATACTTAGATGCAAAATCATACTGTGGAAAGATGCTGTAATTATTAAAGTCTTGCTTCGCATCTAATTCCTGTCATAGATAAGAATTTTTTTCGTTCGATTGGTTTATTAAATAGAAAACATGCCTTTCAAATTCTCAAACTCTCCTTATATTTCACGAAAAAAACACGACTTTCGATTTGACAAAAAGAAACAACCCTTGAACACTATTTTTATTCAACATTTTAATAAATTTAACTTTTCACTATCGTAAATAACTCCTTATATATTATGAAATTTAATTTTTGTATAAAATTAAGTTAAGTTACCGCTCCACTGTAAATATTGCGAACACTTCTAAAACATGTTTTTTTAATGACATCATAACCATGTAAGGAAATACCCTTTTATTGAATCAGTTATTAAATTTGCAAAAAAGGTTACAAACAACCCATATTTCAGAACGTTTCGTCGACGAAAAACGATAACATAGGTTTATAACATTCATATTCAAAATCAATATACTAAATAACGTTCAACAAATTAAACTTAATTAATGAAAACCTGATAAATTATACCACAGTCACAGCCACGCTACGAGTAGGCAAACATATACGAGTAGGTTTACAGTCGAAATTTTGCAAAAACGCACCAGTTGAGGTCCCTACGGACATGGTGGTCTATTGCGAGCATCGGTTGGAATTTTGAATCCGTAGAGGACTCGGGGACTTGGCGAAATTGTTGCCAAGCTCCCGTGTTCTCGCCCAGCTCGTAGAAATTTCGAAGCCAGAAGCAGCTTGCAAGGCCCCGGTAGAGCTCGTACGTGCATCGCACGATGTCCGTTAGGATTTTGAACAAGACTTTGCAGGTGCTCGCACAATCATTGAAAGTATGTTGCACGTACGTTGTCTTTTAAGCTGATTAGCTAGAAATGAAAGAAAATCAGATATATATTGTCGATCGGACACATAGCGGCACCATTAAGGGCACCGTACGATAGCCGTTTGAACACATATGCATCGTACGAGGTATTTAATTTAAGTTTGGCTCACTACATTCTATGAGAACATTTACTATGAGTCCGTTTTTAACATCTGTCGACCAACTGTTAGTGAGGAAAATGACTGTCAGCTACGATTTACAATCACTATGTGCATTCTAATCTTAGGCGAAAATTGACTTACACTGGTGGCTATTGCACACTAACACACTATGACACACTGCTTTTGAATTAATAAGGCCATTTGATATAAATGATATATGTGCATTAATATGAATTAATCATTTCTTTTCTAATATTCATTCCTGATATTTTAGTATTTGGTCATACAAGCGCATATACACTCAAGAATACCACCATCGAACTTTTTACAAAACGTTCATGTTACTGTTGACTACAGCATATACATAACCTTACTTAGACGTTACGTGGGAAGAAATTTGCCTTTCATCAGTTCCAGTGTGTGTATACCACGTGATAAATTGCGCCATAAATGCTACGTCGGAAGGCAACATTCTGCTTCGAATGTATACTTTAAACAAAGATAACTTTTCTTTTACAACACCATTTTAAATGAAACATCGGGGAATAACAAAACAATCTCGAACGAACAAAAATGTGTTTGATGCAGTAACCATACAAATCATACATGTTCTATCGACAAGTTAAAGTGTATTTCCATTCCATTCATTGTCAAGAGCTGAGGTTTAAGACATAAGCGAATAATAACCAAATATGTCTTTTAGAATGCAAATGGCCTAAAAAAAAACGCCGTTATTGGGTGAGTGGCCGTTTGTTTGCGACAATGGAACATTTGATTTTGAACCAAATATATTACATTAAATACACCATCAGCTAATGCAAATAAACGTTTTCAAAAAAAGCACCAAGAAAATATCATTTTTTTAGTAAAATGTTTTTATCAATAAATGTCAGCAACATTTGTTTGGTTTGTTTGTAAACTTGAATAGAATGCTTGTACAAGGGAAAACTTAGCCGAAGTAATAGTTTTAGCCGCCTCGAGTTATTTCATTTAAAATCTGTTTAGGTTTCGCCCCAAAACAAAAGTGGGTTAGAAAGTCATAAAGTTTCGCAGCCAATTGTATTAGACATTTATAGATTGTTCTCAAAATCACTTAAGGCTATGTTGCACATTTAAATTATTTGATTGGTTAAGAGTATATTATAATTGGATGAATATCGACCAATCAATTAAAATTTTGGCTAACTTTGTCAAACCAAATAATTAACGGTTGTAGTATTGATTGATAAATATGTATCACTCTGTAACTAGGAACAAATCAGATCATTTAAATGCACAAACTGGCGTTAGGATAACACGTCGATACCATATTAATGTTTTATTCAATTTGCTGCAGAAACACTGCTGCACGTTAAAGAACTAGGGTAGCTCTAACCAGGGTAACAGTCTGTTTAATACATGAAATTCTGAAAAAAATCAACCTATGGCAAACAAGTGGCCAGTTACCTTTAACCCTTCAAAGACAGAATCTCGTCTTATCTCACGTTCACACAACAAACCCATTCATCCACAAAGTCATATAAACAAGGCAATCATACAAGAAATAGAAAACCACAAACATTTAGGTGTCATCGTCTGGTACTTGGCACGAACAAATTACCATTTAAAAAGCGAAGGCATGGAAAAGCATTAACTCCGTGAATTTAAGTTCACTCTAGACCGACATTCCCTTGACATTATGTACAAGATGACCTCAAACGTATTCAATTTCTATTGCTAATAGTATTGCTCATCCCGATTTTAATAGTGATTTTTAAAGAAAATTCGTAAAATTAAAAATAAAATCAGCAGGTAGTTGGGCAGATAGACTCAATGAATTACTTGGATTTTATTTTTGGATTTTATTTAAACCGTGAATATAAATGCAATATTTTGAAGAGCACTTGCCTTCTAGTTTTTGAAGATGAATAACTGAAACAAAATATAGGGTTGAATATAGCATCCTTACATAGCTAAGCTTTCAGTCCTTTGATTTCATGAAGATTTTGCTAATTCATGTTATCTTTAAAACCTTTTTTGGCGAACACGTTTTTGGCTGACTCGAAGTGTTATGGCATGCGACTTCATTTTCTTCAAATATATTATATTTTCAAATCATTTGGAAGGAAAGATTAGCTGATACATGTCGCTATTAATTTTAATAATGTTTTCCTTATTTGTTCCCAGTTTTAGTACAATGATGCTTTTTATTATGAAACTGTATGATCACACGGTTTTAAACCTTTTATTTGATAAGGCAGACTGTTTGTAATGTTTAAAGTTTCAAACAATGACTGCATCGTATCTTTGAAAAGTTTTTGCATTAGGTGCTCTGAATTGTATTCCTCCGTCTGTAGATAGAGTTGGGATGTCTAATCATAGAAGTACTTGGGGTTTACCTATAAGTTTATTATTATTTGTTTTATTGTTTAGTTTCCTCAAGTTAATGCATACTTTGATAAGATTTACCTTTTGCGTTTTATCTTTATTAAGGATTGTTGGGATAAGAGTAAGGTTTGTGCACATAAACTGGTTTAAACCCCCAGTAAATTTACATTTTACTGACCGTTCCAAGGCGGTACCTAACAATTCTTGATAAACATACCTAGTTTTTAGCTCACCTGAGCACGAAGTGCTCAAGGTGAGCTATTGTGATCGCCCTGTGTCCGTCGTCCGTCGTCGTCCGTCGTCAACAATTTGACTGTTAACACTAGAGGTCACAATTTGGGCACTATCTTAATGAAACTTGTCAGAATGTTACCCTCAATAAAATATTGGATGAGTTCGATATTGGGTCATCTGGGGTTAAAAACTAGGTCACCAGGTCAAATTAAAGGAAAAGCTTGTTAACACTTTAGAGGTCACATTTATGACTATATCGTCATGAAAGTTAGTCAGAATGTTTATATTAATAATCTTTAAGTCAAGTTTAAATATGGGTTATGTGCGGTCAAAAACTAGGTCACCAGATCAAATCATAAGAAGAGCTTATTAGCACTCTAGAGTTCACATCTATGACTGTATGTTCGTGAAATTTAGTCAGAATGTTTATATTGTTAAAGCTCTAGAGGTCACATTTATAAACGTTTCTATATGAAAGTTGGTCAGAATGTTTACATTAATTATCTCTAAGTCGAGTTTAAAACTGGGTCATGTGCGGTCAAAAACTAGGTCAAAAGGTCAAATTATAGGAAAAGCTTGTTAGCACTTTAGAGGTCACATTTATGACTGTATCAACGGGAACATTGGTCAGATTGTTTATATTGATTACCTCTAGGCCAAGTCTGAATCTGGGCAATGTGCAGTCAAAAACTAGGTCACCAGGTCAAATTTAAGAAAAAGCTTGTTAACACTCTAGAGGTCACATTTATAACTGTATCTTAATGACAGTTGATCAGAATGTTTAAATAAGAAATATTTAAGTCAAGTTTAAATCTAGGTCAATTGTGGTCAAAAACTAGGTCATAAGGTCAAATCATAGGAAAAGCTTGTTAGCACTCTAGAGGTGACATTTATGACTGTATGTTCATGAACCTTACTCAGAATGTTTATATTGGTTAGCTCTAGGCCAAGTTTGAATCTGGGTCATGTGCTGTCAAAAACTAGGTCAACAGGTCAAATAATAGGAAAAGTATTTTAACACTCTAGAGGCCACAATTATGACCATATGTTCATGGAACTTGATCAGAATGTTATTGTTGATGTTCTTTATTGGATCAGGTGAGCGATTCAGGGCCTTTAGGGCCCTCTTGTTTACATATAGTATGTATGCACTGTGCTGTTTGTGGAGTTTTATGCTGTTCTTCCATGTTACTTCTTTGTGATTTTATGTTCTATGTCTTTGGCGTTTACCCAGTGCCATTAAACCGGGGTTTTGTTTAAACTCTTTGCTACTGAGCTTGTTTCTGTAGCTTTTCGCATAAATTATATTAAAGGGGCTGTACTCCGTATGATAAATTGCGGAAGAAAAGGAAATTGTCAAAACTGACATAAACTTGGCATCGATGTGTACAATGTATTGAAACTTACTAACTGAAGTACCACATAGTTTACAATTTATTTAAGTTTAGTAGTTATTTCGTATTTTTCCATTAAAAACGATGACTGGGTATGTCTACCAGGTATAATTCATTTCTTATGCGTGATTGGGTAGTCGGTGTTATCACGTGATATTACCGAGGTAGGTGTATAGCTTAATTATGTCAATTAGAGTAAGCCTTCATAGCTCAGTGGATACGTCGCTGGACTGCAATTTTGGCGACACTGGTTCGAACCCAGTCTCCGACACAATTTTTGTTTACATTTTGGTACTTTTTTTACAATTATGATATCAAAGCGTAACACATTCTATTAGATAATTGTCCTTAGATTCGTTACTCAAAACTTTATTTCGTGCCAATCTGGTGTACAGTCCCTTTAAAGCATCTCGTATAATAATAACTGGAGCGACTCGGCCCGCATCATTTGAAGATCTATATACTGAATCATACATTGAGCAACTTAAATCGAGACGTCCCATTAACAAAATGCATATTTTAAGAATCCATCCTATCTATCTAGTTTAATGCCTTCATCAGTTTCAGAAACTACGCCTTGAGTCTCAGAAACTCTTCGCAGTTACGGAAATTCCATTGCAAATCGCACTTCTTCTCGCAATCGTTTTAACCATCAACAATCGTCCCTCTTTAGAAAAAATGTACATGTCTTTTATTCGACCGTTTTTGGAGTATGGTGACATCTTATGGGACAACTGCACAAATCAGCAAAAATCTGCTATAGAGTCTGTGCAAAATGAGGCTGCTCGTATAGTTTCAGGTGCAACTTAATACTGTAATATCAACTCAATGCTCGCTGAACTAAAATGGGAGTCCCTAGCAGACAGGCGTAGAAAACACAAGCTTATTACCTTTTACAAAATATATCACTCACTTTCTCCTAAATATCTAACAGATCTTATTCCCGCTCAAGAACAAACACGATACAATCTTCGAACTGCCAACAACACCCCATCTATTATAGTAAGAACACAACTTTACCAAAACTCTTTCCTTCCAGCAACTATATGTGAATGGAATAAACTTCCATACAACAACAGAAATCTGCCGTCTTTGATATCATTTAAGAAATCTCTTAATCCAAACATGTCCAAAGCCAAACCAATATTCAGCTTTGGATCACGCACTGGACAAATATTACACACCAGATTAAGACTTGGCTGCAGCTCACTTAACTATGACCTCCATCGAAGATCAATAGTCGATTCCCCTTTGTGTCGTTGCGGATCCGTCGAAACTGCCGAACACTTCTTACTTTATTGTCCACTGCTTGTAGACATTCGACGCCGCTTCTTGAGCACTATGCCATGTGCACCTATTTATCAAAATCTCCTCTATGGAAACGAAACTCTTTCATTTGAACAAAACAAAGTAATATTTTCACTTGTGCAATCGTACATAACTGCCTCTAGGCGGTTCGGTTAGCAATGAGCAGCAACAAACAATACACGAAGACCAACCCTCCCTGGCGTATCGGGCTGATCACGCCTGCTCCATAATCGGTGTGCGACCAACAATTTTCATTTCTTGTCATTTTTAGATAATATTAAAAAGACAAAATCAATCAATTTTAATCATTTTCAACGTAGCATATGCCATGTCTCATCTGTTTCTTATGCAATTTACTAAGTAGAGGAGCAGAATTAATATAAGTTATTTCTTGTTTTTTAATCCTCGAACATATTGTGATGTATTTCATTTCTATACATATAACGTATGTTTGTTTGTATGCTATTTGTTAAATAAATAAAGTTTAAACTAACCATCAACAATCTCTTTGTGAAATGCGCTTCTGCCATCCACAAGAGAATATTCATTACTGCAATCATTTCTCTTGGCGTTTAAACAAATGCTCGTAAAGTACCTGCTCACTATTACCAAAGGGTCTAGGGTCAACAACATCCATCATGCTCGCCCTCAAATGCATTGCAGAATTCTTAATTAACATCTCTTTTCTAAAAAAAAAATGGAGAAAATCCCATGTGTACATGTGGAGCAATAGAAGACACTTGCCACTTTTTTGCACTTGTCCATTATATACAGACCAAAGAATGGTCTTGTTTGAAAAGCTCAGTACCCTTAACACTATTACTAAACAGCTCAATTGTTTGGAGACAAATCTTACAACTGAAGTATCGACAAGCATATCTTCCACCAAGTAAAACATTTATCGCCAACACCAAACGTTTTACAAATTAACTTCAAAATCAACCATAGTCACCGTCTCTGACTCGTCTTAGTAACCTTTCCTTCCATTCAATCTCTCTTTCCACTCTATATCCTAATTCCTGTTCTAACTTCTGCATTTAAGTCTACACAATGTCAAACTTTCCTTACTATGCATATAGAAATACGTGTAAATTAAATTCTCTTTTGCGTCTTGAAATACGCCATCCACTGTAACAGTTATCAATGCTTGTTTATTTTTCTTTAGTGTACTATTGTGAATTATTTATCAAATATGACATGTCAACTCTGGTATTTCACACCACATGTTAATTCTCCTAATGATATACAGAAGAGATAACATGTGGCCACGTATTTATTAATCAATAAAAACATTTATAAGGGCTATTTTTCTTAAGCCGTACTTAAATCAGCCTTTTTGTTTTGATCATTCTAGTCAAATGAGTTAAACATGATAATACATAAACATTATAAGAAATCTTTTTTGCATCGACGTATGTTTTCCACCTTTAATTCAATAACTGTGTATCGGCTTAATATCATAGTTGTAAGAATTGCTACTTATAAATTCATTTCACCATATGACATTGAAAACAAAACAAAATAGTGAACAACGGTTTTTATTCGATTGAAAACGATGTGTCATGAAACAGTAAAAATGATGCGTCGAAAACATTTATTTTATGATATTGAATTTTCTAACACTTTCTAAAATGTTGATTTATAATATACGGGACCTTCTGACACAATACAAACAATAACAAGATCAATAGTTTACATGTGTTTTGCGATGAATTGCGATCCGAACATATCCGAAGATGTTGCGTTCATCGGTGGATGAACGCAATTGCCGAAATGCAGTTCATTTAAGGAATGGAAGTTGAGGTGTAAATATAACATGTTTAAACCTACTGTTTATGTCATATGAAGAACAAAACATATGTATTAAAATAAAAAATGAACTATACTTAGGAATGTAAACTGAAACATTGAATGGTATTCTTTAAAATCATATCCGAATGTTATGAACTGGCATATCATTATTATTTACCTGAAAGGGGTTCAAAGAGCACCCATATCACATCAAAAATCTCTTGCAATAGCTTAAAACAAATACGTATTCTATTAGAATGTTACAAAACACACATGCCTTAAAAATAACCGTAAAGCGTACAGCAGCTAGGGATGGAAATTGTTATTTCACCGGCAATTTTATGAAAAGTGAAGGCGATATTGATGGATCCTTAATGTGTTGTAAAAATGTACAAGAAATTTAAATAGATAGAGTATAAGGACTGGATCCAAACTAACCATAGATAACAGCGATTAACTAATTATCAATATTTAAAGAACGAACAAGGAGAACCCTTGTTTTTTTTGAAAAAAATATCACTATCGAAAAGTACGATTAAAATGTAATTATTGGAGGGGTTTTAAAGCTTAAATGAAAAGTAAAACTCTCAATGTACAATAAAGTTACACAAGCAAGTGACACAACCAAATGATCACAGCAAAGAAACCACGTGACTTAAAGGGGTTCTCAATGGGTCACCACGGGTCACAACCGATGTAAACAAAGAGGTAAGTGACGTGGATTTCTAAATAACATTTTTTCTGCAAAAAAGATATGAACATATTTTCAGCCGATAAAAAACAATGCGATTTTCTACACGTGTGATATATTTTATATTTGCATGTATTTTAATGATGCCATCCATTGCCAGATTTTCAACTTTTTAACTAACGGAACGATGCAACGCTAAATTTTCGGCCAAGGCTTACACCATTAAAATTAAAGGAAATCTAAAGTATTTAAATTTCGTCAATATTATCAATATTTTCCTTCCTCTTTCTAAAAATAAGATTTAGTATATTTTCCATCACAATCTGGTAGGCCAACTTGTTTGTGCCATTGACCGACCTTAACCTCAAATCTACGTGCAGCTACTCTTGATATTGACCAAGCATTTCTTTATTTCATTTTACATGTATAGTGTATGTTCATATCTGACAAATAAGATTAAAATGTAAAATCTAGAAATGGAATGTAAGTTAGTTCCGTCCTGGATTCATTAAACTCCGTAAACCAATTTTGTATAAAACATCAAAGTCGTGTTTTACTGGAAATATAAATAAATTGACATCACCGACATTTTCATGCATCCACATAATAATTATGAATAAGTCCATTTCAAGATTTGAAATTTGAATAATAGGATAAATCAAAGCACATTTCATCATAGGCTATTCTAACATAGCTTATGGTATACATCTGTAATACGTTTAGATAACCACGTTGTTCTACCTAGCTTTGTTCTGAATATGTATACTAACACAAAATAAAACTTTACAAAAAATCAAACTTTTCAACATTTCTGTGATCCCCACAATTCTGAGCCATAGCTCAGAAAAGGGAAATGAGTTTATCAAACAGGTTTAATCTATGACAAACTGACATAATATGATATTTAGATAAACAAATCTTAAGATTAAATTTTGCTATGATTATATGACCTTAAGCATGAAATATATTATATAAATCACAATTCTTTCAGTCAGTGTCCAAAACTTACAATCAAAATAAATTAGTCTCGAGGAATCAAATATAATTCTCTGAACCTGAACTGACTTTGTACCTATACTGGGAAAATACCCAGTGCCCCAAATATATAACACCTCATTTTAAGGCTGTCACACAATTAAATTCATAAAAAATATCACAACGAAAAAATAATATCAAATTTCCTTTAACTAGATACATTTTACAATAGAGAAAGACATTTCAATCTTCCACTCTTCAAGATTGGGAAAAGGAAGTTTATTGCAAGTGGTTTGATGTTATCCATAAAGTGCGTTAATATACATTGTACGATAATTATGTGAAGGAAAGTGTTTGATGGGTTTACATATAAAACATTCCCTCGTATATAAAAGCGTCCGATTATTAAGGCACTGTATGAAAACTTGAAGCAATATTTTACAAACTTGAAGAAAATGTGAAATAAGAACCAAAGATAATTTGGTAGGAAACTCCTGCTGGTAAACTACCGATATGCAATGGATTTCTTAAAATAATTAAATAATGTCCAGGATAAGGTTTTTGTCCAGTATATATTTTGTGGCATATGCTCATCATGTGCACCATGAGATCCAAAAATAATGTGACTAGGATGACTCAGATAAGTAGAGAACACGGATGAACAGTTTCTGTCAATTTCTATACTTCTACTGTCTGACCGTCTTGTTTTCTTCTTTAAAGTTAAAATTGAAAGAAAAAGTATTTAACATTTGCGTTAAGGATGTTTTCGTCTAAAGCAAGTACAGATATTTTTAGTAAACATAAACCAGTTGTACGACTTACCAAAATTATGGCTAAACATTATAAGAATATCGAGAATAAATCTTTTATGATATAATGCTATGAATTACTCAATTAACTTTTGCGTCTTAGATCCGTCTTTGTTCAAAATACAGTTTTGAGCAATATAATTGGTCAGTTGATATGTCTCTTAAAACAGTCTAAGTGATAATTTGAACATGTTCAAATTTATTGACGAGCAATTGATACGCTAACTAATGGAACAAAGAATTGGTGCTAATTTGTAAAACCTAATATACTGCTATCACATATGTTTACTAGCCGTTTCATCCAAAAAAGATATTGTTTCTTCCTGACTTCCACTGTCTGTATCAAAATCACTTTTCTCATCACTGTCAGATTCTTGCAACTTCTCTACCGATTCAATGTCCCCAATCACGCAAGGTGTCGCTTGACCATTTGTCCTTTCGTCCAATTCTTCTGTTGCTGTTGCACCGTCCCTATTTGGGCAAAATGTCGCTCCGGCTGTATATGCACCAACGGAGGGATAGACAGGGTCGACACATGGTGAAAGCTTTTTCTCTGAGATTTTACCTCCTAATACGTGACTTGTCACCTGAAATACAATAAAACAATAATGGAATATTCAACCACATGTTAAAAGTGTTATTATTTATTACATTTTATTAATTATCAGGTTATGAATTATATCAGTACAATGTTTTGAAATGATTGTTTGCTTATGGTATTATATCCATTTTATATTTTTGTGATAATTATTGGTTTTTGTATAATAATATACCTTTTAACTTTAAATGATGTGACCTGGTCTATTACTAAAAGCTTATCATACATGACTATGTTATGTAACACTAAATTATGTCATGCTTCGTCAAATCGTTTGATCTCACTGGTATAACGGTTCGAACGGTCTGAATGGGGCATGTATTACACTCGTAGCATAAATGATATCCACATCGCCAAGATGATGGATTGAGTAATTGCAAACTGGATTCAGTTTGTGTTCGGGTGTTTCATCAACACGTGTAATTGCAGTGCCGCCATGTGTTATATCATCTTTTGCGGATGTTTTATAAACTTGCTTTAATATGTTAAATAATGCGCATCCATAATAAAATTCATAGAGAACATTCGTAGATTTGAATCACCCAGACAACCTGGTTTGTCACAGTAGCCTTATCCACTACTGTCATTTGGAAGAGCATTACCAATTCACCACTTGAGGGCTAGCTAGAGCTTATAATACAGATTTCGTCGACGGTTTGATATAAAATAATCAAGAAAGTGGGTTTTGAGTGTATCTCAAATGTTTAATGACAAAATTAATAACGTTTTTCGACGCTTTCAAATTTTGATTTTGTTCATCTGGAAAATGTCAACCTTGCTTGTTTACACGTATTCTAAAAGTACAAAAGAAAACAAGCGTAAAACTACCGGAATGGGTGCTGTGGCCGTGGTGTTAGTACTTTTTGGGGGACGATTTTCCTCATGCCCTAGAAATACAAACGCACATAACTAACGATAATAAAGCAATTTCAGTACAATGCCTTATTGAATGAGGAACAATATTTACTTTCGTGTTCAAAGTAGAAGAATTTTGTTTGAGTTACTTGGTATTAAAACATTTTTCTGTTTGATAAGTGCATTATAGATTAAGTTAGGAATAGTTTATATTATCAAAGTTTTCCCTTTGAATTGCCATCAGTTTTTTCCAAAACAATTTCCTTTGACTGGTGTTCTAACAGTAGTTATGATAATAACCCGCATGAATAGGTATAATTATTAATCGCAATACACACGTGGGCCTTGGAGAAATGGTTTATCTTCCGTAGCATCGGTATCCTGATCGTTTATTGCGGCTGATGTAGGTCTGTCAATCCCATTGATAAAGCTTGTTTCTTGTTGTTCTTCTGTTGTATTGGGGTGCGCCTGTAATTTTGAATGCATCGATGATGGAAAAGTTATTAAATATACCCCCGCAGCCAGTGGTGAAAACATGTAGGCACCAGTCACACCGACTACCCGGACTGTCCCGGACTGAAATTTGATCGATCCGGGGTCAGATCCGTGTTGGATCTGCGTCGGGTCTGGGCTTATCTAGGACAGTCTGGGATGATCATGGGTGATCCGTCATGGTCGGGGACACCACACCGGCAATTATAAACTGTTTAAAATTGCCGTCGTTATCCGGGACCATCCGGGAGGATATTTCAATCCGGGGTAGTCACGGACGGTACGTGTTTTACGATTTATGTAGTAGTTAAGATACCAGCAGTGTTTTCTGTTTGTTCTGACCTCGCTTTAGATGTCAATGTCGAAGGTGTACTTCTCCTTAATGTACGAACCCACGCAGTATGTTGATACGTATTGTTTAATCATGTTACATACAATGCCACAAATCAAATGCACATAAAATCTCAATTAAATCAAATTCAAAAGGAAACAAGCGTAAAACTACCGGAATGGGTGCTGTGGTCGTGGTGTTGGTACTTTCTGGAGAAGGACTTTCTTCCTGCCGTAGAAATACACACGGCACATAACTAACGATAATAAAGCAATTACTGCACAATGTCTTATTGAATGAGGAACTTAATTAACTTTCGTATTCAAAGACGAACAACTTTGTTCGAGCTCACTTCCACATTAATATTTTTGCGAAAAGCAACAGAAACAAGCTCAGTAGCAAGAAGTTTAAACATAAATCCGGTTAAATAAAACTTGGAAAACAGTTATCTATTTGATAAAGGCACTTTGTTTATTTATTTATGAATAGGTATAATTATTAATCGCAATACACACGTGGGCCTTGGAGAAATGGTTTATCTTCCGTATCATCGGTATCCTGGTCGTTTATTGCGGCTGATGTAGGTCTGTCAATCCCATTGATAAAGCTTGTTTCGTGTGGCTCTTTTGTTGTATTGGGGTGCGCCTGTAATTTTGAATGCATCGATGATGAAATGCTTCATTATACCCCCGCAGCAAACTGTGAAAACATTTAGTCACCAGTCACACCAACCTCCCGGTCTGTCCCGGACTGAAATTTGATCGATCCGGGGTCAGATCCGTATTGAATCTGGGCTTATCAGGGACAGTCCCGTATGATGACGGGTAGACCGTCATGGTCCAGGACATCACCACGGCAATTATAAACTGTTTAAAAATGCTGGGGTAAATGTGACCATCCGGGAGGATATTTCGATCCGGGGTAGTCACGGACTGTCCGTGTAGCATCCATGATGGCTCCTTGTTGATTATGGGTCATCCAGCATGTCGTTTTGGGACACGGCTCATCCCTGAGCAACCCAGACCATACACGGTTCATGCCGGACCAAGTACGGATGAACACGAAAGAATGCCGTGGTGGTTTCGTAGTGATCCGTGTTGGTTACGTATTCATCCGTTGTGAAGCCGTGTTTGGTACGGGTCGGTGACGATGATATGCAACCGTCGACTCAATTTCATCCCGGATTACCCCGGATCAAGATTTATCTATCTTTGACCAGACCAAACAATTAACCAGTTCTATACAACCGATTGCTGATTTTCTATATCTAAATCATAAATATGAATAAAGTTCTGCAAATCGTATAATGTATTTCTAGCACATGGAAAAGGCATCTCCGGTGAAATTAGCCGAAATGGAAAAAAGACATTGTCATTTCAATAAAGCACAATGAAAGATATAATTAAGGAAGACTTTGAATTAAAAAAGATATAAAAAATATCGATATTCTTTTTTTTTTCAAATAACGTCATTGCGTCTATTTACAACGTCGCACGCTTTTTTGTTTGTAAAATGTTTTATTAATATATATAAAGGAGTTACGTATGTTATTTCATGTAAATCTTCGCCTGTCCTTTGCATCACTTAACAATCTAGCGTCGCATGTAGCTGTCAGGAAAAGTATTGACGCATATATCCGTTTTTGAGTACTGGTGGCGTCTATTCATCGTTTTGTGGTATGTCTTCATTTATTTTTCTAAATGAGGTACACTTAAGAAGATCGAGCTAACATTGCCAATTACGGGATGCCTTTTATTATGAATGCTGTTATGCGATCTTACGATATTGTTCAAATGAAGCGCGGTATCATAAGGTCATATTTTTTCTACTGCTAAACCTAAAATGTTTTGATATATTGTTTAATGTGCCTTCTAGAGATTATTGGATTCATGAAAGAAGTCCACGAACAAACTTAACTTACCGAATCAAAATGAACTGTTGAATTAATGACTTTCATCTTGATGTAGCTACCTGCTATTTTCTTGACCAGTGATTTTCGTTTTTCTAAAATGTAATAAAAGACAGTTGAGCTGAAAAACAGCATGTTTATGTTATGGTAAAAACAAAACCATATTTAATAAATGAATGTTCAATATATAATTTTTTGGCAACATTTTTAATATATATATTAAATGAACAGAAGAACAATACACGTTTTCGAAAGGCCAAATGTATTGAATCGTTATCCTTTAAGGTTTGATTACGATTAAATGTTTTTACTAGAGTTGTCACTAGAGTGACAAATACCCTCGAATGCCTGGACACTGAAGTGTCACTATTTCTCTTACAAAAGGCCATAACTGAGAGATAATTGTACTCTGCATTGCCACTTATCATGCTTAACTTACTAACTATAAGTATGTTGTTATGTTAAAATCCATTGTTTTTAAGAAGTTACGCTGCTGACAAGAAAACCGAAATATAGTAATGTTTCTTCTTTAACACCGCACTTCCTCTCATTTTGCTTAATTATTGTATGAAGTTTACTTTAATTCCATCTAGTAGTTTGCAAGTTATGCTCCGGATAAGAACAGGTATCAAAGGGCAATTACTCTGTGATTATCTGAATTAATGTCAGGGTTCTTGTACGATGCATTTCCTCTCACTGTTCTCTACAATTGTATAATGTTTTATTCAATTTCATCCAGTAGTGTTCAATATATGCTCCAGGCAAGAAAAAGAGACAAATGGCAATTACTCTGTTTTAAGGTAAAATAGAGTTATGGTTCGTTTACACTGCACTTCCTCTCATTGTGTTTTACCATTGTATGAATATAACTTAAATTCCATCCAGTAGTGTTAAAGTTATGCTCCTGACAAAAAAGTAATAAATGGCAATAACCCCTTAGTTATGGTTTTTGTACACTGCACTTCCACTCATTGTGTTCTACCATTGTATGAAGTTTTATGGAATCATATCGAATAGTTTTGAAGTAATGCTCCGGACAAGAAATTTTGCAGCAGACAGACCGACCGAGCAACCACAATAACTATGTGGTTAGCTGAAATCGAGTTATGGTTCTTGTACACTACACTTCTTACCATTGAGCTTTACCATTGTATAAAGTTTAATGTAATTCTATCCCGTATTTTTGAAGTTATGCTCGAGACAGGAAAGAGTAACAATGGGTAATCACTCTGTTGTTATCTTGAAGTTATACTCAGGACAAGTTTATCACAAAATGACAGACTGACCGGCCGAGCGACCGACCAACCACAGGGTGACTCTGATATACAATGTGGTTTACAGAATGTACTGTAGAATTTTAGAGTTTTTATTTTTGAAATAGCATTTAATCCATTGAAGTTTGTTTTCTAAATTGGATTTGTGCATTCAGAACTATAGTGCAGTTTCTTCAGTTGTTAATTTCATGAACAATTGTATGTTTATCAAGGTATATTTTTACAAACAGTTGAAAAAAAAATGCTTTGTTTAATACATTATTGTCAATATTCCCATTTTTATATTGTCGTTTTATCAAATTATTATCGATTGTGATATTTTTCTGTATGAACTATGTACTGTCAATATTTACTTGTCTGGGTCAACACCGTTTCGCCTGGTATTGCTACAAAAGAGTAATACAGTACGTTTACAAAAGTAGATTATGAGGGACTAATCCGTTAATCGTGAATGACTTTTCTTGCTTATATAGCGTAAAATATAGACAATAAATCTAAATGTTGTAATAAGTGTAATGGTCGTATCAGCGTGTTTTTAGACTTTGTTTTATATTTTAAAGGTTCGAACCCAACGTAGGGAGAAAAGAAGAAGAAGACGTAGAAGAAGAACAACAACAACCAAAAAAGTTGTACCTTCGGGCGTATTCTGCTGCGACTCACGGCGAAGCCGTATGGCTGAAATAAAGTTAAAAGACAGGAAAGGTGTACCAACTATCGATTGCTATAAATGTAAAAATATTTTTTTAGGCGTATTCATTCACAATTTCTTTTTCCAAAAACCATTTACTCTACTGAAATAATAGTGTTGTTGTTTTTTAACTTCTACCACATTGTGCTTAAGATGCTCAAGAGAACTTACCTATTAAAAGAACTAAGAGTGCGGTTACTGCAAGGGAAATTAGAACACTAACAAGGATGATTGTATCTTTGTTTGAGCCGTCGGAGCCACCGTTCTCCTCACGCCCTTTCGTTGAAAGTACTGAAATATAAAATTAAATCAGGTTACACTCAGGAGGTTGATGAGCAAGTTCAAGATATCAATTAGTTGATACTGTTTAACATAGAAAAAATAAATATATATTGGTAATGTTAAATATGTTTGTTTTAAAATACCAAAATGTCGTTCTTGTTTCATGTAAGAATATTTTCATCAATCGCAATGTGTAATGTAAATAATACTGACCTTTTACGGTTTCTTTAGTAGTTGATATACCAGCATTGGTTTCTGTTTGTACTGACCTCGGTTGAGATGACAATGTCAAAGGTGTACTTCTCCTTAAAACACAAACCCACACACTACATGTATATTGATGCCGATTGTTTAAGCATGTTATATGCAATGTCACAAATGTATATGCAGATACAATCTCAATTAAATCAAATTCAAATAGTATGCCAAGTGCACCAGGATCGATATGCTAATATTTGAAAAAGGTAGCTTATAAAAAGTTTCTTAAAGGGTCTTACGTGGTTTGAACAGGCTTGTTAGGAACACATTCATCTGATTTCTCCGTCCGGTGCATTCCAGAAGGACACCGGTCGCCACATGTGTAATCTGTAGAAAGTAAAAAATACAAAACCAGGTTGAAGAATGAGTAATCTATTGAATATTAAATTTGTGGAACTTATAGAATCTATTATTTTAAAAATAAGAAGAAAGAAATATATAAATAAACTAAGATGTTATCTATTGAAAGTAGCATTTTCAGCATGGAACAAAATATATGGAAAGCAAATAAAATGAGTATTAAAAATACGTCACTTATAAATTATTATTTTTTAGAAAATTGTAAGAAAAAAAACATAGCCAAAATACTTAAATAATGTATTTTCTATGTTAAAGGGGTTATACATCGTATGATGAAATAACGAAAAAAAGGAGAAAATTGTCGAAAACTGACATAAACTTGGTATCTATGTGTACAATGCATTGAAACTAACTAACTGAATAACCACAAAGTTTACAATTAATTTATTTTTTTCGCAGTTTTTGTTCGTAGTCTTCCATTAAAAAAATACTAGGTATGTATACCTAGTAAAATTCATTCTTATGCGTGATTGACTAGTCGATGTTATCACGAGATATTACCAAGCTAGGTATATAGCTTAAATGTTCCAATCGTTTAGGGTAACCCTTCATAGCACAATGGGTACACCACTGCACTGCAATTTTGGCAACACCGGTTCGAACCCGGTCTGCGACTCGATTTTTTTTCAATTTTGGTTTATTTTTTACATTATAAAGAGTAAAACATTTTATTAAATAATTGTCCTGAGATTCGTTACAGAAAATGGTGCCAATCTGCCAATTCCAATGTGCAATATATGGAAAGTAAAATATGTAAAACATGATAAATGTGTAATCTCCAGGATGTAAAATAATTGCAACTTGAAAAATGTGTAATCCTTTGAAAGAAAAATATACAAAGCATGACAAATGCATTTTTTATGGTAAGTAACAAATATAGAACATGAAAACTATGAAAAGTAAAGCATGAAATATTTGAAATATTTCTAATTGATCGAAAGTAAACTATATAAAGTACGAAAAATGATTATACAACATAGAGATACAGTATAAATTGATAGATTTCAGCCGTCATGCAAATTTCACTAGTTCTAGCAAATTATATAAGATATCGATAATTACGTCTGTGATCATTACTGAGAGGTAACGAGCTCATACTGTTCTCTATTCATTCAGAACCAATATCAATGCAAACTATATACTAGAATAAACAAATACACCGATTGTGCAACTTACTTGTCAAATCCGTGGCGGAAAGCGTCAAGAGAATTCATTTTAATGTGTAACATGTATGTCATTTTTCGTTTACACAAATAACATGCTAATGGCTAAATTATATTACTAAATTTTACTGTTTCTCACTTTTATATTGTAAATTATTTGATTGTAATCTTTAACAATTCTGTGTTATATATCATAATAATTATTTGACCATTTGTAACATATGAAACAATTTATCATACATCATATTATAGAGAATTTATTCCCAAAAAAATATTTGTTTGATTTTGTTTTGTATTGGAAATTTGATTTCATGTTTTGAAAAATATTGCAAAAATAGAACTGTACTGGTGTTTGTCTCATTTCCTTAGAAACAAGCACAGTCATAACACATTCTACTTATGTAAATTATGCGTTCATAATCAAATGACACACAGCGGTATTAAAATAACTACAATCATTCATATATAGGTTAAATTATTCTTTGTATGATATGATATAATATGAATAATATATAGAGTTTACTACAATCATTCATATACAGGTTAAATTATTCTTTAAATGATATGATATGATATGAATATTATATGTAGTTCCTTATTCTTGCCGTTTCATGTAAGCGTCTTTTCAGAGAGAAGACGAGAATTCGGCACACAATTAATACAAAGTAACATTTCGGCGCCTTTTACGCGTGGTGCGTTTTAATTAAAAACCAAAGCCGCCACATCCAGGCCAAAAAAGGCCAAAAATGTGATGCCTTGTAGACCTAGACTTCGCGTATATTCGTGTTTTTCTGTTATACCTATTGGTCTGGTGCTTCATTCGTTTTCGTCTTCCGGTTTGCATGTGCAGACGATTGCATATCCATGTGCGAATTAACATACATGAACCTACAAGAAGGGAAACGTGTACTGCACATGCTACCGGAAGGAGAAAAATGAAAACAAAGGCGCACATACGAGCGAAAAGCCGCCTCATAAATATTTACTGTTTTCCCCGTGGTTTTGCTTTCGGCACTCCTCGGCCATTTTCTACGAAAACAACCTCGGATGTATATCGGTATATCAGTAGAAGTTGCCAGTAAATTTTGAATAATATAACTAATGAAGTGTACAATTTAAAGTGTATTTGTATATCGAAGTTTAAATAAGAGTAATCTCTCAGTTAAACTGCTACATTGAAATTACTACGCGATCTACTTGCACCGTAGTTCAGGTGTACAGATTTCTGACATTATATTTACACCTCAACTTCCATTCCTTAAATGAACGTCATTTCGGCAATTGCGTTCATCAATCGATGAACGCAACATCTTCGGATATGTTCGGATCGCAATTCATTGCATAACAATATACATAAAAAATATTTATCTTGTTATTGTTTGTATTGTGTCAGACGGTCCCGTAAACTATAAATCAACATTTTAGAAAGTGTTAGTTTTTTTTAAATTTTAAATGTGTAGTTGCCATAACTGTTTGAATTTTACGTTTAAAAGTGATTTCAAGTGGTTGATCTTTTCCCGCGATATTGTGACGTCATTTGAAAAATAGCCTCGGGTCGTTCTATTTACAGAATGGGTAGGAAGTGGTTACTGAAAAGTTTTTATTTTAAATGAAATTTAGTTTTTTTAACAATTCTTGAATGAAATAATGAACTATTGGTGTAAATATAAGTAATGAATTGCGGGCTTGATGTCATTATCGGGGATATGAACACAATTGGGCTGGTCAAAGTACTCGTGGAGTCCTTCGGACTCCACACACGTTGACCAGCCCAATTGCGTTCATACCCCGATAATGACATCAAGCCCGCAATTTATTCCTTAAATGATTGTTAAATGAGTAATTAAAAAAATATATTCAATATTTACTTAAAAGCAGCTCCTGTGATGGAATTGGACACGTTTTGGGAGCACACAACTCATCACTGTAGAAGCACATCGTTTTCACGTTTTCGTTTTCTGGTGCGTAACCGTTTCTTGCGTCACATCGGCAATATCCGTCAGTCTGCTTTCGTTCAAGCCAGGAAATGTCATCGCAGTTGATTTTATGGTATTCGGGGATACATTTGTTGAACTTCTGAAGGTAGCATCGACTGTATGAGGCAGACGATTGTCCGTCTTGTTTATTGTAAAAGTTTGGGTCCGTGCAGGCAACGCAGTTTATTTTAGCGTTTCTAGGTGACTGAACCACGTCGTCAAAGGAAAACGTAACCGATGGCTCTTCCCCTATTAAATGTTTAATAAAATAATTAAGTTACCTGTTGCATAGTAGTAGTAACCCATATCCGTAGTAGCTATATCCTACAGGGTAGTAGTAAAAAGATAACTCTTAAGTGACACATTTGATCTTTTAAAGAGGCTAGACACCGGATGGTTCCGAAACCGGCAAATACATTATTTCCACAAAACTAACATTAAATTGTCAATATGAGCTGTTAAGATGCAGATAATAATAATTTAACATGATTAAAAGAATAGTTTGTTGCTGTCTCAACTGACTTCAGCAGTTTAAAAGTCGCGCATTATGGATTCCCAGTTTATAGTGTATGTTTAGCATGTGCAAGTCACGTGATTAGTAAAGATTTGTATACCGACGCTATTTTCAAATTAACTGGGATTGACGTAGTAATCAAACGAAGTAAATTTCGAAATGGAAAAATACGCCAAAAACGTGACACATGTGTCGTAAGCGATGTGATACATCAGTAAGTTTCAATGCGTTGTACACAACGATATCAATTTTAAGTTTTTGACATTTTTCTTATGTTATTGCAATTGATAACCTAGATGCAATTGAATCATCTGGTGCCTTGTCCCTTTGAGGAATATAACAGTAAACTTGTCCACAATGGTACAGTTCACGAGTCAAAATAGGACTATAATGTTTTTATTTAAAAAAAAACATATTGTATTGTAAATATTTTTTTTAAATTTTACCTTAGAGGAAATACCTATAAGCGTTTCTTCATCGTGTCAGTATATTTTTACTTTATACAAAGCCTAGTGCAGCTTATGGTTGATATCGAGTATCTCGGCTTAGAGTCATCTTAAAGGTATGTAAATTATCTAAAACATGTCACATTACCTGCATTGCAAAATCTCTCCGGCGCGCAGGCCTGTATATATTCAGTTTTATTGAGTTTTAATTCCAAATTTTTAAAGTCTTGTGCACAGTGATATATCAAGCCTTCGGCGCATCCCATTCGCTGCGCCGCGCACTGCCAATCGCAGGTGCTATTGTCACCATCACAATTGAACGTCACATTGGGGATATCTCTTAAATGTGCGCATGTCCGGATACACTGGTCCCCTACGATCCGATAATAAAAGTCTCCCTGGGTTCTCACCATATGGAACTGAATGAAGATGAGGGAATAATTATATAATCCTTTTAAAGTTCATTTTTGTTTCTGTTTTTATTTTGCCTTTTGAAATAATATTATTCTCACGTTTAAGTGCATGTATGACGTGGGTTTCATAAGGATCATTTATTAATAATACTATGAAAACTACACGGACACGCCCCGTAGCCAAAGATTAACCAAACAAAAGCACAAGCTCAAGGCCGAAACCCGTAAATTTAGAGGAAAATAAAGCTTTATCCGACACATAAAAGATACAATTCGGTCTTATTTATTTCATTGAGTACAAGAACTAGTCTTATCAGTTTATATATTGGTTTGATAATATTTTCATTGTTTTAAAATTGATACTGGATCTGATGAGGATTGTATTTTTATTTTATTTTTAATTATTGTTAACATTGTAAGTGTGAGGTTATGCGAATATAGACAAGTTTGATCCTAGGTTAACTCGTGATTGTCTGCCTGTGTTTTTTCTCGTTTATTGTAGTTTGGTCCTTGCCTTTTGCAGTTAAACCAGGTTTATATTTGAAGTGGGGACTACTGGGGTTGGCCCTTCAGTTTTCTCTGTAATAGTGTTATAAATTTACAGATGTACCAGGGTATAAGCATAATATTGCTTTTTACTATAAAACATAAGTGTATCAACTTACCATAAGAATTGCTAGTAAAGCGAACACTATATTCTGAAGTGATAAACATAACTTCATCCTGAAACACACAAAAATAAAATATCCACAAAGGTTAACAGATTGACAGTTAATTTAACCAATTATAGCATTAATGCATGAGTAGACATATAAAAATGTTGTTGGATGTTAGATCGGATAAAATGATGTGATGCCAAGTAAAATAAAAATAGTACATTTAAGAAGATAACAATTAAAATTAAATTGAAATAATAAAAACAAATAATAATAATTTATTTCGAGGCAATGCAATCAAATCAATACGATTTAAAAGACCAGTTAATAATTAATTTAATATGTGCGTGAAGTTAGCACCGTAGCACCTCAACACCGCAGCACCGTGGTGCTATCACTGCAACCACGGTGCTAGCACCGAATCACCGGAGTTTTACCAAAGTATTTTAATAAATGTTATTTTAGTATAGAATAGGAGCTGCTCTTGGTCATGGCATAGGTCACTGAACTGCAAGCCTAGGTCATGGCATAATTTTATGGGCTGCGATTTTAGGCAGGCTTTGGGTTTTTGATAATTTTAGGTTAATACCTTAGGCATTTTCCATCAAAACTTCAATAATGTTTAGCGGTGATACCTTAAAAATGAGAAAGGGGACCACTGACACCTATACCATAGTGTAGCCTAGGCCTCAACCTAGGTCATGGCATAGGTCAATGGGCTGCGATTTTAGGCAGGTTTTGGGTTTTTGATACATTTAGGCTTTAACATTAATACTAGTTTTACATCAATTTTTCAGTATTTGTTGCGGTGATACCTTAAAAATGAGAAAGGGGACCACTGACACCTATACCACAGTGTAGCCTAGGCCTTAACCTAGGTCATGGCATAGGTCAATGGACTGCGATTTTAGGCAGGCTTTGGGTTTTTGATACTTTTAGGTTAATACCTTAGGAATTTTCTATCAAAATTTCAAATATGTTTAGCGGTGATACCTTAAAAATGAGAAAGGAGACCACTGACACCTATACACATAGATAGGCCACTATGCTGGGAAAACTCTGGTTTCAGCACATTAAGGATGTCAATATTCCTGTGTGCATTTCTAAGGTGTTTTAGCATACTCCATGGAAATCCCGTGAGCATTGAACATAATCATTTCGGTAAATAAAATTGTAACAGTGAGGTTTGTGCACATAAACTGGTTTAAACCCCCAGTAAATTTACATTTTACTGACCGTTCCAAGACGGTACCTAACAATTCTTGATAAACATACCTACTTTTTATACAAAGTATATGTATACACTGTGCTGTTTGTGGAGTTTTGTGGTGATCTTCTTTTTTGTTTGTTTGTGATTTTGTGCTCTATGTCTTTGGCGTTTGCCCAGTTCCACTAAACCGGGTTTATGTTTAAACTGTTTGCTACTGAGCTTGTTTCTGTAGTTTTTTTGCATAAATATTGTTAATGACTTGTAAATAATGTATTTTCTATTTTTTTTAAAAACAAAATCCTAAGGATAATTGGACTTTGGTCAAAACTTCCAAAAAGAAAAGGGAAGAAAAGGCAATTAAAAATGATTATAGTTGAGTTACAGCCATATGCAGATGTCCATTCTGCTTTTCAAGGGAGAATACTGCGTACGAGATTGATAAACACCGGCTAGCAGACAACAGGTTTGAAGCCTATGCGCAGATTTGAATTCGAGGGTGTGTCCACCACTTTCGAAAAAAATACCCAAAATAAAAGAAACAGTAGCAAAATATTACCTGTTCAGCAGAAATATTAGCATATTATATTTCTAAAAGATCCCCAAATCGCATCTAATGAACTCAAATTTAATACCATTTAACAGTGACCAAACTATTGACTGCTATCAAACGTCCGTATCAACGGAGGCTATACACATGTGCAGTAGAGTAAAAAGTGGGCTTTGAGAGGAACATAGTTTTTTTAGTTAAGTAGTATTGTTGAGTATCCTATATATTTATATATTCATATAACATTACCATCATGTTTAGTTTCATAAACCAATATAACAGATATGTACATTCTCGAATAAATTATTTGAAACGGTTATTTATCAAAACGTCTGTTATTAATAAGGCTCAAGACCACAGTTATCTGCCCCCCGTTGACCCCCCCCCCCCCCCCCCCCCCCCCGTTGACCAAGATCCGGATGTGAATACAAAAAAAGAGTGCTTGTGTTAAAGTATCAATATTTTATTAAAATTGAATGAAAAAGAAGCAAAAAATGTTCTTTTTGCAGAGAACTTGACTGAATTTGACACTCTATTGCAGGAATTGATAGTTTTCAGTGTAAATATTGGAAAAAATCATAGCTTGTGGAAGTCTGAAAATTAGTTGTTTGCAGCCGAGTGACTCCTTGGCGGAAGGCTTATGAATTTGAACTCAATTTTGACAGTCGGGTCAATGGTCAACATGGTGTTTTCTTGTGATTATATTTTGTGTCTTGAATTGTTCTAGAGATGCCATGTCCTTGTTTTTCATTGGGATGTGTATAAAGTCAAAAGTCAGGCTAGTGTCTATATGAAACATATAGTAAAAATAACTGTGGTCTCACGCCATATGCCTACATCAAATATGCATTCGTACTTATCACAAATCCGCATTGTAATCCCGGATATGACATCATTTATCAATTAATATCATCCCGTATTCCCGGATAGTTGAAAGCCTCTGTCACGTATATGCACACATAGATTTAGTCTCTAGTTATACATGAATGTATAGCTATGTGTATCACAATCTTTTCTCTTATAACCGCATTTTTCGATCGTGACAATTATCAAAGCAAGTATCAATATATTTAGGTATTAACCTAAAAGTATCAAAAATCCTGAGCCTGCCTAAAATTGCAGCACATTGACCTATGCCATGACCTAGGTTAAGGCCTAGGCTACACTGTAGTATAGGTGTCACTGGTCCCCTTTCTCATTTTTAAGGTATCACCGCTACACATAATAGAAATGATAATGGAAAATGCCTAGAGTATTAACCTAAAAGTATCAAAAACCAAAAGCCTGCCTAAAATCGCAGCCAATTGACCTATGCCATGACCTTGGATAAGGCCTAGGCTACACTGTGGTATAGGTGTCGGTGGTCCCCTTTCTCATTTATTTTAAGGTATCACCGCTAAACATTATTGAAACTTTGATGAAAAATTCCTATGGTGTTAGCCTAAACATATCAAAAACCCAGAGCCTGCCTAAAATCGCAATCATTTGACCGATGCCATGACCTAGGTTCGCAGTTCAGTGACCTATGCCATGACCAAGAGCAGCTCCTATTCCATACTAAAATAACATTTATTAATAAACTTTGGTAAAATTCCGGTGATTCGGTGCTAGCACCGTGGTTGCGGTGCTAGCACCGCGGTGCTGCGGTGTTGCGTTGCTACGGTGCTAACTTCACGCACATTAATTTAATTATAGAAGTTTCAATTTTAAACTTGTAGTATGATAATGTACTTTGTTTATTGTTCAACTGACTGCATGTAAACCATAAATACTTATTGTGAAATAAAGAACTGCATGGAATGTGGTGGGATTGGTTCCAGATCATGTTAATGATATACCGGGATTATGTAAGAACCCTTAACCACAAACGGAATGCACACCTGCATGACTAGCCAGATGCAACATAAACGATAAATAGTATCAAACTTATTTAAAATCAAAATATTTTAATTTATAACTAACATGATTATTCTATGGTCTTTTGTATCCTATTGATTTGTTTTGCTTGCTTCAATTTATTTTATTTTATTTCATATTTCATTAATTTCGATTTTAATTGTTACTTTCTTTAATATACTTTGTATTACACTTAGTATTTTATGAATCGGATTTCAGTAGCATAATACGTGATCGCAAAATTTAATGCCAGAAAATAACAGGTTCTACCTGCCATCGTGGCATCTTTAAATAACGCTCTTGTTTAGCAAAAATATAATAATTGTATAAGGCTTGGGTTACATTTACTTAACTAAAAAAAGGATAGAAAAAAACCTTATAATGGCAGATTCAGAGAATATGGGGACACTGAAACAATTATGAGAAAAAGGCACTCGTTGAAAAACGGTAAATTGCGTAGAGACAGACAATACGCAAAGAAAATTGCGAATGCGCGATCACTTTTATACACATCGCCCGAGGTTGTATAGGCATAGGGGAGAAATATTCAGATATGCTACACAGAGAGGTTGTGCACTGATCAACATCGTGATCGGTATGATTTCCCGCACTGATTCGAAGTATTTGGTTCAATCCAAGTGGATCAGTGTCACTGGACGGTATCAGCAAGTACTGGGGAAAGAAGAATGAGTGCATAATGCAATGAAACAGTTGTCGGACGCAAATGTTATCACTGAAACGGATAAAAGCATAGACGAACAACACCAAAACAGACACGCCAATCCGAGCTGATAGTGGATCATGTTGTGCATGTACATGGACTTAATAAAGACGTACCTATTGGAGAAAACGAATTTAGTGATAATAATTTCATTCTGAAACTAAAAGAATCAATAAAATCAACCCGAAATCTATAACAAAGTAATAACTTTGAGAGAATGAATGAAAGCATATCCCATAATATAGACCTCGTAATCACAATCTGTCGATGGGAAACCAAAATCGGGCGATAAAAATAGACTTATGACAAAAATAGAAGGAAACGAGGCAGCCAATCGGAATCTAGCAGCCGCTAAGTAGGACAGCGATAAGGTCAAAATCTAGATGAAATGTACACGGTCTTATGGCTAAACAATACAATAAACTTGACTGTGGAAACTGTTTTATGAATACGACAATCTTTAATTAACTGAGTCATGATCGAATGAAGAATTTATTTATGATATTTACAATTTCACTTCATTTATTTTACAGAGGAAAACTTAATTGAAAACGAAATCAATAGGAATCAGTGGTGGTGCAATGATTCACATTCACAATAGTTCAATTTAGAAAGAATACATGTAATTGTTTTAATGGATAAAATAAGATGGATATTTATTTGACTTTCATGTTGCGTATTTCTTATAATGTTCCCCATTGTAGTTGTAGAGTATATTTGATTGAAAAAAGTGTTTTGAACTGCTACTAGATGCTATGTTAAATTTCAATGATAAATAAGAAAGTAAATGTCAACAACCGTGGTGATTTTAATGCTAGAGCTGTTTAAAAAAAGATTTTGTTGTAAATGACAATTTCCACTTTTTAGGAAATATTTTACCACATGGTTATTCAAAAGTTAATTTATCTCCAAAAAGCAACTAAGATAAGACTGTAAATAAAAACGGAAATGTTCTTTTTGATTTGTGTTAGATGACAGGTTTGAGTATTTTGAATGGAAGGGTAGGATTAAATTTTAAATAGGAAAACATACCTATGATAATTCAATGGGCTAAAGTACAATTGATCTTGTTCTATGTAAAACTATCATTTTTCAACATGTAAACAACTTTCAGGTATTATATCAAAATATCTTGTCGTAACACTGGATCACTGCATTGTTAGTTTTTATTTCATACGTTCAAATGTCTTTCATTTGAATTGAAATAAGACAACTTTTGATTCCTGTTATATGAATGGGGATGATGAGGTCACACATTTACCATGCATATAGAAATTGATTAATGAGAAAAAAAAATTGCACGAATTCTTTGAATAATGATATGGTTAAAATATGTTTGATAAACAGTGTATTTATATTGAATATTCACAAAATAATTATAATATGGATGAAAACCTTGTTTTGTTTTGTAAATATATTAAAGACACTTAGTCACCACTGTTAAAACGTGCTTGGTTTATAATAACATTTCTAGTAGAATGACAATTGACGATGGTGTTGCTGTTTATTATGATTATGAATGCATATATGTAAAGCATTCTTATTAAATATAATATACTATAGAAGCTGGTACAAAATAACTGTTAGAAAAAATGTTTTTATGATGGACAACAAACAGAAAGGCTTGAGAAAGCTAGATAATCAAATGCTAAACTCTATAGAAATATGTTTAAAGATTCTGTTGCTAAAGCTGAAACAATCTAATTTATCATTTTTTTCAAGTCAAGACTTTATTATTTTCATGATAGATATTTACTTGAAGAATTGTTTATTATATTTGAGGAAAAACATTTACACAAAGTGATATCAATTAAGCTCGTAAGCACTAAATAGAGGTAAAGCAGCTGGGTCTGATTTTTTAAAATAAATTTTTAGCACTGTATAAATAGTGATACTTTCTTATATGTTGCAAGTACATTGTTTAATAAGCTTTTCTTTAATGAATATTTTCCAGAGAAATAGTCTGAAGGCTTCATAGTTCCTTTACATAAGAAAGGTAACAAAGACAATAATTATGAAAGAATTGTTGAGCTGAAAAGTATTATGTGTATATCGATCAATCAGGTTTTAGGCAAACTAGGGGCACGGTTGATTTATTTTTGACTTTATGGTCTTATAAATTATTCACTAGAAAATAGTTAGCGGTTGAATGCAGCGTTTACTAATTTTACTAGGGGTTCGATATTTTGGTGAGTGATGTTATTTGGTATAGACTTAAAGGAAATATGTTTATTGTTATACAAAGTTAAATTTTGTGCCAAAATGAACCTAAGTGATACAACAAGTAAAGAACAATTTAGGAAGACATGTTTGTAAACTTAAAGAGCTGTAAATGTAATTAGATATTGGTATAAAATTAATCAAGTAGAGGATCATGAATAACTCAAATGTTTTACCTCTCATATGTGTAGTTATAAAGAAAAAAGGCCAAATTTCAACTCATTGGCAAAGTCCCCGTTAAAGTCAAGGTTACATGATTCATTTATACAAATCTGGATGTCAGAGCTAAATAACTCACCAAGATCAATAACATATACATTTTTGAACATTTGAGGTGCAAACTATTGATTAAAGTTATATGAATACATTGTTAAAGAAAATATGTAAGCTAAGAGTTTCATCTCAAACATTTGAAGTTGAAACAGAAATATGGCATAAGCTTGAAGCAATAACTTTTCAGCGTAGAACATGCATTTTATGATATGTCTTAGAATATGAATTTAATTTCATTATTGAGTGTCTGTATAACGACTCAAGAAACACACTTATTTAAAAAATAATATTGGAAAAGACCAAATGTACCAACAAATGTTATTGCATTCTGATAAATTCTGTTAAATTAAATAGAAACTTAGCCATGTATATTCGTTATGCTTTCAAATTAAGAAATGTGTTATTATACTAGTATGAGGAGTTTATATATGTACACATATAATGCAACCTTAACTGTACACTATCGTCTACTCTCATACAAGTATTGTAGAAATATATATTTTTTTTAAATTAACTATCGAACTTTCATGTCCTCTCTTAAACTATTACCTCATTGTTTCTAAATGGACCAATACAATGCGAATTACCAAACTGGCAAAACTTAAAAAAGACTACAAATATGCATATTAATTATGTTAAATACTTAAAGTTCGATCAGTTACATATTTTAAAAAGCCATACTTACATATTTATCTCTATGGAAACACATTCTTCGAAAAGATGTTGTCACTCCGTGATCATGCTTCTGATGAAATCTCTAGCATAGTTTACGAAAAATTTTAGCTCCCTGGTTTCATTTAAAAATAATACGTTCCTCTCTATTTTTTAACCACTCCTTATATTCAATTAAATTTCAATACATTTACTACTTTCTGTTTAAATAAAAGGGAAACGACACTTAAACACTAATTTAAATAACAATTTCATAAAGTTTACTATTTAAACTCATAATTATCCTTTTATATAAGTACGTAGTTTAAGTTTGTGTTAACTATAGTTATTATTTCACAGTAAATTACTGCGAACACTTCTCGAAATATTGCATACCGCATGGGTATGAATAGGGAAATACCCTTTTACTTTACATACTCGGTTAAATAGTAGATATGCATAGGCTACAGACAACCAATATTTGATAAAGTTCTTTCGATTTAAGCCAAAACATAAGTTTATAAACACTTTCCAAAGTAATACACTAGATATACTTAAGCAAACCTGGTGTGCAAAAAAGGGTTTAAGCATATATGTGTTGTTTATCTTACATTGATTTCTTTTTCAGCTGGCACATAACTGATAAATACGCAAACCGACTAGACTTGACACATGCGTCAATTAAACGCATAGTATGAGCACTATTTAATCCTCTCATTTCACGAAACATTTCAAGACATAATTGTATGGTTGTCTACAGTATTGGGTCACTGTGTCTTCGGAAAATCAAAATCAAGTTTAATGGACTAAAACAATAATATTTTACATAACTATAACCACTAGTGGGTTTTTTCCTTGGACTTAAGTGGCGGCTGTCGTGAGTTTGTAAATCCTTATGGTGTTGATCAACCTATCTATTTTATTAAGCGTGTGGAAATTTGAGTGCCTCTCAATTTATACCAATAACTATAATTATATATAATACTCAATTTCAGATGGGATGTTTTTATATGGGAGAAGTTTCGTTTTTCTACAAATATCCATTTATTCACGCTCCATTTCGCCTTCTTTTGTAAATCCAGTTTGCCGGTTGTGTATAGTTTTTGTCATATTGTAAGTTATATTAAATATATCCACCTTCATTTACGGATTCCCCGTCTTAACCCAGTCTGGTGACTAAATCGACAGGTTGAATATTTGTAAATCTTCACAGGTTCACTTGTCAGTATTTTTCATGAAAGGACAATTTGGTTGCTGCAGTCTTTTATGTATTTCTTCCACACAAAACCCCGGCGGCCACTCATTATTTATAAATCCAAAAATAAAGCATTGCATGAAATCCTTTGACTTTATGTAGATAAATCCACGATGTGCCACCCAACCACAGCGTTTGGAATTTGTAAAGAATTAATGCTCAGTCCATTCACTAATCATATGGCAAACGTAAACCTGATGACTTGTTCTTTTAGATTAAAATATCTGCATGGTGAACTAGTTTTCACCAATAATATTCATTGTGCTGAGTAATTCTGCAATCAGCATGTGTAAAGCTCTGTCATCGCAGTTCGTAACTATTTATATGAAATTTGTATTTAAAGAAATGTTTCATTGTTGGGATCCAAAGATATCACTGTAAGTGCGTAGTTAACTGTCATACTGTAATACCTAAGACATTTCAAGAATTACAGTTAAAATACGAACAAGTCATTGATGAACAAATTAAATAAGCTTGATATCAATATACATCAGATGGCTTATGCAATTGAAGTGCACTTCAAATGACGAGTTCTAGCTATTTGCACATCTATTTCATGTCTAGGTACTTTCGTTTTTACAAAATAATTAGGTTACAGAAAAGTGAACGTTTATCACGAGCAACATTACAACCGTCACCGTCTAGGCACAGATAACCTTTAAATAAATTATCATATCCCAACATATATAGTAAATTCATTAAAATAGTGAGATTGGCTAGGCAATTAACCTGTATTTGATAATGTGTAAGGGAATAAGCACATCATTTCTTAGATTTATGAATAAAGCATATAAATAACCGACATGACTTACCACTGATAATTGATTGAAAGCCTTTTTTAGAAAGGAGATCTATATATCAATATACTTGTATTGTTCCATTAGCTATACAATTTTATTGAATAAATTTTCTATGTCATTCGCGATGTTACATGCTTTTTATTTACTAACAGAAAGATATTGAATCCGTTTTGTTTATTTATAAATTAAATGATATGTACAGGCCTGGTATGGATGTTTTGTAATGCTTTCAAAACTTTTCATAAAAACAAATTTGTTTTTATTTGGCACATTTTACAGTAGTTTAACATTCTTTATTGACTGATAAGAACACAATATATTCTGTCTTTGTTTCATATCTGTATAGCTTAAACAGTCTGTTTGTTCTCTTTCTCTCTGCAAATATATCTTGAAAATGCTATAAAAAAACTGCACTTCTTCTATCAAGGAAAATGAATTCTGGATTAAAGAGTTGCAGTAGATTTTCGGTCTGGCACAATTTGAACGTTTTCAGCAATGGTATGTTTGTAATGTTGATCTAGTTCACCCCAGAAAGGTCTTGACCGACTCAACAACTTTCCTTTCACACACGGGACAAACGGTAAGGCTGGGTCCACATTGCACGCAGGCGGCCAGGTGGCTACAAGGCAGCAACAGGACTATCGCTGGACTCTCCCGACAAACCTTGCATGTAGTTCTTTCCTTTAGACGAACATTTTCTTCCTCTAAGTCAGAGAGTTCGTCCATTTTTCCTGCAAATAACAGTTGCATTGTTTTATAATTAAACACGTCAGGTTTATTGTGAATTTTACAACTACGCTCGTAAAGCACGGGAATATTGATCTTACCTGCCTTATCATTCGTCAAAACACTTGCACCATTATCCTCTATATCTTCTTTCTGTTAAACATAAAGCATAATATTAGGCAATCAAATTATGGGATTACAAAGTATATCTTGGTAGTTGTGGGGATAAGCAGACATATATATCATATAACCTCAATGGCAGATGACCCAGTGGTTGTAGGAAATAGAATATACGAATTAAGCCGATGCTTGGCGACGTTGACAATGATGTTTCTACCATTGCTGATAATGAAAAAAACTTATCAAAAATATTCATGTGAAAAACTACATAAACAAGTCAAATAGTCGAAAGTTTAAACATAAACTCAGTTTAATGGTACAGGGTCAACGTAGATGACACAGAACAGAAAAAAAACATACACATACCAGAAACACGGAAAAACAACACAAAAACCCGCAGACAACAAACTACATATTATATAATTTATAAAACTAGGGGTGTTAATCAAGGATTGTTAGGTACCGCCTTGACACAGTCAGTAAATAAAAAAACATACTAGGGGTAAAACTAATGTGCACAGCCACACACTTATTCCAATAAAACCGGGCCATGCTTATAAGACGTATTGTGCGCTTTATTTAAAATTTCTTCCAAAACGTTATTACGTTGTGAGAGTTGTCAATAATTCGAGAAGTGTACACCCGATGAAGTACATCATATAACATGTGCGGAAATAGCATTCTCGGTATGTTGAATGCAAAAACAATACTCTCACAGTTTAACCTTTCCTAGAACAACTCGTCAAAGCATTATTCGAACCTGATTATCGCCGGACATCTTGGTCAGAAAGGGACACGTCGGCGGTCCGTGCTTTTTGTGCTCGATCAAGGGATCATCTTCTGGAATCATATATCGAAGCCCGAGACCACACGCAAAACAGCGGACAATGTCGTGATATCCTGGCAAAAGGAAAAGCATCGTATGAGAATGAATATTAATACTCACCCTTTGAATATACGTTGTGTATCAAGCCCATCATAAGACGTAGGAACAAAATTTATACGGCAGATTGTATTTTGTTGACATATATTAAAATACACTGTGCTTACATACGGTATCAAACATATTATTTAACCTGTAGCATTAAATCCAGCATTTGCCAGCTTCTGCGGGTCAGTCATAAATCTCCACTGTTCAAAACTCTTTAGACGACATTCTAACTTTTCGTAGTTTGTATCTTCGCCCATTTTGTCCGCAAGCCAGTTTTATGTACAGTCCAACACTTGTAATATAACTACAGTATCTAGAACCATATTTCATTACACTCACAAGTTGTTGTATTTCTTAGGTAATGTAACAAATAAAAACATTATGAATAGTTAATTTAGTCCATACAGACGTCATAAATACACTCCCTGGTTTGGTGTATGTAAATATGTGTATATGGTTATACAGTCAACGTGGCCTTTCCCTGCTATTTCTCAAAATCGACGACAATGATGACAGAGTACAGCTAATTGTATATACCTAGTTTCATACTCATGTGTATTTCTGGAACGCTATTTCAATAGTTAATATCAACCCACTTAAAAGTATCATGACGGTAAATACTGCTATTTTATGTCTGACGTATAAGTAACCAGAAAGTAGATTATCATGCCACCCAAAATTTAATTGCATTCATACAAGCATGAAGCTTCGCACGTTTTTGGTTCTATTTCTAAACATAGATTTGGGAAACCCGCTTTCGAAATACCTTATCTGACAAACAAACAGAATATGCTGGGTTCCCAGTTTATGATACTAGGTTTAAACGCGGTCATTTATCATATAACTCGCATATTTAGGACACCTCAATATCAGTGATCCAAACAATGGAGTTATGAGAAAGGTGTAAACAAACATGGAACGCCATTTAAAATGAAGGATTTATGACTGATGCGGACGATTTCCTTTTGAGATACCCTGTTTATAATAATGGTTGTGGGAAGTTTTTACAATACAGCTCTGGGCGTTATGCCAAAAGATATGAATGAGATATATCTAATGAACTGATTTTCTTTTAAGATGTCTAATATTAACTGTGGTGTTTTTGTCTAAAATACAAAAAAGGATATTAAAAGTACAAAATGAAGCAATGTTTTCCTCCTTAAAACTGAAGACTTCGGATCGCACATTTAATTATTGATTCAATTCATGTTCTTACTCATGCAATCACTCCTCGTATAGCTATAGTTTATATTAACTAAACATTGTTTTACTTCAATTTGAAAAGAACAATATATTTAATGAGTTATTCGAAGCCAAAAAGCTGATAGACGTTAGAGGGGAACAATTTAGTTAATTTTTAATGCATTATTGTGTTTATCAGCTGTTGTTGGCGCCCTTTAACTGATTACTATGTGGTCACTTAGCTATTCATTAAAAACAACGTTAATAAGGCTCAAAACTTTTAATATGAACACTTAATGTATGCCATTTTTGTTTTTTTTAAATGAATTTAACATAATACTGAATGAAATTTAAAAAAGAAAATTCTTAATTTAAATGCGCCTAAGTTCGAAATTTCAAATCAAAGATAATTTCAAATCGATTCGAACGATTTGGAAAGAATAAAACAACATCAAAAACACACATTTAAATATGTTAAACAATATGTTTACCTTGAAATGCGTCCAATTTCACCGACTACTAATACAGCCTCATCTAATGCACAATGTGCTTATAATCAATATGTTGTCTCACACGAAGGCCGTTTGAGACACAGTAATTGCAATTAACCGCCAACGGAAATGAGAAATCGAAAATGTGACCGACCTATCATTTTAAGAAAGTATTATTTTAAAGCAGCTTTTAATATTGTAGTGTCACTAGAGAATATTTATTTTTGGCATCATAAACATTCAATAATGCCCCTTGATATGATGATAGTTGGAAGGATTGACTTACGATGAGTAATACAGGCGAATGAATGTATTTAGTGTATCGTCTGCATGATAACTGAGAGTGTTTATACATATGTTTCGGTAAAATGGTTTCATCCCTGATCATTTGCATACTTTAAACGTAAACATTAAAGACATACAAAATCATGTTTATTTACGAATCAGCAAAACGAAAGCATAATCACTCTTCAAATAAGTTAATGATATTTAGCGTATTGAGAAAATCACGGCAACTGGCCAAGAACACAAAACATATACATATCATTGGGATGCGTGTGTCATTTTCATGACTATCTTGACAATATTTGCAGACACATATAAACGGTTCTGACTGTGTATAATTGTATGTAAAGATGGCAACCGGCAGATAATGAAATACAGAGACATGAATGCATCAATGTCATGTGATCCACATGTTCATGATTATCATAACAATATTTTGCAGAAACCTTTAAACGTTAGTGACTGTGCATAATTCAATGTATGAAATGGCATATATTTTGTTGTATATTTTTGCATGGCAATTTGCTTTTAAATACTTCCATCGAAATATTTACCGTTGTAATTGTGTCTAAATAATAACATATGATTTTATTATATTTCTTGCATAGAAATGATCGATCTCATACTCCATTACATTTATATCTTTATCAGAACAAAAAGTGAAAAGTCTATCTTCACGTAAGATTTCTAGATGTCTCCCAGTTTCTATACCAATTTTATGGATATAACATCTGAATTTTGCAATACGTTTGCATAAATATTATAGAGAATTATCATCTAGATAATAATTCGATATTGAGGAACGATTTAATTTTTTACAATAATTCGTTAATATTTCTGTATCAATCCTTTCATAAACTCTATGAAACACGACAATTAAACGTTTCAATGAATATCTTCACATCGCCAACTTCCTGACTAACACGCACGAATCCAAACCTAAATTGGAATAACGTTTCCCTAACCTCAGAAGCCAATGTTCATCTCCCTATTGCATTTAGCCTTTTTAACATTGAATAAAAAGTATTGGGCTATCAATTATTTAGCATAGTAGGTAATTATGAGAGTTATAAGAGTATAGTTGGCATAATAAACTACATACTTTAAACTATATGCTTTAATTAGAGAATTATAACCTTAGTGACGAGAGTAAAGAAAAACAAGATAAAAAAGAAAATCGCCCTATTACTAAGACATCTGCTTTTATCTCGAATAGATCCAAAAGTATTCTTACTATAATGATGGTTACGATAACGTCAACATAACTCCAGAACATTCCGGATCAAGTGTCTAACAAACAGCAGACGTAATAAAGCACAGGTGATCGTCACATAGCTTGCTCACTAAAATAAGGCCATTCAGTCCTATGATATTGTTTAAAAAGCATAATAAAAATAATGTGGCCCTTCAGACCATTAATATTGTTAAAAATAAATAAAAAGTAATTATAATTGATAAAATGACATTTCAATAAATTTCTAAGATTATAATTTGAAAAAAATATCATTATTTATATATAAAATAGACAAGGTTCCCATGTCCAGAAATCCCTATAACCACAATTGCCCTGAGCAATGTCAAATATTTCCTTAAATATTTGACAAAATGCTATAATTGTTACACTGCCGGAAAGGTAATATACTAAACTTCAAGAAATATATATATATTATGCCAGTTCTTGAGACAGTTCTTATTAACCGGACAAATGCGCAAACTCAACACTGAAAACGCCAATTACAAAAAAATGAGGAGGTTCAAAAACTACGAAATCCCCCTCCCCCCAAAAAAAACCCCCCACGTTTAATACAGACTGACATGCAAACTATGCGCATGCATTACAAAGAGAAGCTTAAAATATCATCCCTACCGTTGTGAACTCGTTGAGTAAGACGCGTTTTTATCCAAATCGAACGTTCTTTGTTGCGGTATTTCTACTTTCATATTTGACATAAAGTCGAAACTCCATACACATGCAACAATTCAGAATTATATCTGCAAACAACAGATAGAAAATATATGCTGACATATGTTTCATTAAAGGGACACTAAATGTTACAATTGCAAGAGAATTGCTTTTGTTAAAAGCTTACATAAAATTGACATATTTTTGTACAACGCATTGAATTTGACTTTACTGATGTATCACATCGCTTACGTCACATGCATGTTTCACAGTGTTTTGCGCATTTTTACAATAGTTTACTACGGTTGTCTACCACGTAAATCCCAGAAAGTTTAAAAATAGCGTCGGTATATTTAACTGTACTCATAAACAGATATAATTTAAACTGGGAAACCGTTATGCACTATTTTAAACGGGGAATCATAGATGAGACAGCAACAAGATTGTTTCGTTTATTATTTTAACCTTATTAAGTGAACACTTTGAGTATCACCATTATTAATCGCAATGTATAATACAAAAATAAATACGTTAACTTGAGCATGTATTCTTTGAAATAACTCAAACAACGTACAAACATTTCTTATTTACCACCTAGAATAAATAAAATGTTCCGTAACAATGAACAATTACACATTTAAAGAATAACAAATTAAATTTAGCTTAACTAATTATAAAATAATGCTTAGGCGAAACAGCATTTCATTACAGTAAAATAATGTCATAAAATCAAATTTTATATGCCGATTATAATGCATTAACCTATATTGGGGAAAGCCTAATTCTGACAGTTACTTTATTAGCGCACATATAATAAAAATCTTCATACAACCATATCTAATATACAATTATTTTCAAAACTTTTTTTTCTTTAAAAGCAATAAGAAATACTAACATTCCTTCAACCATTTTTTCTAGGAAAGGAAGGTCATTAAAATATTCCCGGTTGAATAAAACGACACAGCTGACATGGGAAAATGTAAATTGAATATTGTTGACTATTTCACTTGTTTCAAACAATATCTGTAGTTTTCAATATAAACATTGAGGAAGATTGTAAGTTAATATGATAACGAAGTGAAAACCATTTTCAAGCTAAGATGCCGAACATTATAACAAACATTTTACATGAATGATATGTTTTGTATCACCCTGTAACACATAATGGTAATTGAATATGCCACCCAATATAATTAATGATAGTTATATTAAATAATGATTCCGAAATTGATCATTCAGTATTTGGAAGATATCATTCGTAAAAAAAGAAAAATCTTCTATAATAGTTATAACTACAGCTTTGAGCATTTTATTTGGTAAAATTGTTATGTTAATTTATAAATCTATTGCATTTTAATGCTACAACACACGTTCACGTTCAGACGCTTTGTAATCAGTTTCACTTAAAGACCGTTCGGAGGCCTGACTGAGTCGATGTGTATTAGAATTTACAATGACCTTCCTTGGAGCCATTTTACCTTTTTGACTAGTGTGCAATTCATTTAATATTTCATAGTTTGTACTTTTTGAACAAAATGGCCCCTGGCCATCTCCATTGGTATGCAATGTCTCCTTCGCTTCATCTTCTCCGCTTTTTGTACAATGTGTCTGTTGACCATTTGTTGTTGTATGTTCAATTGTTTCATGTACCTTTCGGCAAAGTGTCGCTTTGTGTGTAACGGAATTAGATGGCAAAGGGTTGTTCTTTGAAGAAAGCGCTTTCGCTGGGATTTTGACTTCAAATACAGGCCCTTAAAGTGGTGTTTCATTTTCTGAAGTAAAAAAAACAAATTTTGTATACTCTATCACATGTCTTATTATCAACTTTAAGACCATGTAAAGTATTAAAAATAATACTATGTAAACTTATGACACAAGCCCAGTTACACAACATAGCACAACGACCGTGTTTAAAAAGCACAAGGCCTAATATACACTGAACGAAAGGCACACAACATAGACAGAATTCACACTCAAAACATGTTTGTCACTGCCTTGGTACGGTCATCGAAACAGATATATTAGTTTGTAAATTGTGAATAACTTTACCTTTCTTAATTTTATGGCGTAATATTAATATAGTGTTTGGAAAGACTATTACATTTTACGGTCTGACAACCAATAAAGATGTTTTGAATAAGAATTTCTTTTTTATGACATGATATTCAGTCACCAACCCAACCTTTATTGTCACAAGAGCATAATTATCATCCCTTACCTGCCACAGCACTACCATCAGCACCATTACTGGGGGAGCCGGTGTTCATAAATGCGTTTTCGTCTCTTTTCTGTAATAAGAAAGACAATAAGATTTATAAGATAGTGTGTAGAGTTATCAAACATTTTATAAGTCATCTAGTAAATGCCAAGCACATGTACATGAGCAATAACGCTATTTTAAGTATTCTAAAGTTAACAACATCAAAACGAAAAAAAACATGAAGTTACCTCAATCATAACGGTAGTTGTGTGGCAAGATGTTTCTGAAAGGTGATTTTCCTCATATCCTGGAATGTTATTTAATCATTTGTTGGTATTATTTACTGATAGTATCATTATTAAAGACAAGGATCTCTTGTTTGTTAGAGAGTCCGTTCAAATCTAGAGAAACGTGCACAATAAGAAATGTCTATTTAATCAAACTATCACGTTTGGGATAATATTTGTACATTTTCCTGTCATGATGTCAGTTTGAAAATCTTAAACAAAATGCTAGTTGATATATTTATACTAAGCCTGTACCTGAAAGCAAATGTGTTTCGGATTCACTTTGATTATCGATTTCCCGATCACCTCTCAACAATGTATGGTCGAGTGACATAGAGAAACTTGTTTCCTTGATTTCTTGTGGTGAAATTGCCGTAGGATCCTTTTACAATGGAAATTATGAAAACATAAATACTTTTATTAATAATTATTTTTTTCATCAAACATAATGCTTGGCAGGATTGAGCAAATTAGTTATTTTAGCCAAATGAAACCTCTTTCTTGGAAGGCATAACTTAACAACTATATCAGCTGAACGACATGGCTGTGTGTTGCTTGTTTAAACCTCATAATGGGTATCAAATGTAATATTGCTGAAGATAAAACAATCAAAAATGAAAATTTCAAAAAGTAATTTTAAATTACAAGCCCAATTTCTGCCACGAACAAAAAACGCAGCCACCAACAAACTTTAAACAATTACAACATTAACTTTCTAACCATTTTCAGTTAAGTTATGCAAACATTTATATACCTAGAATAAAATGAGCCTGGTATGTTTAATTTCCACATAGTGAAATTCACATGAGATAAACATACTGTATGAGTACTAATGCATTGCAATTAAACAACATTTTCCGAATAATTTGACCAAACGAAACATGATCAGAGACGTGTTTTCTCTTATACACCAAAGTGAATCTTCAAGAACTTTTCCCAGATTGTATAAGAATCTTGTTCATTTTAAGACTTTCAATATGGAATAAATAAAAGGTTCTAATCAAATGAAAGTATTTAAACTGAAAGCATTCTAAAAATACCACAGGGGAAAACAACGTTAACTTTTTTAGGTCACCAGCAATGAACTTAGATAACTAAACAATAAAGTACTGATTTAAAAATGTAGTAACACATATATTAAGTTTTATTCAAATACCTAAGATGGCAATTGAGCAATGACCAACATATTGTAACGATTATAAGAAATTTTCTATATATCTAAAACGGCTTGGTATCGGAGACATTTTCTGAACATTTAGTTTAATTGTGAAGACAGCTGGATGTCAAAATAATGTGCAAAATAAAACATATTAAGCCTCATCGGTGGCTACTAAAATTGTGAACATTTCTTGGTCCGTTGAATGTCATCCTTTGTACTTGTGCATAGTTGCAAGCATTTTCCGATAGGTACCGTGGAGTCCGATTAAAATAGTGCATTGACGATTATCAGAGTAACCGCTGTTGCTCAAATGTTTAAATATGTCAATGTTTTATTTACTGTTCATGTCATTTACAAAAATGAGTTGAGCAGCAACATTTTAGAACTTATTTTGCATACATGTAAAGTTTATCGGACACACATACCGAACCAGTTTGGACATGTGAGTTATCTCCTGTCACTCTCAATTGATCTCCTGCTATGTGGGTGACCGTCTTGTTGATAGCTTTTCTATAGTCATACACTATAATGCTTGCATCTGAAAAGTCATAAAACACAATATAAATGATTAAATTAAAAATTGGTTTAATTCGCTTAAGCTTTTAAATACACTTAAGAAATCGTAGTTGAACTTTTACTTCAACGTTTTTGTTTAAGTGGCTTTATGTTCCGGGCCATATTGCAGTATTTGTTTCAAAGGTCAAAGTAAGGCGATTGGCGTTCTCTAATAAACTGTACATTGGTTTTCAAGACTGGCATGCTAAATGAACTAAGCATTTTTGGAGAGAGCCTGTTCAACTTATATATATACGGTGGTATTCAATGGTATTTGTATTCCATCGTGCGTCGATTTGGCAACTTAAAAAGAGAGGTGCAGTACTTTCAGTTTCGATTTATTTACTGTGTATCATCAAGAATTACAAATCTTATGGGTTGAATAGATGTTGTAAACCATATAAACTGAATCAATAGCATATTAATAATTATAGAACTATGAAGATTTGTAGGATTCGGTAAACTTAAATTACTTTACATATCATACGTAAAATACTCTCACAAATGGTTTAAAAACAAAGAATAAAATAGAGAAGACAAGATTTCCCCGGTCTGATTCCCTTATGTGTTGAGAAAAATGATGACATAGTAACACAGAATTTGATTTTATTATACTCATTTAACAGTCCATACATACTCGCTATTCCTTGATTGAGTATGGGTTGAATACAGCTGAATCCTGGTTGAGGTTGATGGAAAGGCAAGGTATCAGACCCGTAGATTCGGTGTTGATCATACGCTTGTGAACGCGTCCCTGTCGCGGCTTCCTGAGAGTAGGGAGATGATCCGCCAGTTGCCCGTGCTGCCGTGCAATTTTCTGTGCCTTCAAGTAATCCTACAGAATACCAAATCGTGAGGCTTTCTTTAAACAATAAAATACCATAATTTGTAATTTTGTATCGCTGAAAAAAGAATATCCTCCATTTCAATGGAGCCTCGTTTTCAATACGAGTATTATTTTTCATTGATCTTTAAAATGATCGATATTCAAGATTTGCTCAAAGCGATTTGATATTAAATTGAACCCAATAATAATAGATAAACCAAATAAGCTACAAGGACAATCCCAGTAGTCTTTACTCTTACATATATAATGTATAAGGTAATATTTCTGCCACTGTGGTGACATTCGGTAAACAATGAGTCTGCATAGCCAAAAATCAATAACGTTAAAAGGCAATAAAAACTCACGTTGGCTTAGTTAAGTGTGAAATAAAAACGTATTATTATGACATTTGAAAAACAAAAATATATGTTTTATAAAATATTATTTTGGATTTTCTAACATACCAAATCTTTATTAAAAAAAGTTTAACACGATAAATGGTTTAACAGCCAAGGACCAACTCTACTTTTCAATAAAGGTCGGAATCAGTTTAAAACAAATGGGATGGCAGTATTTTTCAAATTATTCGACTTATAAATTCCATATTGATTGGCTCTGTACTACACTTTATTATTTGTAAAAATGGCCATTATTTTATCATTTTTATTTTAGGATAAAACGTTTTGGAAAAACCGTTTTCGCCTTATTTTTTATGAATATTTTTAAAATTTTGTTAATAAGATACAACAACTGAACAGCCGCTATCATGTATGAAACACACACCCTTGGATTTTTCTTGAAAAAACAACAACAATAACAACCAGTTATGTAATATAAAATACAGGGACAAGCCCAGTTAAAGCCCGAAAATTCAAAATTAAACTATTTTCAGTGGTTCAAGACAAGGACCAAAACGACAATAAACTGCGGACACAAACATAATTATTACATCTCATACAGAAATACAAACACCAAGAACACACAAACCAAACTTACACCAAATACACAAAAACACCACAAACCATAACCTCATCAAAATTGCTTTACCGTTTAATGATGGAATTACCGCCCTGTAACGATAGGTTAAACAGGAGTTCACTGAAAGTCTAGTCTACGCGTACACATTTCATGGGAAGGGGCGAAAAACAAAAATAATAACAACCATATACACCATATCATTTATTTTGAAATCCGTTTGACAAATAATATTTCGCTCAGCTGCGATTAGCTTGAGCATTTCATTACAATAAATTTATCCAATAAAGCCTAAACTTGTTGTCGTGGTTAAAGTTGGCCTGTAAGCCATATTGAAAGAAAGAATTAAGAATGTTTTAAGCTAATGTGGCACATAGCTAATATAAATTTGAGAGTAATGTGGTAACTGATACTATATATTTGAAGATATTGACTTGAAATTGTATTTAATGATTTCACGCTTCTTGTTCATGATTTGATGACCGTTTGAGTTTTACTCCTACAATAACTAATTACCTTTGGTCAGTGTTTGCTCATGAACGCGGCTCTCTGGTTGTTTTTTGCATTTGACTGAAATATCAAGTACATTGTTATTATTGAATACAGAGCAGATACATTCTCTGTAATTGATGTAATGTAGTGTCCCTTATAATGTATTGCTTGTCCGCCTAAAAAGCGTGGGTTTTATAAAATAGCACAAATCAAGTTGTGCAGTCTCTTCTGCATATTGATTAGTCTGAATGTAAAATAGGTAAATGTAAAGGCTATTTGTTTGTTGTTTTTTAAATACATTGGTTCTTTCAATGACCATTTTCTTATAATCACTAGCTTTGTTTCTTTAAATGCTTACAAGTACTTCTATGTAGAGATACTTACAAAACATTACATTTGATAATACTACGAGCAATGCGGTGCCAACGCAGCCACCCATGATTCCCATGATTATTGGAAAGTGAGTGTTTTTGTTTGAACCATCAGCATTACCCTTTTCTTCACTTACTTCAGTAGAAAGTACTGAAATATAAATGGTTTCAAACACTCTAAAAATTGTTGAAAATACTACTTAAACCTGTTCAAAACAGATTTTTGTTATTATTTATTACTTGTTTTTATTAAAAATACCAGAGTTGGCATTTTTACATTATGTTTGTTTCTGTAGTGTTTGATATTTCAACCTCGTTTCTGTTTTCTGCAACCTCTTTAGTGTTCTTGTTTTTGATAAAAAAAAAACATCCCAAAAGCTTGCATTATGTAATAAAATATGAATTTTATAACTTTACAGTCATAAAATTGTCGAATAAATTACTAAATATACTGACCTTTTTTAGTTTCTGTAGTGGTTGATATGGTACCCTTGGTGTCTGTTTCTGCTGTGCTCCGTTGAGATGTCAATATCGTGGGTGAATGTTTCCTTTAAAACGTTAACTGACAAGTTTGATGCCTGTTATTTTAACATGATATGGAACGTTCATATTTATATGCATCACAAAAAAACTAGTTTCAGGAAGTCACAATTTTTATATCTCTTGAATTTCATTTAAGGTAAGCATATTGAAGCGTCTTTTAAGGGTCTTACTTAGTTTGGACAAGTATGTTTGGAACACAAACATCTGATTGCCCCGTCCTGTACATTCCAGAAGGACACTTGTCGCCACATGTGTAATCTGCGGAATGTAAAGTATAGAAAACCATCATAAAGAGTGAGTATTCCTCTGACAAGTTTGAAACTTGTAGAAAGTGAAAAATTGAAAACAAACATTTGGCAAGGTTGTGAGAAGAAATATATAATATTTTATGTATTATACAGTATGTTTATGTACAAAGTAACATGAGGGAAAACTAAGTAATGGAATGTAAATTAAATAAACATTAAAAATGTGTCACGTTGAACATATAAGATGTGTAATATTTAGCATAAGTTTTTTTTATGTTGCGGCTTTAACACAGCCGGGCACCGGTTATTATTACTGCACTACTAAGTGCCTCACTATATATGTGTGGTGACCAAAAAGTACCAACCGCGTTAATTTGAAATACAGTTGACATACGAACTCAAATGTTCAATTAAATATTATAATAGTAGAGCAAATGTTATACGTAGAAATTTAATCCAATTTGAGGATTCTTTATAATTAAAAACATTGTAAAAAAAGCCGTTATGATTACTTTTTATCTATAGCAAAATCTACGTAATAATGTTTTACAAATGAATAGTTATGCAAAAAGCTACAGAAACACGCTCAGTAGCAAAAAGTTTAAACATAAACCCGGTTTAGTGGCAATGGGCAAACACCAAAAACATAGAACACAATATCACAGACAAGAAACATAGAAGAAAAACACAAAACTCCACAAACAGCACAATGCATACATACTAAATGAATAAAAATAGGTATAATTATCAAGAATTGTTAGGTACCGCCCATGAACGGTCAGTAAAATGTAAATTTACTGGGGGTTTAAACCAGTTTATGTGCACAAACCTCACTCTTATCCCAACAATCCTTAATAAAGATAAAACGCAAAAGGTAAATCTTATCAAAGTATGCATTAACTTGAGGAAACTTATCAATAAAACAAATAATAATAAACGTAAAGGTAAACCCCAAGTACTTCTATGATTAGAGATCCCTACTCTATCTGCAGACGGAGGGAAACAATTCAGAGCACCCAATGCAAAAACTTTTCAAAGGTACGATGCAGTCATTGTAAGAAACTATAAATATCCCACACAGTCTGACTTATAAAATAAAAGTTATTAAAACTGTATGATCATAGAGTTTCATAATAAAAAGCATCATTGTACTAAAACTTGGAACACATAAAGAAAACATTATTTAAAATAAAAGCGACATGTATTCGCTAATCTGTCCATCCAGATGATTTGAAAATGTAAAATATTTGAAGAAAATGAAGTCACATGTCAAATCACGAGGCACTTTGAAATCATGCAAAGACATATAAAACTTTTTACTAGTTTGAGTCAAACTAAAACGATACTTAGCCTCAAATAACAGTATTGTATTTAGTATTGCCCTGAATGTGGGACAGGATGGATGAGTCAAATACAGGTCAAAGTATTTCTGACTGATAAGTAATATATATGGTTCCTGATTCCTGCCTTTCAAGTTGGTGGGTTATCAGGGACAAAACAACACGAAAAAAAAACAGTATGATTTGGGCGGGATTTTCGCGAGGCGTGATTTTAACACCGCCTGGCGAAATTAAAGTCGAAAATCCACCATATCAATGGCGAAAACAAGAACTTATTATCGTGTTGCACCTTTTTACAAGGTACTACTTGCCTTTTCGTCTTCCTGATTGCATTTTCAAACGTTTGCATATGCATGTGTAATCAAAAGGCACCACATTATTATTTGGAGTTTGAAGTTAAAAGCAAATTATTTTTATTTTAAATGAAGGATGATGAAATACTTACCTGATAGAAGCTCCTGGTTTAGTTGTGGACATGTTTTTGGGACGCAAATCTCGTAACTGTTGAAGCACGTCGTGTTCACGCTTTCGTTTGCTGGAGCGTGACCAGCGTCACATCGGCACAATCCGTCAGTCTCCTTTCGTGTTCGCCAGGAAATATCACCACAGTCGATTTTGTGGGCTTCCGGGATACATTTGTTGACTTTCAGTTGGTAACATCGGCTGTATGAAGCAGAAGACTGTCCTGCACGACTGTTGTAAAAGTTTGGGTTCTTGCAGGGAAGGCATTTTATCGTAGCGTTTTTATGTGACCCCACCGCGCCGTCCGCAAAAAACGTAACATATGGTTCTTCCCCTGTTAATGTTTCAGTTTATTAACCATTGTTTCTATATACAGTATTATATTATTGCAGTAGGTTTTACAATAACAGACTCCGCCAAACCTCTTGGCAGAATTATCAGACAATTCACCAATTTCTGTCAGACTGAACGTGTTCTTGCCCACAAAGTTAAACAATTTTACAATGTTTGGTAGCCCAAATTTATTTTTGCGATCCAGAATTCATTCATGATAAGATGCCGGGTATAAGTTCAGACTCCCTTAGGTTCGAACACATTTACAAAGTTCAAAGCAAACTTCCAATAAATTAAGAAAAAAAAGCGTTTAATCGTCTGAAAAATTTACCGGTTAGTCCAACAGGTTTGGCGGATTCTGCAATAAGTGTCTTTTTTGGATTGAATCTTGGTGGTAAGAAATGTAGAAAGTTATCTTAATTTTATTCATTGGATGCACGTTTTAAGTATCACAATATATCCTGGTATATTTAGCGCGCGTAATGGTCATTAGTCATGTCTATGAACGCCGCAAGAACATACGCTCAGTATTTGCATGAGCGCATTGTCTTTAATTTATTTGGTTCTCAGTCAGGTTCGAGTATGAAGACTCTTTTCAACGAAAGAATAAGCATTGAATGTGAGATGACAACACTTACTACTTCGGGCATGGATAATAAAGAAAAAACTGCAAGTTTTACTGCGATATTATTTTGAAGAATACAACCCCGCCGCTGACGCCGGTGCATTCGGACCATTGAAAACAACATCGGATGTATATGGACGGTTTACAATGTCAGAAATCATGACATTTAACTACGCTGCAAGTAGATCGCGTAGTATGTTCAATAAAGCACTTACATTTGATGACTTTACTCATGGGAATCTTAATTATTCATGCAATTTACCAACAATCAATTTAAACTAAGATTCACAAATTACACGTTTTAACACCTCAATTCATTAATATTATTATTTAATATTTGACGAACTAATTCTGCTGATGTACCGGCATACATCTGAGGTTGTTTTCGATTGGAATGGCCGAGAAGTTCAAGCGATGCGGGTGCTCTGAAACAAGAATTCTTGGTTGAGTTTGAAATTTGAAGATAAAAAGCAGTAGTTTGATACAACATTTTAGGAACTATGAAAACAAATCAAGTACAAAAGCAAACTTTGAAAGTGTCCTCTTTATATAATATATGTTTACAAAAGTGTAGATTTAAAAATGGAAACATGAACTACTAATAGAAGAATCTTCATTTATTGTTTCTTACATTCTTCTGACTTGCCTTGAAACTTTATTGAAAAATACAATATATGCGCCCCCCCCCCCCTTGGAATTCAAAGTATTTAACACAATTGATGAACTTACTTTAATTAAAACTACTTTTTATGACCTGACCGAGAACGAAACAAACAAAGACAATTCTTGCGGCGTTAATTTCCAGTCAATCACAAAGAGGAATAATCATTATAACGCACACCACGGATCCATGTCAGATAAATCGCTAATGTTTAAACTTGATCCAAAGTCTTTGATGTCATAATCTCGCAACCCAGCGGCTTTAACGGCTTTATCCAGACTTCAACCTTTGGCAATAACAATGCGATTACAACATTTATAAACTATTGTTAATACGAAAAACTATTTACAGTAGTATGTGTCGCAGTTATTTCCCTTGCACGAAGAGAGCAAATCATCCCAAAGGGAATATTTAATAAAAACCATTTTACAGTACTTATACTTTACACAACATATACACGTGTTTAAAAAGTATTATAATCAATATTGATTGTGTGCATATATGCGTTTCTTTATCGTGGCAGTATATTTAAACTTTAGCATGTGTTGAAACTCAAGCCTCGGCCAACTGTTTTGCTGGACGTATTTATAACCAATCATTTAGGAGAGCTCTGTCAGCTTAAAAGCCAATATGCAGATTATGACCGCCAAATTTAAATAAAGGAACGGAAACAACCGCGGTTTTACATTCATTGGTTTTATGTAGTATTTAATTTAAAAGCTCGTGCATTCGCAGTGGCTAAGGTAAGGTCATCATCTAGGCACTCCTTGCAGAACACTAAAACAGTTAGCCTTTTGTTTTGGTCCTCTAAGTGTTTGCCCGAACTGCCGTTAGGCGGAAGTTACGTTGATATAACACACCCAACGGGTTTTGTGATAGATGATCATGTTCCAAATAATTTTGGTCCTGAAAAAACTTTTTTTGACTTTTTCTTAAATAGGGATGTGGCCATATGGTGGGTCATGTCAACTAAATTGCCATCTGTATGACTGCCGATTTAATAGTTTAAAACACTAAAACATGGAACTAACTATAACATAGATTCAATATTACATTTCGTTATTTCATTGTCACTCAATTGCAAGTCATCAAAAAGGTAAGAAAAATTAACTGAAAAATATCACACTACCTGCATTGCAAAACTCCTCCGGAGCACATGTCTCTATATTTTCCATTTGGTTGAGATTCACGTCGTGATGCCTTAAGTAATGTGCACAGTGATAGATCAAGCCTACGTCGCAGCCCATTCGCTGTGCCGCGCACTGCCAATCACACGAGCTATTGTCACCATCACAATTAAACGTCACGTTAGGGATCGAGCTTAGAAAGTTGCAATCTTCGATACACCGTTCTTCCACGCTTAGATAATTAAATCCTCGTTCGGTTCTTACTGAATGGAGCTGAAAGAAAAAAAAAGTGTTAGCATAATATTCCATCGTTTTCAATTGCAAATGATATTATAATGTTCATGCCTTCATGCTTTGATGTAATGTTTCGTACGGGTTATCTTTAAACCCTTTCTATTAAAAGCAAATATATTTTACCCCGACAGTAACAACGTACAATTCTGTCTTATTTTTACAGAGGACAAATACTAATACCAAAGGTTTCTGACTTTAGTTTAAATTGAATCATATATATATATATATATATATATATATATATATATATATATATATATATATGATATATAATATATATATATATATATGAGAATAATGTTTTACAAGAACAATAGAAGTTAATGAACATACCGAAAATACGACTAGTAAAATGGATTTGATTATTTCAAGCGGTGCACATAACTCCATCCTGAAATAAAAATCAGTAACAGTTAAGATGCCTAAAGTTGACTCAAACAATCATAGTAATATTGTATGCTTGCAGTCAAGTTGACTAACATATGCCTTCACATACATGCGCGTGCGAACACCGGCTGACGTAATGAACGAAAAATACAGCTTGCAAGATCGAGATCAAATATTATCATCTGTCTTTGTCTTAAAGCGTTGGTGAATATACGAAATTCAAAATAGTCTCAGCATAGCATGGACCTGAGTCTAAGTTTGAGTCTGTAAACAATGTACGTGAATACGGCCCCAGGCAATGAAATTCATGTTTATTATATCAATTCATGGCATCTTCTACGTGTCTATTCCTTTTTTGAGCAAAGTTATCATCGGTATTGTTTTAGCCTTATTAGGGATATATTACATAGTTTTTCTCTTTCCTTGAACTTTTTCCCCATAATACCAAGATAATGTGGTTTACCAAACTGGCAATATTCTCAACCTCTTCAATAACTAATCGAATCATTATGTAGTTTAATTTGTAATTATTTGAGTTATCGTTCCATTGTACACTACTAGAAATATTATGTTGTTATTGACAATTCATATTAGTGTTCAGGCTTATAGCTGCGACTTTAGATGTTCGGACAGATCAATATTTAATCATTTAGTAGAGCTTGACAACCAAAACCCAGATTACATTTTAATAAGAACACAACTTCAAAATATATATTTAGTCACTCATTGCTTTTATTGAGTAAGCTATTTAGAAGCTCGCTCATGGTCAGTGTCTAGTATGGAGGCATTTGTGGGTCATTCACCACTAAACACTAAGAAAGTCAGCTTCGAAATGATAAGCCGGGCTGCTGTCGGCCTGCGAGTTTTACCGTTTCGAAGAAACCAAATAAACAATAACTGTTACTAAAAAGGCTAGTTTGTAAGCCTTGCCTAAACCGAATTTGTAGAATGCTAGCTTGTTATTGGGTATCATAATGCAGTAAAGGGATTAGTAAACCTATGTTTTTGCATGCACCAACATGTAAAAAGAACAGTGATCTGAGCACTCTTAAGCAGCGTTATGTTGTCTGAAGTGGGCCCTGAATAGTATTAAGTATTTAAATATGCAAACCTTATTTTGCTTGTCGAATATCACTATTCTTGTTCAATCCGATAATAATCCCAACACTGTCACTTGCCTGGGACAACATGTCCAAGCAGTTCTTGAACCTGAGTATCGCCAGTCAACTGAATCAAGCAGGGACACGTCGGAGGGCCTTGCTTTTTGTGCTCGATCAAGGGGTCATCCTCTGGTTCCGAGACCATGCGCTAGACAGCGGACGATGTCTTGATATCCTGGGAAAAAGGAGAACCTTCGTTTGTGAATGGATGTGTCTATCAACCCTGAATAGTTTTCACAATAACTGAATGTTTGAATATACGTTATGTATCAAGCAGATCATAAACTGTAGGATCAAAATGAATACCCCAGATGATATGTTTTTGACATATATTAAAATACGTTTTGTGTACATACGGTATCAAAAATATTATTTAGCATAAAGCATTTAATCCAGCATTTGTCAGCTTCTGCAGGTCAGTCATTAATGTCCACTGTTCAAAACTATTTAGACGACTTGCTCAATTTTCGTTGTTTGTATCTTCACTCAATTTGTCGCAAGCCAGTGTTATGTACAGTCCAACACTTTTAATATAACTACAGTATCTAGAATCATAACTCATTAAAATCACTTTTTATTGTATTTCTTAGGTAATGTAACAAATAAATATGTTATCAATTGTTAATTTAGTCCATACATCCGTCATCAATACACACCCTGGTTTAGTGCACGTTATATGTATATATGGTTATACAGTTAACGTGGTCCTTCCCTGCAATTTCTCAAAATCGACGATGATGATCGATTGACAGAGTACAGCCTACTGTATATACCTATACTCGTATGCCTTTCCTGAACGTTATTTAAACAGTTAATACCAACCCACTTACACTCATTATGGCGGTTAATACTCTATTTTATGTCTGACACATTAATACTCAGAAAGTAGATTGCAATGCCAACCACAATTTAATAGCAAATATTCAAGCATTAGTAAGCACCGACAAACCCTTGTCCAACTCAAGCGATGCACGATTTTGGTTCAATTTTATTCTAAACATAGGTTTTGGAAACCCACTTTCAAAATAGCTTACCTGACAGAAACAGTATATACTCTTTCATCATATAACTAGCATATTTAGGATACTTCAATATCAATGATCCAAATCGTGTATTTATGAGAGAGGTGTAAACAAACACACTTTGAAAAGGTAATATTAAACTATTAGCAATAAAAGCAGTGACAATAATTGTTTACATTATCTGATGAGTTTGCATGACCTTTAACATTTTACCTCAGCAATTTATGTACAATTAGAATAATATCTTGAATCAAAAACTGTTCATCGTGACTAACTGTGCAATATTATAACCGTTGCGGAGGAATACAATGAACAAAACAGAACGCCTTTTGAAAATAACAATCGATTTAACGAGGTATTCGTATCCAAAAATCTGATACACGTTAGAGGGGCACAGTTTAGGTGAAAAGCAAATTTTACATTCATTATTTTGTTTACAAGTCATTTTACTGCGCTTTTTTAACTGACAAATATGTGGCCACCCGTACTTTTAATTAAATAAAAACATTATAAAGGCTCTTTACTTCTGTACACAAATACTATGCCTGTTTTGTTTTGATCATTAAAGTCAAATTGATCATACTGCATGAAATAAAAAAATATTATTTTTTTACGTAATTTGAATGCGTCTTGCGTTAAAACTTTTAATTTCGTAACAAAGGTAATCTCAAATCAATTCGAACGATTTGGAAAGAGCAAAGTAACACCAAAAACACAAAATAAACTGTGTTAAACAATAGTTTTACCTTAAAATACATCATATTTCACATACTACTAATATAGCTTAAACAAATGAGCAAAGTGTTTATTATCAATGTTATGCCTCTTTAATTTGTGGAATAGTTAACTACAATTAACCGCCAACGGAATCGAAACTTCAAATATGTTATGCACCAGTCAATTGTAACCACGCCCATCCCCAGGTCCGGGGAATGGCGGTGACTTTGACTTTCGGTCCAGCCGAGCCCGGGTAAACGAGGGGACGAACTGCTGGAAATGCCCCCGCACCGCAAGGACACTAGGTAAGGCCCATTCACCGCTGTTTTTGACGCGAAGACAAATCCATCGGATGCATCCGGCACTGTGAGGCCACTTGGAAGGTAAAAAAACGGGCCATTTTCCCGTTTATCCCCCATACACCCCCGGACCTGGGGGGGGGGGGGGTAGGCGTGATTGCAATTGACTGGTACATTACAAACCTATCATTTTCATCAATATTGATGTCTATCACCTCTTTACAAGCCTTTATTGGCTTTATTGGTGGGTCACTGGAGACTACTTGTATTTATTTTGGGCATTGCAAACATTCAGTTGTACCCCTTAATATAATGGTATGTGGTAGGGTTGACTTACGATGAAGAATACAGGTGAGTGGAAGTATTCAGTGTCTCGTCTGCATGATAACGTGTTTATTGATATATTTCTGTGATTTTATTTTCATCCCTGATCATTTACATACTTCAAACGTCGAGTTGAGATTTAGGACCTAAAAGTTATGCTAATTTACGAATCAACAGAACGAAAGCATACTCACTCTTCAAGTTTTTCTCCTCACTTCTTCGATATATACATTCTACATTAATGTCATGTGACTGATGACTGTCTTAACAATATTTTTTCAGAGGCTTATAACGGTAAGTGATTGTGCATAATTGTATGCATAAACTGGCATGTTTTTATCAATTTGTTGCACTTTTTGCATGACAGTTGGCTATTAAATATTTCCCACCAAAGACTTTGCAATTGTAATTTTGTCTAACGAATTATATTTTTTTATCATATTTAATGCATTCAATTAAAAGATCGTTCTCATACTCAATTACATATATTTCTTTCATGCTTTACGATGAAATATGGGGTTTTAACAGTGAAATAACAACAGTGAAAATATCAATTTGATATTTTCACTGCAAAATAAGGAGTGAAAATATCAATTTTCAGAACTACTTTTAAAATCCTTTGTTGTTACATGTACTTGCCTTGGTCAAAACAGAACACTGGACTTCAGTAAATTATGTCAAAAAATGTTTAAAAAAATAAAGAAATATTTTATAAATTTAAATAAATATATAATTGGAAATTAACAACTTACCGTTTATTACCGGTTATCCCGTTTATCAAACATTTTACTGATCTTTGAAGCCGAATGTTCGAACATTTGCTTTCATTCCAAACAAATTACAGACAAAAACAACTGTTCGAACATAAATAAAATTTTATATCATCGTTCAAATGTATTTTGAACTGTTAACCGTTGTAGTACGTAAAATGAGCTTCCTGGAGAATTCACACAACAATTTATAGATAGATCCGATATTTTTTACCCCACCCACATCTCAAAATGTGTCAACAAACTAGCGTGGCATTTACTCTTCCGGAAAACAAACATTTTAAAGCGAAACAGACTGGTCTCTGACAGTAAGATGACTGAATATTAACTTACTTTAAAAACACGCGTATATCCAGTCTTAAATTAAGAAGAATGGTTAAAATCCAATGAGTATCCACATTTGTTTTGCTAACACATTTGACCTTCCAAATTTTCATTCTATAATTAGCGGCGTAGTAATTTGGTTAAAATAAAAAGTGTTTTCATTATTTTTTGGAACATTAGTGCACTAATAATACTTCATGTTTACTTTTCATAAAGCTTTGCAATAAAAAACGAGCGAATATTAAGCAATAAGAATGAATAGCAGAGAACTATTTCTCAGCAAACCGAAAGTAGAAAAGTTGACAGCTATAATTATGCATGAGGGGCGCCCCACGGGTAGCGGCGTAAAGCCCACCCTTTTCAAAAAAGGGGGTAATTCATAAATAAATAAAAAACAAATAAAACTCCGAAAATAAGCATAAAAGAAACAGAAAATTTGTTTATTTCAGTGTAAGATCGTATTTAATTTCACTCGTGATCATAAAAAAACTACATTTTCACTCGTGGCTTCGCCACTCGTGAAAATATGTTTTTCTATGACACTCGTGAAATAAAATACGATCTTACACTGAAATAAACAAATATCCTCTATATCTTTATCAGAGTCTGGTCTTTCATATGTCTTTCTTCACGCAAGATTTCTAGATGTCTCCTAGTTTTTATACCAATGTTGTGACTAGAACATCTGAATTTTGCAAAATGTTTGAGTAAATAGTACGGAATAATATTATATAGATAATTATTCAAATCGAGAAGAGATTTTAAACATATTTAATGATTGGTTAATATTTCTGTACCAATTTTGTTTTAAACTATCCAAATCACGACATTGTAAACATTTCAATGGATATCTTGAAACGCAAACTTCGCCTGACTAGCCCACAAGCATCCAAACCCAAATTTTAATGACGTACCCCAAACTCATAAGCCCATGTTCAACTCCCTATATCATCGAGCCGTTTTAACATTAAAGATGCACTCTTACTCCAAAATAAAATTTACCAAAATATAAACGATTGTTTTAATTTACCAAAACGGATGAATAAATGTCGAAAACAATGGTTTTTATGAAGGATGCTGTGTTTATTTGGAAAGAAAGGTGCAGAAAACACCGTATTGCTGCCTTATGAGACGATAGTAGATTAAAGTAAATATTAAAGCACTCAACAATAATTTAATTTTTAGCATTTCAGATATGAAATACACATCCACAGTCTTATGGAACTCCTAGCCATATCCGCTTTAATGTGTGGCGCCATTGGCACATCGACGCATATAGCAAACAGCTTATAAACAATAGTTACAAGAATGTGCTGCCATATCCGTTGAAATGTTTGTCACCCATCGACACATTGACGATGAGTACTGGAATTGCTGCAATTAATGTGTTGCTGTTTTTCATAATTTTCACGCCAAATAAGCAATTTACAAATACATAAATGCACAAACAACGCGGGTTACCACTACACTTCTATGAATCGATTGTGATAATATATATTTTGAATTAGACCCGACTAACCTACATGTTCAACCGCACCGCTCATGTGTTAAAGATGTCCGGGGTATTTATTGTCCGCTTTCAATCCTAGCTTTGAAGTTTCCCGGCCAAGACAGAATTAGTTTCCTTTTGATTAGTAAAATGTGTATTCTTTGAATAGTCGGGTTTGTGCTTTAAGTTTGTGGTGATGGCAATGTCTTGGGATTTCCGAGGTGTTTCTAAGATTTCCTGTGGAAAAAAGTTAAGTAAGTCATGTGTGAAATGGCAGTTTTCCCATTACTATTATAAGTCAAAATTGAAATTAGTTTTCATAGTTTCATTCATAAAAATTATTATGGAAGGATAAAAAACAAGTACATTTAGCCATTCCCAGTTTTAGTTCGATTGAAATGCAGTTGAGGTATTGTCATAGCCTTGGAGTTGTTGTTTGTCTTAGAGAATAATACCCAAATGGGTTTTCTGTGGTGCAAAGGACATGCAATACCCCGTTATGGGAGGAATATTACCATTTTTGGCGACAATGGAACTTTTTGTATCCACGATATTAAAGTGGCTATAATATTGTTTGACTGATTGATTGAAAATTTTGAACCAAATGTATTATAATCATAAGCACACCGCAGCTAGTGTTCCGCATGCAATTAATGCATCCAAAATTCATAAAGGTTCCCAATTTATGTACATCTTGTGTTCTAACCATCGAAGCCAAAGTAGTAGTGGTAGCCGCTTCGAGTACTTTATTCCAGATTCATTTCAGGTATCGCCTAAAAAAAGGATTAGAAAGGGTAAAATTTATTCATCCGCAGCAATATTGTATACCACTTTGAAAACATGTCTACAATATATATTTAGGGTATGTTACACATTTAATATGTTTGATTGGTTATTAGTAATTATTGGATAAATATCGACCAATTAATCAACATGATTTGCTGGTATTACGATTACGATGAGTTGCGTGGTCTTCTCGAGTAAACTGATTGGGACTCTCTTTCTGATTTGAATATCAATATGTCCACTGACAATATTACTAATGCCATTTTGACTAACGCAAAAAGATGTATCCCGACTTAAACAGACGTTATTCGACCACATGACGTAACCTAGATGACTTTACATGTAAAACATCTTATTCACAAACATAAACGTTACTATAGTAAGGCTAAAAATACAAAATCAAACCAACTGTGGGGTAAATTTCGTAAACTTCGGAATGAAACAATTTGGCTATTCGTGACGCAAAAGAAACATATTATAATAATCTCTCAGAAAACAAATGATCTGGTTTTTCTCAGTCGAAAGGGTGGTGGACAGTTCTGAAGTCGTTTGTTAATCCTCAACCGAGGCCAAGCATAAAGCAATCCAAGATCCCTCTGATGGCGAACTCTGCCTAGATGACGCTAGTAAAGCTAAAATTTTCAATACTCACATTAAAAATAAATCTGCATTAGAGGATAGCGGCCACATTGTTCTTCCAGCTAGTAATCATTACAGTAACCGCACAATTGACAATATCAAAGTGCTACCAAGTGAGATCATTGCCATTATATCAGGCATAAGATGATGGCCTGGATGTTAGAGTAGTATTCCTTGATATCAGTAGGGCATTTGATAAAGTTTGGCACAAGGGCTTGATTGTGAAGCTAAAAGAAACTGGTGTCGATGGCAACTTACTTTCGTGATTTAGGGACTATCTTAGCAAATGTAGGCAACGTGTAGTTCTCCCTGGGACCATGTCTAGTTGGGTCTTTCTTGAGGCTGGTGTACCCCAAGGTTCTATTCTATGTCCCCTCTTATTTTTTATATTGTTATATGACATTGTTGTCCACATTAGACGTAATGTTAGGCTATTTGCAGACGATACTAATCTTTATTTTCTCGTTGACGAGCCTTTAAGGGCCATTGAAATAATCCAGAGATACATTGATAACATCCGTATGTGGGCTGATAAATGGCTAGTCACCTTTAATCCTGCAAAAACTAAGTCAATCTTGTTCTCCAGAAAACGCCTACCGCGTATTTATCCAGATTTGTATATGTATGGTCAACACATCTCAGACATCAATTCGCATAAACACATTGGTTTGGTCATTTCCAGTGACTGTACATGGCATGAACACTTTGAGTACATCATAAGTAAAGCCCTTAAAAAAATATGCATCATGCGAAGGCTCAAGTTTCGTCTCGACAGAAAATGTCTAGATACTTTTTATTTTTCATACATCCGTCCGATTCTTGAATATGCTGATATTGTCTGGGATAATTGTCCGGACTACGAAAAAAAGCGAACTGCAAAAGATACAAAATTAAGCCGGTAGAAAAGTCTGTGGGGCTACTAAGTTAATTTCGAATGATGTTCTCCATGCGAGCTATGTTGGCCTTCTCTGTCAGAAAGACGCATTAATCACAAATTATGTCTCTTTTACAAAATGAAAAACGGCCTTGCCCCAGAATATCTGTCATACCTTGCACCTTTAAATGGCAGTTCACATAATTATCCACTACGGAATGCATCTAACGCAAGAACGGTTATGTCACGCAAAGATTCTTACTTTTCCTTTTTCTTACCTTCAACTATACGTGCCTGGAACAAACTTCCACAGAATGAACGAAATTGCCGTTCGATTGCATCCTTTAAGTATGCAGTCTGCCTGCTTTACCATTACTACGGTAAACGCCGATGCAAGCACTTCACACTCGACTGCGTACTAATTGCAGTGTTCTTAATTATCACCTTTATTGTAAAAATATTATCAGCTCTCCTCTTTGCGAGTGTGGTGAAGTTGAAAGTAGTACTAACTATTGTATGCACTGTCCTTTATATACCGACTCTCGACAAACTTTCTTTCGTGATATGTCAATTATCACAGAAATAAACATTTGTTTCATTCTCTATGGCAATCCAACCCTAAAGAACGAGTACAACTCCAAAATATTTGATACTTTTCATAAATTCATACAAGACTCGAAACGTTTCTGATCATTACCTGACTGGCAAAGTTTCCTCAATATGGTATGTACCCAACTTCTTTTCTTCCTAAATATCTGTCCACACCCTATTTATATATCCTTTATAAAATAACTTGTGCTTATATTGTATCTATTATATATAGTGTTTGAACTATCAAACCTATATCTAAACACATATTCCCTAGTTCTATTTTTTTAACATTAGTAACATGTTCTCGCATAAAACATTTATATCGTCTAATAGCCAATCATACGCATTTTTCTGGTAAATGAGTAAATTAATTCCTATGGAGAAGAACTCTATAAGCTATGCTTTCATTCCAATCCATTTCAATATTATAGACAACTTGTGTGTGTGTTCAAATTCTGTATAGTTTGTTTGTATATGTTGAATAAAATATGTTTAAATCAACATGTTTTGCTGTAAGCAAAGTATAACTAGTTTTATACAATTGGTTGTAGTACTAATATTTATCAAATTTTAATAACTAACCAATCAGATCATTAAATACACAAAGTATAAGATTAACCTGTGGTTAACTTCGCTGCAAAATTGTCAACTTCAGTTTGTATGTTTATTATTTAGACTAGTTCATAGTAAATCATAATATAAACAATACAATATGACATCACATTACATAGATAAATAGATTTTTACGGGTCAGGGAAATTACCTAATTAAGCATAGTTGAAACATGATCTTATATGTCATTGAATTTAATTAACTCATCTGAATGAGTGTTACAAATCAAATTAAATCTTGTACTTGCACAATCAAATAAGCATTGACTAGCTGATCTTTAATAAAGCTGTTTATTTCGGAATATATAGTCGCACGGGACATGTTCTGGTATTGCCGGTCGTTGCCACAGAAGCTAGTTAAATAAATGAGAACCGATTGCCTTCGCACCAGGCGGCCGGTATATAGGACAGGAATTAGGAGATTTTATTTTATCAATGTGCTTTTCAAGTCCAGTGGGATGGCCCTTAGTTTAGAGAGGTCAAGCTATAACAAATTAACACTAAACTCTTCATGTACTTTACCTGATTCAAAAATGCTAAATGTCATGATGCAATAATTTAAAGAAAGAAAATCACTCAAACAAACACATTAATAGCACCAACATGCAAACAAACAGATAAGTATGATAGTGTGGTTTCTGAAAGACTTAAGTTACTTGCTAATCGCAGTGAGGTTTGCTTCTAATATCATTTTGATACTAAACTTAAATCAAAATGTAATTGTGAAAAACGGCTATTATTCAATTGATTGGGCTTTGCCTTTTTTTTAAAACATTTCATGTTTGGTATTGAATTTAAGAGTTATCTACTATACTTGCATACTTATTTTATTAACAGAGCATTTATATTTATTAATTTAAACAGTTATTATTTATATATCAATTCTTTCTACATACATACATATTTAATAGAATAAATAATAAATATAAATGGATATCATTGACCTCGGCATTTATATATGTACAAACAAAACATATTCTTTATTTTTATGGACCATATACACAATTATATTATATTAATGAGATTCTTTACTTTAACGATTAACGTTTTTGTCAAAAAGTACTGGCATTTTACACAGAAGATTGTTTGTTGAAAAAACAACACTGAAATAAAATTAGCCATTGTGGCTGTAAACTTTAATTCTCACCAGAATCTGTCACTCCGTTTTTAAAAAAAAACAATAAAATCTGTTAGCATAAGCATGTTTTCAATGAAATAGCTTACATATAAAACGTACAAACATAACAAATTTATCCCAAAGAATAAAATAAAATGTTCCGTTACATTGAACACTAACAATTTCAATTCAGCTCAACACATTATAAAATCATGCTTAGGCGAAACAGCACTTCAAGACTGTAAAATTAAGTCATAATCAAGTTTGATATGCATTAAACTATATTGGGAAACCCTTCTTCCCGGAAGTTTCTTTATTAGCCCACATTTAATAAAAATAATCAGATAGTCATATCTAATGTATGATCATTTTCAAAACAAAATTTATCTTTAAAAACAATAATGCCCCATCTGATAAAACGAAAGAATTGACATGGCAAAATGTTAATAAAATATTATTGACTACTTCAATTGTTTTGAACAATATCTGTAGTTTTCATAATGCAAAAAAATGTTAGTTAATATAAAAATGAAGTGAAAACAATTTTCAAGCTTAGATGCCAAACACTAAAACAAACATTTTAAATGGATGTTATGTTTATACCACCACCATGTAGAAAACATAATGGTTATTTAATGTTCAACTCAATAAAATTAATGATTGTTGATTTTAACAATGATTCCAAATTCGACCATTCAGTATTCGTTAAAAAGAAGTTTTTTCTTTAATAGATAAAACGACAGCTTTGAGCATTTTATTTGGTAAAATTGATATGATAATTTTTAAATCTATTGCCTTTTAATGCTTCAACACACGTTCACTTTCAGACGCTTTGGTATCATTTTCACTGTAAGCACGTTCGGAGGCCTGACGGAGTCCATGTACATCGACATTTACAATATGTATCATTTAACCTTTTTACCAAATTGACAAGTACGCCATTAATATTTCAATATTTGTACTTTTAAAATAAAATACGCCTGGCCACTCCCAGAGGTATGTTATGTCCCCTTCGTTTCATCTTCTCAGCTTTTCGCACAATGTGTGGTCTTGCCCATTGTTCCCGTATGTTTCATTGTTTAATCGTCTCCCTTTCGGCAAAATGTCGCTCCGTGTGTATAGAAAACGGAATCAGGTGGCAAAGGGTTATTTTTCTACGAAAGCGTTTTCGCTGGGATTTTGCCTTCAAATACGGACCCTTGAAGTGTGATGTCATCGTCTGAAGTACAAATAAAAATAAAAGTATATTTGGATCCTCTATCACATGTCTAAGTTTTTATCAACTTTAAATCATAGTATAGAATTAGAAATAATACTATGTAAACTTATGACACAAGCCCAGTAACCAAACAATAACACAACGACCGTGTTTAAAGGCACAATGCCTAGCATACACTGAACGAAATACACATACCGCACGAATAACACAGACAGAATTCACACTCAAAACATGTCTGTCACCGTCTTGGAACGACCAAAGAAACAGATATATTAGTCTGTAAATTGTGAATGACTTTATCGTTCTTATTCATTTTGCGTAATATTAATATGTTTGGAATGACTGTTACTTCAGTTACTGTCTGACACCCGTTATAGATATTTTGAGTAAGAGTTACTTTTTATGATATGATATTCAGTCACCAACTCAACCTTGATTGTCACAATTGCATAATTCACAACAATCACCTGCCACAGCACTACCATCGACTCCATCACTGGGGGATTGGCAGGAGCCGGTGTTCATACCAGCGTTTTCATCTCTTTCCTGTAATAAGAAACATAATCCGATTTCTAAAGATCGTGTGTAAAGATATCAAACTTCAAGTCATTAAGTAAATGCCAAGCATATGTACATGAGCAATGGGTTTTTTAAGTATTCTAAAGATAACATCAAAACGAACAAAACATAACGTTACCTTAATCATAACGGTAGATGTGTTGCCAGATGATTCTAGAGGATGATTTTTCTCATATCCTGAAATGTCATTTAAGTTTTTGCTGGTATTAATTTACTGTGAGTATCATACTTAAATACAAGATCCTCTTGTTTGTTCGAGAGTGCGTTCAAATCTAGAGAAAGGTGCACAATAAGAAATGTCTGGTTAATCGAACCATCACGTTGGAACCGTACATTTTTCTGTCATGATGTAAGTTTAGAAATTTTGAACAAAATGCTAGTTGATATATTTATAATGAGCCTGTACCTGAAAGCAAAGGTGTTTCGGAATCACTTTGATTATCGACTTCCCGATCACTTCTCAATAATTTATGGTCTAGTGACTTGGAGAAACTTGTTTCCTCGATTTCTTGTGGTGAAGATTCCGTAGGACCCTTTTACAATGGAAATTATGATAACATAAATACTTATATTAATAATTAATTGTTTGATGATACATAATGTTTGGCAGGACTGAGCAACATAGTTATTGTAGCCAAATCAACCTCCTTCCTTAGAAGGCACAGGTTAACTGCTATATCAGCAGAACGACATGGCTGTGTGTTTATTGTTTAAACCACATAATGGGTATCAAATGTAATATTGCTGAAGAAGATGAAACAATCAATAATGAAAATTTCAAAACGTTATTTCAAATTACAAGCCCAATTTCTGCTACGAACACCAAACGCAGCTATCAACAAACTTTAAACAATTACAACATGAACTTTCTAACAATTTCCAGTTAAGTTACGCAAAAAACATTATACCTATAATAAAAAAATGAGCCTGGTATGTTTAATTTCCACATAGTGAAATTCACATAAGATAAACATACTGTATGAGTACTAATGTATATGAACAACATTTTCCGAATAAGTTTGCCAAAAGAAAAATGATCAGAGACACCAAAAGAGAATGTTCCAGAACGTACTACACAAATTTTCAAGAATTTTTTTTCCCGAATTGAATAAGAATCTTGTTCATTTTAAGACTTTCAATATGGAATAAATAAAAGGTTTTAATCAAATCAAAGCATTTTAACTTAAAGCATTCCAAAAATACCACAGGGGAAACATAGTTAACTTTTTTTAGGTCACCAGCAATGAACTTAGATAATTAAACAATGAAGTACTGAATTAAAAATCTAGCAACATATTTATAAAGTTTTCTTGAAATATCTTAGACGGCAACTGAGCAATTACCAGTCTATTATAACGATTATAAGATAGTTTCTATATATCTTAAACGGCTCGGTATCGGATACATTTTCTGAACATTTATCTAAATTGTGAAGACAGCTGGATATAAGCTGATCTGCATCAAACTCAGGTACGACCTGTACTTTTTTCGTCATTGACAACAAGATTGTTTTATTCGTGTCAGGAAAAAAATGTTTATGTCATATTTCAGGAACTGCTAATTTAAAGCTTGTCATAAGTCACGCAAGTATATGCAAATTATACATTACTAGTAGGGTAGTTATATGAACAGTAATGTGTACAAGTAATCCTTGGAGATCTTGCGTAGAAAGGGATGTTTTTACAAGTGTTCAACTTGCGAAATAATGCTTGAAATCAAATAGCAAAACGTATAACAAAAAGAACATTACACAAAACATCTAAATAGTCGATGATATGAAAACAACTTAATAGGTGGAGGCAAGACCTCATCGCCCTCGTACAGTATTTCCAATAGGACTTGGTCGATATTGATATATTATCCTTTATTTTCAATATATAAATACAATGGACTCTACAAGGCCATGCACAGTAGCCTTACATTGAACCAAATATGTGTTTGGGATTTAAGTCAAAACAAAGACCAAATGGGAGACAAAACGCTGGCAAACCACAAACATTCAACAACTTTCTAATTATCGTCATTGGTAAATGTGGATGTGACTTGATATATCAGAATGAAACATATAAAGCCTTATCGGAGGCTACTAAAGTTGTGAACATTTCTATGTCCGTTGAATGTCATCCTTTGTTATAGATGCATAGCTGCGTGCAATTTCCGATAGGGTACAGTGGAGTCCGATTAAAAAAAAATGCATTGACGAGAGTAACCGCTGTGGCTCAAAAGGTTAAATATGTCAAGGTTTTATTTACTGTCCATGTCACTTACAAAAATTAGTTGAACAGCAACAATTTAGAACTTATTTTGCATACATGTAAAGTTAAACAGACACACTTACCGAACCAGTTTGGACATTTGAGTTATCGCTTGTCACTTTCACTTGATCTCCTGCTATGTGGGTGACCGTCTCGTTGATAGTTTTACTATTGTAATACAATGTTATGCTTATTTGATCTGAAATATTATAAAAGACGACATAAATAATCGTTTAGAAAATTTGTGTAAATTGCTTTAGAATATTTTTAAGAAATTGTGGTTGATTTTTTTTCGAAACATAGTTTATACCATAGCTTTAAATTCCGCGCAATATAGCAGTATTTAATTCATGCTTTATTTTAAAGTAAGGCAATTTGCACTCTCTAATGAACTGTGCATTGGTCTACAAAATGTATTTAGCATTTTCGGAGAAAGTCTGATCAACTTAAATAAATACGCTGGTATTCAATGGTATTTGTATTCATATCATGCGGCAATGTGGCAACTTTAAAAGAGAGTGTAGTACTTTGGGTTTCGATACATTCACTGTGTATGATCAAGAATTATAATTCGTATGCTTTGAGTAGATGTTGTTAACATGTGGCATTCTTAAACATTTAAGCTGTATCATCAGAATATAGAATTATGAAGATTTGTAGTATAAGACAAACTTATTAACTATTTTTTATTATACGTTAATTACTCGAACAAATAATTTAAAAACAAATATATTTGAGGAAAACCCGGTCTAATTTCCGTATGTTTTGAGAAACATGATGAGACAATTTTAGAGTAAAACGGAATTTGGTTCTATTATACTCATTTAGCAGTCCATACATACTCGCTAATCTTTGACCGATTGTGGTTTGAAAGGAGTTGAATCCTGGTTGAGTGAAAGGCGAGGGATCAGATCCGTAGACTTGGTGTTGATCATACGCTTGAGAACGCGTCCCTGTCGCGGCATTCTGTGTGTAAGGAGATAATCCGCCAGTGGCCCCTACGTCCCTGCAATTTCCTGTGCCTTCATGTAATCCTACAGAATACCAAAACGTGAGGCATATTGATTGACTCGTTACTACACCTTATTACATGTAAAATTGGCCAATTTATTGGCATTAAGCTATGTGGCACATAAACAATATCAATTTGAGAGTAATGTGGTACTATATGTTTGAACATATAGACTTGAAATTGTATTTAATGATTTCACACTTCATGATTTGATGACCGTTTAAGTTTTACCTCTACAATAATTAATTACCTTTGGTAAGTGATTGCTCATGAACGCGGCTCCCTGATTGTGTTTTGCATTTGACTGAAATATCAGAAACACATTATTGAATACAGAGCAGATAAAGTCTCTGTAATTGATGTTATGTAGAGTCCCTTATAATGTATTGCTTGTCCGCCTAAAAAGCGTGGGGTTTTATACAATAAGCACACATCAAGTTGTGCAGTCTCTTCTGCAAATTGATTAGTCTGAATGTAAAATATGTGTAAAGGCTATTTGGTTGTTTTTTTTTGTTTTATAAAACATTGGTTCTTTTAAAGACCTTTTTCTTATAGTCACTAGCTTTATTTTTTAAATGCTTACAAGTACTTCTATGTAAAGATACTTACAAATAATTACAATTGATAATACTACGAGAAATGTGGCGCCAATGCAGCCCCCCATGATTCCAATGATTATTGGGAAGTCAGTGTTTTTGTCTGAGCCATTAGCGTTACCCATTTCTCCACTTACTGCAGTAGAAAGAACTGAAATATAAATGGTTTAACAGGAAAACACTCTAAAAAAATTGAAAATACTACTTAAAACTGTTTAAAACAATTTTTGTTATCAATTATCATTTGTTTTAATCAAAATACCAGAGTCGGAATCCTCACATTATGGATGTTTCTGAAGTGTTTGATAAGGCAATCTCCTTTCTGTTTTCTACAACATCTTAATTGTGTTTGTTTTATAAATAAAAAAACAAAAGCTTGCATTTTCACATTACGTAATGAAATATGAATTTTATACCATTACACTTATGAAATTGTTGAATAGATTACTGATAATACTGACCTATTTTAGTGTCTGTAGTGGTTGATATGGCAACCTTTTTTTCTGTTTCTGCTGTGCTCCGTTGAGATGTCAATATCGTGGGTAATTTTTTCCTTAAAAATATTAACTGACAAGTTTCATGCCTGTATTTTAAACATGATATGAAAACTTTATTTTCATATGCATCTAAAAAACTTGATTCAGGAAGTCACAACTTTTGTATATCTAGAATTTTAATTAAGGTTAGCATAAAGAAGCGTCTTTTAAGGGTCTTACGTGGTTTGAACAAGCATGTTAGGAACACAGTCATCTGATTGCCCCGTCCTGTGCATTCCAGAAGGACACTTGTCGCCACATGTGTAATCTGCGGAATTTAAAATATAGAAAAATTATAATAAAGAATGAGTATTCCATGGAAAAATATGAAACTTGTAGAAAGTGAAAAATTGAAAACAAACATTTGACAAGTTTGTGAGAAGATATATGATATATATATATAAGTATGTGTATATACAAATTAACATGAACAACAGGGAAACTAATAAACGGAATGTAAATTAGATAAACATTAAAAATGTGTCATATATTGAAAATATTAGAATTTGTAATATATGGAATAAGTATTCATTTTTTCTATTGCTGCTTAAAGACAGCCAGGCACCGGTTATTATTACTGCACAATTTTAAAGAGCCTCATTGTGTTGCTAAACTTTATATGTGTGGTGACAAAAAAGTCCTAACAGCGTTAAATTGAAATACAGTCGACATACGAACTGAAATTTTCAATTCAATATTATAATAGTAGATAAAATGTTATACGTAGAAGTTTAAGTCATTTATGAGGATTCTTCATTAAAAAAGCCATTGTAAATAAGCCGGTATGTTTACTTTTTACCTTTAGCAAAATGTATGTACTGATGATTTACAAAGGAAGACATATTATACTGTCTATTAGAATGAGTCAAACTTAAACGATACTTATCCTTTAATAACAGTATTGATTTAGTATTGTCCTGACTGTGGAACAGGATGGATGGGTGAAATACAGTTATTTTAAAAGTATTTTTGACTGATAAGTAATATATATGGTTTCTAGTTTCTGCCTTTTAAGTTGATGGGTTATCGGGGAGAAAAAAACACGAAAACAAAAAGTATGATTGAGGGCGGGATTTTCGCAAGGCGCGATTTTGACACCGCCTGGCGAAGTTAAAGGCGAAAATCCGCCATATCGATAGCGAAAACAAGAACTAATTATCGTGTTACATCTTTCACAAGGTACTACTTGCCTTTTCGTCTTCCTGATTGCATTTTCAAACGCTAGCATATCCACATAAACATTAACATGAATCACTGTATTATAAAGTAAACTTCTACAGCGCATGCCTACCGGAAAAGGCGAAAACACTAAAACCCACCACGTGTAATCACAAAAAGGCGCCACATTGCTATTTTTGCGTTTTAAGTTAAACGCAAATTATAAAAAAAACAATTGAAAGATGACGAAAGATTTACCTGATAGAAGCTCCTGGTTTGATTGTGCACATGTTTTTGGAACGCAAATTTCGTTACTGTTGAAGCACGTCGTGTTTACGTTTTCGTTTGCTGGAGCGTGACCAGCGGCACAACGGCACAGTCCGTCAGTCTCCTTTCGAGTTCGCCAGGAAATATCACCACAGTCGATTTTGTGTTCTTCCGGGATACATTTGTTGACTTTCAGTTGGTAACATCGGCTGTATGAAGCAGAAGACTGTCCTGCACGACTGTTGTAAAAGTTTGGGTTCTTGCAGGGAAGGCATTTTATCATAGCTTTTTTATGTGACCCCACCGCGCCGTCCGCCATAAACGTAACATATGGTTCTTCCCCTGTTAATGTTTCAGTTTATTAACCATTGTTTCTATATACATAATTACAATTTTGCAGTACGTTTTACAATAACAGACTCCGCTAAACCTCAGATATTATTGGCAGACTTATTAGACAATTCAACAATTTCTGTCAGACCGAACGTGTTCCGATACTCAATGTCTAACAAATTTACACAAAATTTCATTCATGACAAGATGATGGTTATAAGTTCAGACTTCTTTAGATTCGAAAACATTTTCAAAGTTCAAAGCTCAAAGCAAGCATTTAATAAATTAAGGAAAAAAGCGTTTAACCGTCTGAAAGTTTTACCGGTCACGTCCGACAGGTTTAGCGGATTCTGCAATAAGTGGATGTTTTGGATTGGATCTTGGTGGTAAGAAAGTTATCTTACTTTTATTCATTGAATGCAAGTTTTAAGTATCACAATATATATGATCATTACAGACTCAAGACAGCTCCCAATCGTGCGGACACCATCATCGCGGGCCCACAGGCGAGTGTGGCCACCAGACAGCGACTCAGGGTACACAAGGACACCGTCATCACACTAGCTTAGTTATGACGAAGGAAATCCATTATTAAAGATACAAGATGCTAACTCGACACATGAAATTGAAACTGATTCATGTTTTTCTGATTTTTCGTCAATTTTATATAACTCAGCAAAACCCTTTAAGCACAAGTGTAATGTGCATTAAGATACAAGTCATATTGAATATTGCACTATTACTTTTGACAAGCCAGGGTTTGATGAGGATTGTTATATAAAAGGAAGGAGTTTCTATAGGATATTAAGTTTCTAGTGCGCATGCGTGGTTATGGTGGTTCAGTTTTTTCTCGCTCTGCGAAAATATAGAAAAAAGTTAGATTTACAATAATCTGGATTATTATCTTTATCAAATATCAATTCATAGTGCAATTGGATTACTGAGTGGGCTTCACGTTATGTGAACTGTGTGTAGATAGCGGATTTATAGTTTTCTCTACGCCAAAGCCGCGCCCAGGTAGGCGGCCAAAATGGCGGACTTACTAACAAGACCATTGTCCGTCAAATTTTCGACGAATAATCTAAGAGGAATCAGTCATAACGACGTGTTGGCAGGTTTAGAAAAAAACTTTAAACAGAAACGAAATAAAATCAATCCAAATAAAGCAAAAAGAGTGCATTATTACACTGACTTCTACTGAAGTTAAAAACAAGTTCATTTTGGGGACGACTAACATTAAAATAGGGTAATATCTATACATGATGTTGAAAACCTGATTTCCAGCGTAACGGTGAAAGATTCACTGTACGAAATGCCGGATTCGATTATCACCGCTCACATGTCCAAGTATGGAGATATTGCGTCGGGTAGTGTTACTCGAGGAAATATCAAAGGGACAAACATCGACAACGGTAGCAGGTACTTAAAAATCATTAACTGTGTCCCTGTGTTACCGTTAAAGGACGACATAGGCCAGTTCACCATCCGAATATTCGCGGATAACAACAGAACCCCGTGTCGCCACTGCGGAGACACATCTCACCCGTATTTTTCGTGTAACAACATTCCAGGAAAACCGGACATACAAAATATTAGTTGCTGGAATTGCCATGGAAACCATCAGCGACGTGAATGTCCTCGTGATGTAGTCTGTCGTTTCTGTGGCGAGGAAGGTCATGTCCAGATGAAGTGCCCAAGAGAACTATATGGGAACTATATGGCAGACATAATTGAGGGTCGAGACTCTTTAAATTCGGAGAATTCAGACTCTTCATCGGAGGATGGTTCTTACACATCAAAGAGGCCAAACTCCAACGCCAGCGTAGATAGTAACCCGCTACCAGATTGTCGATCTACGGACAACACCGGCCCCACAACCACCACAGCTGCAGACAACCTCTTCACGCCAAGACCGGAAGTGTGCACGTCAGCGGGTCACACAGACTCCGTCAACCGCCGCAATCGGGGATGGGAACGCCCCTCCCCAGGCAACAAGAACATATTACCAGAAAACAGTCAGAGGGCGGAGCCTGGCGAAACCGGAAGTCAGTGCTCGTACACAGATCTCCTGACTCTACCAAAACTAGTGATTGGTGACTCAAACACGTGCCGACTTAACATAAAAGACGGCAATGTTTTGAACTTATCGAAATCGGGATCGAAACTAGATGAGATCGAAGGTATATTGAACAGTAGTCAAGCACCAAGCAATATATACTCAGTGGCTGTTCACTTAGGTAACAATGACCTGAAACATGATAAACGAGATACAGTTGTTAAAAATGCCATTGATGCACTCGTGTCTGTTAAAAGCAGGTGGCCTAAGGCTAGTGTAGGGTTTTCAAGCATCATACCATGACTTGGAAAAAGTTCTCCGATCAAACGTTTCAATGAAAGCGCAAAATTTGTAAACAATGCGGTCTTGCAGCATTGCATTTCCACTAGACGTTACCACTACGTCGATAATGACGAAATCTTTCAACAAAATGGGAAGTCACTGTATGATGCAAAAGACCCTTCTGGTTTTCATGTAAATAATGTCGGCGCTGAGCGTCTTTACGACAACTTAGCCGCTTTTCTGTAGATGATATGTCGGACGAGCTTGATCTCGCCACCCCAGACCAAAGAGGCTAAAAGGTCAAGACTCTCATCCGTCCTCGTCTAATGATAGGCTCACCAAGCAAGGCAAATTAGATAATACATATTAAATTTGATATTCCCTTATATTTCTAAATGGCTTATCGCATATGCCCATTGAATGTTAACGGAATACGGGATAAAATTAAGCGTGAGAAAATATTTCACTATCTTAAGTAGAAGTCTTATGATATTGTATATTTGCAAGAAACGCACTGTGCGAATGAATCCGAAGCTTCTTTATGGGGTAATTCATGGGAGGGAAATATTATTTGGAATAATGGCAGTAGCCAATCAAGAGGTGTCGAATTTTTGATTAAAAATAATATTGACCTACATATAGTTGAAAGTAGTATCTATAATGACGAGCACGGTAGAATTATATCATTAAGAGCAACTCTCTCGGAAGGCTCGTGTTATCAACTTACTAATGTATATACGTCATTTGAGTACAAAGACTATTGATGATGAAATTGAACAATGCAAAATTGTACCTTGTATTTTTACAGACCACAATACAATTGAAATTGAAATAAACACCGAAAATGTAGCTCGCGGACCGGGACTATGGATGTTCAATACAAGGTTATTAAACGACACAGAATATGTTTCTCCAATCAAACATAATAAAACGTCATATGCTAGTTGCAGTGAATGGTGGAAATTGTCCAAAATTAAAATTAGAGCTATCACTTTAGAATATTCCCAGTTAAAAAACCGCTCCAAAACAAATATTAAAAAACTAGAACAAACACTCTCGGAATTACTATCTGAAGTCCTCACTCCCGAAATAATTGAGAAAATATCAAACATTAAGCAGCTCATAGCGGACTATTATGATTCAAAGTTAGAAGCCCATAAATTACGCTCGAAAGCTAATTGAATTCAGTACAACGAAAAACGAAAACTTCTTTTTTAGTTTAGAGAAACAACGCGGCAAAAATAAACTATGGCATCACATTAAAACAGACTCGGGGACGATTAAATATGGTATAGATTCGATAGTAGAAGAACAAACAAAATACTTTTAAAAGCTATTAAATTCTGAAGGCACTGATTCCGTCTCAATGGGCAGACTTATAAACAAATTACCAACAAAACTTTCTGAATCAGACAAAGATAAACTAGAATCAAATTTAAACATAACTGAGCTTGACAACGTTATTAAAACATTTAAACGTGGGAAATCCCCCGGGGAGGATGGAATGACTGCCGAATGGTACCAATTTTTTTGGGATATTATAAGAGAAGATTTCCTGATGGTAGTTAATGAAATATGTGATAATAAAAAAACTTACTGACTCTCAATATAAAGGTATAAAGGCATTATATCATTAATTTATAAAAACGGCGATAGAGACTTGCTTAAAAATTAATGAAATATGTGATAATAAAAAACTTACTGACTCTCAATATAAAGGTATAAAGGCATTATATCATTAATTTATAAAAACGGCGATAGAGATTTGCTTAAAAATTGGCGGCCGATAACATTGCTTAACGTTGTCTATAAAATAATTTCAAAATGTCTTTCAGAGCGCCTTAAGCCGCTGCTTCCAAAACTTATTCACACCGATCAGAAAGGTTAGGTAAAAGGCAGGTATATTAGTGAGGTGAACAGATTTATACAAGATGTAATAAAATACGTCGATGAATCTAATGAAGAAGGCATTATAATCTTTCTCGATCAAACCAAAGCCTTCGACCGGGTTGAGTGGTTATGGGTGGGAAAATGCCTGAAAAAATTCAATTTTGGCGAAAATTTTAGGTCATACATCAAAATGATGCTATACGGCTCCAAAGCTGCAATAAAAACCAACGGTTTCATTTTCGAGTTGTTCAGTCTGTCTCGTTCTATTAAGCAGGGGTGCCCGATCGCCCCCTGATCTATATCCTCCAAGCGGAAACCATGGCAACTGCGATCCGCCAGGATAACAATATTGAGGGTATAAAACTTCCCTCCCGCAATACGGATAACAGAGAAGCGCGAATCAGTCAATTTGTAGATGATACTCAACTTTTTTGCAGAAATGAAAAATCTCTTCCGCATATATTTCACAATTTATCGGACTATGAAAAGGCATCCGGATCTAAACTAAATAAATCGAAAACAACCGGTCTACTTATAGGTAGATTAAAAAAACTCACCGAAGTTTAAGGACATATCGTGGACAAAATAAAGCAACGTTAAAACCCTTGGAATTCACCATGGATATAACATTAACCACAATCTTATTTATGATTCTTTCATCGCTAAAATAAAATCTTGTATTAACATTTTGAAATCACGCAACTTAACGCTGCAAGGGAAAGTATTGATAGTAAAAACGTTTGTTATATCTCAGCTTCTTTATGAAATCGAAATAAACGGTATACCGGACAAGTATTCGCAAATGATCGATAAAATTATTTCGGATTTTATATGGAAAAATAAACAACCGTTAATAAACAAAACGACTTGTCAATTACAACGCGATCAAGGCGGCTTGAACATGCCAAGTATAAGGCATTACATGTTAAATCTATTTACAGATTAATTCAATCTGAACCACAAAACTGGAACACAATAGGCAAATTTTATCTGCAATCAGAAGATGACAAATACAAAGAACACTATTTTTTATGTAAATGCTCGTCATTAAAAAACATGAGATTGTTTATCGGGAATAATCCCTTCAATATAAAGGCTATTAGTGACTGGTGTGATTTTGTCCACTTATTGACAAATCACTCAAACATGAATAAACGGCTGTTCGGAAATCATTTAATAACATTTCGCAATAATCCGTTATTTTTCTCATCCTTCACAAAGAGTAAATTAATAAATCTCGAACATATCTGGAGTACGGAACAGGGAAAATTTCTAGATGATAAAGATTTATACAGGCAATTAAAATACAAACGAAACTGGATATCAGAATGGACCACAATTAAAACGGCAGTTACAAAATGTTTACAAGCCGATAAAGCTAAACATACTACAAACATACAAATAAATATATCTGACAACATCCAACTACGCCGAAAAACAGGCAAAGATATAGACTACTACGATTTAAAATTAAAGGACATCCACCAACTGTTTAATAGTAAAACTTCAAAGTTAGGAAGTGAACGAAAATGAATAATATTTTAAATATTTCCCTTCCGTGGACCAAAATTTGGAGTTGTCTATATAAATCAAAAGCGTCATTAAAAGCAAAACAGTTGCAATTCAAAATATTACACCAAACGATTTTCATGCAGCAAAAACTTAGCCAAATGAATCATTCAGACGGACTATGTTAAATCTGCAACAATGAACTTTTTTTTTTAACTCATCTGTTATGCAAATGTAAGCACGCGCAAATCTTTTGGCAGGAAATAATTCCGATTGTCGAAAATATAGCCATAAACACATTACAAATAGAAATAACAAACCAACTATCAACAGCCTTGCTTGGACTCTTTATTTTTCCAACAAAATGCAAAATAATAAACACTATACTGTTAGAAACAAAGTGGCGTATGTGGAAAAGTAGAAACTGCATAAACTATGAACAAAAATACACAGATATTAAGCTGATATTACTGGACATTAAAATATCTACTATAGACCAATTAAAATGGTCTGACGATTACCGGTCAGTAGAACTAGTTAAAGAGTACTTTATTATTTGATGTCTCATTTTGGCTCTTTTTTCAGAATGTATGACACTTAGTCAGACATCTTAAGGACTGCTGTCATGTGTAAACTTGTATAAGTGTTTACCAGCTTTACTATTAAGCTTTAGCTGTTATTTATTTATAATTTGTTGATAAACATCCGTTGCCTTATTTTACTCATTTTGCTTTCGAGAGTAAAATAATATCTTATTTCGGATAAGAAAAACAAAAGGCACTTTTGAAGTGCATTGTACCTGCTGCTATGCTTTTACCACTTTTGCTTTCGAAGGTAAAAACATTTCAAACTCAGATTTATTAAACATATGCAATATATAGTACTGCTATTCTAAATATCTAAAGATTTTTTTAAAACTGTAACTTGATAACTGCATGCATTTTGACTATTACTGTTTTTGAATGTTGTAAGGGCCCATGGGGATTGCCCCGACCCCATGGTCCCTATTACGAGGCAAATAAAAGGGGTCCTCGAGACCTCAAAAAGAAAAAAAAAATGAAAAAAATGTTTGAATCTGTCAAAAGGTTGTGCTAATATCAAGAGTACTATTATTTTAATACAAACAATAAAACGCTATTTTAAGAGTGTGAATAATCCTACTGATCCCTTTTTTCTGCACAAACGAGGATGTTGTTGATTTTATAGATATATATATGAGAACATTGAGTTTGATGTTATGTTTGCTGAATTGAATACGCCCATCAGCTCTGATTGTTTACACAATTGAATACTAACAAAAGTTGGGGCCCAGATATGCATATAAATGAATTTTTCATTCATGGGAAATCCGTCTTGTTGTCACATCTTCTTACTTTGTTTAATAAGCTTTTTGAAATAGGGTATTTTCCAGCGGCATGGTCTGAGGGTTGTTATACCGTTGCATAAAGATGATAATATCAATGATGAGAATAACTATCGAGGAAACATTGCTGAGTATTATTAGTAATTTTTTACGAGAATATTAAACAATTAATTGACTGATTGGGCAGAAACATATAATATATATATAGTAGCACAGGTGGGATTTAGATCACGTATGGAAACTGTTGATAATATTTTCGTCCTGCATGGCATTATTGCTCATATGTTGAATCAAAGCAAACGTTTGTACTGCGCCTTTATAGATAATACAAAAGTCTTTGATTTTATAGTGAGAGACAATCTGTGCAGTGGTATAAATTGATAAAGGTTGGAATAAGGGGTAATATGTTGAATATGATTAAATCTATGTACGATTGGTCAAATCAAAGGCGAAACATAATACTGTATTGGGCGATGGATTTAATTGTACTCTTGGTGTGAGACAAGGAGAAAGTATGTCGCATTTCCTTTTTTCAATGTTTCTGAATGACAATGAATATATTTTAATATATAAAGGTTTAGATGGGATCGATGTCGGAATGTTATCCTTATTTCATAAGCAGATGATATTGTTATAATTGCAAACTCAACAAATGAGCTTCAGTTAAGTTAAGATGCTCTGCTTGAATATTGCAATAAATGGAAATAAGTTGTAAAAACCGTTAAAACAAAAATTATGATCTATAATAAGGTAGGGAGATTAAGAAATGATTTAAAGTTTTATAACAATTACGAGGAATTAGGAATCACAAATGGATTTTCATATGGTGGTGAGGTGCTTAGTAAAGGAGGATTCTTTTCCGATGCCCAAACTACATCAGCAGGCCAAGCGCTTAAAGCCATTTTTCAAATGAATAAATATCTTTATATGTTTACCTGTCTATAAGTAAAGCACAGACTTGATCTATTTGACAAGTTATTGCCCAAATTTTAAATTATGCAGGAGAAGTTGGGGTTTTTTTCCAAGGTAATGCAGTTAATAGTTCATCTTAAATTCTGCAAACGTCTACTCGGTGTCAAAAAGAAACACATAATGACTTTACATACGGAGAATTAGAAAGGCTAAGTTTTAAAACAATCAGATATATGAATATAATTAAATACTGGGTAAAACTATTGTATGCAGATAATAACAAGTACATAAAAAAGGTTTATATTATGCTTAAAATGATATGGAACGAAATGCAAATAAGCCGAATTGGTGTTCACTTACTAAAGACCTTCTTTGTAGTAAGGTTTATTTGATGCATGGATTTATGAAGATATGTTATGTTGAATTTTTTTGTCATTAGTGAAACAGCGGCTGAAAGATAATTTCATTCAGGATTGGTATGGTAGACTTAATGAATCGAGTAGAGCTCGATTTTATATTAATGCATCAAGTTGAAGACTTCAGCCATACTTCAAAATATTAAATATTACGACGATCCGTAAGCCTATGACTAAATTGCGGTTATCCTCACACAGAATAAGCATTGAAACAGGTAGATGGAATAGACCGCAATCAAAACCACTAAACGAACGTATATGTACCATTTGCAATTTATTAGAATACGAGTATCATTTTGTTTTAGAGTGCACATTGTAAACTGAACCCAGAGTTAGATATCTACCTAGGTATTATAGACAACGTCCCAGTATGCATAAAATAATGGAACTTTTTAATATCGAAAATGAAGCTATTTTGAAAAAATATAATTGTGCATATTTTGAAAGTGTTGTAAGCAGATTAGTTGCATGAACTATTTTAATCTGTGCCAAGTAAAGGTCATCTAAAGACAAATAAATATTAGCTTTCAAAACTATTCTCATGGTCAAAATTTCATTTCTGTAGCCTTAAAAAAGTCAAGGTCACCTGAGGACAAAATTGATGTTTGTTTCCAAAACTGTACAAATGGTCCAAATTTCATTGCTGTAGCTTTAAAATAAAAAGTAAGTCACAAGGGGTCGGACCCATGGGCATAATTTCATCTATTTTGCTTGACGGTCATCATATGATGCTCCACAACAGATATCAAAGGTATGAGCCTTGTGGTTTGAAACAAGAAGATTTTGAAAATATTTCTAAAAAAAAGTCACTAGGAAACTTGTGACCCCGGGGCAGTGCCAGTTTTGACCCCAGGGGCAAAATTTGAACAACCATTGTAGCGGACCACACAATCATGCCTTATTCAAAATAGCAAAGTTCTGCATATCTGGTTCACGCCGGGTAATCATTGGAGCCATAACATTTTGTTATGTGTTGAAAATGCTCCAACGCGTCTTCCGTTATATTGCAAATGATTGTAATATGGATGTAAACAGTGAGTATGGTTTCTTATTTTTCATATTTAGAAGTTTATACGAGTAAATTTAAAAACTTAGAGAATGTAGTTCCACATAGGAATGGCCATGAGTTGTTCTAAAGGTAAAAGTTCTGAATAAAAAACATTTTCCATTTTTTTTAAATTTACTCGTATAAACCTCTAAAAATGAAAAATAAGAAACCATACTCACTGTTTACATCCATATTCCACTCATGGCACTATAACGGAAGACGCGTTGGAGCATTTTTAACACATAACAAAATATTATGGCTCCAATGATTACCCGGCGTGTGGTTCAGACAAAAAGATTTTCAAACATTCCCAATTTAAGTAAACCAAACCTGTGAACTCCGGGGGATGGTAGTTATAACCCCAGGGGCATTATTTGAACAAACATTCACAACCAATTGTGTTTAGAAGGAGGCGTGAACGACAGACACTTTGGCAAATAGAGCTAAAAATGGCCTTTGGCCTTTCAACAAGAACAAGGGAAAATAAATAAAATCAACTGCAGAACCAAAAAGCCAGTTGTCTCTCTTTAATCCTAGACTAGAAGTAACATGTAAACAAGGATGACAATAGACTTCGATTATCTAGACTTGGCTCAAAATAGACTTAGCTTAAAATAGTTTTTTTTTATTTAAGGCCAATAATCTAGGCATGCATGGGCGGATCTGGCTGGTTTTCGAAAGAAACCAAGCTCTGATGGATATCTAAATACTGTACAAATCGAGATACAATCATAACTGAAGACTGTATCGTGTTCACAAGCAATTGTTTACAGATGCATGTACGGACGCACGAATGCACATACGACGTACACATTACCATCGCATAAATCCATCTGGTCTTTGGCCAGAAATGCAAAAACTAGGCATATTTATCAAGGACTGTTAGGTACTGCCTTGGAACGGTAAGTAACATTTAAATTAACTGGGGGTTTAAACCAGTTTGTGTGCACAACCTCATAAGACAAAGATAAATATTAACTATAAGTGCACCTCTCTATATCTGCATAAATATGTATTTATTATTATAATTTATTTCTATCATTTTTCATGAATTGTGTTTATTGTGTTATTGCTGCTTTTGTCGCCATTGAATATGCACATGTCGGACTGCCGATTTAATTGTTTAAAACACTAAAAATTGGAATTAACTATAACATAGAACCTAGGTACAACATTACATTTCGTACATTTCATTGTCACTCAGTTGCAAGTCATCAAAAAGGTAAGAAATTTACTGAAAAGTATCACACTACCTGCATTGCAAAACTTCTCCGGCGCGCATGTCTCTATGTTTTCCATTTGGTTGAGATTCAAGTCATGATTCCTTAAGTAAGGTGCACAATGATAGATCAAGCCCACGTCGCAGCCCATTCGCTGCGCCGCGCACTGCCAATCACACGAGCTATTGTCACCATCACAATTAAATGTCACGTTAGGGATCGATCTAAGATAGTTGCAATCTTTGATACACCGATTCTCCACGCTTAGATAATTAAAATTTCGTGCGGTTCTTACTGAATGGAGCTGAAAGAATGAAAAGTGTTTTGTAATGTTTTGTACGGAATCTTTAAAACCCTTCTATTAAAAGCAAAAAGATTTTATCCCGACAGTAAAAATGTACAATTCTGTCTTATTTTTTTCAGAGGACATATACTAAAACCAAAGGTTTCTGACTTTAGTTTAAATTGAATCATATATATCATATCATATATAATATATACATGAGGATTATTGTTTAGAAGAAAAATAGAAGGTTATGAACTTACCAAAAATACGACTAGAAAAATGGATTTGATTATTTCAAGCAGTGCACATAACTCCATCCTGAAATAAAAATAATTAACAGTTAAGATGCTTAAAGTTGGCACAAACAATAAAAGTAATAATGTATGCTTGCCGTCTAACATGTTGACTAACGCATGCCTTCACCTACACGCGCGTGCGAGCACCTGCTGAGTTTGAACCCTGAGTCTGAGTTAGAGTCTATAAACAATGTACGTGAATACGGTGAAATTCTGTTTCGAGGGTTGACAATATCAATATCAGACATGCTGCCATGGGATATTTATTTTATTTTACCGAACAAAATTAACTACATTAAAAAGTTGTACAACGTTTTTTAATTCATTCTATTAAACAAGTTCAACATGGTAAACAAAATGTTTTCTTGCTGACAGTTCCTGTTGTCTGATGTTTTGTGTACACATTGAATAGTGACGTTACTGCTTTATGTGTATAAGAGAGGCAATCACGTCATGATTTAGCTAAAATATTGAAGCATAACGTTATTAGCGTTAGCGTTATTTACCCGTATATGACGTTCAAACTATCACTGCGGTCACATGAATTGACAGCAAATTTTCGCTTGGTCACGTGTCAAAAATGTTGAAAATGTATCCGATAGTCAAAATATCTCTTTTTCGGGTAATAGAATTACAATTACCATTGTTGACAAAAGAGAGGTATACTAAATAGTGTTACATCTTGATCTCTTCTACAGGCTAGATTTATAACATAGTTTTTCTCTTTTGTTGAACTTACTCCCTAATAAAACCAAGGAAACGTGGTTTACCGAACTGTCAATACATCTCGACGTCTTAAATAACTAATCGAATCATTATGTAGTTAATTTGTAATTATTTGAGTTATCATTCCATTGTAAACTACTTGATACTTTATTTAGTTATCGACTATACATATCAGTGATCAGGCTTATGGCCTAAACATGGTCGGACAGTTCAATTTTCGATCATTTAGTAGAGCTTGACAACCCAAAACCCATTAAACAGATAACACAATTGTCAATGTATCATTTTTATAAGAACACAACTTCCAAATATCAATTTGGTTACTTATTGGTTTTATTCAGTTAACTATTCAGAAGCTCACTTATGTGCAATGTCTAGTATGGATGCATTTAACACTAAGAAAGTTAGCTTTGAAGTGATAAGCCGGGCTGCTGGCAGCCTGCTAGTTTAACCGTTTCGAAGAAACCAAATAAACAATAACTGTTACTTAAACGGCTAGTTTGAACACCTTGCCTGAACCAAATTTATAAAATGCTACCTTCTTTTAACTATCATAATGTAGTAAAATGATATGTCAACCTATGCTTTAGCATGCGACAACATTTGAACAGCACTGTGTGCTGTGCACGCTTTAAGCTGCACTCACATTTGACATTTTATTTTTTGTCTTGGAATGAGTCAATTTTTGCTGGAAACCTGTGATACAAGACTGCTGATAAAATATAATATCGCAGTAGTTCATATTCATGTTCAAATATTGATAAAAGCGTAGCTAACGCTTTAAGAAAATACGAAAATTTTTGCGGGTTTCCATACAATTCAGGTCTGTTCTGTTGCGAGATATCTTATATGACTTAAATGAAGGCATTGATGCTAGAATAAGCTGATTCTGAGTCTAAAACTAAAAACAATTAAAAAACTGTAAATTTGTGAGAGTGCAGCTTTAACCAACGAAAGGTTTATTAAAGAGCTCTATATATATATCACAGATATCTACTATCAATTAGTTCTGCTTAATATCTATCTGCATGTTAGTAGTCCTACAAAAGACAGTCTTTAAGTCAATAACATATTAATGTATGGGAATCAAGCTGTGAAAGTTGTACTTTTGCCAAATAAGACACACAGGTTATCACCTTACAACCAGGTACATATTTGTAAATAGTATTTCACGTCGAATAAGTTTAACAGGTACACTAGAGTAAGGGTAGGATAGGTCTGAGGTGACATGTGTTTTAATACAGTCGGCAGGATAAGACATAGAGTTGTTAAAGGGGTAAGCTATAGATTTCACACATGAATAATGCACACATAAGAAATGTATTAATTTCAAAATCATAAGATTTGTGACAAGATAAGAATGTAAGCCTTTGTCAATGGGTTTTCAACGTATCGATAGGTAGCAACACATTCCCTAGTTAAAAGAGTCGACAAGTATCGCTCATATTTTTCACACAAATCATCTTTTAATGATTATTAAAGTCAAATAATATAAACAAACGAAACTATTTTAGTTTTTTGTGCATCCAGTGCACCGAGTTTTCGTTGTTTAATGATATACTGGAATACAGTAGGTCAACAATAAACGTAGTTGATAAGTCAGACCATCCCGAAAAATAACTGCATCATATCTTTGAAAAGATTTTGCATTAGGTTTTATTGATTAATTGTCACCCCAAACAGTACGATTTTTTATATTACTTTACATTGTTTTTGTATGTTTTTTTCACAAATGATTTATCAGTGCTCTGTGTGTACTATGCTCCTGCATATAACTTCAATATTACTTCCTTTTTCGTGTCTCATATTATTGTTTTTCGCAATTTCCATAGTTTCTGTCCTATTAACGTTCACGATTTCCAACATCTTTGCTAACGCATTTCAGAAACGGCTGTAGCGTAATTGGTTGATTTACATCATCACGTGATGTTACCAAAGTTTTCTATAAAAAGTAAATAATCATCAGTTTTGGTCCAGAAACAAGAGCGAGTCCCTTTAAGACCTACAACAAGTAATTCAGAGTTTTAAACGTCAGTTTAAAAACAATCGAATTTTAAAATAGTGCGTTATGTATAAAGCAGAACCGCATTATGGCAAATGCCCATGTACTTCTTTAAACACCTATGACAGGCTATTATAGATACCGGAAATTCACAGTAATTAAACGGAGTTGACGGTGCTTATTAATAGGTTTCATGTTCAAGCTCACTGCCGGTTTCAAACCGATTATTGGCATGTGAATGTATTTCGTATAATTGTCGGCTTAGATATATCTAGATTTTAATTTAGGGAAGGCTTGTCTACTTTTATGAATCACAAGAAAGCTACGCAAATCTTACAAAACAATCAGTAAAGGAACAGAACAGAAAAGAAGACTTATGGAAGAAAGCATCTCGTCAAACAAATATATACAAGAAAACACAATTTTCCTGCGTGTAATCATCGTTTCAAGGTTGCCAATAGCAATAACAGCTTAAGAAATAGTATATATTATTGTTTCTTTGGATTTAATATTGGACTTCAAACGTTCAAGCCCATTAACAACTCCAAATAAATGATTACGTATATAATGGTTGTAATCCGTTTTGCTAACTGACAAGACGAACGTCTCTTTGAAACGAACGCTTAAACATGTACGCGTAAAAATGAAATAATATGAATACATGTTTGTATGTTTCGCCATTTTAATATGTTTACTGGTTGACACATTGTTTTCTTCTTTGTTTATTAAGCTGAATTTGTTGTCGTTCATTTTGAAATTTTACTTTATCTCATTAAAAAATATGTTTTTCTTTTCTTTCTTAAGAGAGTTAGGTAATTGCTCACTATTTATGCATAGCAGTCATGGTCGTGTAAAACATGGTCGTCATAATTGATGTTGAACACTGTTTAAACCGTTAAAGACTACTCCGATTTCTACCATTCTTAAAGAGTAACAGTTCCGAATTATTTGGTAATTCACTAACGAACGAGTGATGTCATCAGACAGCAAAGCGCTTGCTTTTCTTGTATACATGCATAGTATTAAAACTCAGGTTAGGAGAAAAACGAATTTTAAAATATTGGGAAGTCTGAGCAAACAATATTTACCCTTGACAGTACTTAAGTTATGGAAGTGTTTTGCTTACGGACAAACTACTATTAGTTGGTTTTAAATTAAGTGTGACCGGCCAATACATTACGTGTTTCAACCAATAAGGGTGTCATGCAAACGTCAATCAATGTGGAATTTAAAAGTCAATATTTGAAAATTATTTCCATTCCGTTGGTTAAAACTGATTTCAACCCTTATAGAATTATTTAGCAAATGCAATTCACGAATAAGAACAAGATATGATATTTGTATAGATACGGTTGTTTGTCGCGCATGCGTACCTTTAAACTTTATCATTATTTTAACCAGTTAAAAATAATGATAATTGATTTTTGAAAATTCAACCGTTAAAAAATAACGTCAGAAAAGAATAAAAATATGGTACTTTGAACATTTTTCAGGCGGCCATTATTTTATATTTAAAAATACCCATGCTACAATTTAAAGCTCATGTTGACAGCATAAAGATTAAGTATGTGTACGCAAAAACCTACAAAAAACTGTTCAATAGCTTAAGCGAGAATCAGGAACATTCAAAATCGTAAAATATTTGTCACACAATCACGCTACAAAACTGAATTGGTTTAAGTAATGAAACGACTAGGTACACTAAATATCTACGCAATATTAGCACAGTTGTTAATAAAGCATGTGAATTTAATCGCTTTGAGACGTGATAGTATTTAAACTATTGGTTATATATGTACGCGCTGGGTGTATGCCGTAAGTAAAATATGGGATGGGTCATGTAATGAAAACAATCTGTTTTCTATTAGAATTTAACATTTTGTAACAGCAAAGTTATACTTCTTTTTGACAATGTATTGGATACTCGTCTTAGTTTTCATCTAACCTATAAACTTTATTATTATTTACCAAAACGTTAACGCTTAAAACTGTTTAATATCGAATTAAAATAACTTTTGATTGAAATCTTCACATTATACCCAATACGATACATAAAAATGCCGTCAAAAGGCATGTTTTTTTTAGAGTAAGATAAAATCATACCGGTCTGGTGTATTCTTCCATTTAAAAAGAGTATATTCCTTTCAGTGTCTCAAATTCCTTATATAAATATGTTAATATTAATCAAATCCAATACCCTTTCAATATTTTGCACTAGTACATATATATAAATTGTACTTGGGAAATTCGTAAGATGGGATCCCATGGCACACCTTCTATCTATCGTCAATTTGAATAGCTATTGTGTACTGCCATATCCTGTTCTCACTTCACAAAATTATATTCTTTAATCCATTATCAGTGCGTGACTTAAGCGAGTTTTCTCCCCTAAAATATAAGCTCGATTAATTGCGCAAACCCGTTTATGGACGAAAAGAAAGGACTTCACAAGGGAGTTGGACAATAATTTGAATGCTGTAAGAACTGACTGTCGATTAAAAAACTTTGGCATGGGGATTTAAAAAACTTGGTTGAATTGCAATGCCTACACCTCTTATCCACGATCATCGTTTAAGAATGCCCCTTGTTCAATGGGAACAAACAAAATAGATGGCGTCTTAATGATAAAGGATCATAGGAAATACATACGAATTAAATGGAACAAATTAAGATGCTAGTAGCACACATGTCTTTACACTGATAGGTATTGTAACAATTGTGATGCCATGAAGGAAAAAATATACATCTGGGTGACGTTTCAAAAAAGGATTTCAGTCGTTAATTCAATTACCTTTAATCTGTATGAATGTCACAAATGGCAATACATCGATATATTTTTATTTCCTCAACTTTGTGTTCCTTTTTAATGTTTGCTTAAGTTCATTTCATTGAAATATGTACCTAGATAATGAAACGATGACGCTAAGGTAATTTAAAATCATTATTGGAACGGGCACGGCAGTTTATTACAGTTTTAGAGTACTTCATAATGTTTTCTGCAAATAAAAAAGATTGTCTCGAACTAGCTTGTCAATATACTGGACATACCAAGACTGTTTCAAATTGAAAAGTATAATATCTGATGGGATTGAAAGGGTATTGGTAGTATGATATGGTACCTGATATGTTTCTGTTATATACTCCTAAATATAGGTTAAGGACCACAAACTAAATAGTATGTTTTTAAATTTTGCAAATGATACTTCAGACCCTCTTATAAAGTGAGTTGTTTAAAAGCTCGCGCATGTGCACTGTCTACGATAAGAGCATCATCGAGGCATTTCTTGCAGAACACTTAAACAGTTAGCATTTATTTGTGGTCCTCTAAACGATAAGTCGGCACAAGTGTTTGCCCGGACATTCGTTTGGCGGAAGTCGCTTTGACATGTCCTACCCAATGTTTTTTTTTGTGAAAAATGATCATGTTTCAAATTAATTTTGGTTCTCAAAAATCTTTTTTGACTTATTTTTAAGCACTTGGTGTGGCCATATGGTGGGTCATGTAAACAAAACTGCCACCTTTGGGGTTGCCGGCTTAATTTTTTAAAACACCGAAAAATGGAAACTAACTATTACATAGAAACTAGGTTCAGTTTAACATTTCAACATTTCATAGTCACTCGGTTGCAAGTCATCAAAGAGGTAAAAGAAAATCCCACTACCTGCATTGCGAAACTCCTCAGGCCCATATGTCTCTTTATATTCAAACTGGTTGAGATTCAAGTCATTATTTGTTAATTTGTGTGCACAGTGGTAGAACAATCCTATATCGCAGCCCATTCGCTACGCCGCGCACTGCCAATCACACGACCTCTTGTCACCATCAAAATGAAACGTCACGTTTTGGACCTTGCTTGGATAGTTGCAATATTCGATATACCGTTCTTCCACGCTTGGTTAATTAAATTAATTTCTCTCTTGATTCTTACTGTATGGAGCTGAAATAAATAAAAGTACTAGCATTATATTTGATCGCTTTAAAACACAAATGTTATCATACTGTTCATGTTTTATGGTATGTTTCGAATGGGTTATCTTTAAACCCCTTGTATTAAAAAAATTAGATTTTACTCAAACAAAATGTACAATTCGGTCTTATTTTTACAGAGGACAGACTAGAACCAATGGTTTCTGACTTTGTTTAAATGGAAGCATATATACATATATATGAAGAAAATCAATAGAGATTAATATACTTAAAGTTGACTCAAACAATAATAGTAATAATGTATGCTGCAGTCATGTTGACTATCGCATGCCTTCACCCCTTCACGCGCGTGCAATAAATGCAATGAAATTAATGTTTCTTATATCAATTCATGGCATCTTCTACATGTCTATTCCTTTTGTTGAGCAAAGTTATCATCGGTATTGTTTTAGCCTTGTTAGGGATATATTACATATTTTTTCTCTTTCCTTGAACCTTTTCCCCAATAATACCAAGGGAATGTGGATTACCAAACTGGCAATACTTCTCAACCTCTTCTATAACTAATCGAATTATTATGTAGTTTAATTTGTAATTATTTGAGTTATCGTACCATTGCACACTACCAGAAATATTATGTTATTATTAACACTTCATATTAGTGTTCAGGCTTATTGCAGCGCCTATAGATGTTCGGGCAGATCAATATTCAATCATTTAGTAGAGCTTGAAAACCAAAAACCCAGATTACAGAACCTCTTCATTTTTATAAGAACACAACTTTAAAATATATATGTGGTCACTCATTGCTTTTATTGAGTAAGCTATTTAGAAGCCCATTCATGTGCAATGTCTAGTATGAAGGCATTTGTGGGTCATTCATCACTAAACACTTAGAAAGTCAGCTTCGAAATGATAAGCCGGGCTGCTGTCGGCCTGCGAGTTTTGCCGTTTCGAAGAAACCAAAAAAGCAATAACTGTTACTAAAAAGGTCAGTTTGTAAGCCTTGCCTGAACCGAATTTGTAGAATGCTAGCTTCTTTACGGGTATCATAATGCAGGAAAGGGATTAGTAAACCTATGTTTTAGCATGATACAACATGTAAAAAGAACAGTGATCTGAGCACTCTTAAGCAGCGTTATGTTGTCTGAAGTGGGCCCTGAATAGTTAAAAGTATTTAAATATGCATACTTATTTTGCTTGTCGCATATGGTTATACAGTTAACGTGGTCTTTCTCAAAATCGACGATGATGATCGATTGACAGAGTACAGCTTACTGTATATACCTATACTCGTATGCCTTTCTTGAACGTAATTTAAACAGTAAATACCAACTCACTTACACTCACCATGGCGGTTAATACTCCTATTTTATGTCTGACACATAAATACTCAGAAAGTAGATTGCAATGCCAACCACAATTTAATAGCAGATATTCAAGCATTAGTTAGCACCGACAAACCCTTGTCCAACTCAAGCGATGCGCGTTTTTGGTTCAATTTTATTCTAAACAAACCCACTTTCAAAATACCTTATCTGACAGAAAAACATGATATACTCTTTCATCATATAACTAGCATATTTAAGATACTTTAATATCAGTGATCCAAATCATGTATTTATGAGAGAGTTGTAAACAAACACACTTTGAAAAGGTAATATTAAACATAGCAGCAATAAAAATAGTGACAATAATTGGTTACATTATCTGATTGTTTGCATGACCTTTAAAATTATACCTCTTCATTTTTGTACAATTCGCATCATATCTTGAATCAAAAACTGTTCATCGTGACTAATTACGCAATATTATAACCGCTGCAGAAGAACAAATTTAACAAAACAGAACGCCTATTGAAAATAACAATCGATTTAATGAGGAATACGTAACCAAAAATCTGATACACGTAAGTGGGGCACAGTTTAGATAAAAAAGCAAATTTACATGTATTATTTTGTTGACGATTAATTAATTAAATAAAAACATTATAAAGGCTCTTTACTTCTGTACACAAAATTTATGCCTGTTTTGTTTTGATCATTAAAGTCAAATTGATCATACTGCATGAAATAAAAAATAAAATAAATTGTCATTTGAATTCGTCTCACGTTAAAACAATATTTTTACCTTAAAATACATCATCTTTCATATACTACTAATATAGCTTAAAGTTATGAGCAAAGTGTTTATTATCAATTTTATGTCTCTTTAATTTGCGCATTAGTTAACTGCAACTAACCGCCAACGGAATCGAAACTTCAAATATGTTATGCACCAGTCAATTGTAACCACGCCCACCCCCAGGTCCGGGGAATGGCGGTGACTTTGACATTCGGTCCAGCCGAGCCCGCGTAAACGAGGGGACGAAATGCTGGTAAAATTCCCGCCAAATGCCTCGCACCACAGGGACCCTAGGTAAGGCCCACTCACCGCTGTTTTTGACGCGACGACTAATCCATCGGATGAATCTGGCACTGCGGGGCAACCTGGAAGTTAAAAAACGGCCCATTTCCCCATTTATCCCCGGTACACCCCGGACCTGGGGGGATGGGGGGAGGGGGTTGCATGTAGGCGTGATTGCAATTGACTGGTACACTATAAACCTATCATTTTGAGACAATATTCATTTATAGCACCTCTTTACAAGCCTATTATTGGTGGGTCACTGGAGACTACTTGTATTTATTTTGGACATCACAAACATTCAATTATACCCCTTGATATGATGGTATGTGGTTGGGTTGACTAACGATGAATAATACCGGTGAGTGAAAGTATTCACTGTCTCGTCTGCATGATAACGTGTTTATTGATCTATTTCGGTGATTATATTTTCATCCCTGATCATTTACATACTTCAAACGTCGAGGTGAGATTTAGGACCTAAAACTTATGCTAATTTACGAATCAACAGAACAAAAGCATACTCACTCTTCAAGTAAGATCAAATCAAATCAAGTTAATTTTGTATTTCACGGCAACCGTCCCATGATACAAAACATACGATATATACATTCTACATTAATGTCATGTGAAAGATGACTATCTTAACAATATTTACCTATAACGATAAGTGATTGTGCATAATTGAATGCATAAACTGGCATGATTTTATTAATTTGTTATCCAAATCATGACAGACATTGTAAACATTTCAATGGATATCTTGAAATGCAAACTTCGCCTGATAACCCACAAGAATCCAAACTCAAATTTAAATGACGTACCCCAAACTCAGAAGCCCAGGTTCACCTCCCTTTATCATCTAGCCGTTTTAACATTAAAAATGCACTCCAAAATAAAAGTTACCACAATTAGTACAATTGTTTTAATATACCAAAAAGGATGAATAAATGTCGAAAACAATGGTTTTTGACTTTCGGCTGCGACAGTCTTTAGAGAGCGGTATTTCAGAAACGCGACTAGTCACCTGACACGACATATTGGACATGAACATATTAATATACACCACCTGCGTAGCAACAGAACTACTTACGTGGATGTAGGGTGTCAAGTACTTGCTTATGTGTTTTTAACGCCTTATTGCATTTTCTCATAACAAAACATTGCGTGTTACTCTAAGTATAGTTGTACTTGCAATTTGATGAGTTTTATTGAACAAAGTAATAAAAATATAGCATTTACATACGAAGTCATTTTACCCTAAAACAAATAGTAAGCTACGCCACATGTTTGCATGAGACGTCACACATATCCCGGCATTTAAGACTTACCCGGCAAAGAAATATTTTATGAATGAAAGCTATAAAGAAATAAATCATACGCGGTTAAAGAGTTCATGTCATGTATTAATTTGTTTAATAGCTTTTATGTTTCAAATGATTTTTTCAGCAGCAATCGAACTTTTGTATTTGTTTGAGTTAGTTATTCGGATTATAACTGGATCACAGTGTGTTACCGTTATGCCTATTTTTATTTTGTACTCTAGGGTGAAGTTCTTAAAGTCATACAATATGGCGGCGATTATGCGGAAATGAAATTGAATATTACTTCGAACACGTTCCTCTACAAAATAACCAACCTTTTTTTCGTGTTATTGCCTTAACATCAGTCGAAGCAAAAGTGGCATCAATGTATGCGTCTAAAATGTTAAATGTAGATGCAGACAATTCAGAAATGAGCTGCCAGAAAGTGATCGATTTCGGACACGAAGGTACATCTAGCTGATCTACATATCTAAGTCCAAATATTTGTACGTTGACAGACTTTTTTACGATTAAAAAAATGATATGGCAAATCCTACACCACAACGTCTTCATGTTATTTTCAAGTCAGAGTTGATTATTCAATAAAATTATTTTGCATTTCTAATTGTTGTTTAACCTGAAACGTCTCAACCATCAAAAAAGAACATATGTGCTTCAATAGTCTAAAAATTGGACGTGTTATATGGGATTCTTCCAATCCTTTACGTCGTATTGGATTGTGCAAAGTAGGGTGGAGGTTGAAAGATAATGAAATTGTAGTTAGATAAGTATTACATGTTTGAAATAGATATTAAAGGTTTTATTCGTATTTTAGTTTTTATCATGCAAGTGCAAAGATTTTTTTCACAAAACAAGCATTTAATGCATTTAAACACAACCCCGTTTACCTACCATATCAACTCGACCATCTCGGGTAAACTTTGAGATAGACCAGTCACCATGTATATATAATCGTAACAACTCGGCTATGGCCAAAAGGCTCCGATTGTTGTAAACCTATGCACCGCAGCCTTGCAGGTACTCTTCATGAATAACAGTTTGTATCATTTTGTTTTGACAGTATGGAATAAAGAAAAACACTCATCAAACTCATAATAATTCGTCGGATTTTATTTTTGTGTACATTTATTTTATATCATTATCTGATAATATTTTTTGTTTTAATGACATTTTATAGATGCTATAATCCGGTCTCCTGATTGGAAAAACGACCCACTTTTGGTACAAAAACAATTGTACGTAAAGGACGTGCCATTTTCAAAATTTATAATTTATACAAACCCTTAAAAACAAAGATATTTCCTAAATTCAATAAAAAAATAATTGAATATTGATGGAGAGTTCAGTTAAAATATAATCTCTTTTTTGCAGGTTTTGCAGTGAAATTTGCACCAGTGTGTTTCTGTGGTGATAAAGAGATAGTGTCCAGCAATGAGGACCCAACTCAAGATCTGACCTTGTATGAATAACTGTGTGGGAAAATGCATTTTAAAGACATTGGCTTCAACAGACCCCAATGAAATGAAGGCATGTAATTGCTTACTGAAACTGTTATAAGCGACGTCAAATAGCATATATTGAAGCATTTCTAACATATTGAATATGCATTTAACTGATTGATTGCGGTTCAAACTTGGGCGACTAGAATTAAGAATCGAATACATGAATAAGTAGGGCCAATATATTTGCGCTTATTATAATCACATTTATCCTTTTTCATCTACCTTAAAGAGTGTAAATGTATGAAATCATTTGATCACGTTTCATTTGAAAGACCTTTGCTTGCTTCAGTTACATCACCGACAGTCTTGCAGCGCTTTCAGCGCCTTGATTATGAAGGATACTGTGTTTATCTGGAAAGAAAGGTGCAGAAAACATGGTATTGTTGCTTATGGGACACAGGAGTTTACAGTAAATATTTTAGCACTGAACAATCATTTAATATGTTTACGTTTACACACCCATATTCTTGTGGAATTCTTAACCATATCCGTTCTAATGTGTGGCGCCATTGGCACATCGACGATGAATATTGGAATTACTGCAATTAATGTGTTGTTGTTGTTTTTCATAATTTACACGCCAAATAAGCAATTTACAAATACATAAATGCACAAACAAGGCAGGTTACCACTACAGCTCTATGAATCAATTGTGATATAATATATTTTGAATTAAACCGAACTATTTAGAGAATTCCCAACCAGCAAGAGTTTCTTCTGTAACTAAGAACGGCATATCGTGCTATATAGTTGTGCAGCTAAACACTGGATATATACGGAATCTAAACAGCACGACCGGATATCAAGGCTGGGCTCCATTTACCGTTAAGATTTCTAATATAAAATAAATATAAGAAGCACAACTTAGTAGGAAAATTAAATGCCGCCAAAATGCCATTTTTTGACAGGTGTTGCTTTTTCAAAGGCTAAAGAACAAGGAGGGCAATTTTAACGCCTTCCCGGCGTCAAGAAGAAAACTTGCTTTAATCAAGTAGTGCAGCAATACAGCAATTCAATATTGAAGACACATCCTAAAACGCGAATTAATGTGATCAATCAGGTGAACGGATCGTCCTTATTTACAGTGATAAAACAAAAATATATATCATTAAGACAATATAAACGTGTTTATTAATTATACGATAAGCCATTTAACTGAGGGGACTCTTCCGGAGATAACCACACAATAGCGAGCAGCAACCAAACATTAACCGAAAAAGAACTTTTGACGTGACAGCTGTAATTGGGCGCATTTTTTCACAACGTTCTACATACCTTTTTATATAAATCGTCAAATAAGCTAACTAACATATTTCCCCGATCGAGGCAAAAATAGGGACAGTGGGAGCCATGCATATCTCTGCCAGATTCAACAAATTATAAGATGATTTAAAATAGGCAAGTTAAATCCGACATTCATGCCAGTAATTCACCATGTTTCTCGATTGTTATATTAAAGTTTGGCTATGGGTTCGTATTTTAAATTAGCCAACCAAACTTTACAGAGGAAAATTACTGCCAGTTACCATTTACAATTTTTATGTACATTCTATTCTCAGGCGAAAAACACATCAATTGGATGTTTAGGTCATTTTTACCTTTCTTATGTTCATTTATTACGTAGTTTTGGATTGTCTATAAGGGCTCAGGTATAAAAATCAAACGTTCTAGGCACCAGATGATACAATTGCAAGAAAATAAGATAATTGTCAAAAACATACATTAAAAGGACATTGTTGTATATTGAATCGTACTAACTGATGTATCACATCTCTTATAACACATTTTTGTTTCGCAGTTTTTGCGATCATCCAATTTGAAATTTACTAATCAATGGTTTTCTACCGCGTAAATCGCAGTAAGTTTAAAAACAGCGTCGGTATATTTAGGTTAACTCGATACGATACGATAGGTTTATTGCGTAAAACAGTATACAATGTTCACAGATATATATTAACAAGGGAAACCGGTATGCGCCATTTTAAACGGGGACATACATATAAGACAGCAACATGATTGTTACGTTTATTATTTGAATCATGTAAAATGACGTATCATCGGCCTCCTAGATCGCATTGCCAATTCTAGGCTTGTTTTGGGGAAATACTGTATCTGCCGATTTTTAGACCATCTCGTGTCTAACCCCTTTAACGATACAAAAGATACATGTTCTATAGACAAGTTAAAGTGTATTCCATTCATTTTTAGGGCCTCTAGGAGCACCGTTATGGAGTGAATATTACCATTTTGGACGATATTGAATCATGTTAATTTATCCACTACATTTGTATGTAAAAGTGATACTTATATTATTTGACTGATTGAATGAAAATTTGGAACCAAATATAATATGTTAATAAACACCCCGCAGCTAATGTTACAAATACAACTAAATGTATTCAAAATTCATAAAAGTTCCTTCTCTGCACAAACGTGTCAACTTCAGTTGAAATGTTCATTTTAGACTTGTGCATAGTAAATCATAATACAAAGAATACAACACAACATCACATTATATAAATAAATTAACTCTCACGGGTCAGGTACAAACAAACATACAACACGCATTGCATGTGACATGTGAAATTAATATAATGCTCATCAATCATATTTCCAAAAACACATGAAAAGGAAAAACTAATTGGTGAGAGTAAATTTAAAATATCTGGAAAATGATATAAGGTTTTTAATGTAACGTATTTACGAGTATTGTAGTGAGTAAGACGTCTGTCACTTACAAGGGGTTTTAAATTATCACAGTGAATAGCAAGTTCTAAGATGATAATTTTGCTGAAAGTAAATCACACGGAGATAAAATGAACCAATGTGAATGCACACTTTAATTCTCACCAGAATTAATCACTCTGTATTATACAAAAACTTATGTATGTATTCTATGAAATAGCTTACTCACACAACTTACAAGCATTTATCACCAAGAATAAAATAAAATGTTCCGTTACAATGAACAATTACACGATTAAAGAATAACAAATTGAATTCAACTTGACTCATTATAAATTCATGTTTAGGCGAAACAGCACTTCATGACTGTAAAATAAAGTCATAAAATCAAGTTTTATATGCATTAATCTAAGTTGGGGAAAGCCTTATTCCCGGCAAGTCCTTTATTAGCGCACATTTAATAAAAATAAGCACACAGCCGTATCTACATGTAACATACAATTATTTTCAAAACAAAATTCATCTTTAAAATCAATAAGATATACCAAAATTACTTCAACCATTCATTTCAAGTAAAAAAAGACATTCGATTTTTACCGGTTGATAAAACGACACAATTGACATTGTATGAATGAAAACTTAATATAGTTGACTACTACACTTGTTTCAGAAAATATCTGTAGATTTGCATATAGTTATTGAGCAAGATTGTTAGTGAATATGATTATAAAGTGAAAACAATTTTCAAGCTAAGATGCCAAACATTATAACAAAAACTTAGAATGGATGTTATGTTTGTACCACATTGTAAAACATAATGGTAATTTTATGTTCATCCCAATAAAATTGATGATTGTTGTTTTTAACAATGATTTCTAATTGGATCATTCAGTATTTGGAAGAAATTATTCGTTGAAAAGAAATTTCTTCTTCAAAGGATAAAACTACAACTTGGAGCAGTTTATTTGGTAAAATTGATATGTTAATTTATTTAAGTTATTGCCTTGTAATTCTTCAACAAACGTTCACTTTCAGACGCTTTGGTATCAGTTTCACTCTTAGCACGTTCGGAGGCCTGACGGAGTCCATGAACATCAACATTTACAATATGTATCATTTAGCCTTTTTACCATATTGACTAGTACCCAATTCATTTTATTATTCATAGCTTGTACTTTTTTTCTCCTTCGTTTCATCGTATCCGCTTTTTGTACAATGTGTCTCTTGACCATTTGTTCTCGTATGTTCCATTGTTTCATCGTCTCCCTTTCGGCAAAGTGTCGCTCCATGTGTATAGAGAACGGAATTAGGTGGCAAAGGGTTGTTCTTTGACGAAAGCGTTTTTGCTGGGATTTTGCCTTCAAGTACAGGCCCGTAAAGTGCTTTGTCATCCTCTGAAGTACAAATGAAAACAAAAAAAAACTTTGAATACTCTTAAACATGTCTAAGTTGTTATCAACTTTAAGACAAAGTATACTATTTAAAATAATACTATTTAAATTTAAGAGACAAGCTCAGTAACCAAGCATTAAACACAGACCCTGTTAAAAATCTCAAGGCCTAACATACACTGAACGAAAGATACAACGGACGATCAACACATACAGAGCACACAATTATCAAAACAGGTTGGATCACTGTCTTGGTACGGTCAACGTAACAGATATATTAGTTTGTAAATTGTGGATGACTTTATCTTTGTTATTTTTTATGGCGTGATATTAATATAATGTTTGGAATGACTGTCACTTCAATGGTCTGACAACCGTTATAGATTTTTCGAATATGAGTTTCTTTTAATGAAAATGATATTCAGTCAACAACTCAACCTTGATTGTCACAAGGGCATAATTCACAACCATCACCTGCCACAGCAATACCATTAACTCCATCAATGGGCGATTGACAGGAGCCGGGGTTCATAACAGCGTTTTCATCTCTTTCCTGTGTTAAAAAAATCTTTATCAAACAGATTTATCAAGCTAGTGTGTCAAGTTATTCAATTAGTCATCTATTAAATGCCAAGCATTTGTTCATGAGCAATAATGTTTTTTTAAGTATTCTAAAGAAAAAAATACCAAAGACGAACCGAACATAACATTACCTCAATCATAACGGCAGTTGTGTTGCCAGATGATTCTAGAGGATGATTTTCTTCATATCCTGAAATGTCATTTAAGTTTTTGCTGGTATTAATTTACTGTGAGTATCATACTTAAAGACAAGATCCTCTTCTTTGTTGAAGAGTGCGTTCAAATCTAGAGGAAGGTGCACAATAAGAAATGTCTGGTTAATCAAACGATCACGTTTGGGATGATATTCGTACATTTTCCTGTCATGATGTAAGTTTGGAAATCTTTAACAACATGCGAGTTGATATTCTTATACTAAACCTGTACCTGAAAGCAAAGGTGTTTCGAAATCACATTGATTTTCGATTTCCTGATCACTTTTCAATAATGTCTGGCCGAATAAAAAGGAGAAATTTGCTTCCTCGATGTCTTGTGGTGAAGTTTCTGTAGGATCCTTTTATAATGAAAATTATGAAAATATAAATACTTTTATTATAAATTATTTGTTTGATCATACATAATGCTTGGAAGGATTAAGCAAATTAGTTATTTTAGCCTAATTAAACTATTCACTGAAAGGCTTTTCTTCGCAGTTATATTATCATGAACGACATGGATGTGTGTTGCTTGTTTAAACCGCATCATGGGTATCAAATGTTATTATATTTCAGAAGATTTTTAAAAGTAATTTCAACTGACAAGCCTCATTTCTGTAACGAACTTTCTAACAGTTTTCCATAAAAGATTGAAATACTTAGTATTGAGCCTGGTAAATTTAATTTCCACATGAGATATTAAAATACTATATAAGCACTATATGAACAACACTTTCGGAATAATTTTACCAACAGACAAATAATCTAGGACGAGTTTCCTCTTATAGACTAAAACGAATGTTCCAGAACATACATCACAAATTCTGCAGAACTTTCTCCCAAATTATATAAGAATCTTGTTTATTTTAAAACTTTAATACGGCATATATAAAAGGTTCTAATCAAATCAAAGCATTTTAACTTAGAGCATTCTGCAAATACCATAGGGGCGGGGGAACATAGTAAACTTCTATTATTCTTGGTCACCAACAATGAACATAGGTAATTAAATAATGAAGAACTTAATTTAAAAAAACTAAAAAAACAAAATGTATCAAGTTTTATTAAATTATCTTAGACGGCAATTGAGCCATTACCAGTCTATTGAACCGATTATAAGACAGTTTCTATATATCTAAACCTGCTCTGTATCGGAGACATTTACTTAACATTTGGCTTATTGTGAAGACCGCTGGGACGTGTAAGCTGATCTGCATCAAACTCAGGTACGACCTGTACTTTCTTCGTCATTGACAACAAGACTGTTTTATTCGTGTCAGAAAATGTTATGTCATATTTCAGTAAATGCTCAATTTTAAGCATGTTGTAAGTCCCTGCATACTAGTAGGGTATTTATGTGTACAGATATGTATACAAGTAATCCTTGGACACCTTGCGTAGAAAAAGGATGTTTTCAAGATACGAAATAATGCTTGATATCAAAAAGCAAAACGTATAATAAAAAAAGAACATTACACAAATCCTCTTAATGGTCGATGATATGAATACAACCTGATAGGTCGAGGCAAGAAGTCATCGCTTTCGAACAGCATTTCGAATAAGACTTGGTCGATATAGGATATATTATCCCTTTTCAATATATAAATTCAATGGACTCTACAAAGACAAGTAGCTGTACATTAAACCGAAATCCTGTTTGAGGATCAAGGCAAAACAAAGACCAAACTGGAGGCAAAACGCTGGCAAACCACAAACATTCAACTTCTTTCTAAATATATTCATTGGTAAAAGTTGGTGTAACTTTATATATCAAAATAAAACATATAAAGCCTTATTGGAGGCCACTAAAATTGTGAACATTTCTGTGTCCGGTGAATGTCATCCTTTGGAATGGATGGATTGTTGCATGCAATTTCCGGTAATAGGGTACAGTGGAGTCCGATTAAAGATGCATTGTCGAGAGTAACCGCTATGGCTCAAAAGTTTAAATATGTCAATGTTTTATTAACTTTTCATGTCAAAAATAAGTTGAGCAGCAACATTTTAGAACTTATTTGCATACAAGTAAAGTTTAACAGACACACATACCGAACCAGTTTGGACATTTGAGTTATCGCCTGTCACTTTCACTTGATCTCTTGCTATGTGGGTGACCGTCTTGTTGATAGTTTTTCTATTGTCATTAAATATTATGCTTGCATCTGAAAAGTCAGTAAAGACAACATGAATGACCAATTAAAACATTTGTGTAATTCGCTTAAGCTTTTAAATAATCTTAAGGAATCATAGCTGAACTTTTAATTCAACGTGATTGTTTTCATGGCTCTAAGTTCCGGGCCAAATAGCAGGTTGGAATTATTTTTATTTTTTATTTCAAAAATAATACTGGCATTGGAAACGAGGCTAGAGTGAAATGAAGGATATTCTCACGTTATATATGTTCGATTAACCAAAGGAACCATCCCAGTAGCCTTTAATCTAACATATATAATGTTTAAGGTAGTATTTCTACCACTGTGGTGACATTCGGTAAACAATGACTCTGTATTGCTTAAAATCGATAACATAAAACATATAAATGTTCATGTATAAAAGTTTAACACGATATATGGTTTAACAGCCAAAGACCAACTCAACTTTTCAATATAGGTCGTAATCAGTTTTAAACATTAAAGGATATTATGTTTTCTATTTCATTTCATTTTATGCCAAACATAAAATATTTATTATCTTAACCTTAAGTAAAAACAAACAAAGGAACACAATATAAGTGTGCCAACAAGCGGGGTATTTTATTTTGTATATTCTGACAATTCAATAACATTCACACAGGCACTGATTCCCTGAATAGCCATAACATGGTGAATGGCTCAATGTTCCTATACACAGTGATGAATGCTTCTGCATTGTAGTAATGTCCGGAATCAATGCCACTCACAGCCCTCTACACGAATAAACTCCCATTCGTACGTTGGTAACACAAACAATACCAAACTGAAAAATAAATATGCGTTAATAACACAGAAACAATCATCTATTTGTATATCATTTTTTGTAATCAATAAAACACGCTACTAGTGTACAATGACACGATCCTCTCCGTACCCCACTTGCTTATCGAATGATTTCCCAAATCAGTACATAACCCGATACTTGTAATTTCCTCGAGGAAAATGTAAAACTTATATAAACTACAGTACCCTACAAAATCTACCTCACAACCGAATTTTACATTATCAATTCCGATAATAAATACATGCAGATTGTTCAAAATGTTCGACTTGTAAATTCCATATTGATCGACTTTTTACTTCACACTATTATTTGTAAAAATGGCCAATAGTTGACATCTTATCTTAGGATGAATATTTTGACAAACTGTTTTTGCCTTATTTTAAATAAATATTTCTAAAAGTATATTAATAAGATGCGGCTGTCATGCAAGAAACACGTGCTCTTGTAATGTAAATATAGGGACAAGCCACGTACAAGCACGAAAATTCAAAAATAAACTCAAAGCAAGGTTCAAAGCAAGGGCCCATACGCAGACATACAAAATACAGACACAAATATATTAACATCACATACACAAATACAAACATTAAAACGCAAACCAAACTTAAACCAAATACTCAAATACAAACTAAACAAACAAATAAACAAACCATTCCCTCATCAAAATTGCTTTGGCGTTTAATGATAGAACTAACGCTTTGGAATGGTCAGTGAAACAAGAAATCGAGTCTACGCGTACACACTTCATGGGAAGGGGCGTAAAATAAACGTTTGTAAAGGGAAACAAAAAAAATAGCATTCATATATACGATATCAATAATTTTGATGTCAGTTTGAGGACTAATTGTTTGCTCAGCCGCGATGAGCTTGAGCCTTTGATTGCAATAAAGCTATCCAAATAAACAATTGCCCATACTTGTTGTCGTTGTTTAGGCTGACCTTAAATCCATATTGTATAATCACATCTAAACGAATGTTTCAAGCTAATATGGCACATATACATTAAAAAAATGAGAGTTGTGTAATTACTGATAATATATATCTATAATGTTTAAACTAATTGACTTGAAGCTGTATGTAGTGATTTCACACTTTTTATGATTTATTCAACCGTTTGAGCTATGCTCTTACAATAAACGATTACCTTTGGTCAGTGTTTGCTCCGGATCACGTCTCTCTGGTTGTTTTTTGCATTTTACTGAAATATCAGAAACATTGTTATTATTGACCACAATTAAAAATGTTTGTAATCGGTTATGTAGTGTTCCTTATAGTGTATATTGCTTGTAAGTGTCCGCCTAAAAAGCGACAGATCGTTGGTTTTATCCTTAACAATAAGCACAAAGCAAGTTGTGCAGCTGTATTCTGCATATTGATTAGTCTGAATGTAAGATGTGTTAATGATTATTTTGCCAAATATACTTTACCCGTTTTTCTTCAGCCATGTACTTTAAACAAAATGAAAATATATACTATAAATATATAATCATTCGATTTGTAACTTGAATACTCACTTGTACTTCTATGTATTGATACTTACAAAATATTACAGTAGATATTGATAAAAGGGTCAATCCGGCGAAAACTCCAAGACTGATCTTTATTGTGAGAGAGATGTCTTTGTTTGAGTCGTCAGTGGTACCTTTCTCCTCAATTCCTTCAGTAGAAGGAACGGAAATATAAATGAATAATATCAGATAACGCTCATAATATTTTTAAAAAATTAACTTGGAAATGTTCAAATTGGAAATAAATAAAAAAAAAATTGTTTGTTTTGTTTTTAAACAAACTTCCAGACATGGCATTCTCATATGAATTTCATAAAATTACAGTAAGGTAATGCGTATATGGATTATTAATAATACTGACCTGTTTTAGTTTCTGTAGTGGTTGATATGGCAACCTCGTTTTCTGCTTCTTCTGTGCTCCGTTGAGATGTCAATATCGAGGGTGTATTTTTCCTTTAAAAAAAACTCGCGTATTATTTCGATGCCTGTTATTTACTCATGTGTTATGCGATATCGGAACTTTATATTCATATGCTTTTTAATAAAACCATATTCAGGACGCTATAGCTTTTCTTTCTCTTGAATTTCAAAAATGGATAGCATATAGAAGAGTCTTTAAAGGAGCTTACAGGGTTTGAACAAGTGTGTTTGGAACATAGTCCTAGTTTCTTTTTACAATAAGAATTAAAGAATATTCCTTTAAAGACAACTCAGTGCTACAAGAAGTTAGAATGTCCTCATGGATAAGCTGTTTTTTTCCATTTGAGGTCTTTCATTTTAGGCCCTTGTATTTGTCATTTATTAAATATATAATGTTATTACTAGTTTGATTTTGTAACCAATAATTGCTTATACTTTAAAGATGCACCGGGCCTATTTGCATTATAACATGGCAATTATCTTAAAAACAGTATATTCTTACGTGGTTTGGAAAATTTCATCTGGAACACATTCATCTGATTCCTCCGTCCTGTGCATTCCTGGTGGACATCTGTCACCACATGTGTAGTCTGCGAAAGGTAGAAAACATCATAAAGAATGAGTAATTGATAGAGGAGTATTAAAAATGTGTAACTTGTAGAAAGTGAGTAAAAAATTATTTAATATATCTGTGAGAAGAATTAAAATATATAAAATACATGTGTATATGAAAAGTATCATAATCAACATGGAAATTAATAAATGTAAATTACATATATATAAAAAAGTCACATAAAATGCTAAGTTTATGGTAGGTAAAATATGTAGAAGTATGAGGACATGGAAACTATACAGACTATGAAAATGAAATACAGAAACATGAACTATTTGTAATCGATGGAAAGTAAACTATATACGGTATGGAAAATGATAAGACAATATTTAGATATATTGATAAATTGAAAGTATTCAGCCCTCATGCAAAACTCAATATTTCTTTGAACAGTATGTGATATATCGAACAATACTAGTTACTATCTTACTGAAAGGTAAAGCAATAATGTTCTCTATTCATTCAGAGTCTATATAATTATAGAAATACCAAATACTAGCAAAAACAAATACAGCAATTGTGTTGAACCTTACCTGTCAAATCAAAGACGGAAAACGTCAAGAAAATTCACTTTAAAAGAGTAATATCATTTTTCGTTTACACATAAATGCTATTTGCTAAATGGTATACCCAAATGCTAATGATTCTTACTTTCATTTTGTATATTTTGAATCCTTTCGTTATCAATTATGTGTTATAAATCATGATAATACTTTATCAGTTGTAACATGTAAACTGTTTATTATACATCCGTCTATACAAGTTTTCATTGCATGTTTTGTACAATATCGTTTTTGAATAAATCTTCTTCAGTTTCAATCATATCATGTAATATAGAAGAGAGAGAATTTTATTAGTTTAAATTTGTGTTTTTGAATTGTTATAATATAATGAAAGGTGTTGAGCGTGGGTCATATTGACTTTGATCATATTTTATATACATGTATCTTTTTCTTCATACGGTTTTATAAGTTCATTCACCTTATTGTGGTATATAGTATACACTCGAATGACTTGTCATTCAAGATCAACAAGCCCGATAAGCCGAGGGCAAACGTTCACTAGGTCCTTCCATGACATTGGAAATAAATATTTAACGTTGTTACGTATTGAGTATTGAGTAATATATATATAGTTCATTTTTTTGTATATAAGTGTTAGTGGGATTTCAGCGAGAAAAGGTAAAAATATCTGCCACACGAAAAAACACACAACGCTTTTCGGCGCTTTCTTCCGTGTGGCGCGATTTTCGTCCCGCTTTGCGAAAACCCTTTTCAAAATCCACAATATCCAGGGCACAAACAAGACGTTATAATGTGCTGAATTTTAGAGCTAAAGGACGCGCATATTCGTTTTTGTGTTGAATCATTCGCATGTTGCTTCTTTCGGTTTCATCTGCTGATTGGCATGCCGCAACGATTGCATATCGAAATGCACATTAACTTACATCAATAATTATTAAGGGAAGCGTCTACTGCGAATACTTACCGGAAAGCAAAAAGCGACGCTAAAACCACTAGCGAAAACATTAAAACTCTCGACGCGAAAACACGAAAAGGCGACAACTTACGGGCGCAAAGCCACCATATTTGTTTTGCCTGCTTGCCCCGAAATCCTGCAGATATCAACCACCATCAATTTACTGGACAACAAAAGTAAGGATTAGAGCACAGTTATTATTGTTAATGAAACAAATATTAAAGAATAATGTGATATTTACTTAAAAGTAGCTCCTGCGCTGGTGGACACGTTTTCTCTATACAAAACTCATCGCTATAAAAGCACTTCGTTTTCACATTCTCGTTTTCTGGCGCATAGCCGTTCCTTGCGTCACACCGGCAATATCCGTCGGTCTCCGTTCGTTTACGCCAGAAAATGTCACCGCAGTTAATTTTGTAGTCTTCGGGGATACACTTGTTGAACTTTTCCAGCTGGCATTGGCTGTACGAGGCAGAAGACTTTCCTGCTTGGCTGTTATAAAAATTTGGGTCCGTGCACGGAACGCAGTTTATCATAGCGTTTCTAGGTGACCGCTCTTTGTCGTCAAAGGGAAACGTAACATATGGCTCTTCTCCTATTAAATTATTATTTTTTAAATATAATCATTGAAACGGTTTATGATTTAACATTGTTCCAATTTTTGATTACTGTTTAATATACATGCCACCGTTATTTGACTGAACCCCTGCAGTAGCAACGTCAACGCGAGTTCGCGCTAATTTTGATATAGCTTTGGCATTGTCAATATACGAAGCAAAATTGTACTTAATGTGTGTACATCTAAGTTGATTGTAAAGGTATGATTTTCAACATGTTAAACTTAAGTTGACAAAACAAACAAAACCTAAGGGTACGTGGTAAACGTGTTCCATGTGATACATTAAAACAAAAAGTAAGCATTGAAGCTGAGATTCCTGGTGCCAATAATGATTACATACTAGAAGAAATCCATGTATGCGTTTCATTATCGTGTCAGAATACTTTAAATCAATTTAAAGCCTATTTCAACTCAATGCTGAAGAAAGATCTAAGTGTCACAATACCTGCATTGCAGAATTTCTCCGGCGCACATGCCTCAATATATTCAATTTTGTTGCGTTTAAGTTTGTAATTTTTAAAGTCCTGTGCACAGTGGTAGGCCAAGCCCTCATCGCAGCCCATTCGCTGCGCCGCGCACTGCCAGTCGCAAGAGCTATTGTCGCTACCACAATCAAACGTCACGTTGGGGATATTATTTAGACGTGCACACGACTCTAAACATCGATCTTCGACTCTTCGATAAACATATTCTCCTTCGGTTCTAATAGTATGGAGCTGAAACAAATAAAAATAGGAACGCAATATACAATATTTTCAAAATACAATTGTAATTATACTTTCCATGTGTTGTGTACGGGTTATCTTCATTTTAGAGGAAATTGAGTTTCAAACCGATAATCAAAATATAAAAATCATTCTCATTTTACTTTTATTTTTATTTATTTTTTTTTAAATATAAATCTTGAACCATTTTTTGCATAAAGAAAAATAAACAAATAAACCAGCAGTTTGTTCGGCGATTTTACAAGAAAATACAACATTATTTACTTACAATAAGTACGGATAAAGGTTTTAATAACTCCATCCTGAAATCAATAAAAAATAACATGCTAACTGTTGCCTCAATCAATAGTTTATGCGCATTATGTATTATATAATGTATTATTTACAATATGCATGTCGTTTAAATACAAATGCTTGATAAGTACGTAAAAATAGTTAAATTGGTTTTCCAGTCTGAAAATACCTGATCGACAAAAATGATTTTTACACCCATGCATCAATTCATGGAAATTTTCTACAATTAAAACAAGTATCATTGGCATTATATAAGCCTTATTAGAGTCATATTCCATACTTTTTTCTTTTGATCAATTGCACAATCATACCAAAGAAATGGGGAAAGGTTAATCTACAAGTACGCATATTTAATATATACTGAATAGTTAAAGTTTATATCAATTAAATATTTTACATATTTTAGATAGTAATAATTGTATCTAGATACGGTATGATATGTTATCTATATACAATTATTATAATTATTATAAACACGTATGGTGTTCTTGCTTCAGATTAAATTTATGTCATAGTTTCAGTTTGATACAAATGGTATTAAATAGGGTACATTCCAGCAATGTACTTCAACTCTTCTATATTATGCGATTTCCACACGGCATACTTCGTTCGTTTTACTGAAAAGAAACGAATTTAAACACTTTTCAATTACCATACCAGGAAATTAAACTTTTCAATATATTAAATATCTTGACAAACGTGTACAAGAAGACTTCTTGTATACGTTTGTAGTTTGACTTATATAGATCACACATTTCTTGAAAAACACGTTTGTTATCGTCTAATATCTGAAAGTTTTCAGGTTCGTGCTTTCGTCAATGTGCGGCACAAAATAATTATCAGAGTTTCGACAGTTTATAGTTTAGAACGCAACTCAATAGAAAAAGAAACGCGTTCTAAGGTATATTATTTTTTACTTGTTAAACATTTGTTAAGTATTTGGTTCATCGAAAACCGCTGATAAGAAAAATAATAATATGCATACTACATTTTTGGGGTTGCCGAATATCATTTTTATGGAAATCCATTTTAATATTTTTTGAAGTTTGGAGAAAAGTATTATTAATATTAACTATCCTTTATATTCTGCTCTCTCAAGTACATTTATTACAAAATGTATGGGAATCCAGCTTCGATTACAGCGCGTTGCCATTTTTTTTTATTTCTTACTTCGGAACCTTTTTTAGTTTAAGATTTTATTTTCTCTTTTAAGGGATATACAACTAATAAACATTTTCCATTTTTCCTAACGGATGCACAGACCTCAGTCACGTGTTCATTGTGCATTGAGTTGTTACAACCTAAAAATAGTATTTTTATTCAAATCAACATATATAATTACATGTATTTATTAATTCTTAATAAAAAGTGTCTTTTTTCAAACAAGTGTATAGTTTTACACAATACAAGAAAAATAAGTCGTCTAATTCTACCATATTACTTTTTCTTCTTACTGTCCATTATAAGAACAATGACTATCCATTATTTGAACAATGACTGTCCATTATTTGAACACTGACTGTCAATTATTTGAATAATTATTATTACAATATTGGACATTTAATAGAAATAAAGTACAGAACGCAGTGCAAAAAACCCACATAGAGTACAAACATAACAATGGATGACGTCACAATCATGTTTTAATGTTACTTCCTAGATCTAAACAATCTTTGAACGATGACATGCGCTACAATGCATTGTCAGTAGTTAGTCCTAGAGTAGATAACGGGTAAGAATTAAACTGTTTACAAGTTAGTTTACGTTGTTAAATAACATATCGGAAGACAGTAGGACAAGGAAAAACGCAGTTGTTTGTTAAGACCACCCCGTACAAAGGATTGAACTGTCTATATCGAAATCAGTTGTCTTGTTTAAATGGACTCGTTCGTGGTTTGTAAACTGCACGTTTATTCTATTTCGAAATTAAGTGTGGCGAATCGTTAGGACTAAGAAACGGACGGCTGGAGCCGTTTAACAAATATGATATATGCTCAAATACAGTTATGAAGACCACAATATCTAACAGTGTTACTAACGCGATTCAACAAAGAGCTGTAACGTGATTGGTTGATTGATAATCAAATTATGCTACTATTTTTTCAATAAACGTTTTATTATCCATCCACTTTGTTCATGTGGGCGAGTGAATAAAATATCGGTTTTCATCAACTGGAAAACCAAACTTACTTTATTAACATATTCTAGCATGTGTGCGTCAAGTCGATTACAGCATGCAAATGGTAGATAAAAGGTAATGTGCATTCAATTGTTTGAGTCAAGAGTTAAGAAGTATACTTTAATAAATGTTTTTTTTTCAAAATGGATTTATTGATTAAAGGAACTTTCCGTACTTTTTGTTAATAACATAACATAGCTAAGGTTTTATAAGCATTAACGTTGTGACAACATCATAGCCATACACAAAATAACATACAATGAAATACAGTGGTACAAGTACACAAGAATAAGTAAAATTGTATTTTCGGAAAAATACACCCGTTAAAAAAGATCACTTAATTACGGATGCGAATTTTCAGCAACTGTTATGATTATAAATGGGTATTTCGGTCATTTCAACCGGACATATGTATTTTTTACTTTTCAAAAACAAACAAAAAAACAATGCTACAGTACAAAGGGCATGATGACCGATTAGGTTTGCGAACGAGATAACAAAAGCTAAAGCGAGAAACAGAAACAAGCAAAAGTAAAATATTTGTCAGACATACTCATTCTTTCAATAAGGGATTGATTTTAGCAATGATATGTACGTACGCAAATGACCATGCAATATCAACACAATCGTTGATGATTTGATCACGCTGATATAGTGTAGGCCATAATACAGAATATCATAGATTTCCAACCATTTATGTAATGTATAAATTTATTAGAATTATACATTCTTTGAGGGTAATGTAACCGTCGAAAGGCACGATTTTTGCTAGCGTCTCATGAAATTATCCTGTTTTTATTTTACTGTAAATGCCTAGTTCCATGTCATTAGAGTATATTTCGTTCAATATCTCAGACTCTTGCATAAAGAATATGTAGTGTTTGGCCTTTCAATCGGTGTACTGGTCACCATTCAAGTTAGCATTGTTTCCAAGAACGTTACAGATTTAGATAAAAGGCCACGTTTCAAATATATGTCATTCGGTTGCTAGGTAATGGTTTTTATTTGGTATATGAATATTGCTTGCCTTTCAATTTGATTAAAAATGCATTTTTGAAGAATTTCAAATTTGGCAAACACCCGTCGGAATTTTAAAATTTGAACGTAGTCTACCTATAATGAAAAACGCTAGTAGGCGTCTCATTATTAGAATTGATCGAAGTATTATCTAGCTAGATTAGCTACAATTTTAAGATTTTAAGAAGCATGTCTTTGCTAAGGCCACAACAAATTGATCATATGTTCGTCGGATTTGCCGCACCTAAAATTCAAAAAGCCAACAAAACAATATAAAATAAAAAAAAAAACTTTTTTTGCTCCCGCACATACTATTTGGCCGCGCATATTATGTTTTTGTTTACTTCTGAATTTCCACCTGCAACGTCGACTTCGTTTTTTTGCAAGGTATTTCTATGCTTGACATTCTTCGCGGGCAAACTTTCTTCGTGTCAGGACAAAATCAGGTCCTGGTAACCGCAAAACAGCCGATATTTGTTGACAGTCTTTTTTGTCGGGCATATTTTGCAGGACGCACCGTTGTTATTTATTTCCGGTATTAATTTTCATGTTACTTCCTATTTTCGTAATGTAAAATACACGTTTTAAATGAAAATCAGTGTAATTGTCAATGGATTATAGTCTTCAGTAAATAACAACAGTTTCACAGCGTCGAAGGTAATAATTATTCATGTGTGTTTTAAGTAATTCATTGTTTTGTACTCAAAATTTAATGTTAAATAATAACTAAATCGGATTTTGAGCGCAGAACTTATATTAAAATACACGGCCACACGACTTACAACAATTGAACATGTTTTTGAGAGTTATTTTTTAAATTCCAAACTGCATTTCTCAGTTTTCATATACTTATAACTGTTATAAACAGATAAAAATAGTAGGACTTGTAAATATTTTCAAACAGTGTGTATTTATGCACCGGTCAATTGTAACAACGCCCCCCCCCCCAGGTCTGGGGGTATACCGGGGAAATTGGCCGTGTTTTTACATTCCAGGTGACCCCACAGTGCCGGGTGAATGCGGTGGATTTTCTTGGGGTTGGCTGGACCGAAAGTAAAAGTCCCCGCTATTCCCCTGACCTTGGGGCCCGTGGTTACAATTGACTAGTGCATTACACATACATGTGCAGTATAAAAAAATACATCAGTACAATCAAATAAAACCTATTATAAGTAAAATGACTGTTTTAATTTTCTCAATTCTTTGTTTTTATCCACTTGTTTTCTCTGATCGATTTGTAGTAAAGTGGCCTGTTTCTTACGGGCATTGAAGCTATGGAGGCTGTAATGTTATTCTTTTCAAGGTACGGACCTATAAACCATTGGTTCGTAGTAAAGGCGAGGTCTTGAAAGGGAAATATGTTTATTCCACCACCTGCTCTAATATAATGACCGGTGCCACATTTGCAGATTTGTTTGATACTGCTTCGATTATGTTGTCCCGCAATTTAATCCATAGTGTCTTTTAGAAATGTTCTCTGTGTTATTTACATTTCCGATCTTCTGCAATGTCAAAGTCACTTCAATTTTATCATGTGCTTCAAGAGGTTCAAATTTAGACCTGACCCAATATTTGGAAATGCTCAAATGATGAATTACTCTTGTTAGTCTAAAAAAAAATTTGTGATAATAAGTTACGGAATGAATACAATACTTTTATTATTGGTCTTCGAATAATTGCACGTTTCTGTGAGAAATGTTGTCTGTACAATATATCCACGTTTGAATTGAAGTTAATAGTAAAACATTGGATCTTATTACCATTTGTTAAATATTGATTTATATTGACAGATTTTCATGTTTTCATGTGATACAATCAAAACCTTTTCATTTATATCTGAGAACCTATGTTTGCAATTAAAAAGCATGTTTTGACATAATTGAATTTTAAATTTGGTAACAAATTAACTTTTATTTAATTTTTCGCTTTGCGCTCGCCTCTGAATTGCCTTGAATTTTAAAAAAGTATATTTTTTTTCGCTCGCTCTCTCCTACTTTTTTTGGCAATATCCGTAGAACAAATGATCAATTTGTTGTGGCCTAAAGGCATATTTCATTGATAAAAATCCCTTACGCATGATATTCTTATTATAAAATATATTTTGCGAAGTAAACCATGTGGAGCCTAATTTACGAATGTCATTTTTAGGGATGTCATATGTTTGCCGTAATTTCGGTAATGCGTTTGAAACTGCATGGGGGCTTAACTTGTATGAGCACCGACATGACGGCCAAGGAAAATTGTTTTGTACCTCACAAAAACTGTCTTGTCCGACGCCTCATTAAATAGCTTAGGGTATTGATGGGAGGTTGTATCGCCCTGAACCTCACACAAACGAATTGTCCGACGCCGCCTTAGTAAGCTTAAAGTTGTGAATGGTGGGTATTGCCCTGTACCTTACACAAACTGTTTTGTCACACGCCTCATTAAATAGCTTTCAGTTGTGAAAGGAGGGTGTTTCGCCCTGTAGCTCGCAAAAATTATATTGTTCGACGCCTCCTTAGAAAGGTTAAGGTAGTGATGGGAGGGTTTATCGCCCTGTACCTCACAAAAATTGTCTTGTCCGACGCCGCCTTAGAAAGGTTAAGGTAGTGATGGGAGGGTTTATCGCCCAATACCTAATGATTAAACGATTATCGAGGACAATCGATAAATCGTCGCTGACAATGCTATGTCGGCGACAATCGATAGTGGTTGTCCAAAATCGATGTCGCTAATGTTACTTCCGGTAACTGTGTATGTTTTTGTTTTGTGTTAAAAGTCGAGTTAATGAAAAAAATTCTTTCAGGTAAATTCTCGTTGAGTTCATTTACACAAAAGATGTCACTCTCTTATACAAATGCGGTGAATGTAAACACTTTTGCTTAACAACTTACAATCTCTCCCAAAATTACAAATTAATTTTAATTGTTTTTTTTTTATATTTCATAAAACATTCTTCAATAACCTGTCTCTAAGATGTAGTGGGTCCGGTCTTTCCTGTAAATACCGGGGATCCTCAGGCTCGATGCATTCTGTTTTTGAAACCGTTTTTGGTTTGGTTTGTAATTAACTAAATTACTTTTTTGTTGAAAGTTATATAAAATTAAGATGTTCTAATGAAATGTTAGATTTAAAAGGCTCACGAAAATTTAATATGTATTTGCATGGATAAAATATTAAGATAACTTACATGTTCCAGTGTGCATCATTTTGCAGTATAATGTGCAATTATCAAATAAGTGTTGTGTTGTAATGTTTTTTTTCTTTCGTTTAGTTGTTAAAAGACAGAAAAGGGTTATGGAAATTTACTTTCTGTTGCAAAAAAACATGTCCATAGCATCACACGTACTGAATCCAGGTTTAACCATTTAAATACTCGTGATACTATGTATAAATAATGTATTCTTTATTAATATTATGAACTTTTGATTATTGTCCGATAGTAAATCGAAATGCTTGGTCCGATTCGATTCGATTATCGATAGCGAATGGAGTCCGATTTTCAAATACTATCTGTACCTCACAACAATTGTCTTGTCCGACGCCGCCTTAGAAAGGTTAAGGTAATGCTGGGAGGGTTTATCGCCCTGTACCTCACAAAAACTGTATTGTCCGAATAAGGCATGCGCATTTCACTGTTGACCAGATTTGTCTCACCTGAAATAAGTTTTGGCGATAGTTTATCATTTCACTTTATGATTGTATCCAATAATCATTGGTGCTTTTTATTTTCTAGAATGAACTTTTTTAATTTAATCATCTTAATTAAATATAAATAAAATGTAACATAATTGTTATATTGAGTGTGTGATCCGGATTATATAGAAAAATCAAATTCGAGTGCACCTACGTTGCCCAGTAACTAAGTATATATCGGAAGAAATTTTGAGAAGTTAAACGCATCTCTGTAATTCCACCCAAAAAGGGCGTGCGACATTGCTAAGTGAGGTCGAGGCGAAATTCACTGAAATGTTTATCCAGAGCACTTGAAAGTATTCAATCAGAAGAAAAATTTTCATGGTAACATTTAACTCCATTTAACATTTTAATACCATTGGAGGTACAATTAATAAGGAGATGCTGCCGCGCTGCTAACTTCACGCTTGCCAGATTCCGAAGTTGTTAGTAAGCTGAGTTCACGCACCCAGGCTACTATGCTGCCAGGCTAATACACCCACCCTGCTGACGTGATGCATAGATGCATAAGTAGGAGAAAATAAAAAGTCCAAATGTTGTCTCCATCAAAGTATTCCAATCACTGCGTAAGCTATTTTATTAATTTTAGTTCTTTAGAATGTTCTAGAATTATATATAACACAATTTAAAAGGATGAGGGTGGGAGGGGATACATTTCTTTCAGGGTCAAAGTTGATCTTGTACATTTCCAACATCAGTTAGGAGCTTGCTGAAACGTTCCGAATCCGAACAGATGGAATTACTGCAACTCAAACAAAGTTATTATCAAAACGCATTTATTCTTCCTTGATTTTGTGTGTTTTCAGTGATTGTGCCCTTACATGATTGATAAACATCCATGACTTTAATTTTTTGTCAGCTTCACTGATATCAAATGTGTATACCAATAACATGTTATCTTTATATATAAATAGTTATGACAGAAGCATAAGACTACCACAGATTGAAGAACTTTAAGTTACTTCCCATACCCGCTGTTAGGTTTTGAATTTGTGTCAATGTCGAAGTAGATATTTTTTACAAAAACAAAAATGATAATGAACTTTGTTCCTTTAAGATATTTTGTAGTTTTGATATTAAATAATGAGTAAACTCAAGTTCAAAGTTTAAAACTAATAGATATTCGTTATCAACAAGAATTAGTTCACTTGTGAATCCTATATTGATCGTTGAATTAACATTTTTTCTTTATCCATAAAGTGTTTTCTTTTGTACTTGTTTAATTGATATGTTCGCATTCTAAATGATTGCTATTGATAAAATAGTCAGATCAGTTGTATGGATTATGTGTAGCACAGATCATATGATATCATAACCTAAAAATATCTAAAATACTTTATCTTCCTTATTTTTATGTAGTACACGACAGTCATCTATTTTCCTTCATGGACCCATTATTATAATTTTTCTCACAAAAAGTTTAGAGCGAACATACTTTAATTTAAAAAAAAAAAACGAACTTTTCTTCAAAATTTAATATAAACATTTTAGAAATTCGCCCATTCGAAAGTCAAGAAACTACTAAGATGTTTTATGTACCAAACGTATAATTATGGTTTTTCAATTGGCTTTACTTACTGTATTACAATTATACGAAATACAGACAAGAACTGAAATCAACTCCGTAGCTGTGTGCAGGGTTTTTTAAACAAATAGTAATAATGCAAGACTAATAATACAAGTATATAAGGAAATACTAGTAATAAAAGTAATTGGTCAAAAGGTTTGACAAGTAAATTGGCCTTGACCTTTAACCGACCCGTCATGAGTATTCATAACTTAATATTGAGCATGAAACAAATACACTAAGGAACCTATTTTTTGCACCTGGGACAATTATTGCACAAAGTGTAAGTCATTTTAAATCCTAACATATATGTGTGACCTTGACCTATAAGCAAGGCATCATGAACATTCATGATTTGTTATTGAGCTTGACACTAGTACACCATGGAAAAGAATTCTTGCAAGGCGGGCAAACTTTGCACAGAATGTAAGTGATTTAATTTCTAATTCTATAAATGTCCTCGACCTCGTTCATTTACAACAAACACGTATCAAGTCAAACAAGTGTTCATTAGTGAACATGTGTGCAAACTTTCATCCAGTAACAGTCCAGCCAAATAATAAACTGTACGACTCTATTTTTGTTTTTTAGCTAAGTAGTAGGGTTATTTTTATGAATTACATAACTGTTGTGTGCAGCATATGTATATGTTGACTGCCTTTTATATCGAAAAACATGTTTGGCCGTCAAGACGTAAACCTTTTGTTACGTTTTAAGTTAGTAACTAATGAATGAAATCTTTAAACATAAACTTGATCAAAAACCCAATATTAATAAACTCAGATAAAAGTGACAAAAACACTGATCACTGGAATTTTCACGTTCGAACCTTTAAGGGATCAGGCGGTCGTAAGAAGCGCGGGTTGGTAATAATGGCCAAATGTGTATGTATGAACACTACAACTACGCACATACAGTTCGAACATTTATAATGTTATTTTCTCCGTAACCTGGTGGTTAGGGCGTCCGCCTACGCAGTAGTATGTTGAAGGTTTGATTGCCGCACGGGACTTGTTTCTAATATGGCCGGTTGCTTAACCAATTGCTATTTAAACGAAGTGGTAATGATAGCCTTCTTGCCAGGCGCCCGGCACATATGATAGGGATCAAAAGTAAATAGGTTCATCAATCAAGGTGTCTCATAAGTCCCGATAGGCTTTCCCTTACTTGAGAGCGGTTACACTATTATACACACAAACACACTTACAAATACACACACATTTTAATATAGCTAATACAATGATTAAAACACGGAATTTAATTGTACAGCAAATCAATTAAAGAAGTTTTTGAACTCATGCGTTCATTATTTAAAGTATTACATATGATAAACATATTAATTCAAGCACGCATAGTTTTACGTATCAAACAAAGTAGTATTTTACGACCTTAAGCACTTATTTTTCATGTATTAAACAAGTAAAAAAGATATGATAATTATATGAACTCAAGCACTTATTTTCAACTTGCTACACAAGTAAAATATTTATGATGGTTACTCATTATTCACGTGTTATACATGTAAAGAGATATAATTAGGTACATGAACTCAAGCACGTATTATTCAAGTAATACACACTTAAAACAGATAATATGATACTTTGAATTCAAGTACTTATTATTCACTAATTACACTAATATATATATATATATATATATATATATATATATATATATATATATATATATATATATATATATATATATGATAGTCATATTAACTTGAACACTCATTATTGATATATTACACGAGTCAAGAGATATAATAAGTATATGAACTCAAGCGAGTGCTTGCTATTCACATATAACACGAGTAAAGAGATAAATAAATGTTATGGACTCCAGAACTTATCGTTTTAAGTGTAACACTAATTACACATTTATGACGTTTTATTCTGGAACACATTCGTCTGATTCTTCGGTTCTGTGCATTCCTGGGAGACACCTATCACCACACGTGTAGTCTGTAGCAATTAAAATAAAACGTGAAACATATGCAATATGTTGGAAATAAAAATAATATAATATGAACATGAGTTTGGAAAGAAACATATGACCTGTGTCAACCAGAAATGTGTCTTATAGGCAATATGACTTATTCTAGCACACCGGATTTGCATTTTCGGTGAACTTAGCCGTGCTGGAATAATAATATATGTCATGTGTTCCCGTTCCGGATAGAAAAATCCGACCCGAGGGCACCTGCGTTGCCAGGTAACGAGGCTTGCCGAGTTATCGGCTACGCAGCGTGCCCGAGGGTCGGATTTCTCTTTCCGGAACGGACACACATGATAGATATTTTTCTAGCATACATTCAATTACATTTTTTTGTGAAGAAAGTACATAAAAAACGCATTTTTGTACACATCTCCAAAAAGCGCGTGCGATGATGTTTACTGACGTCATGACGCGCAGTAATTTTTATTCAATGCAGACGTCAATAAGTTCCTTCGAAATTACGTCTTTATAGGGTTATTTTGTTTTGTTTTGTTTTTTAAAGTTCGTTTTTGTAAAGTTAATGTTAATGGAACTCATTTATTTAAATCTCATAATTATGATTACATTAAGTGTATTATAAAAGAAATTGAAAGTATTACGTCACAGCGCGTGACTCATCTGGCACTCCCCATACTAATGGAACTTCTTGACGTATGCAGTGAATAAGAAATACTGCACGTCATGACGTCAGTAAACATCATTGCACGCGCTTTTTGGTGAAATGTACAAAAATGCACTTTTCTATGAATGTTTCCAAAAAAAAAAATGTACTTTAAGGTGTGCTAGAAAAATAATAAAAAAATCCTAACCTCGGGCACGCTGCGTAGCCGGTAACTCGCCAAGCCTCGTTACCTGGCAACGCAGGTGCCCTCAAGTCGGATTTTTCCATCCGCAACGGAAACACATGACATATATTATTAATCAAATTTGAAAGTATAAACTTTTCCTTATTAAGTCGGTTGGTCACGTGATTTGATATATCCAATCAGTTAGTCACGTGACTAGTTCTATTGACTACTTACGAAAAGAATAAAGCATAATTGAATATGTTCTTTGAAACATTATTTCTCGAATAATAGTACAGGGTATAGAAATATGATTCAATAGTGTTATATATCTCTCTCCTCTATTTTACATGACTTAATAGGTAAATAAAGAATGACAGCATGTCAGTGTACATGAAGAAAACTGATATTTGAAATTGGTTAACTAGACGTACGATGCATTTTTATCAATACTTTAGGTATGTTTATCTATAAATGATTTGTCTGTAGTATATGTGGGTAAGATCCAGTCGGCCAATTGATAAGCGCGCCATGCTAGTGTTCCGGTGATCGAGGGTCGAGCCCCACACCGAAACCATTTTACCTCTAATGTTTACTATACTTGTGTAAGAAGAGGTGTAGAGTGTGTAGCTTATCATCATTGGTGAACTATGTTGGGCATATTGAGTTCACAGCCTGAGAGCTTGCGAGGTACTTTCAGAAACTATCTCTATGAAGATCCATCTTACATTAAGTTTGTCACATAATTTCATTAAAACGCTGAGTGTGAATTATAACATCTATGACATGTGTAGACATTTAAAATTCTTATTTTCAGTAAACTAACCATGCTTAATCAAGAGGATTTGATCATCGAAGAACAAATACTTTGCAAACCCCTCATTAGTATATACCATATAAGTTTAAAAAGTAGTAAACAATTTGTGCTCTATAAGTCTGTAAAGATGGGTTGAATACACGTTGGCTGAGATACAAATATTGCTTTATCCATATTGTGCAACATTGACCACCAAATGTGACCTTGACCATTGAGATAATAGCATAACTCGTTTGTGCGACAAACCTTTTAATGTAGCTTGACAATTATATGAAGTTTAATTGAATTCCCATCATAAAATTTAAGTGAGACACGAAGTAATGCTGAAAGGTTCATATTATACAATATTGACCTCCAAGTGTGACCTTGAACTTTGAGATAAGAGCACAGATTTTATGCGTTACACACCTTACTATAGTGCTATATAATTCTGGGTTTGATCAAATACATTTCAATTGTAAAAAATATATAATTATTGATCTAGTAATATTGCTACGAAGTATATGGTGTACACTATTGACCTGCTAATGGGGCCTTGACTAATTTGAAATAAAAAAACAATACTCTTATATACGACATCTATTAGAATGAAGCTCCACAATTCAGTGAAGCTTGAGATAATTCTCATAAATAGTGACAAATGTTTGGCTGAGGCACGAATTCGACATAGTACAGCTTGACCTCCAAGTGTTACCTTGACCATGACCTTTCTGATAAAATCACAAATTTTATGCATCTATTTCTATCAAGGAAAACATGAACAATGTACATGAACCATGTGTGTTCTTAAGAACGTCTCAAGAAACCAAAAAAACAAAAAAACACGGAAAGATAACACGTGGATTTAGAGTCAAGTTACAGTTTTCAGCAGTCACGTAAATTTCAATGATAAGTTTTAACACTTCAATGAGATTTAAATAAGAGACCAGGACATCGTTCTTGATGTTACGAAGTGATAAAAACAAAATATAGTGCTCTGCCAACTAAGAGCCAGTATCAACGAAATACCGAATACGCCAGGTGAAACATTATTAAACAACTCAAGACGTACGCGAAATGCGTTTTAAAATATAATTTTTAATGGAATATTAGTTTTTACGGTTCAAAAATGCCTTTTGTTGAGTATGTTTTCATAAATAATAATGCCCTTACTTAATTTTTTTTTTAATTCATCGAATAAATAGTATATTCTAAAGAAATAAGCATTGTTTTATTATGCAGTAAATGGTTATTTATATAAAAATATTTAAAAAAGAAATAAATCATTTACTTAAAAGCATCTCCTGTGATGAATGTGGACAGGTTTTAGGGACACAAAACTCGTCAGTGTAGAAGCACTTCGTTTTCACGTTCTCGTTTTCTGGTGCGTAACCGTTCCTTGCGTCACACCGGCAATACCCATCGGTCTCCTTACGTTCACGCCAAGAGACACCGCAGTCAATTTTGTTGTCTTCGGGGATACATCTGTTGAACTTCTGCTGGTTGCATCGGCTGTATGAGGCAGAAGACTGTCCTGCTGGGCTGTGGTAAAACTTTTCGTCTGTGCAGGGAGCGCAGTTTATCACAGCGTTTCTTGGTGACCGAGCCTGGTCGGGAAACGTAACATATGGCTCTTCCCCTAAACACAAATACAGAATGTTTTGCAAAATAATCACGGCAAAGATATAAACTGTTACATTGTGGTCTTTGGTGAAGGACATTGGGTGATGTTACAGTATTGTGATTGCTTATTAAGATGTGATGAAAATATAATCTTTGGCCGCTATCCATTCAACATGCAAAATGCTTAAAGAGTTATAATTGTATTGTTCAACATGTTGTAAGAAGTACTAGGTGGTTATTTCGGACATTTAAATAATGGAATATGCAGCATTTGTAAAGTAATTGGATTAACTGCCAAGAAGCTGACTCAGCGGAGGCGCCCAGTTCATCACATTAACATGGTTCAGTTCTGAAAGTTATATCTCCGGCATCTGGTTATATTCGGCAGAACCGTATGGGATTTAAAGGAATCAAAGTTTAGCCAACGATATCGTTATCTATGACAAAGGTAACACACAAGAATATGCTGTACACGACCATGACACCAATCTCAAACGATGCACTCAGAAAAAAAGAAAGAAGCTGAACAAGGAAATAATTCAATTTCACTGAAAGAAAATGACGTTAGTAAGACAATAACTGACCAAGAATAAGGCGACCTTGCTGACCCATCTGAAATAGAAGCTGTAGCTAACATGCGGCAAACCTACAGACTGAAAAATAGTGCAAATATGACTGAGTGTTACGAACTACTGCAGCAAATATCTTACAATAAGGAATATGTGCGAGCTACTAAAGCAACTCATTCATTAAGACACGCTACCACGACACGACACTTGGCTTGGCACTGTATTTTAATGCGATTCTTCGGAATCAGGCCTGTAAAGTGCTACCTCAAGAAAGACAACCTATTACGTTTGAAAGTTATTTATTAACTCAAACTAAGCACAACTACGCACATATAATGAAAGATCTTCCACTATTATTAAGTTTTGTTTCCTTTTGACAAAATTTACCAGTAAAACTTTTGCTAGAAAGTGACAACACGTCACTGGAAATAACATACAAAGGAACCATCGATTAGAGCCCCAAACGACTACAGAGAAAGCTACTGAAATTGCAGATATATGACTACGACAATAAAAGGCAAATATATGTATGATCTCCATAGCATATCTAAGCAAGGTCAGTGCAACAAAACGACTTCGAAAAATAAATTTAATTGCAGTTTCCAAACACGAACTGGATTTGTAAGTATACCATTAGAAGCTAAGCCGTATCCTTTCAATTCGGGACGAATTATCAAGGCAAAATGTTATTCTATTCCATGACGACAGTTGTATTATTACTCAAAACGTATGCAAGGAAATTATCAACACAATGTATAATCATATTGGTATAAAAGGATGACTTCAATATGAAAGAATCTGTATCTCTTTGCCAAATATATTTGGTCACAAACAATGAAAATGTGTTCGAGCGTTCATGAGAAAATCGTGCTGAACTTATAAAACATTATCAGTAAATATGCATCCCGGCTAGTGCATGGTATTGAAAGTACAAACCACGTCACTCTTTATAAAACCTATAATACATAATTACATTTCAACCAGAGTATACATAGTCACATAGTCTCCAATCATCTAAAAGGAGCACAGATATCTCAAAAGTGTCCAATTACCTGCATTGCAATACTTCTCCGGCGCACATGCCTCTTTGTATCCATGGCTTTGAAAGTCTTTTGCACAGTGGTAGACGAAGCCCTCATCACACCCCATTCGCTGCGCCGCGCACTGCCAACCGCACGTGCTATTGTCGCCATCACAATAAGCCATCACGTCGTCGATATTCATTGTATAAAAACAAGTCTGTATACATTGTGGTTCCACGTTTCGAAAGTAAAATGTTGATTGAGTTCTTACCACAAGCAGCTGAAATAATTTAAAATAGCATAATATATTATCAGTATAAATATCAAAGTATCTTTCACGTGTTCATTTTTCCTTTTGACATCATAACGTTCTCACTCTTTAATTGTGTATGTATGGGATGTATTTTCACGAGGGTCATCTGTAATCATACAACTAAAACTACATGCTAATTAGCAAAAATAACGGCATTTATATCTAGAAGAACAAGGTCAATGCCTAAATCCGTTAATTCAGAGACAATTGAAGCTTGTTCGACAAATAAAATGAACAACTATGTATTCTTTATTTCGTTGAATAACTTAATTATCTTATGAGTCCATATATTAGTTTTACTTTATTCTTCATTGTATCAAAAGTTGATGCTGGTACCCATGAGACATAATATCATTATATTTAAAATAGGCCAATATGTCCCGTGATCAAATTCATAGAATACAATTGCTTACGTAAATAACTAGCCAACATGAAAACTATAAATAAGTAGATTTCTATCATAAATAATAAATTAATTCAACTAGAAACACGTATATTTGTATCATAGTATTATCAACTGTATCTATAGTATTTAATAAACATCATAAAAGGTATATGAGTTATGCACTTTAATTATTCACTGAATAACTTACGCACAATATTTCGATTGCACTGGAAAAAACAATCGAAATACTGTGAGTATGGTATACACTCCATGCACAATATCTCCAACAATGCATGATTTAGAAGTGATATTTGATATAACGTGCCTTAAATACTCTGTCAACATAATACAATAAAATGGTCATACACCGAATGCGATATTTTTTCACCTTCACTTTCTAAAAACAACAAAAATGTTTTACATTCGCGATAAACATTAATTTCTTTGTCCAATTCCCACGCATCTAAAAGGCGACAACAAAAAAATAAGAAGTGTTTATAGAGTAAAACTATGTCGGTCTTAGTGCAGTTTTGAGTACCAATTTTATGCATGATTGTTTTTAAGAGACATTTTACTTACGATTGCAAGTAGATGTTCGACTCCCTAGATATCTATGCCTTTTATTTTAGTTATTTTAAATGCATTTAATAAAAATACAATTATTTTTAAAGGTGTTTGGATTTTCAGACTTTAACATAGAAACTGCTTTAAACGAGTTTGGTCACTCCCTATAATAGTTCTTAATATGTTTATATCGTAACTATAATACAAAAGACATTTAAAAATAGATGGTACTCATTTTCTCACTTATGGCAGGCTCTACATAAGCGCTCTTCCTTTGGAATATTTGTCCATCTTTCGTCCGAGAGCCGGTGTGATGTAGTCGTAATTTAGTTAATGCTTTTTAGTGTTAACATTCTTCAAATATGCCTGGAATTCAAACTCGACAAAAACTCTTTAAAAAGACGCTTTGGTTGAGTTCTCTAATCTACTTTAACAGTTTTGGATAACGATTACATTAACTAGAAGCTAAAAATACTGACAAATGTCTTTTTCTGCCCCTTTTTATTCTCGTTTTATTTTCAATTTCTGATCATTTAACATCGTTTTATACATAATATGTCAATAGTTTCTTTTACTGTTATGTAATAAAAGATATGTGTCAATCGCATGGAATACAAATCAATTCTTCAAATTTCAACAAATACGAAATCATTTTGTGTCGAGGTTTTAACCCCTAATAAATTGTTACTTAACATTGTTTGTATTAGTTCTATATTGCTAATAAGGGAAAATCTCCAAACCTCACAGCGATAAAATACGATGGGCTTAATTAATCTATCAAATAGGTATGACACATGTTATGTTGGTATTTATGAGAACTAGCTGAAACCCCCAGTAAACGCGTGTTCCATTGATCGTTTTATGTGTGGGTGATCTGTGTGTGGTGTGTTTAGGTTTATATCTCTCCTTTTGCCCTCAATATGTGCCTCAGTTTCACTATTGGTCTCATTGTATTATCATTATTAAATTACAGAGGTGAAACCAGTGACTCTATTTCTGACCATTTTATTGTGTCTTTTTGCAAGAAAATATAAGTTAATCAACTTACACAAAGTATTGCAACTAAAACATACAACATTTTCTGAGGTGGTGTACGTAACTCTTTCCTGAAACAAAAATAAATAAAACGTCAATTTAGATTTACAAGCTTATAGTTAAATTAAATAATTCTCGTATTAAAGTACGATTATACATAGTTAGAATGCAACCAAAATTCTCAGCCAATGGAATTGCAGATAGGCATTCATTAAGAACCAGGCTTAAACAATGAGACTTTCAACATTTGCAGGTGTTTAAAGATCCGCCTACTGTCACTCATCCGATACACATTCCCTGCGTCGGAGTTTGTGTTTACAATGTGTCAGCCAATGAGGTTGTATTCTTATTCAGTTAGATGACTTGAAGAAATATATTTTGCTACGCTTACTCCGCCAATTCTAAATAATTAATGTCTTGTTACATGTCATTTAACTATTACATAAAGTTGAAATAATGTCATCATGTTTGATCGGGTATTGCGCAAGTATGGGATTCCAGTTTTAAAATATCTTATTGCCATTTTTAATTCATTTCATGAAAATATTATTTTTAGATAAAGACATGCTTATGTAATCATGTTTGTTCTAAAATTATGCATATATGGGATTCCAGTTGACAAATACCTGATCGCCATTTATAACTAATAAGGACATGCTGATGTAATCATGTTTGTTCTATAATTACACATACATGGGATTCCTGTTGAAAATACCTGGTCGCCGTTTTGATAAATGTCATGAAAAAATAGTTTCCTACCGTTCATCATGGCATCTTGTAGACTATTTTTTAAGCCAAATAACATAATATAAAAATTGTTTTACCCTAATTACACCATAGTACATACTTTTTGTGTGAATTCTTCTATAGAATTATTTTCCCATTGTTTCCCAATAATACGAAAACAATGCGATTTCCCAAATTTGACAAAATTTAGATATACTACGATGTATGAATAGTAAATATGCTTTAAATATGCTTTTAAATTCTTTATATCAGGTATATTGTATTGAAAGCAATAAGTACATGTATATTTAGATGCTAAAACATACTGCCGACAAACGTTGTTACTACGTGTTTATTCAAGTAAGATTAGTTCCATTTAATAGGATATATTCCTTTCAAAGATTATTCATAGTAAACGATATTTTCGCGGCTCAACATTTAACACTTCAACACACTACTTTCGATTTGCAGAAAAGAAAGTACACTTTTACACTTTTAAGTAACCGTTTAAGTTAAGTTTACTTTTCATTACCTTAAAAAACGTCTGTAAAATTATGCAGTTAAGTATGTGTTAGTTATATTTATCACTGTCCACACTATTTGAAACAGAGTTTTGTAATTGACGACATTCGACAAAGTTGATATTATCACTATGTAAAGAAACGTCGCAGTTTATCTCTAGGGCATATTACACCAATTCGAAAATTCCTACTCAGTATTACGTGTGTTTTTCTTCCTTTTTATACTAACACATGATAGTGAATCAAAACATAGTCATACCATATCAAAAGATTGACTGCTTTCCATTTTTTAGGTTTTAAAGTTGAATGGTTAAAATCGATTTTAAAGATTTGCTGAACATAATTGATCTACTTGATCTACTTTTTATTGTTTACATTTTCACCGCATTGGCATAATTGCATATTTTTGTCGAATTCATGGTGGTTATGTTCAACTTAATTTATTTCTTATAAGAAACGTAATTTCTTTATTATTGTTGTTTAATGTAGATGTTTAGTACACAAGTACATCCCGTATATGGTGATGGGGTCCTTAAAAAATAATATACGAGAAGTATATAAAGTGCGTGTAAATCGGTCAATTCCCAAGTTGTAACGACATGCAAAGTCAAGGCACACTGGCCAGAGAAATATAGAAACACAACGGACACTGAATCGAATGCTTTATGTTTATGTATGCTTGTATCATCACCTTCAACATCAAATACATGTATAACATTATCCAACAGCAGTATAAAATGGTTGGGCTTTCACGTTTTGTATGTTATAATTTTAAGTTGGTTCAACAATTACTATTCACCTGTAAAACAACGTGTTTAGTTATTTGAACAAGGAGTGCTGGTATTTTACGTAAAGTCAAAATACTTTCTCTATCAAATTTACGTTAATATTACACCAATCAGATTTACAGTTGTTCTCCCAATTCAACCGAGCTATCCGAAATCAAAGCCAAGCCTAGATAAACTGAAACCGTAAGAAACGATGTTTAAATAGTAATCGGGAGATGACCACGTGATTCAAATTGACCAAAGGCGGACGGACCGATGACCGCTTACCAATCATCGAAAGATTGGAGGACCGCTAATCAATCATCGAGGGACCGTAGAACCGCTGCCCAATCATCAAAGAACCGGTCGATCGCTAACCGGTTATCGAAGGACCGGAGGACCGCTAATCAGTCATCGAAGGCTCAAAAGACCGCTTACCAATCATCGAAAGCTCGGAAGACCACTAACCAATCACCGACGGACCAGAGGACCGCTAACAGATCATCGACTGACCAGAGGAACGCTTACCAATCATCGACTGACAAGAGGAACGCTGACCAATCATTGAAGGACCGGAGGACCGTTGACCAATCATTAAAGGACCGGAGGACCGCTGACCAATTATCGAAGGACCGCTAACCAATCATCGACGTACCGGAGGACCGCTGCCCAATCATCGAAGAACCTGAGGATCGCTAACCAATCATCGTAAGACATGAGGAACGCTGCATAATCATTGACTGACCAGTAGAACGCTGACCAGTCATCGATGGAATAGAGGACCGCTAACAAATTATCGAAAGACCGGAGGACCGCTGACTAATCATCGATGGACCGGAGGACCGCTAACCAATCATCGGAGGACCGGAGGACCGCTGACCAGTCATCGAAGGCTCTGTGGATCGCTGACCAGTCATCGATGGACCGGAAGACCGCTGTCCAATTATCGAAAAGACCGGAGGACCTCTTACCAGTCATCGAAAAGACCGGATGACCTCTTACCAGTCATCGAAAAGACCGGAGGACCTCTTACCAGTCATTGGAAAGACCGGAGGACCTCTTACCAGTCATCGAAAAGACCGGAGGACAGCTAACCAGCCTTCGAAGGACAGGATTACCCCCATCCAATTATCTTAGGACCAGAGGACTGCTGAACATCATAGTGAACTTGAACGCAAATGTTTAATTATTTATCCAAATATTTTAAAAATATATTATCAAAGTTTAGTTTGAATACGTCAACAATAGAGTGATCGTATTATAAAGAAAGTGTTTAATATATTTTTAGTTTATATAAAAGAAACAATCAAGCAACTTACTGAATAAGTTTGCTTTCAGCTGAATGTATAATTCTGTCTCCTTAGTTGCCAATACAGCAAAGTTTTTTAAACTGTTCGCATCTGTTTTCGCTGGTTACCCTTACCTTCCATCTGAAATGTGTAGGCTATATTGTATTGTTTGTTAGGTATGTATTCCACATCATTCAGTTTTCTCCCTTCATGAAAAAGAATAACACTACAAATATTTAGCCAAATTAATGGGACTTCCTACACACCATTGTGTGCGATTACCAAAGTTCTTATGAGTACAAATATCTTAAACCTTGAGCTTTGGGCAGTTTTTGCATGACGTCTAAAAAAAGGAAAGAATAATTTGCAAGAACTTGCGTTGTATTAAGGAATACGTTATACATACGTTTGGAGCGCCTCTACTGCCCATCATAACGCATCATCTCAACCTGGTTTGCCACAAGGGCATACTTCACAACCCTCATCTGTCACCGCAATACCACTGGAGGTTAGGTAGGAGTCTGTTTTCATATCACCGATTTCGTCTCTTTCCTGTTTTAAAAAAATACAATTAGATTTATAAAAATACAATATAATGTTATGTGATCAAACGCTTAATTGAACATCTAGCAAAGGCAAGTAAGATGAAGATATCAGTTAAAAAATATGTCGGTGTTACCAATTAAATTGAATATTTTAAAAGCAAAAACAAATTATCATTCCCCAATCTGACTAATAAAGCTCTTAATTTAGAAAAGTATATCTACTCGGAAATTTATTGTCGAAAAAGCGATCATAGGATACGTGCTTTGATAATATGGGACCATTATGTATACGTAGGAGTCATGTAATAACTCATATAACAGCATTGATTTAGTATAATCTTGACCGTGAGACTGGGTGGATGTGTGTTACAGTAGAAGTGTTGTCTCATTACCTTCGATAGTGTTTCTTAAATGTTGATATATTTTGTGAAATTCGACACAGTAGTTACACATTCTATCCATCGAAATTATGTATAAAATGACTATGTTTTTATTATCAGATGACAAAATATGTTATGAAAATAGCTACAATAATTCAAATATAGGTTAAATTCGAAATTATTTGAAAAGATATGATATGAGTAATATGTGTAGTTCTTGATTTCTGCCTCATTGTGTTAGCAGGTTTTCAGGCAGTAAAAGCAAAGATCCGTCACATGAAACAAGTAGCATTTAGGGCATTTGTTCCTTGTGTCGCGTTTTCGCCACGTCTCGCAAACTGAAGATAAAAGCCGCCAAATCCTGGGCGAAAACAAGAACTCACAATTGGGTGCCTTGTTGACCTAGAGTTTGCGTCTTTTCGTTTTTTTTCCGTTGCACCATTTTGCATGGTGCTACTTTCTTTTTTGTCTTCCTGTTGGCTTGTGCAAACGAGTGCTTATCCAATGGACATTAACATAATATAAAATAATCGTCAATAAGGGAAACGTCTACTGCGCAAACAAAGGCGCCAACTCTAGGGCGCGAAAAAGCTGCCGCATTAAAAGTTCGTGTTTTGGCTCTCCCTCTTCATATTGACGGGTTTTATAAAAACAAAATTGTTTATCCTCACTCCCCAATGTTCTTTTTCTTACCCCTATATCAACATGCTCAAATGTGAAACATGTGATTAAAAGCTTAGTAGGCGAGATTTTAAGAGAACGACGCACGGCGACGGAATTGAATCAGACGCTTCGAGCGGTGAGGATGATACAAACGCCTTTTTATGAAAAGGAATGCGGCAAAGAAGATGACAAAACTGACTCCTAAGAGGACGAGCAAGAGGATACGTGGGAGATCTTTATAAATGGACCTTTTAAATAGTGCTTACCGGAATACAAATACAGAGTGCAAAACCATCTGGAAATCGAGGGTGTTGCGGTAGATAAGGCTAGGAATCGAGATTCTAATGACATGAAAAGCGATTATCGGAAAACAAATGCGCGAATCATTATCGCCGCTATACAACAGATCAAACAGATTCAATAGGATCCTATTTATAAGTCATGGAAGGAAACAGCATCCGACCTACATTTGCTCAAAAGGTACGGCAGTGAGGAGGCCTGGATAAATGCGATTACGAAGAGAGTTCCTGACAAGGCTCAAAAGAGATATAAACCACCTGAGATTACCGGTTTGCATGTACAGCGAGGACGAGGGGAAGTGACGCGGAGAAACCCGGGCGGCCCTGTGCAAGGATTCGAATGTTGGGCAAAAACGTGCTTGCTATTACAAGCTAAATGTATACATTAAATAATATTTGTATATAATTCAGAAGCAATAAATATAAAATTGAACATTAAGGGTTTGTTATCTTTTCTATTGTCCTAACATATCTAATATATATATTGAATACGCAAATATCGTCAACGGTCATATTTTACAAATGACATTTCTATATGTATTATTCTTTAAAGGGGCTATACACCAAAAAAATACCAAAATGTAAAAACATCGAGTCGGAGACCGGCGTCGAACAGATGTCGCCAAAATTACAGTCCAGTATTGTATCCACTGTGCTACCAAGGCTTACCATAAACAACTGGAATATTTAAGCTATATACCTAGCTTGGTAATATCACGTGATAACATCGACTAGCCAATCACGCACAAGGAATGAATTCTACTAGGTAGACATACCTAGTAATCTTTTTGAATGGAAAAATCCAATTAGTACGTTTCAATGCATTGTACACATCGATACCAAGTTAATGTCAGTTTTCAACAATTTTCCTTTTTCCCGCTATTTCATCATACGGAGTACTGCCCCTTTAAATACTTTATATAGAATAAAGATAAACCACTCTTGTTAGCGATGACCGAATCAGATTATGAATTTATTTCCCTTGTTGTCAAAATCCTATAAACATAAATATGCGAAGTCACGCTAGCTTAAACTTGTAATATGAAGACATGATGCAATAGGTGTAGAGGTGGTTGAATTGCGAAACAGAACGGTCTATTAAAACGCCTACATTTGTGTGCTCTAGCAAATCGACAACGTGTGCATTGCTTATTCATTGTGTATTCACTGTCATAGTAATATTCATCCGAATACACTAAGCAGAATATAGCTATATTTTCATTGACACTTCGAAGATATATTAATAGACACTATTGAAGGGATATTTGGCGATCCGAATAAGGTATCAAAACATAACCTGATTGATATTTAAACACTTATTGAAAACATTGGTAACATCAGAAGATAATGTCAACCCAACAATAATCCAGCCTTTTGTTGAATATGCAATTAAAAATTGTGCTCTTCAAAGACAATATTTGAGCAAATTTCAACAATTGTTAAAGAGGATTTTAATTTTAACCCTCCTTGTGATTGTCACTATGTTTTTTGTAATAAACACAAGAAATCCGTAAAAAGTGCAGTTAATAAACAAATAACCTGACAACGGATTTTGAACCTTTATAAGGGGTGATCTGAATAAACAACTACGTTTTTCATTTATCTTTCTTCCGATATATTAAAATACAACGATACAACGAATACTGTACTCAGCTGTTAAGTACATGTACCCCATGACTTAACACTTACCGATAGTGCATTTTAATTATTTAACCTTTCTGCCGAAATAACGTTAAATAACGAATACTGGACTCATCTGTAAACTACATGTACTCCTTCGCTTAACAATTACCGACTGTGCATTTTAATGCATGTCAATTTAAACCTTACTTTACAATACTCAATTAAGTATGAAATAACACATTATTAACACATATCAAGATTTAAGGTGGAGTTATAATCATGTACGCGTGTTGTGTACCTGCGGTTTCAGAAAGTGGAATCCCATAACAGAGAGTGTAAGACAGAGAATAAGAGATATAGACGATAGTGAATATAAGTCATATTGTTATTAAACTTTAAAGAAATAATAACGGATTACTTATAAAAGGATATTCTGCAACCAGAATAAGGTATGTTCACTAATCAGCGGCTTTAAATGAATTTTTTTTATTAACAAATGTTTCGCAAGTTTAAACATCCCTTTAAACACATTTCTATCCAAATTGTGCTGTATGGTAATATATCAGCTTTCTTAAACTCAAATAATTCTTTTTCTAATTCTTCACAGTTTCATATAACACATTATAGTCCTTTAGCAGCGTCAGTGAAAAATTACCTTTGTTTGGTCAAAGAAACAGCTTAAATTTTTAAATTCGATTTAAATTAGAGGTAAAGTCAGAATAATTCTGGTTCCATTTTGTTTTTTGTATCATCTGTCATTATTCTTGCCAAATATTGACGGGTTTAAAGGTAACCATACGAAATACATTTATCGTTCATGTTTATATCGATCAAATTTCGTTTGCTTAAGTGAAATTGATATAAGAATTTAGTTATTATATAAAAGCCTAAGTGTATGTCGTAGCTCTATAAATATCGAGGTATTCAGTTTGAATATATCTTTGTAAAACTTTAATTTTATTTATGTAAATGAGGGAAATCTCGCTGTCGATATTTATTCATAAGGGATGGTCCTCGAGTTATGTGAGGCGTTCTAGTCTCTTCTAGTCTGTGTCAATGTTTTATGATAGTGTAAAATAACAATATAAAAATTCGGACTCTATATCACTCTGTATTCATCACTCAGATGGTTAACACGATTATGTGAATAATGAACATACTGATAATAAACAAATAAACAAAAAGTAAGATTATTAGTACGAATTACCTAGTATATCATAGGAAATACGATTTTACATGGATTAATCAAATATGACGTAGAGTTTAGCAGTAGAGTAATACGTCATGCAATTAATAATAACTTATCACGTGTCTTTTGGCCTTACAGAACATAATGTAAAACAGCAATTACTTAGCTTAACAGACTTACTGTTTAACTGATTATGGATCTGAATGTATCAAAGCTCACGCAACGCTTACAATACTGTCACGCCCCATACACCGTCTGTGTCATCAGTATAGCCAAGCCTCTAATGCTGAAAGGACTGTAAGTCCAATAGTTATTAAATAAACATGCAAAACTGTGATATAAGCATAAACCTGGCAATTTTGCAATTCTCATCTAGATTATATTAAAAACGTGTGGCAAATTCAGAAGTCCAACCAAATGGATAAAATGCAAATCCTATACAAATACATTGGACCAAATGCAAAATGCATTACTGAAAACCAATACATACCAACTCAAATATGGATAGCAACATTAGGTTAAACCATACAAATCAAACATGTCAGCTTTAACTCACTTTCAAAACTGTTCAAATATCACAGAACTAGTCAACTGGAAAATCAGTCATGATCCAATAGGTGCTTGTATATTGCGGTGACATACAACCAAAATTTACCTTAAAAACTCACCGAGCTACATTTGTTCACACGTTTTTGTGTTTTGATTGTGATGATTAATATGTTTTCCCTTAAAAAATTATAACACATTTCAATTTAACATAAAACATAACAATCAATAGTATGCATTCGATTTATACATTCTACAAAATATGATAGCACACGCTTATGATAGCAACATATGTGGTCCTTGACCCTTGTAGAGGCTGGCCCTTATTGGCTGGAACCAGATTTGAGCCTTAGATGTCCTCTACGTGCCAGTACTCGGTCTTAGGGCGTCATATTACCTCCTTCTTAAAGTATTAACCCAAAGGTTGGCAAGAAGACATCTTTCTTTTAATTACACATATCATAAGATAACCCACAAACGCGCACGCACACCCACACGCTCACGCGCACTTGCATACACACCCACGCATTTCACCTTTTTCTGTTAGGTGTGGTCGAAGACAATTTAGCATCTTTTATTTTAGCCTTTATTAAGCACTAACCATTTAACAGTCTGATTTGATTATTGACTGTTATGGTTATATTTGTTAATACTTTGGTTTTATTTTGTGTTTCGGGGTTTCCAGTTTGAGTACCTGCTTTTGGATGTTTCTTTTCAGATGCTAACTCACTGAGCAGTTACTATTTTTACCAGTTATCCCCCGTTGATTATAAGTGCCAATTTTAGCGCACTATACTACGGAATTTTGATTTATACTTCGAAACTCTTACCGTGATATACAAACTGCTGTTTTAAATACGTTAATCACAATGTCCGCATTCGACTGATATTACCATGCATTTTGTAGTAGAAAGAAACTACAATAATTTTAAAAAAATCAAATAAAGGAATGACGAATTAATAGCTAGCAAATGAATATTTAATAATAATTTGCATGTTTATGTATTCATGAAGCCTCCGAACTGAAGTATACATTTAATGTGCCTATTATTATTAAGAGCTCGAACTGTGTCACCAACTACTACAACTGATAGAAGCATATTGATCAAACATACAGCTGGCAAACATCGAAAATGCAATCATAAGAAATTAATTGCATGTTAGAACGTCATACAGCATAATGAGTTAACTGGACGATAACCGCTTCCATAACTCTTAGCATGCAAATTTTTAGTAATGGTTAAAGGTTTTAGTATGTACTTACAAAAAAACGTTTGACTAGACTTTCGTTTGCTACCTACTAAATCAGTGTCGACATACCACGTGGTTTGGGACGTCACAATTGGTTATTAAAACACATTTCGATGATGATATGAAAATAAAGAACTTACAGCGATAAACCTATCTGAATAGTACTTTTATTTTGCATCCTGTAATAACCAAATGTGACACAACCACAGGTCACAAACCACGTGATATGTTCACACTGTAAATGGGCCAGCATCACTTCATTTCTATCGCTTTACGTGGTTTAAATCAAGACCATACCAAATCGTTTCTATGTTAAGCGTCCGCGGTCGGATAGGGTTTGGGCTGCTTGGTCGAAATAATACACAACTCATTTTATATGATCAACAGATCCCTGTTAATTTAATTCTGGCCGAAGAACTCAAGTTCAAACAGCATGCTACATACTTTTCACTAGTTTTCTTTGCATATATTGAATATCCGAAAATGATGCATTCAGTGTGACTTCCTTGATCAACACCCTTAATTATAAGTTTTATTAAAACTCATTTTGCAATGGAAATCTATATTACAATTGAGAATGGTCCAGAATTGACTTAGAATGCTCGGGTAGCATGCTACATACGAAGTCACTCAATTTATATTTATTGGGGGGTACGTTTGTTTGTTTAAGATAGCTATATAGGATTTCGTACTAACGCTTAACACGCCCAATAGCAACTTATTGTTGATTTATTGACAAAAAATGAATAGCAAAACTTCAGAAATTCTGCCTGCTCATTTGAGAAGAGAAATGCTGACCACTTATAATTGTTTTGTTGTTTTCAGGATGAATTTACGTAAATCACATCTGAATATTGGGTTCGTTTTACTTGCCGTACTTTTTGTAAGTCAATAATATTAATTCTCTTTTAAAGTCTCTATTCAAAATGTTGATTAACTTATTTGTTATGTGTGTGTTTAATGATTCAAATCGAACGAAAAGTCAGAAAACTTTGGCTGTATTATTTTTTTGCCCTCTGTAAAAATAAGACAACATTGTAAAAGGTTTAATTGAAGGACTCAAAATTATTTTCTCAATTGAAGAAATTTATAGATAACCATTAGAAAACGTGAAAGCATGGAAAGTATAATAACATTTGTCGTATAAAAATATATTGTATTGTGCTAATTGATTATTTCAGCTCCATACAGTAGAAAGCGAGAATTTTTACTATCGACCCGTCGACGAACGTTGTATCCATGACTGCAACATCTTGAATAAGATCCCCAACGTGACGTTTTCTTGTGACGGACACAATAAAAGCTGTGACTGGCAGTGCGCATCCCAACGTATGGGATGCGACGAGGGCTTGGCATATCACTGTGCAAAAGACTTTCATAATTATGAAATTCAACTTGATCTCAACGAAATTGAATACAAACAGGCATGCGCGCCGGAGAGATTTTGCAAAGCAGGTAATGTTACACTTTGTAGGTTATTTCAGCCTTGTGTTAAAATCGGCTTTTTTGTTTATATAGAGTTAAGATATACTGACAAGATAAAAAAAATCAATCATATTCGTTTTAAGTTATACTTAACACGCGTATAAGTACTGGTATAAAACCCTATAGACATTCGGTCACTCTGGTAACCACGCTTTAATTTATACTTCATGTAATTTAAAACCTATCAACATGTTAAGAATACAACCTACATTTTCTGCCAATGGAATTGCAGAATGGCCGCCATTAAGTACGAGGCTCAATTATTAAGAATTTCAACGTTTGCGGTTGTGTAAAATTCGCCTTTTGCCAATTATCCGATACACACTGTGTCATAATGTGCCTTCACAATGTTTCAGGTAGTTAGGCAGTATTCTAAGTCATTACGATGGTTTCTGATTATAAAGGACTCGTTCGCTACGCTAGTTCCGCTCATTCTTATTCATTAAGAGCTTACTCTTGCCATCTAGCTATTACTTACCATCTGATTGGAAATTGTCAATTTGTACATGTTGCAAACATATGCGCAAAAACGAGACCAGGGCGTCAGTCAAATACATGTGGCATGTGAATCAATTAGATGACCATGAGTCGGAAACCCTGTCTTCGTGCCACTGAGTCAACTACAGACAGTCCATGTATATAGGCTGAGGAATCAAGTGACTTAAAAGAAATATTTTCACATAATTTCTGTCAGAAAAAAGTTTCTTAAATTTGACGTCACCTACTGTTTTGTTTACATCGGCTGTGACCCGTGGTGACCAATGTGAGAACCCCTTTGAAGTCACGTGATTTCTCACCCTGGCATTGGACGTTTACGTCTTACGATTCCTATAAAGCGAATCCTAGTTGCGAGTTATTGTAGTTTTAGGTGTAATAAAATCAATCACTATTCCTTCGAAACCACACTGTTCAAAAGTACAAAACAAATATGACCATTTGCATGCGTTTCTTTTTCCTGTCAGTATAACATTGGTGCAAATATAATAGCTGACAATATTAACTTTTCTGACTGACATGTATACATCGAGATATATTTTGTGATATTATACGCGTGCATTAAAATAACATTCTTAATTTCAAACCAACCCATGACACTTGTTGTTTACTTACTACCCACATTGTTATATTGAATATAATTAAAATGATAAATTCATTAAAACTTAACCAGGAGAGGAGCCATATGTGACGTTTTCCTATGATGATATGGTGCGGTCACTTAGAAACGCTAAAATCAACTGCGTTCACTGCACGGACCAAAACTTTTATAACAGCCAAGTTGGAAGGTCTTCTGCCTCATATAGCCGATGCTTTGATGAGAAATTCAACAAATGTATCCCTGAAGACAACAAAATTGACTGCGGAATTTCTTGGCGTGAACGTAAGGACACCGATGGATATTGCCGGTGTGATGCCAGGAACGGTTACGCGCCGGAAAACGAGGCCGTGAAAACGAAGTGCTTCTACAGTAACGAGTTGTGTGTCCCTAAAACCTGTCCACAACCATCACAGGAGCTACTTTTAAGTAAATGTTTCATGATTTTTAAATTAAGTTTGGTATTTTATAACCATTTCCTTTAACTATTAATGTCATATTAATATACTGCTTAAATTCAAGGATCTATAAATTGTTCAATGTATTCTAAATAATCAATGCAAAGGCTGTATTATCTTTATGCAAATACCTAACAACTGACATTTCTGTTCTATTTTTGAAATTCTCATTTGAAACGCACTCTGCCCGGGGATTCCCATGTAATTTTTAGATTTGTTTCATTATTTTAAACCATTCCGTTTACTCTGGTTCGGAAAGGATAGGGATTAATAGTTTGCTCTTGCTAGAGGACATAATGCAAAAGGGTATCGCGCACACGTTTCGCACCTTTATCACAAAGGTTTATCACATATTGAGGTCAATGTTTTACAATAAAGACAGACATACAGACAGACAGACATTTTTATTTAGACTTGTACAATGTACATCATCTACATAAACATATATATTTTCATAAAACATGTCAACGTGTATATACAACATGTAATGGTAAATACGTTTTTGTTTTATATAACACAACATACTACGTGTAACAAAGCAACATACTATCATTTACTATGTGTAATTTAGAATTTCCCCAAATTTCACAAGCATAATTCAAAACAAACAAAACAAAAGCGTCAAACAATTGGCAAAACGTTTTTGGACTAATGTCATAATCTTTACATTTGCATAATAGAACATTCATAGCCTTAAGGGCTTTGCCAATTAAATGTTCTTGATTAAGTGCAAAATTACCCGTGTAGTTGAAAACAGTTCCAAGATAGTTAAAATCATTTACTACATCGATAACATTTCCATTATAGGTCCAACGCTCAGTGTCTAATAATCCACCACGTTTACGAAAAAATTTTTTTTAGTTTTAGTGGTATTCACTTTGAGTCCCCATGTATTACAATATTCGAATAATGTGTCTAAATGATCTTGCAATTCTTTAGGTGTTTTACCTAAAATGGCCATATCATCTGCGAATAACAGTAACATCAATACTATATCATCAAATTGTAAACCGGATTCTACATTATTTTGTAAATACAATTCAAAGTCTTGAACAAAGACAGAAAATAAAAGAGGGGACATTACCTCCCCTTGGCGTAAGCCAACAGCATAATTAAAATACTCAGAATAATTAGAACATGATTTGACACAGGATTTAACTTGTTTGTACATATCGCGTATAATTCTAAGAATTTTGCCTTGGATTCCACATTTATACATTTTAAGCTATAATGCATTTCTATATATGGAATCAAAACATTTCATCATATCGACAAATATAACATATAATCGTTTATTTTCATTTAAATAGTTTTGTACTAATGACATAAGTATAAATATTGCATCAACCGTAGATCTGTCTTTGCGAAATCCGAATTGTGCATCCGAAATTATGTTATGTTCATTGCAAAAAAGTTCAAGTCGTGTGTTAAGCACAGAGGTAAATAACTTAGACATACAACTAATAAGGGTAATACCTCTATAATTGTTTACATCATTAACATTGCCTTTTTTATGCAAAGGGATTATAATACCATCCATCCACTTATCCGGATAAATACCCGAGTTCAAAATACAATTGAATAGATCACATAAATGTGCCGATAATAAATCTATACTTTCAATAAAATATTCATTTAGCAAGCAATCAATGCCATATGCTTTTCCACTTTTCAGAGACTTAACAGCTTTTAAAATTTCATCTACAACGATAGGTTGGTCAAGTTCTGGGAACGTTTCATTTTGTTTATTAAAATCATTATTTTCACAAAAATCTCCCGCTTCTTCGTTTGAACAATCAAACACATTACTGCCAAGATTTTCAAAATATTCTCGAAAGGATTCTAACTCTATTTTATTAGAAACCGACTTATTCTTATTTTTAAAATATTTCCAAACATCTTTTGGTTTAGCTTTCTTCAAATTTTCTATTTAGGACATTTTGCGTACATAAAATGCATTTTTCTTTTTGCGTATAATATTCTTATATTGCATTTTACGTTCGCATAAATCTAACCTATTTACATTTGTTTTATCACAATTATACAAGTTTAATGCATTCAAATAAACATTACGAGAATTAACACATTCTTGATCAAACCAGTCAATATTTTTCATATAACTCTCTGTCTCAAAACTAGGTTTATTGTCAAAATAAGTACATTTTGAAAATAAAGGGTCTGCGACACTTCGAACAATTTCAGTGAAATTATTTAATGCATCGTTTAATGACTCCATTCATTAAATTGCCCAATAGTAAAACCATTGATCATTGAAAAATGACGTTCATTACATAACAAATAGTCAATCACAGAAGAACCGTTACGAGACAAAAAAGTGAACTGATTTGTATCTCCAATGCGACCATTAACAATACGTATACATGATGATTTACGAAGATCTAATAATTTAATACCATGCCAATTGTGACTTTTGTCTACAGAGGCTCTGACCGGGGTCCTATCCGGTTCATAATCAATGTCATCAACATACATATTACACTTATCGTGAATTACATAGTCGTTTTTACTACTTATTCTACTGTTAAAATCCCCACATAGAAACACTGAACCTAGGCTATCATATGCAAAAATGTCATTTTCAAGAGTATCAAACAAGTTAATATTAGTAAATGTTTTATAAGCTGGAGAATCCTCACACAAAATATACGAACCACACAAATATATATCTTCATTTGTATTAAAAACGTATGGTCCAACTTAAGCCAAATTAATGTATCATGGTGATTCTTAACAATCTGTATTCCATCTTTCAAATGTTCTTTATAAAGCAATACTATTCCACCACTACTTCTGCGTGAATTTCTGTTTTGAAATTTTCTATAGAAATTATGTGCAATAAAACCGTTAAGATTTATTTTACTGCTAGAGTTCGTCCAGGATTCATAAAGAAAACAAATATCATGTTTAGCAACAATATTTACAAAATCAGCACAAGGTTGTTTATCGTTTGTTAGTCCGTGTACATTCCACGACAGTACGGACAGCTCACCTCCGGCGTGCCCCTAGTCGCGTACCGGACGGCCGTCTACGTACAGCGTGTCGTATGCGATCCACGAGCTCTTCCCCTGTTCTCTTGCCGCCTTCATTCTTGGTATAAGTTTCCTCCGCTTGGCGATCACTTCCGGTGGGTACTGCTCATACATATGGAACGTGGTGCCCCGGAGCTCTTTCCATTGTTTCCGGACAAATTCACGGTCTTTAAAAAATGTAAACTTCGCTACGATCGTCCTCAATTTTCCGGGAACCGGGTACCCAGGAGTCCTGTGGAAACGCTCGAAGCGTATACTGTCAGCGGTCTCCTTAGCAATCTTCAGCGCATCTTGAAAATGTTGCCGTAGTTTCCGCTCGGTAGCTTCTACGGACTCGTTACCTTCAGCGGTGTCCTCCGGGACGTTCGTGAACACCAGGTTGTTCCTCATGGATTGTGACTTGAGATAAGCCACATCGTCCTGGAGGCTCTCACGCTCCTTCTCCAAATGGGTGACCTTGTCCGAAAGTAGTCCCACTGCGATGTCGGTGCCCTCCACCTTATCCTCGACCTTCGACATGTTTTCCTCGACACGCTTTGTCCTGTCCTCGAGTGCAACCCAAATAGATTTCAGTTCCTTTTCAAAACTTGATACTTTCTTGTCAAGCTGTTCAATAGCCCCCAACTTTATCTCAAATGCATCTAATCTTTTAGTTATTCCTTGGAGGCAGTTCATTATATCTTTATTAGAGGGCTCCCAAATTTCCGCCATTTTATCAGTCTTTGAGTTCGAATCTTGGAAACTATGTAAATCCGCTAAAAGCACACTGTTGTTACTATCTTTTTCAACATGTTCATTAAATAACACTTGGTTTGCTTGGTTTAAAACCTCACTAACTGAGATGTTCGACTCCTCCGACGGGCCTCTTGGTTTGAAAACTTTGCTTTTGTTTAGATTGTCACCTTCATCACTACTATTTCTCTGCTTGCGCTTAGATTTTCGATTTTAAACCATAGTATCCACAACACAACTTATCAAATAGTCATTTACATGTAAAATCCGTTGATGAAAATCGCTTATTTATTTAATAAATCCCAAATGTTGATTTTTTTATCCCACTCAAAAAAACACCGCCATTACCGCCTACATCACGTGACATCAACCAATATAGACTTCATAGCAATGATTCAGCAATAACTTTTAACTACTTATAGATTTTAATCAGCCTTCCAAAAAATGTAGACCTCCTTCGTCGGAAGGTGTGTATGTATACAATATATGCTCTGATCGCAAAGGTCATTGTCACACTTGGAGTTCAATATTGTGCACAATACCTCGTGTCTCTACCATAACCATCATTTTAGCTAAAAAATGGATTTTGATTAACCTTCCGAGAATTGTAGAGCTCTATGATAAGGTGAGACAGGTATGACATCCGTATTCTTAAATCAAAGTTAAAGGTCATAGCCATAGCTTTGTTATTTATAACGGGAATAGAATCAAACTTCACATACTTGTGGAGCGTCACGTTAAGGTATGTTGCGCATAAATTGTGAGCTCTGATTTTAAAGGTCAAGTTTACCCCTTTAGGTTATCTTGCACACAGTATACTAATATAATTTTTTAAAGAGTTTATATTTGCCAAGCTTTTTTAATTTTAAAATTTCCAACCTGTTATAATTATCTCGATCATTCGAAGAATGGATTGTTTCTAAACTATCCAACAAACTTAACGAAGTTAGATAACACTATTTTGAATATACTGCACATTATTTGCCTTTATTATTCGACTTCTGGTTAGGGTTTTGCAATTAAACACACATAGGTTTATATTTTGGCTTCATGCACTTTATGTATTTCATTGAGACGCTATACCATGGTACTCAACCTACTTGAATTATTAAGTTAGATAACTTCTATTTTTCTTCATATTATGCAGAAATTGGCCGGTTATTATTCGACTTAGAGTTTCTGGTTAAGGTTTTGCATGTATGCACATAAAAGTCAATATGTCAGCAAAGACATCATCAATTGCATTGAAATGTTATGCATGGGCTCCAAATCACCCATCATTCTTAATTAATCAAGTTATATAACTTTATCTTGCATACAATATAAGTGATGCCCCTTTCTTATCAGATTAGAAATGCTGGTTAAGGTTTGGCATGTAAGCACAAATATGTCAATAACTTATTAATTACTTGATGGATTGCATTGAATGTGTATACAATCGAGTCTGATAACTCTATATTGCGTATAATGCCCTTCATTATTTGACTTAGAAATTCAGGTTAATGTCTTGCGTGTTATCTAATTTTACAGTAAACCATGCATGTTTCACCAAAACTTTGCAATCTCTAAATTAAAAAGCGGCGTATAAGTCGAGCACGCTGTCTCTGTGAAAAGTATTTTTAGCTTAACTGGCCAAAGGCCAGAAGAGCTTATGCGATGGTAATGTGTACTAAGTATGTGTGTCCGTGCGTCTGTAAACAATTCCTTATTAACACGATACAGTTTTGATTGTATCTCGATGAAACTTATACAGTATTTAGATATCCATTAGAGCTCGGTTCATTTCGCAAAACCAGCCAGATCCGCCCGTGCATGCCTAGATTATGGGCCTTGAAAGTTAAAAAAACAAACTATTTTTGCCTAACCTAGTTTTAGCCAGGTCTGCATGAGCGAATTCTTTTTTTTTTTGCCAAGTTTACATGTAATGTCAAGTCTATGATCACAGGGAGACAAGTTGCTTTTTGGTTCTACAGTTAATTGTGAATTACTCTGTCTTGTTCTAATTGAAAGCCCAAAGGCCATTTTTTTGGCTCTGAGTGTCTGTAGTTCGCGCATTCATCTATTAAACCAAAATTGGTTGTGACGTTTGTTGAAATTATGCACCTGGGGTCATTACTGACCACGTCCAGGGTTCAAAGGTTTAAACTTTGATTGGGAAATGTTTGAAAATCTTTTTGTGTGTTCGCGCATTCATCTCAGCACAATTGCTTGTGAATGTTTGTTCAAATTATGCCCCTGGGGTCATTACTGGCCATCTCCCGGGGTTCACAGGTTTGGTATACTTAAATTGGGAATGTTTGAAAATCTTTTTGTCGGAATCAGCTATGCAGACACTTGCTATTTTTAATAAGGCACAATTAAGTGGTCTGCTACCATGGTTGTTCAAATTATGACCCTTGGGTCAAAACTGGCACTGCCCCGGGGCTCACAAGTTTTCTACAGACTTATTTAAGATTTTTTTTTTAAATCTTCCACAAGCCTCATACCTTTGATATTTGTTGTGGAGCATCATATAATGACTGTCAAGCAAAACAGTTGAAAATATGCCTCTGGGGCCAAAGCTGGCCCCACCCCTTTTGACCTTCTTTTTTATTTTTAAAGCTACTGCAATGATATTTAGACCATGTCTATAGTTTTGCAAATGAGCATCAATGTTGTCCTCGTATGCCCTTGTCTTTGACCTTTCAGCCAACTTTTTTTTAAAACTACAAGAGTTTGACCATGAGAACATTTTTGAAAGCATTTTTTTGGTCAGATGACCCTTACTTGGCACGTATTTTAATAGTTCATGCAACTAATCTGCTTACAACACTTTCTGTCCTCAGACGTTGAACGTGCAACGTTTTAAGGTAAACCAAATACACAACGTGAACTATATGTCTGTTGCCTTTTACTCATACATACATGCTCTGGATTGAAAATAACCACAAGAGCCATGCCAGTAGAGCATAGGCCCTTATGGTCTCTTGTTTATATAAGTGACAGGATAACTCAAAATGTTTGGATTTCAGCATAGTTGCTATGAGACAAATTTCTGTTTGACACGGTATATACGTTACTTTCGAAATATAACACATGTTTACATTTACCTGATTTTATTTCCAACAGATTACACATTTACCGTTGTTATTTTCTTCAGATTACACGTGTGCTGACAAATGTCCATCAGGTATGCAGAGGACCGAGGAAGCGGATGAGTGTGTCTCGGAATCCGTCCAAACTAAGTAAGAATATACTGCTTTCGCTACATACCACAACTATTATTTAGCGACAAGCCACGTAGACAGTAGTTTATCGAAAATGGTGTTCATAGGCACGAAGCATAGGCCTAAATAGAAAACGAGAAAAAAACAATTACAAATCGACATTTAGCATTAAAATAAATTCAAATTAGAGGTTCGGATTAATATGTTAAAGCAGTTAAAGCATAATATACAAATATCAAGCTCTACGTTAAATTTGATCAGATTCAGTGGCATTCAGTTAATAAGTTAACAACTATTTAGATACATGTATATTAATTAAAGTGATAATTCATTTTAAAAAGCTTTCCTAATATCATAAAACCATCGTTTATGTTTTTAATCAAGGAATGAATAGCGGGGTTGATGTCATTATCGGGGATATGAACGCAATTGAGCTGGTCAAAGTGTATGGACTCCACGCGTACTTTGACCAGCCCAATTGCGTCCATATCCCCGATTATGACATCAATCCGACAATTCATTACTTATATTTGCCCCAAAAGTTCAATATTTCATTCAATAATTGTTGAAATACATTTTGAACATTTTCGAAGATGTCGAACATCGATTGATAAACGCAATTGCCGAAAGGCAGTTCATTTAAGGAATGGAAGTTGAGGTGTAAATATAATGTTTTAATTATTGAAATACCTTTGTTCTTTGACTCATGTAATTCTTTAATACCTGTCTTTTGCTATTTATTCATTTATAGTTTTATTTTAAATGCAATCAGCAATACATTTTTCATTGGAGACTCACAAAATGAGCTGCGACTATGTTCATGCCAAACAGAAAAAACGAAGTATCTACTTACTGTTTTCATAAAGAATAGAAAGTAAAACAATCTCAGTGATATTTCCTTTGAAGGAGTGAAACAGTCACATCGACAAAGAGAACAGCTGAATCAATGCCCAAGGAGATAGAAAAGGGAATCGCTGCTGGTCTCACAACAGTAGCTCAAACAGGTAAAAAATATAATAATGATTTTGATGATTTTGATGATGATGATGATGATGATGATGATGATGATGATGATGATGATGATGATGATGATGATGATGATAATAAATAATGAAAACATAATCGTAGCTATGATTTTTGCCACAGGCAATGAATGCTAATGAAAGTTATAGAAAATAAGTGTGAGCACTAAACTTAAGTTATGGTTATATTTCAGAATATCCCAATGCAGAGCACGAAGAAATTGATACAGATAGATTCAGCACAACACAGATCATCATCATCATCGTATTCATGTCTGTTATAGTCATTGCATGTGTATGTGTTGCTGTGTATTGTAAGTTATTCATTAAACATACCAATAAAAAACTATTTATTTACTCTATCAAATTATAACTATTAACATATCATTTATATATCTTTAAAACTCAACCGCCTTTTATATATGAGCATTAAATTTAATTATCCATTAAGAATGGAATAATTGTTAGTGTCGGACATTTTGATATTAGACTCGGCTTTTCTGGAATTATCCTGCGTTCATCATTTGTACGTACATTTGTGTTTAATGAAATACATGTTTGCCTAATGTTTTCCTTTTAACTATGGACTGATTGATGTCTTCTTGTATCATTTCAGGTTGGTTTAATGGTAAACAAAAAGGTAAGATAGTTTTGCTGATTGAATTTCAACGTTCAATGAAATGGCCAATGCCTGTCTTTGAACTGCAGTTTTAGATGATATGAAATACTAAACTGTTTTGTTAATGAAACAATTCTTTTGATAATTGAACTGAATCTGTAAAGATGTGTGTAAAAACAAATTACCATACGCTACTGTAATATTGATTTTAAGAACATAATTATTCATAAATTAGCACCTTTCTAATACAACTAAAAAGAGCCTATAAAAATAAGGACTTATTATCAGTTGGCTATTAGTAAATGATTAGTTGTCCACTGAATGGCATTGACTTGCCACTTGGATATGAGTCTTTACAATTGTAAGTCGTCTTCATATGTTCAAATATGATTTATGTGTTCAAAAACAAATGATGATGAGAATAATTGTGCTTACTCCAACGAAAACATTATTTACATAAACAAACTTGCTTGACTTGTTGACTTGTTTGATTGCAGTACACAACTATTTTAATACGACGCACATAGCCGGCCACAATATAGTGAGTAAAGGCAAGAACTACCACAATCAATTTGGTTCGGTAAGTATTTCTCCGATATGCAAAACAGTTAGTCATTCATAGAATCTTTAATTATAAGCATTCTTAGTTAAATAAGATAGATTTTGCATAGATATGTTCATACAATTAATATCATATTCTGCCATAGTCAGCAAGATACAAGGCAATACTTTTTGACCGACGGCACTGCCAACAATACCAAAGCATAAAATTATGTCCATGAGCATTTAGAAAAATGAAACAAACTATTTATACCTAAGTTCGATATCAAGATATAACATTGTTGTGCCTTATTAATTTCTGATTTTTCAGAACAAATGTTGAGAAAATTCGTTTCTTATTTTATATTTACATATAATAAGTTTCAGACACCTTTTCAGCAAAATGGCCAAGTGTACCTTAGTGTAGTGTCCACTTTATTGAACGCGTGTTTATATGAGAGGCTTTTGTTCGATCATCAGTGAATGATCTGTATATGGGCAGAATATTTCGGCTTGGTTCGATAACCAGCCATGTCTCCCCACTCACTCCAAAATAATGGCCCTTGAATTGGTTTTAAAAACATGCACACATTTGAAAAAACATTCATAACTTCGACGTGTGTATCTTGTGATTGGCACTCTTGTTAAAGAGCAACATATTTGGTAACATAAGCCAATCGAGCAATGTTAATACTGCCAGGTGCTTTTATTATCTTGAACGATATAATAATTCTTTTTCAAACCACCGACTGTTTAGTTTCACAACATTGAGTGTTTCATAAATTGATATGTATTTTAAGATCTAGAGTACAGATCGCTTTGAACTACAATATTTCAGGGCTGTTTGACGTTAAAACAATTAGGGAATATAAAGTATAAATATGCGTTTTGTGTATCTAGGTTTCACAGGAATCAACAGAAAGTGCAGTGGAAACCGAGGAATCTTGCAGTTTTGTTCAGCCTTCACAAAAGGCAAGAACCGACTTTGATATTGAAGATACTGATGGCCTTCAGGAACATTCGTCATTGCTCCCAAACAAACGTATGTAATGCGGTTTATCCTATCATAAATATCATCTAAACTTTGGTAAATAGCCTATTCCAGAAATATATGAAATCATAGCAATTCAATACAAAAACTGGGGTATCGAACTAAAACTTCGAATTATATAGTACACTTAAACAAATATTGAAATATTCTCTATTTAATAATACGATAGTGAAGTTAGTAAAGTTGTTATTTGTATAAACACGAAAGTAAATATATGATCCACTTTACTATGATTTTAGACTGAAATAAACAACTGTTCTACATATAATGTCTTGTGTCTTCAGAACATGGAGAAACATCGCTTGACAACACCACTACTGTTACCATTGAGGTATTCTTGCGTATTTTAAGATCAGGGATTTCGGGGGGGGGGGTCGTATGTCATTGGTAGGGTGGGTGGGAGTGCGACAAACAGAAGTTTAACTTGACTAAACATTGTTCAATAGTGATGAAACATTATGTGGTTTGGGCTTTTGTGAAAATGTACTATGGAATTAATTTTGGGGTCAGAATTGTCAAGATTATGGTCGATGATTCTAAAAACAGAATTCCACTATTTGATGGAGAGTAATGAAAGGGAGCTTATGTGTAGACGTACTATGGTTGCTCAATAGTTTGCCAGGGTGAAAGTCAAAATATCCGTTATTAAAATATAAAAATAGTTACTATTAAACATATCTAACTCATATAAAGTTACAACAGTTTTACTTAATGACTGTGTTAAGAATAACATGAAGAATATGGGACTAAGTATAAAAAGGCTCACGTGAAAAATACCCTGTAGATGGATTAAGATTATTTTTTTTCGAAAACTTGAAAACATATTTGGTTATATTTAACCAGACACAAATGTATTGCATGTGATAAATAATGCAGAAAGATAAGCTGAACCTTTTCCAGAGTGAAAAAAATGGCTTTAATGATTTATATTATAACTGATTGCACTGCAAGTAATTGAACTGAACGAATACTATTTTATTATATTATAGACCGCAAACGAAATTTCTGATGCCAGTTCCGGCTCAAACAATTACCATTGTGATATTCCTGTGGCAGAGGCTTGTAACACACCAGGTATGTTAAAGAAGTCGTTTGATTTAAAGTTGCCAAATAAATAACTTTTCATAATAGCCTTTGTATTTTACCATTGCCACATAGCATACTATAGTATTTGATAACTTAAGATATTGTTCATTATTTTGAAATGTTAAAAAATATTTATAAACTTCTGCACATGTCGGTCGGTCTGTCTGTTGGTCGGTCGGTCCGTCGGTAGACCAAAGCTTGTTTGAGTGATAACTCATCTATTCAAGGACATATGGCCATCAAACTTGTCATGAAGCTTTGGCCTGACCAGTAGATGACCCCTTTTAATGATAGGGGTCATCGGGTCAAAGGTCAAGGTCACAGTGGGCTTTAATGGTAAAATGATTTTAAAGCTTGTCCGAGTGATAACTCAACAATGCCCTGGCTCATACAATTCCAATGTCATGGAGACTGGGCCTGACCAGTAGATGACTCCTATTAATTTTGGGGGTCATCGTGTCAAGGTCACAATGACCTTGGATGATTAAAGGTTGTCTGACTGATAACTTGACAAGGCCGGCACCCATGGCCCTCAAACTTGACTTTGAGGTTTGGCCCGACCAGTAGATGACCTCAATTGATTTTGGGGGTCATCGGGTCAAAGGTCAAGGTCACAGTGTTCCTGAATGATAAAAGGTCGTCCGAGTGATAATAGCCTGCACCCATTACCCTCAAACTTGACTTGGAGGTTTGGCCTGCCCAGTAGATGACACCTATTAATTCGATGGGTCATAAGATCAAAGGTCAAACACAGTGATCTTGAAGGCATACTTGACAATTCCTGGACTTATGGCCATCACACTTGACCTGAATGTTGGGCCTGACCAGTGGATGATCCCTTTTGATTTTGGGGGTCATCGGGTCAAAGGTCAAGGTCACAGTGACCTTTAAAGCAAAACGTTAACCAAGCGTCTGTCAATAATATCTCAACAATGCTTGGACCTATGGCTATCAACCTTGACATAGAGACTGGGCCTGAGCAGTTGATCACCCCTATTGATTTTAGGAGCCATAGGGTAAATGATCGAAGTCACTTTGACCTTGAATGCGAAACTGTTGTTTGAGTGATAACTCGGCTATGCCTGCACACATGTCCCTCAAACCTGACTTGGAGATTGGGCCTGACCTGTAGATGACCCCTTTTGATTTCTGGGGTCATTGGATCAAAGGTCAAGATCACAATGACCTTGAACGCAATAAGCTTGTTACCCATTTGATGACTCCTATGGATTTTGAGGTCATAGAGTCAAAGGTCATGGACATTACTCATATTCATCATTAAAATTTCGTCATATTTACTTATTTCCTGCTTCTGAGAGAATACATTTTATCAGCAAACATCATTTATCATCTGAACATGATTAAAAACTGATCCTACTATCCTCATACTTAGAATGGTCAAAATCTTAAAACTGCCTCAAAGGCATCCAAATGTGAATAACAAATCAGCTGTCATTTCGGTCCATTCATATTTCATTCAATAGTCCAAACAATCCTGACAACATGGCGCTCGGGGGGGGGGGGGGGTGTAAATGTTTGACAAACATCTCTTGTTAAGTAGGCAGTGATGGATATAGGTGAAACGTAGGTAGTTTATGTCAAGATCTAGCTTGGGATTGCTTTCAGAGGATTGGGGCTATAACTAAAATAGAATAACGGTCCTCCCAATTACTTTGATTAGGAATAATGGATGGTGATAAAACTGGACGTGTATGTACCTTATTTGAAGATCTAGCTTGGGATTGCTTTAGAGGGGTATGGGTCAAGGTTGTTGGGGCTAAAAACAAAAGAAAATGGTTCCTGGACAAAAACTTTTGCAATATGGAAAATAATGGAAAATGTAAATTTAAATTTGCACATTTGAGTGGTGAGTCTCAATCTTTATTGAAGACTTTCGTGAATATTGGCCCTGATATCTGCTGGTAGTGTGCATAGCTGTAGCAATCAATGCATGATATAAAAGTGTTCATAAACGTTCTGCCTCGTACATAGAACTGTTTAATTGGCATTCAGTGCTGTCGGCTTGCAAAAAGTTGAATCATCGTAACACGCAAAAATAGCTAATATATACTTACATCAATAAGATACTGAATTGGCTATTATTTATAATTGCCCATATCTAAAACATGGTTTCGTCGCATTACGGCGTTCTAGTTTTATTGTTTAAATAAATATCCTGCAATTGAATGACAAATATTTTTTTCCAAATTTTCGTTTTGACTTGATACCCTTTAACCATTATTCAGTATACAATATACTAATTCAGAAAAAGTAGCTCACATTGAACAATATATGATGATCTCATTACAATTATCTATTTTTATACACAATATATAATCAAAACTTAGCATGTGGTAGAATATCTTTAAATTGATTTTATTTGTAATTCAGATGATGAATCAGTTCCTCGTCAACCGATGATTGAAGAAAACATCCAGGAAAATAAGCTTAAATCAAAGAAGAATAATGTTCATCCGGCCCCCGTTGTTTATTCAAAGGGAGCTATACTTTGCCAAATCGAGACGATGAAGCAAATGCCTCAACGTGCTGAGAGTGAAACTGACATCAAAAAAGTGTGTGGTAGCATATAAAAAACATAAGTTATTCAAATAAGCACAATGTGACATGTTCGATTTATTTCATTTGATAAACAAAGCGGTTGATGGACGTAAAATACGTCTCTGACAACACGTATTAGTATTATGCTCAACGTTGTTAATTTTGCTCAGACGGATTAAAACTATTCTGTGAAAAGACAAACTTGCCAGCACTTACTTGGACGAAATATTTCACCTGAAAACGCGAGAAAATCATTATCTATCTTTAATTTGAGATGATGAGTTAATAAAATCATTTGTCTCCCTAATTTAAACTTAAAAGTTAGTCATTTTGATATACTTTCTGTTCATGTTGTCTACTGATCCTAGTCTCACTTTTTTGAATCTCACGTTTTCCGATGTGAACATAGTCATATTATACCTACGGGTAGAATAGAATACAAGTTTATTTATGCTACTTTATTTAACAGCCAGTTCTTGTTTTGCCAAGACATTATTTTTATAATAAGATTAACTAAGTTGAAGTTCATGTCAAAGTTCTGTGGATGTTTAAAACAACCATATATTTAGGGTATATTTATTGTTACAGATTGTTATGTACGTACATGACTTTTTATTACATGATGTTGCTTTTGTTAAGTGTAATACAAACATTACGTTTTAAAAACACCAAATAGCCAGCACTTTTTTTGAAGAAATATCTCGCCTGCAAAGGCGAAGAAAGTTTAATCTTTTCATAAATGCGTGTTCAAATCTATAAGGTACGATATTTTCAATTTAAAGTACTGATACATAACGATATATTTTATGCTCATGTTGTCTTCTAATCAAAGTCACACTCGTTTTGCGTGCTTTCTGTTTTAAACATAGTCTCATTGTACGTTTAGGTAAGGTACAATATCTCTTGCATGTTTTACTAATGTTGATGTTGTGCTGAAAAGGGTTGCTATTTGAATGGTTGACTACTGGGATTGCCTTCCTAGTTTGAATTGTATTATTGATTATGTGGCTTTGTTTTTATAGTCACAAGGTTTTCTTACGCTACGGCATTGTTTTATAATTAATTCAACTGAGTTGAAATTGTTGCTTGTGAATATTAAAAACACCCAGGTGTGATTGTTTATCGTTTCATATGGTGGCAAATTACTGCTGCAAGATAACCTGTTAACGTTTGCTTTGTTTTGTGTTACCCACTTAAAGTTCGTGATAATTATCCAGCTATCTAGATAATATTCGCGTTACTCTTTTGTTATGGTTTTCGAATTCAACTTAATAAGTAGCATACTAACTGTATAACGTAATAAGATTCGTGTTACCACTTAGCTATAAATGCATTCTAGATTCAGGCGCCAACAGGTTACCAAGATATGTTTTGCGAATTTCACTTAATAAGTAACATACTTACTGGTTAACGTAATAAGATTCGTGTTACCACATATCGATAAATATATTTATACAACTAGTTGTCTACTTTTGATTTGCGAATTTTACTTATAATGGTAACATGAATCTTTAATTGAATAAAAAAAATATATCTCTCCCAAAACATATAGAGTTATGAATAATTGGTGCATGTTAGTTACCCTGAGTGTTCATATTCTTTTTTGGCAAGTATACTTCAAAATATTTTGAGAATTACTGGGGCACTAAATTTTGCATCTGGTGGTTTCATCTTTTTCATTTGTAAGTATTTATACGGAAGTATTACGGAAACGGCCGGGATTACGATGACTACCGAAAACTACCGAACACAGTTCGGCCACTCACAGATAGGAAAGATTGTCAATATATTTGCATGGCATGGAGTAATTAGACATTTCGTTAACCAAAATAAGCATCTAATCTGCACATTTATTGAATTTACTAAGGCATTGGACTTTATTGTAATGGACAACCTTTGGTTTAAGATAGATAGACTAGGTATATCTTGTAGACATTTTAAAGTTTTAAAGTCAATGTATAGCCATATATATACAAGAGTTAAGCTTCAATATGATAAAGGTGCTATTTTCGAAAGTCAGTTGGGGTTAAGGCAGGGTGAATGCCTTTCTCCAATTTTCTTTTTTCATTATATTAATAATTTAGAAGATGCACTTAACCTGAAAGAAGCCAAAGGAGTCAATACAGGGTTATTAAAATTTTTGTTACTTATCTATGCAGACTCTGTTGTAAGTGTTGCCAATTCTGCAGAGAAACTTCAATATAATTTTGGTATATTATGCACTAATGCAAACAATGGAAGGTTAAGGTAAGTATAAATAAAACAAAAGTGTTAATTTTCAGAAAAGGCGGAAGATTACCAAGAACATTAAAAAAAATATGATGGTACCACCTTTGAAATTGTTAATTATTTTACTTACTTGGGAATAGTATTTACAATAGCAGGAACTTTTATGCAGGTCACAAAGACACTAGCCGATCAAGCGCAAAAGGAAATATACACGTTAAGAAAATATTAAAACATGTTTTTCCAATATTACCCCTGATCATAAAATTGAGCTGTATGACAAACTTATTAAGCCAATGTGTGTTGTATGGGTCTGAAGTATGGGGCTCCATAAAAAGAATTCATATAGAACGAATTCGTACGCAATTTATTTAAAATGTACTTTCAGTAAAAACTATTACACAGAACGACGTGTTCTTATTAGAGACAGGAAGACTAGACATTATGACGTTAAGTACATAAAACATGATTTAAAGTAATCAGTTCGCCGGAACACAAATGCACCAATCTTGTCTATAAACGTATCAAAAACTGGGCTAAATAAGTAAATTTTGTTCTAAATTTATTGAGATTCTATCAAGTTTGGTTATCACAAAGTGTTTGAGATTACCCTAACTTTTTGCTACTGTTTGAACAAAGACTAACAGATAATTTTGTCCAAAAATGTTTATGGTATGCTAAACGATTCGTCTAGGGCCTTTTTTATAGAGATATCTTCCAATTTGATTTCCAACTTTATGTTAAATGTGTTAATATTGAAAAGTATAGGAATGCTCTAATAAGATTATCATCACATAGGCTTTGTATCGAAGCTGGGACATTGAATAATACTGATATTGTTGATATAACTTGTCTATCATGTAACATTGTAGAAGATGAATTTCATTTCATTTTTTCATGTAATTTGTATTCTGAAATGAGGCAAAGTTACCTACCCCGATATGATTGCAGAAACGCAAGCGTGCTTAAAATCATTAAACTGTTCATGTCAAAGAATGTGAATAAAGTCAAAAACTTTGCTGTATTTGTATATAGAGCGTTTGAAAAAAGATACAGTTTACTCTGTACATTTGGCATATTTATATTTGTATTCTAGGTTTGGATGTCCTTTGAAAACGAATATAGTTATTCACATGTCAATGTTTCGTTTACATTTATTTTCTCTAGAATCAAATTAATGTGTTCATTACAATTTACCACTATTGTGTTCTTTATTTATCTTTAACACGTATATGAACATGTATTATTTATTGCCAATGATGAAGTATCATTTTGATCTATTTCATTGTATGTTATTATGTTGAATGTTTTAACTGAAATAAATTTATGATATGTTCTGTTCTTATGAATTTCTCTGTAAGGCATTTTTCAGGCCCTTAGTGATTGCACTTTTGAAAGAAAATAGTGCCAATTGTATACGCTCGCATACATATAGCCTTTATAGGTAGTATTGTTGTGTTTGTATGATTTTATTTTGTTTAATTTTCTTTACGAACATTATCAATATTTTGCATCAGAAATATTTCATCGTGTCTGTTGGGGGTTTTAAATGCAAAATTCCCCAAGTGAAGATCTCAACATTTAGCAATTTTTCACTATGCATACGCCTTAAAAAAATCCTGGTGCAGGTCATGAATTGCGAGAGCTTTCCGGGAACCAATCGTCTGTTTCTCGGAAAATACAAAGGACATCAAGAGAAGTGAGATAGGGCACAAAATTGGCCCATAAAATGAAACCTTTGAATATTGTAACGCCTATAAGACCATAGTTACAGTGGTTACACTGGTTTATTGTAAGGCGTGTATGCTGAAAATTGTGTTACAACCGGTTACATCGAACATTTTCAAGGTTCAACTACAAAAAATCGATTTTCAGGTCTATATATGATCAGAGTTATGCAGTTACATTAGTTACAATGAGTTAAAGCAATGTTTTTGAAAAGTTTGGAAAAGTGTTTTTTCGATCTCAAAATGCGGGTTCCACGGTTACATTGGTTAAAACCGGTTACATCGGTTACATCGAAAAAAAAATAAGTTCAATATCAAAAATCGAGTTTTCAGGTCGACATATGATCAGAGTTATGCAGTTACAATGAGTTACAGCACAGTTTTTGAAAAGTTTGAAAAAGTGTTTTTTTCTATCTGAAATAGCGGATTACGCGGTTACATTGGTTACAACTGGTTACATCGGTTACATCAAACATTTTCATCAAAAATCGATTTTCAGGTCTACATATGATCAGAGTTATGCAGTTACATTAGTTACAATGAGTTAAAGCAATGTTTTGGAAAAGTTTGGAAAAGTGTTTTTTTCTATCTGAAATAGCGGGTTAAGCGGTTACATTGGTTACAACTGGTTACATCGGTTACATCAAACATTTTCATCAAAAAACGATTTTTAGGTCTACATATGATCAGCGTTATCCAGTTACATTAGTTATAATGAGTTACAGCAAAGTTTTTGAAAAGTTTGGAAAAGTGTTTTTTTCTATCTCAAAAACCGGGTTACGCGGTTACAACCGGTTACATCGAAAATGGTCATCAAAAATCAAGTTTTCAGGTCGATATATGATCAGAGTTATGTAGTTACATTAGTTACAATGAGTTACAGCACAGTTTTCGAAAAGTTTGAAAAAGTGTGGGTTTTTTCTATCTGAAATATTGGGTTATGCGGTTACATTGGTTACAACTGGTTACATCGGATACATCGAAAAATTTCCAAGTTCAATATCAAAAATCGAGTTTTCAGGTCGACAAATGATCAGCTTTATCCAGTTATATTAGTTACAATGCGTTACAGCACAGTTTTCGAAAAGTTTGAAAAAGTGTTTTTTTTCTATCTGAAATAGCGGGTTACGCGGTTACATTGGTTACAACTGGTTACATCGGTTACATCGAAAATTTTCATCAAAAATCGAGTTTTCAGGTCGACATATCATTAGGGTTATGCAGTTACATTAGTTACAATGAGTTACAGCACAGTTTTTGAAAAGTTTGAAAAAAGGTGTGTTTTTTCTATCTGAAATAGCGGGTTACGCGGTTACATTGGTTACAACCGGTTACATCGAAAATTTTCATCAAAAATCGAGTTTTCAGGTCGACATATGATTAGAGTTATGCAGTTACATTAGTTACAATGAGTTACAGCACAGTTTTTGAAAAGTTTGAAAAAGTGTTTTTTTCTATCTGAAATAGCGGATTACGCGGTTACATTGGTTACAACCGGTTACATAGGTTACATCGAAAAAAAAAATTAAGTTCAATATCAAAAATCGAGTTTTCAGGTCGACATATGATCAGCGTTATGCAGTTACATTAGTTACAATGAGTTACAGGAAAGTTTTTGAGAAGTTTGAAAAAGTGTTGTTTTTTTTTCTATCTGAAATAGCGCGTTACGCGGTTACATTTTAACTGACAACCTAAATATATTAATATGAGTTAAATTTCATATCTTTATTTGTACAAGAAATATAGATATATCAAGGAAATTATCAATATCTAATCGCACAATACAAATTGAATGTTTAGCAGTAAAACAAACATATTCTTTTTTTGCATTAAAAAGAAAACCAAAATTTACGAGTTTCCGTCTTAACGTAAGATGGCAATGCAGTATACATCAGAGACCCGAAATTAAAATTTATTAAATCCAGTTAAATCAAAATACTTCTATATGTTATTTCCAATTTAGTTCAACTAAAAACAAAAGGTTAATGAACATAAAGACTTCAAAAAATATAATATTAACTGATTCATAAGAGAATGATTTTCTATTTCATAATATGTTTTTGCAAGCAGTTGAGAAATAGACGTATACAAAATTCAAGTTTTACAATCATTTTATTTCTTTGTATTAAACTGATACAAGGAAATTAATATACTCTGCATAAAACTATGTTTACTATGCCAATAATATATATATAATCGCATGGATTGTGTACAAATTGAGGGTGTTAACTCTATGATTCTACGAGGATACAGCTTACTAAAGATTGAATTACCCACACTAACTACACATCATTCAAAGAAAACGTTGTACAATCAAAACAAACAATTTTCTATACTTGATATTACTTTAAACAACATTAACACCAACTTAAAAAATTAAAATGGACAGAAACCTTAGCAAGCGCGAATGAACATTTGGAATGAAAACGGATATATAGTATATACATATACGAACCAACAATTGAAAGCACTTTACGTAGTTTTTATAACAAATTTCTTTTGGGAATAATACCAACAAATACATTACTTTTTAAGTTCAAACTTGTCGATTTTTAGATTATGTACATTTTGCCATCCATAGAACATTTATATTGGGTGTGCTTTGAAACACAACAGTTGTGGAACAAATTAAATAATTTTATAGATTCAACAACAATTAACATCGTAATCAATAAACGTGAGGCTTTATTGGGAATAGTATTTAAAATATTTGCAACCTCCGTATTGTTTTAATGAATTTTAATATAAACTCAACCCAGTGTTATAACAGGCATCTCTCCTGAAACGCATAAATGATGTACTAGTATCTAAATTGACATAAAAGAGCAAATAGCGTTAAAATGATAAGTACGAAGCCCACAACAAAAATAGAAACTACTGAAATTAACGTAACAATTATTAAAAGACACTAATAGTCATAACATTTTTTTTAAGTGTATATAATATTTTTAAAATTCTATAACAAAAACATGTGTGCGCTTAACCATATTGATAAAAATGCATAGAAATGTTATATTATTTCAAGATAACATGTATGTGTTTATTTGTACTCTATGCGAAAATTAAATGAGAAAAAATCCTCTATCCCCTACCGCATACAGAAAGCTCTGTAAGGTCTTATTTTTCCCAGATCATATGCGTAGTACATGTAGTGGTATTAAATGACATTGTGGTTGTTGTTGTTGTTGTTGTTGTGAATTGTGTTGGTATGGACAGATGTACTGGAAAAGTATTTCCAACGCTTTCAACGGCTAAATTTAGTGCAAGCAGTGAATACCGCAGTGCCAGCAGAGCTTTGGTTTAAAGATTTTTCTGTTCCGAGCTTGCCTGATATGGTCGAGCATTAACGATACAGTAGTGTAACAATTAACACTCGGGGACACAATCCAACTATAAAAAAAGAGAAAATTTTAGTTTTAAGAATTATTGTTGTTGTTGTTGTTGTTGAAAGAATATTCATGTTCGGAACCGAGAAAAAGATAGTATTATAACAATATATTTAAAATATGTTATTTTCAACTAGCACCTTAACCTCAGTTAAGCCGTGTAGTGATAATGGCCCTTCAATATGCGCCCCGAAAACTTTCTCGAACCAGCCCCCTATATACTACTACTACTGCTGCTGTTGCTGATGCTGATATAACCGCCTCCGCCGCCACCAGCACCACCTGCTGCTGCTGATCCTCCTCATACTACTACTTATTATCATTGTTGTTGTTGATGTTGTTACCATTATTATTTTTTTTATTTTATTTTTATCAAAAAAACAATTATTACATTTTTATTATCATATTTATCAAACAGCAATGTCATCGATAAAATCTGTGAAGAATATGATTATCTTGTTTACCACCATTTTGGTCAATCATATATGTCACAGTTTAAAACTGTGACGAATAGGATCCTATTTTTCCCAGACATGTAAAGAATATGATCTGGGAATAATGCACTAGTCAATTGTAACCACGCTCCCCCCAGGTCAAGGGGTATACCGGGGATAGCCGGGGAAATGGGCCGTGTTTTTACCTTTCAAGTGGCCCCGCAGTGTCTGGTGAATGCGGTGGTTTTATCTTCGAGCCAAAAAATGCGGGGAATGGGTCTTACCTAGGTTCCCTGGGGTGCGGGGCCATTTAGCGGCGATTTTACCAGCAGTTTGTCCCGGAAGTGCGGGGATTTTACCCGGGCTTGGCTGGATCGAAAATCAAAGTCCTCGCTATTCCTGGGGGCCGTGGTTACAATTGAGTAGTGCATAATAAGGTCCTACAAAGCTCCTTCTTTTTCTACTCAAAATCCCGTGTAAAAATGATTCGGCAAATTGCGTACCGAATAACCTTAATAGTTTCATTGTACCACTCTATTGAGTCCAGAGTACTACTAAAAAAACCACGAGAAACCTCTACCCAAAGTGGGAGATTCAGAGAATTTCAGTGTAAATATGATATTGCCTAACCTTAAATGTACTTCAGGAATTAGACTTCTAAGTGTTAAAACTAGTTATGATAGTAATTACAGTGTGTTTTTTTATGTATTTCTATTTCTCTATTTTAACTGAAATTAGAAGTGAAATGACCTCTTTTACTATATTTAATGCCACACAAACTGGTTAATGAGGGTTCACCATTCACCTGTGTTTGTCTTACTGTGAAATCATTGATATTCGTTGGCATGAAATTTCGTGGTTTGCCGAAAAAATACAATTTCGTGGGTACTTGAATTCGTGGTTTTTCATTTCTGAAAAAAAAATAATGGAATATGCCATCGTCCTAGATCGTCTGCAGAATCTCCACGCGCTGGCCCGTGATTTCCGTTTTCAAGCTCACACTCGCTAAAGTGGTACGAGATGCCAATTAGTGCATATACCAATGTCAATTATTGATTTAATTGGGAATTAAGGTCATAAAAGAATATGTACCCTGATCATAAATAAAGATAGGGGAAGCCATTGAATACCAATTAAGAATTTTGCAAACTGTGGAAACATCGAAAAGGTGCGTATATTTGAGTAAACAAGGTCATTTCAATATTTATTCACACGTTTTTGTTTAATAAAATATTGAGCGCGTTGTTTTGTACTTTGTCACGTTGGGGGCTCAGTATCCTCCAAAGTAATCGATTAATTATTTCATTAAATAACAACATCGAGTACCGACACTCATCACGCACATCTTGTAAATCTGGAGATTTTCATTAACAGCACACGTCTAAACACGTGCTTGTATATGTATATGTTTGTACATACTGATTGCTTTGGGCCGGTGGTCTTTATCAAATAAATTATTTGAATTGCATTGAATAGAGGTGTGCCGAAAATAAAATGATTTATTTTTCGCAATGAAAGTATTGTTAAAGAAGTTTTAGAGTATATGAATATATATGACAATAGTACAGAAATAACATCATGATGAGGTATGTTTCATTGTTTGTTTTTCCTTTATGATTTAAAATGATATTTTATTTATAAATGTGGATGAGATCTCGGCGAATGGGTAGCGTTAATTTAACACCGGTTTAACATGAAGGTCGGCAAGAGAAAGGTGTGCAGTGTCACGGCTATTTAACGAACTTGCCGGAGATGGACTAAAGGTTACGATTCTGTGGTGGCCGTGTCAGTGCTGACATTTTGTCAGTTTAAATCTATGTTTATTTTAAATCTTTGTTTATGTATGTCTATGTTAATATTTGTTTATGTATGTACGAAAATACGCGCGACCTCAGCTCATATACGCACCTCATACACAATGCACATGTGTGTTCAAATCCCCTTAATACGTGACAAAAACGGCAAGGTATGCACACATGTAACAACAAAGGCAAATAAGCTTCTTTAAGTAAGTAACTGCACATTCTTCACAGGCTATTCTTATAAACAGTTGAAATGTAATATCAATATTTTTTATGTGAGTATAAATGTTCGTTAATGTTTAAGAGCTCTGTAAGCACTCTAGATGTCATTCATCGCAAGTAGCGCGGCATTTTTGGTACACTGGTGGAATTAAAAGTCCTCATCTGGCTTTATCTCTTCAGATTTAAAGTCACACGTAGGAATGTGTCGGGGTCAAGCCCTAATACAACCATTTAAGGGCGTGGGCTAAATTTATAAGCTCAGCACCACCAACAACAAGCACAACAACAACAACAACGACAACGACAACAACAACGACAACAGCAACAATAACAACAACATCAACAACGTAAATGTTTAAAAAATGTTAATGCTATCTCAACGTTGTGTTTGATCATATCATCCTATTTCCCCCGCACCAAACACTTTAAAACGGTGAAGTTTCGCATAACAGGGATATAAAAACATATCTCTTCAATTTGTTAAAGTTTATATAGTGAAAGTTACTTGTTCTTTTACAGTGTACTGCTAGAATACAATCGTTTCTTTCTGTGACTGAAGTGTCATTTTCATGTTATATGCATGCATGTTAGAATACCCTATGACTATTAAACAGATGCCCCATCATAGTATTGTTTGTTTAAGATATATATTGCATTCCATGGACTGCAAACACCGAAAAAAGGACCTATCAGGAATACTATTAAATACGTCAAGCCTACAAAATATATTGTTAACGTCACGTCATTCCAAAAATAACACCGTTAAGGTGGAACGCGACTATGAATATTTTTTCGAGTTACTGTCTGAAAATTGAAATACGAATAGAAGAGCATATGCCCGATTAGGAACTGTTTTTACATTTTCATTATTCGGAACAGTTTTGAAACTATGACTCCTCAAAATATACCACTGACGTCAATTTTGAGACGTCTCTCATATGTTTGCGTTCTGCAGCCTGACGTTTCATTTGGAAAGATCACAACGATGTACCCATTTCATGTAACCGATGTAACCGGTTGTAACCAATGTAACCGCGTAACCCAATATTTGAGATAGAAAAAAAAAACTTTTTCAAACTTTTCAAAAACTGTGCTGTAACTCATTGTAACTAATGTAACTGCATAACTCTGATCATATGTCGACCTGAAAACTCGATTTTTTTGTGGTTGAACTTTGACTTTGTTTTCATTGTATATAATATGTTCTATTTATTTGCCTGTAACCCATGTAACTATAACGTGAGAAGGGTTACAAAATTCGAAGCTCTCATTTTATGGGCCGAGTTTTGGCGCTAATTGCGTGCACTAGACTGTCGCAACATATACCAACGACAATCCCGGAGTCTAAATCATCGCAACGGGAAGGAGCAGCACGGATCAACGACGGACGCACAGACACACATATACCGTTTTCGTCTTTTCTACACCATGTGGCCGTTCAAACAGATACGCAAGGAAAGTGAAGCAAGAAAATGTTGTGATTGAAGAACAAAATGAACATCTTAATTATACTGTTAATGTTTATCTCGCGAGCTTAAAACGATAAAGAAATTGCTCTCAAGAAATGAGAAAAAAACATGAACGCTTAAAGACGCATTTCCGTAAAAGCAATCTTGATTTTTTGAATCGACAAATATTTTAGGGAATCAATCAATAAAACTATTAAACAAGTTCGAACATATCGGAAACACCAGTTTGAGTTTCAAAACGTGTGCAGGATCACTACCAATACCAACGGGCCGGTGATTGTAAAGTTCGTGTAGTTTAACTAGAGATATTAAGGGTTAAAAACTTGCCGTTATAACACTCACCTTTTTACAAGGCTGTATAAAAATGGCAAGAAAGCATATTTTAAATATGATTGATCAATAATACGAATATGATTTGAAGAAAGAAAGTCAATCTTTGTAGAAAATTAGGAAGAAAATGTTGTTTAAAATAAATGTACTTATAGCGTAATTACCAATACATCACTAGATATACATCGCTTATAATATATTATAACTCTTGTTTATTTATAAAACAAATATCAAGCTATGACTAAATATGTTTCAATAAAACCTTTCAAATTCAAGTAGAGTGTTTTGTTTTCGATGGCTTTGTGCGCTGTAACCAATTTAAAGACTGTTGCAATAGGAGTAGATCAGGAGGTAAATGATTGGGTTGCTAGTGATGTTACACGATCATCCGAAACTTTTAAGGATTGTGTTAAACTGCATACCTCTGATAAAAAGTATCAAATCTCCTTAACGAAGTTATTGATTTTCACGTATGTTTCACTTGAACGATCACATTTATATGAGACTGTAGACGTAAATGACATTGAACTTTTAAATGACATATTGACGTCAATTCTGGCTGACTTTCGTACGGCACACCATTTTGTATCACTATTTTTACTTTATTTTTGGTGAATGAGACTACCCATCAGATATATATTATATGCCCAGAGTAGGCAGGAATGGCATCGTGAATAATGTTGGTGTGGTGCTGACAGTGCTTTTCTGCACACATGACGTCCATGCAACATGATGGCTAGACACATTAGGATGCAAATGTTGATATAACATGTACATCGAATAACGGAATGTGTGTTGTTGATTACAAGTAAGTGTCCCACCTATATTTCTATCTTTCGGATCGATTTCCAGTATTGTGCTGTATTCAATATAAAACGTTCGAAGAAATGCTTATACAAAACATTTTTAAAATGCTCTTATTTATACGTATGGAACGAGTCCATCAAACATTTTAACACAATTCACCGACCATAATGCATGGAAAATGAGGTATATGTAAAAAAAAAACACATGTTATGGCGTCAGACACATGATTAAATTTGGACTGTGATACCCAACATCCGTATCGAAGATACATATGTACTTATAATTAAGATTCAAAGTCAAATTCATTATAAATATTAATTTTTAGTCTTTACAAATGAGCCCTATGACGTGCACTAATATACGCGTGGAAGGGTTTTGGACATTAATTTAACTTTTTCAGTAAGAATAAAGAGTCATAAGCTCTCAATTTAATGACCATGTGTTTCATGCAAGTCGTTTACTGGAATAGAAAACTATAGCATTCCGGTAACGCGATAAAGCTGTTAACTAAAGTATGTTATCAAAATAACGTTTTTAAACCGTGTGTTAAATGATCAGGTTTTTATTGAAATTATTTTCAATTTCATAAAGCTTAAGACTGTTTAATATTCTAATTCTTATTTTGAGTGCTTTGAAACATATGCTATCGATTTTCATCGACGAGACGTTTTCAAATATTGGTTATCTGTAGCCTATGCTGCACATTAATTGACTGAATATTAAAGTTAAATCCTAGGGTATTTCCAGTTTTCTAGCATGGGGTCACAAATTTTGTGGTACTAAATGTGTTCTTTGTAATTTCCTGTCTAGACTTGTCAAACAGTAACTATAATTAATACAAACTAAAATTTCATAATTATACAGAAAGCCATTTACGATAGTGTAACGTAAACTTTATTAAACAGGTAACTTAAATATTGTTAAAATGTAGTTTCGTTTCAGCAAACCGAAAGTAGTGTATTTTCATTTGTAAATATTTAATGATATACAGTCGTATGTTTACCGTCGTAAAAGAAAGAATGTAACCTATTTAAATGAAACTATTTTGTTAACAATGACAGACGTTTGATATAAAAACATGTGACAGCACTGTCCACAGTATTGTTTTTGCTTCTAGATATACATGTACTTATTGCTTTTTAAATATACAACTGATATAAACTTTACCTATGGAAGCATATATAATGCATTATTGTGGTATACATTAAATTTCTTTTCCAGTTTGTAAAATCGATTTGTTTTGGGTTTGTTTTTTAGAAGGGGGGGGGTGTTTATGGGTTGTTTATGGGGGAAAGGAGTGGCTGGGAGGGGCATGGGGGTGAGAGGGATAATGGATAAGCAGTCTAGATGATGCAATTCCCGCGGGGAAATTTATTGTTATTAAATTTGTTCAAAATATCGATCGGGTATTTTGCAAATAGAATCCAATACATGCATTATACCCAACTCATTATGATAACATCGGTATGCCCTTACCCATACATCTATACTATAATTTAATTATGCCCCCCCCCCCCTTCGAAGAAGAGGGGTATATTGCTTTGCACTTGTCGGTATGTCGGTCGGTCGGTCGGTCGGTATGTCGGTCGGTTGGTCGGTCGGTGGGTAGACCAAAGCTTGTCCGAGTGATAACTCAAATATTCCTGGACGTATGGTCATCAAACTTGACATGAAGGTTGGGCCTGACCAGAAGATGACCCCTATTGATTTAAGGGCTCATCGGATCAAAGGTCAAGATCACAGTGACCTTTAATGGTAAAAATATATTTAAGCTTGTCCGAGTGATAACTCAACAATGCCTAGACCTACGGTCATCAAATTTGATATGGAAGTTAGGCTTGACCAGTAGATGACCCTTTAATGATTTAAGAAGTCATCGGGTCAAAGGTCAAGGTCACAGTGATCTAAATTCGAAAATGTTCTTTGAGTGATCATTCGATATTGCCTGCACCAAATTTCCCTCAAACTCGACTTGGGTTTCTTCAGACCTGTTTATGACCCCTTATGATTATAGGGGTCATCAGGTCAAAGGTCAAGGTCACAGTGACCCTGAACGAAAAAAGCTCATCTGTGTGATAACTTGACAATGCCTGCACCCATGGCCCTTAAACTTGACATTTAGGTTTTTGGTGACCAGCTGAAGAACAGATGGATTTTCAGGTCATAGAGTCAAAGGTCATGGTCATACCTCACCTCTATCCTCACACTTTGATTGGTCATAAACCTAAAATTGCCTCGACGGCATCCAATGCCATTGACAAAATCAGCTGTCATTTCACTCCATGCATATTTCATTGAATTGTCCATTTAATCCTGACAACATGGCGCTCATGGGGTCATAATTTTTGTTATTTTAAGCATGTTCATATTAAATTGATGTTTCATTTATTTGTATTTTTTTTTTTTTTTTCAGACTGGGTTTACGTGAAATCCTTCAGAATATGGTTCACGTTTTACGAGCCATACTTTTTGTAAGTTCATACACATTTACTTTAATATACAAGAGCAATACAAATGCGTTTAATTATATTTACTGGTACCTCTGTAAAACAATAATAGTAATACCGAAAAGACTATAGGGACAAGCCCAAAAGTCAAACATAAAACAAGGTTTTTGTCCCTGAAGGGTTTTTTTATTATTAAAGATAACTCTGACAACACATACGCCATACATACACAAATTAACAATAAGTTTAATATTATGTCAGTAGGTAACATTTAATGCTATTTTTTTATTTTAGCTCTATATTGTAAGAATTGAAGGAGAATTCAATTATCGATTCGTGGAAGAGCGGTGTATACTGCCATGTACACGTCTTTACATGATCCCCAACATGACGTTACATTGTGATGGCGACAGAAGCACGTGCGCTTGGCAGTGTGCGGCGCAGCGAATGGGCTGCGATGAGGGCCTGACCTACCATTGTGCACAGGACTTTCAAAATTATGAACTTAAACGCAACAAAATTGATTATATTGAGGCATGTGCGCCGGAGAGGTCTTGCAATGCAGGTAATGTGACACTTTTCAGATAATGTCTCACCTTTTAGACGATTTGAATCCGCGTGACTATGGAAAGGCCTTGTATTGAAATGTAATATTACTCCAAGGTTTTATATAAAGTTAAAAAATACTGACTTGAAAAGAAAACACATATATGCATTTCCTCTAGAAAACAATTATATTTGTATTGAATAGCAATTTAAACACGTGTATAATGCAAACAGTGTTGAATTGCGGTCAGTCAATTGCTTCAATCCTGTTTTCTTGAAATCACGTGAACTATGTGCATGTCCCCTTATATTTACTTACGTAACATATTGTAGAAGGCTTGCCCTATACATGTATGTTCTGTAAATGCTATATACCAATTCTATCAAACTTCAACTTATTAAAAAGTGCAAATAAATGTATAACTCATACAAGTTCACTTAAGTTTTATACTTTTTTTATATATATATATAATTACTAAGTCGTACTATAATTTGACTTTCGTTATTTTTTCAGTTAAAAGATTGTAAAAGATTTATTACATTATCAAACGTGGTTTTGCTAAAAACAATTCAGACCGCCTGTCGAAAATCGTGGCGCTTTTATACTCGCACAGCAACCGTAGGTGGGCGGAATCCTACTGCCATGTTAAATGATGGCAATGCCACCCAAAACGTTGGCGGTGCAATTCAAAATGATGACAGTGCCAACCAATTGAGTGGAAGTCATGTGACCGCCAATAAAAAACTAAGAAATTTATTGCAGCCATCATGCCAAAGTACGCTACTAATGCAAAGAAAGGTCAGAACATAGCTTGAAGTTTTAGAATGTAACATATGCAATTCAAATGGATGAGTCACCGTAAAAATAACTGCTTTTGACATTAAAACAGCGGATGTTGCGCGGAATAACACAATCGCTGACATTGTGCGAGTATGGAAAACTTACGGTCAATACATACAAGAAATATGGGTATAACTAAGGACAGGCGAGGAAGAAATCAAATGTCCTTTAACACCTACACATCAAAGGAAGCTATAATCTTAAAGCATGTTTAAGATAAATAATGGTTCAATATATGTTCGTAATACACGGATGGGGTAAAGGTTATCTTAATTGCGCTGTTGACAAATACAAATCGGCAGACAGTTTATGATATTTTTAGAAGTAATATAGAATAGAATTGACTCACTTTTCAATATTAATAATTTAAGGTAAGCACTAATGTTTATAACAATTTTAGGGTTAGGTCCCCAACAATTACAACCAAATGTCTTCCCAAAAATCCACTTATTAAATAGCCTACAGCCCTAACGTCATAACAATTTCAGGGGAAGAGCCATATGTGACGTTTTCCTCTGACGACGTGATACGGTCACATAGAAACGCTAAAATCAACTGCGTTCCGTGCGCGGACCCAAATTTTTACAACAACCAAGCAGGAAAGTCTTCTGCCTCATACAGTCGATGCTACCAACATAAGTTCAACAAATGTATCCCCGAAGACCATAAAATCAACTGCGGTGACATTTCCTGGCGAGACCGAAAGGAGACCGACGGATATTGCCGATGTGACGCAAGGAACGGTTACGCGCCAGAAAACGAGAACGTGAAAACGAGATGTTTCTACAGTGTTGAGTATTGTGCGCATAAGACGTGTCCACATCCAGCCCAGGAGCTGCTTTTAAGTAAGTATTATATTATGTTTTATATCTTTATATTAACCATTTGCTCAACTTCCTAATTGTGGATTATATTTATAGTAATTGGTGTATGCGGGTTTTCGGGGGGGGGGGGGGGGAAGCCGAAAAATCCGCCACGCGATAAAAGAACGAAATCCGTCAAACTGAAGACGAAAAGGAGCCAAAATGAAGGGAACACACGAAATACGAGTGTTTTTCGCTAGTGGATTGTCGCGTTTAATTAGGTAAACGGGACAAAGCGCTACTTTGTTTTAGCCTTTTCACCTTCCGATAGGCATACACAGAAAATGTTTCCTTCATTATGGATTTAACTATTTTAACATAATTTTGGATTTGCAATCGTTTGCATATGCTAACCGATAAAAACGAAGTTTTCTCTCTCTCGATTTGGCGTTTTTTCGCCTTCAGTTTGAGGTTTTTGCAAGGCTAGGCGAAAACCCGCCATCAGCGGAGCTTTCATTTTTCTCCACAAAAACCTGTTACACATAACGGAAAGAACTAGGAACCAATCAAATCATTAACCATTGAAATAATAGCTATATACCCCTATTCATACCAATGTGTGACAAGTTATTTTATACATCAATTCCAAAGGCAGAATGTGTAATAAATGTGTCCGTTTCGAAACATATTTCACCATTTAATAAGACAAACACCACTAATGTAAGACACACAGAAAGACAGACAATTTTTTTTGTTCAGACTCATACAATAGTACATCGTTTAAATGTATGAATGCAAATATTATTTTTCATGTGTCTAAACATATCATTAATAATATTAATAAACAGAAAATAACATGTACTGAAGCAATAGACTACAGATAAATGAAATCATTGTTAAAATATTATGAACAAAATAAATAAGAAACTTATATATTACTTTTCTAGATTTAATTGTATTATTAATTATTGAATTGCGTATAACAAATGCTTCTTTTATGTATTTACAAATATTCATTAGTTTGTTCTTATCACATGAAGTCGGTTATTTATGAAACGTAAATACAAATGGGTTAGCAGAGAATTGAAGGGTTTAGTTTAGGGTTTTGCTGTTCAAAATATCACTTCGACAAAGAACATAGAAGTTAAAAATATCCGCCTAGTCTCAGCGTCAGGATTATACTATATCAATACTGCTGTAAGAGGCTCATTTGGCCATAGTTTAACTCGTATTAATATGATTGTTTGCAAAATTTGGGATTCTGCTGGATAAAAGTCCAGATTGGTTTTAAAAAATATTTATTTTGGTGTATTGCACATTAATTCATTTTTTGCTATTAGTTTTCTAACCGATAATTACACACTTGTTTGATTGGTTTTACAATTAACAAGATTGATTTGAATTGGATGTGCTTGTTGATTAACATTTGCGGTATTACTTTTCTTTTTGTACTTGAAAATTCGAGTTGAAATACCATCTATTCTTTTTTAAATTTACGCAGTTGATACGTTTTACAGGTTTTGTAACGCCTGGCGACAAGGGCGGCCAGTCTGAAATGGTGTAACAGGCAACATGTCATGTTTATGAAAGAAAATTTTGAATTTGAATATGTAATAATTAATTATAAACTTTAATATCTTTTGCTATGAAAGGACCAAGTGTTGTTGTTTTTCCTTTAATATTCTTTATCGTGTTTAACCGTATATTTTACTTTCCACAGATTACACATGTGGCGACCGGTGTCCTTCTGGAATGCACCGGACGGAGATATCAGATGAATGTGTTCCTAATAAACTCGATCAAACCACGTAAGACCTTTAAAGACCCCATTATACGTTAACCGTTTGTTCAATTATTAGCATATCGTACCTGGTGCACTAGCGATACATTTATGCTCATTGAAACGCGAGAGATAGAAAAGCTGTACTTCTTGAATATGATTTTATTCAAATTGCATCTGCATACAATTTTTCGACACCGCATATAAAATTCTCAAATTAAAGACATCAATATAGTCCGTAAATTCTTTTTTTAGGAAATATACACCTACGATATTGGTATCTCAAAGCAATGTTGGCATATCAACCACGACAGAAGCCATAGAAGGTCAGTATTACTAGCATTACATATTTTGGTTGATGTCATTATTTTGACATAATGTGAAAATGTAGTTTCTGGTTTATTTATCAAAAACAAGTGTTTTGACATAATATTAATACCTTTTTTTTCTATTTTAAACAGTATTAAGTTATTCATATATCAAACTAGTTCACTAGTGTAATCTGATTTGTTTTATATTTCAGTTATTTCTACTAAAAGAGTTGATGTAAAGGGTAACTCCGATGAATCATATAAAGACTTTCTTCTCTCATTAAGCATTATTGTGGGAGTTGTCGCCGTATGGTCATTATTATCAATTGTGAGGTTTAAACATAGACATAGAAGTGAGTATTCAAAAATACAACGCTAAGTTTATTAAAACGTCTTTTAATGTCTTTTACAGTCAATGGTAGTTAGAAAAAATCATAAAATGTATTTAGTAAATTAAACTTTTTTTAATTTTACGTTCAAACCAATCTAAATGCAGCAGATCGTATGTCTTGCTTTGTTCATATTGCCTAGAATAAAACCCACGATCGGTCTTTCTCACGCGCACACTCATTAGCGATACATGATTTAGAACAATAATATTATTTACAACCAGTTTTATATTTTCCATATTCTATAATAAATGTTCCTGGTATTTCAGTAAATAACTATAAACAACAAACACTACGCCAACTGATGAAAGGTAAACATTTTTTGTAAGAATAACACTTAATCGAACTAAACGGTTGAATATAGTAAAAGTAGTGTTAACATGACTGTATTAAATATAACTGTGTACCACTTACAATAAGTTTAAGCCAAGGAGTTATTTAAAAAAAACATTTTTATTTTTATTTACAGTGCATGGTAGTCGTATAAAAGGATATAAACCTGACAGTTATGTGCTAGCTGGAATAAGTTTATATAAGTGCCTAATGCAAGCAAGACTTGTAGAGCACTGCACATGTGATTACGGAACGGCAATCGCTTTTCCTTGAACTTTTTAATCAAACTGTGAAACTAATACTGATATACGGCACGGAAGTTGGGACATGGAAGCAATTCCGTTTAAGAAATATTTGAACTTTAGAGATATACTTAAAAACAGTTAAATGATTGTTTATTCTGTCTGTCTGTTTCAGCGGCAAACATAGTGTATGAAATCGGTAAAACTATCATGGCTGGAGATCCAGTGCAAGTGACAGGCGATAAATTAACTATCAAGACTGACTCGGTATGTGTTTTTATACATTACATGAATTAAGAGTTATAAATGTTAAAATGTTTTATTCAACTAATTTCTGCAAATGACTAGAACATATATCAAAACCATGACACATTTATCAAAAGTTTGGGCCACAGGAGTTACTAATATTTGTAAATGTATTACTTTTATCGGATTCCATGGATGCACGATACTGTGCATACACAACAAAGGGTGACATTTACAGGAGACAGAAATGTATGAAAAAATGATTTTTTGGATTAAGCCCGAATATCGCATAACGTTGTATATTTCAGAACATGGAGCCGATGGAGCCACCTATTTACCCAGGTAATAAAAACAAACGTTAAATAACCGAAAACTATTATGTAATCATATGCTACTAACCAAATGATTATTCAGCATTGTTCCGATATTGATGTTTCGAAATACTTGCACTGTTTAAGAGTTAAAATGTTGTTGTTTTTCAGTTGGCAGTTCTCAAGGAATCGAGATAACCTCGTGTGCGCAGGTACGTGTACGTTATCTAGTACGATTTGACTTCGAAATGCGGAATAAGGTCACATTTTTGTCCCAATATAATGAAGCAGGTCTATGTTTTACAAATTGTAAGCTTAAATTGTATCAAAATACTATCGACCAAAATACTGAATATTAAACAGGACACAACCAGTAGTGACATGTTAATTAAACATAAAAAATGATACATTTAGATTAAATGAATATAGCCAGCACAATAACAGGAATGTCCCTTCAGTGCACTCCATCGCATGATTAAACAAATAATTAACGCTGGTAGTATTTATATTTTCAACATTTTGTTTGTAAAAGGATGCAACAGAGGAAATACCACAAGAAATCGAGGAAACAAGTTTCAGCATTTCAGGCGACCAGACATTTCCGAGGAAAGATCGGGAAATCAAAGATCAGAGTGATTCCAAAAAACCTTTGCTGCTAGGTGCAGGATTTGTTTTAATATATCATCTAGCATTTTGTTTGAGATTTACAAACTTTTCATAAAACTGGGACAAAGTATGTATTAAGATCATGACATCGACACGGAGTGAATGTCATATAAAACTTTAATTTACCAGACATTTTTAGTTCTTGTTTATTTTATTTTTTAATGCTGTAGAACAAAACATTCAACAATTGTTTCACTCAGCTTAAATATCTACTTCATTTTATACGGCTCGTTGGTAATGCACCTTTTCTTTAAATCTAACAAACATGTGGTCCACGTCCTAAATTATGATACACACAGCAGAACTAACATAAACGAAAGATTTTTATGTCATTCCAGGACATGAGAAAAGTCCTCCTCTAGAAAAATTTGCCAACACAACTACCGTTATCATTGAGGTAATCTTATTGTGGGCTCGTATGAATTATGTGCTGCTATTTCAAAAAAAAGAATAAACATACATTAGTATACATGTATAGATGTTTGATCTTTGTCAAGAGACTAATTAAGAGTTTGATCACTTAACGCACTACTTTTAAAAATCCAATTGTCTTTATTCCATCACAGTCCAGAGACAAAAACGGTGATATGAACACCGCTTCCGGCCAAACCTCAAGAAGTATTGCTGAGCCAGATGAGAGTTGTGAATTATGCAACTGCGACTCACCAGGTTGGCTGTGTGACTATGTTTTGATAAAGGCTTTATGAACATTTCATTTTATTATGATGGGCAAACTTTACATTCCCTTATCATTTATATACATGTTTTGAGTTATATTGAAATCTTGCTTCATTTTGCCGATAATTTTAATGGAATATGATATAAGGTAAGTCAAAGGATGACCCTATACGCTACTGGTCAATAAACTTTCTTCCTGTCGTTTATGAACTGTTCGAAAAAGTCATCCACAAAAGCACTCACAAAAACGAGCAATTTTCAAAAACACAGCAGCACTCCGACCAACACCACTTGTCTATCACGTAGTATTTCAATCTTCAGAAACTGTTGTCTGTCGTTTGGAATTGCGGTCGTCAGTGTATGCTGCTCTTATGGGCACAGCTTACCAGTGCAATAATAGTGAAAATAATAGTTAAATAGTAAAATTGATTTTTAAATTGATAATAGCGTCAGTGATTGTGAATGGAGTTATGTCTGAAACCTATCAAGTGTTACAGAGTGTGCGCCAAGGGAGGGGGTACTCTTGACAGGGAGTTATCTTCTCTTTGTAAATGAATTAATTGACATCTGACAACCAAATTGAACCGTTAATGTTCTTTTCGTCCTGTATTGCGCTGAACTTCGGCATACCGTTTCACACTTATCGCATGTACGGCTGAAAAGACAATGTTCTTTTCCTCCTTTTCCGGCCGATTTAAGACTTCATTTGTATGTACTACTGAGATATAGTAATTAGCGACGATTCCTACTACAGACATTGTCAAAGAAATGCGTGTATATGATCGTTTTAATAACTTTAAGAAACTACATAGCAAGCGCTAAGTTCCCAAGTACCATGAATATTTCTGCATGCTGGTGAGATAAAGCCTTTCTGATTTTCTGTACTTAAATCGTAAGCCACTAATAACAGTTCCCCGTCTTGACGTCGCAAATCCCTCTTATACGTCAGTATAACACATGTTTTATTTCAGGTCATAATAATTGAGAAAATGTTACTCACAATATAAAATAACAATTTAACATGTGGTATTATATTTCAAAATTATGTTTTTGCATTTCAGGTAATGAAACAGAGCTTCAAACACCCATATCTGAAGAAATAATCGCAGCGAAAAAGCTTTCACGAGGGGTCAAACCTGTCTATCCCTCTGTTTCATTTACAATTGAAATTTATCTAAATGAAGACGGTACAACAGCAGAGGACATTGATGATGAAACAAATGGCCACGACACACTTAGTACAAAGAGTGAAGACGATGAAACAAATGAAAAAATGCACAAAAATAAAAAAGGTCAGGTGATAGTTCACGCAGGTACAGATGCTGACCAAGTGGACAAATTGTGCACAAGTTCATGTGGTCAAGAAGCACTTTTCACAAGTGGGGAAGATGAAAAAACGGACAAACTGCACACTGGTGCCAAATCTCAAGCGAGACCTTGTTCAATGCAGTAAATCAGTAAAGAAATTACATGAATCTAAAAGTGAAAAGCTTACTGAATTTGAGACAGGCAGTGGAAATTTAGAGGACATAATATATTTTTTATGAAACGGATCGTAAGCATGTGTTATTTTACTAAATGTCCATACGTTGTACATATTAGCACAAATGTTTTGTGGGTTTTTTTAATTATTTGGTGTATTGATTACTCCTGTACCAATTATATTTGTTCTCATTGTCGCTTGGAGTTCGGTGTTTGAAATATCAGTTTAATCAATTACATTATTCAAACTGTATTTGGACAAATAACAAATACACCTAACATATACCGATTGCATGGAGTATAAAGTAGTGTGTCTCTATTCAAATGGTTTAAAAATAAACGCACTAACTTCTTTCAAAATAGCTTCATTTTTTATGTTAAAGACTTCCACTAATTATTGGTATTTTAATTTATTCTTCTGAATATAGCCTTTTTAAACCCCTTTCCTTGTTGGATGCAAAGTTTTGATCGCTGATGACATAGACGGTCGTTTTGTACGCCTGCTCGTGGAAAAATAGTTCTCTAAGAGTATTTGGTATAGTTTATTTGTTTCACGTGTTTCATTTACTTTGGAATTAGCACTTGACAGATCTTCATTGCCAGGGTAGTGATCATATTACTGTAATTATTCAGGCTTTTCATATCTTATGCCAAATTGACCATGGCTACGCGCCTAGTTTATTATTCTTTCGATCACAGATTATTCTTTTTGGCAATTCTTTCTGTTGCTAACAATGTTGCAGACTTCACTTAAATGTACGTGTATGTAGGCAAAGGTGGTCATTAAAATTTATGATCCAAGTAAGTAACTACAATTCATGTACATGTGTAGTTGATAATTTAAATTGATATTTTCACTGCTTTTATCTCAATGATAAAATTCCATCTTTCATAACAAAGCATGAAATAAATAGTAATATATATACGGTCTGGACATACGTCATGCTCTAACGTTTCTATTTCTACACGAAGTTCACTCTATGGCTGACTAGAAGTCGGTGTAGTGCCATTGTTCCATAGCATCATCACAACAATAATGCTTGCACTGTTGAATGCCAAATATATGTTAGCTCAATGTGTGTTCCTGTTTTTCGCTTGAGCAATTGAACAAAGGTGTTGCGATTGTTTGGGGCAGGTGGTTAATGAAAAAAGCTCATGTTCGGCTCAAAAATGTTTGTAATACCATTTTTTATCAAAGCAGTGAACACAACTTATCAGTTTTAAAAATTTTATCAGTGTTCATTAGGTCATTTTTAACGCTTACTAAATTTAAAAAAAATACAGATCGAGTGACCGTAGAAGTAAAACACCTCTGGAAACCAAGCGTCTTCCGCAATCTGACTAGCTAACGTCTTTTCACACAATGCCGATCCCGAGCCCGAATCTTCTACTTCGCAGATCCGTTGTTTTATGGCATACAAATCCGCCGACCTGGGTCTAGAGAATGCATCCTAGTTTCATAGACAATATTAGTTCATATTGGTTATTGGTAGAGACCATTGATATGCAGGGTATGTAACGCGTTTCCAACCAACGGAAATACTAGCTGTTCACGACGTTTGCTTTCTTAACAATTACAATATCACATTGGCGAACGTTTTGGCATTCATTCGTTCTACAAGTGAGTGTGTGTTCCGAAAATCCTCCGGATAATCATAATAAATGGGGACATTCTGCCTCAAGTTCGTTCGTTTTGTTGATAAAACCAGAAACCTACTTTCTGTTTCGCCTCATGTTTAGCCATATCACTGTGTTATCTCATTTGAGAATGTTGAGTAATCGATTAATTGCGCTCATAAATTATCTGAAGTCATTCACACACGTAAGTCAATACCTTAAAGATTTCATGGTGAAATTGAAATACATTGGTAATGCTATTTTTACCTAAAAGTGTGCATTTTAAATTTAATCGATGAATATAAAGTAGTTTTGTCAGTTCAAGAAAAAATATCCTGTGACCAATACGATACTTAAGTAAGGACACGACTTTAGATGTTTCATGAATATCGACACAGGGCCCCTTTTTCAATACGACATCTTAGTCGTATATCCTACGCTGCTTAGGAGTTCTCAGTAACACCGGTAAATTTACAAGGAGAATCTATGCGATAAATAGCCTTACGCTATTTTTTACATTGAAAGGCAGTAACGCCAAAAACGGATTTACGAATTAAGAATCTTGTATAAACCCCTTCAATCAATCGATTGACTGTCGAAGATGAGTTACGTCAGCTTATTACAACTCAAACTGGATAGCAAAAAAATGTTTACTGTTTGTTAGACACTCACTCTGACTTATATCAGGTATGGCTCTCGGCTAAGCAAAAACATCGTATTATCACATTTTTAGCATTCATTTCACAAATCGGAATACTGACGAAATGCAAAACTACCTTGAAATCGAGGTTGTTGTGGTAGCTGATGCTATAAAGCTGGTTTTCAACGACATGTTAACCGGAAAAAAAAGGCGCGAACCTTTACCGCTACTATTCTACGGATCAAACAGACTCAATTGGATCCTAATTATAATTCAATTAAGTAAATACCATCCGACCTATATTTGCTCGAAGAGAACGGCTGTGAGGAGGTTTCGAGACATGCGGCTACGGAGAGTGAGTACCAGTTTGACAAGGTTCGAAAGAGGTAGGGTTAAGGGTTTGTTATATTTTCTATTGTCTTATCATATCAATTTATATTTTAAACACGCAGATATCGTTAACGTTCATATTTTACAAATAACATTTGAATATGTATTATGCTTTAAATACCTTATGTTTGTTTAAAGAATAAAGATAAACCACTCTAGCGAGCGTTGAACAATATCAGATTATTAATTTCTCTCCCTTTCGTCGGCAAAAATATGCGAAGAGTTGTAAGCTAGCTTAAACTTGTAATATGATATCAATAGTTAAAACAATGCTTTTAAAACTAATCTAGGTAGGACACATGTAATTGCTACTGTGCATATAATCAGGAAACGCCGGAAATCGAATCACAACAGTAAAATGTCATTTACTGTATTGATATACGAAATAACTGGTAACCTACGCTAAATTGGCATCATCATAATAAATGATTCGCTTATGGCATTTCACGATGACATTGCGTTATGTTAATAAATGAGTGTGTTGGCCTTCGTTTTTTGACAGGCTAATTTTGTCGGAATTTTTTCAAATATGGCGTATACAGCCCTCACTTTTCTCCTTATATCAGTATCAGTTATCCCATTTCGCTCCTCTTCAATGCGATGCGTCATCAAAATCACTCTCGACGCCCATCATCCCATTTCCCCAGTCTCCCAATTATTACAGTGCTTTGACTCTGTTAAGCACCAACCCTTGGTACAAACACCTATCTAGCTATCCGACAACAACAAACGAGCCCCCGAAAAAACGAATACTAAATGATTGACATCCTATGTAGAATATAGACACAACAGCCTCCTTAGTCCGTTCTAGACCAATCCCAATTGTTAGATAGATTTCCTCTGCAACACGAGTTCAAATAAAACTTGTATTTAAGTCAGTTGATCATTGGAATCACACATAATGCATCATTTTCTGATATCAAGTGCCAATTATACAAGTACAAAGTATGAAACATGTTATATTTGTTCAGTAGTTGGAATTAGTGTAGAAGGAAGTAAAAAATTACGGCAGGATCGTTGATCATATAAAAGGTTGTTTTATTTTACGGGAAGGCCAAAACATATTCGTCGGCGAACGGTAAACATAGAAACGACTAAGTATTGCAGTATGGTTTGATGTAATATTATAGGGGGGAAATACATATTTACGTCATCGGAACCAACAAGATAAATCGATGTTATTGAATTGATAGTTTTTGTTTAATAAGCCAAAATGTCAAAACTATAGTTATCAAGTATATACTATATAGACATTGGATTTAAATTAAACACTTTTGAACCTTGCTTTATCGAATCACGTGATCAAAAGGGGTTATAACATGAGTCACCACTGGTCACAACCGATGTAAACAATCAAGTAAGTGACATCAATTTCTAAATAACATTTTTGACAGAAACAACTATGGAAATATCCCTAAGCCTATGACATACTTTGTTATAATCTGCCTCTACACGTGTTAAATAGTTTATATTTGCTTGTACTTTTAGAATATATACATGTAATCAGCCGTATTAACCTTGTTTAAGAATTGGTGTATTGGGGAAGTAAATTAAAAATTCCTTTGTTAAAACGCCTACCTGTGTGTGCTAACTATATAGTTCTATTAACTCCAATAGATTAAGCAGAATATGACAGGTAATTGATATTAGTGATATTTTTATTAACACTTCGAGGATTTAATGTTTAAATTCTATTGAAAGGATAATAGGCAACCCTAATAAGGTATGCATATTTGTAATATGAAATAATTAAGGCATTGCCTTTGGTAAAAAAGTATAAAAGGCAAAATTGATTTTATAGGACATACCACGACTATGACTATGACTATGACCAATTATATCATTAAGGTGCATCACAAGTAAGGTAAAGGTAATGCAAAAAACATTGAATATTTTAATGGTTGAAAAGGCTCATAAATACAAACAGAATAAATAAACTAATTACATGTATCTAAATACTGAATATCATACAAGCACGTAAATGTACAAAATAACAATTCCTACTTTAAACATAACAAGGTAAATAAAGCAGATCGAGTTTCTTAAAATTTATTATCACAGACTCTACAATTATCTGACAATCAACTTGTAATTAAATATTTTAATATGTAATAATACATTGTGTATATTTTAGAATTTTAAGCTTCTGCAAATAACCCGGAAAAATGGTTTGACCCCCTAAGCAGTTTGAAATGAATATAAATACCGTGTAGTTTACGTTGTTGACGCCATTCAATTATTGTATATAACAATGTATGCAAAAAATATAAACATATTTAATTATTTAAAGTATGAGACTTTAAACAGAATTATAAACATTGACCAACAATACATCTATAAAATTTATAAAAATAAGCACATAGATTAATCCATGTAAGATTAGTGATTGATGTTATAATATAATAATATATATTATATAATATATATATGTTGTCAAATTGTTATATATTCATTGTATTGCAGTTTAACCGTTCACAACATAATCAGAACAAAAAATACACTATAATTATGATTACATTAGCTCATTCAGTTTAATACTATATCCTTTGTGATAGCAATGCAAGATAAACTGGTGTGTGCATATACACTTAATTGTTCGGAACTTACTAAGCTAACTCATGTTAATTCCAGCGTTATATACAGCCTTTTCACATTATTATACGACTCTTTCAAAAATGAACATTCAATAACTTGATTTTTGCGCCAATATACACATTTAGCATATATCTAGAAAAATTGGAAATTTAATGGAATCAGAACCTGGTTTATCAGCTAAAGAAGATATGATATAAAAAAATGACATGGTAATTCTACAAAACTGACAAATAAACATTTGTGCCCGATGTTTAAAAACTTGTTTTCAACAAATTATAATAAACAAGCATAACTGCAGACAGAAGATTTGTGAAGTAAAGGAAATACAGATCTTCTTATAAACACATTCAATAAAACAACACTAGTGTTTAAATGAAGTTGTTTAATAAAAGTTAATCAATTTCACTTATGAATTATAATTAAAAATATATGTATTACAGTTTATGATGCTCTTTTGAGAATACGTTGTGGTTCATATGCAATTCTTGTCTCCTAACTTAAGTTGATGACGGTACTTAAGTCATCGATCCCAGATCCCATATGCAACTCTTGTATAGGGTACTGAAGTGATCGATCCCAGATGCCACTCTGGTAACCTGGATAAAACGTTACTGGTGAATACGGTTCTGAAGTGATCAATCCCAGATGTCATTCTAGTATCCTGGATAAAACGTTACTGATTAATACGTTACTGAAGTGATTATTCCCAGATGCCACTCTGGTATCCTGGATTAAACGTTACTGGTGAATACGGTACTGAAGTGGTCGATCCTGATCTGAAACAGATTAACACTAAAATGAAGTGATACCCAAGGGTTATTTTTTTCACATTGACACAGATGATGAGTCTATCATAGAGAATAATTGTTGAATATCGGTGTAAGGTTGAGGATAATCATTGAATAGCTCTGAGATTGAAATATTAGGCTACCCACTTTTGTTACGCTGTCTATTTAGTGTTTTATTTATGGATTGATCGCTTTTTTCTTGCTTTTATGCTGTATAAACGCAGAAGGGCACGCGACCAAATTCCATGCAGTGCACTTGGTAATTTGTTCGCTTAAAGAACTGCGTCCAAATAGCATACATGCAAGAATAATTGAGATCAATACTTATATTTACATTTTAAATAATTATTCATAACGATTTTAAAATGGCAGTATCTTCACGATTGAGTACAAGTAATTTACACACAAGTAATTTTATATAGCCATTAACACATGACATTTAGAAGCCGGTAACGCTTAAGATTTATCGGGAAACTGGGGCTTTATCGCACGCAGATTTATGCCAATGACAGAGGGTCTTTAAAGTCAACGCACCCCCCCCCAACCATCCCACTTCCTCCATGCAATTGCCAAAGTAATTTTTTTAAGAAAAAAAATGCCAATGATACATCAAATTTCAAAATTTTAATAATATCTACATTCATTCAGTCGGCAATGGTGTCTGAGTCATCTTATTTAGGCTTTATTACTTAATTAGCAAGCAGGAATTATGACACAATGGTTATTTATAACAAATTTGACCACGAGATTGAGTCTGAGAAAGCCAGTACAGTTATGACCTATCATTTTGGCGAATAGACGCTTAACGGCGATGTTGAAAAAATAGAGTTGCACCTATTTATTTTTAGGTGTACGTCTAAGAAAATACATGCCGGTCAAAATATAGAGGTGCACCTTCATTTATAATAGAGAGGTGCAGTTGTATTTATGAAAGAGGTGCACCTCCATTTTATGGTTTTAAAAGAAAGGTGCGACTCTATATCAAGATCACCACGTATGAATATAGAGGTGCACATCTTTATAAAATACAGGTGCATCTGTAAATTAAGCGGATTTTAGTAACATCCTCTCACCAAGCCATGTTGTCTCATGGAAAGGGAACAGCTCATCCCATCCATGGTTTTATTCGCAACTCTCGCTCAGTCATGGTTGTGTTTGGCGCGATGGGTAGCCTCTCCCACACTCTGGATAGACTATTTAGTTACAGTATTTCACACAATCTGTGACCCACATCAACACCATCGGCCCGTAACCGCCCATTCATCTTTTAATCACAATCTCGCACTCCACCATGATTTTGCTTTACAGGAGGGGAGATTCCCTCCTGCACCCTCTCCGTCCAACCTTTAAGTTACTCTCTGTTACACTAACACTGTGTTGCTTAGCAGAACAACCCTGCCACACCATTCCCATCCATGTTTTTAATTTTTATCTCTCAGCCCTGCAGTTTGTTGAGAGATGTTGACACCTTCTTGTCCATCCTTATTTTCAGAATATCTGAAATTGCCATGATGTTGGTCCACACCCACCCTATCACTTTTTTCAGTCACAATTTCTCATTCAGCCATAGTGTTGCTTGGCATGAGGGGACATCCCTCGCATCATCCCCGTCAACGAGTTAAACTCTTTTATACAAACACGGTATTGCATGGCAAGATGGAAAAAACCTCCCATACATCTTCTTTGTTACAATCGATCACACATCTATATGGAGGCTATTCGTTGCCAAAAGTCCAGACGTGTATGTGTGTATTTTAGGTTTGTAACATTGATGATTTACCAATTTACATTTTACAACCGCCAACTCATCGGTTGTATGTTTACATTTTACACTGCACATTTTCATTTTTCATTGTACCAATTGGAGTTTTATTCTCATTGCATCTATTCAACAGACGATGCAGTCGTGTTTATAAAGTTGTGTATGTTAAACACACGTCATTCTGTGAAAGTCACATGCCGTGTTTTACATTGCGGTGTGTAGAAGACAGATTTCAGTTCGTAGTTCTACAAAGTACATTGTATGGTGGTGACTTTTCATTCGCAGTTGAACATGTTTACGAGATGAATTTAATTTTATTTATAGTTAGCTCCGCCTTAACCGTGTCTTAACTCCGCCTTAACCATGTCTTAACTCCTCCTTACGTCTTTCGGAAATTTCCGCTATCACTCGGCTCTATTTAAACCAATTATGGATACTTTGGACCATGGACATAGCGAACGTTATTATGGACATTACGAATCATCTATATTATGACATTATGGACTATGATTTGGAAACAGGATGGATTATAAATTATTTCATGTCGAATAAAATAATATATGATATGACAACATGTTTTTGTCTATATCATAGTAATTAATACGCACATATGACATGAAATGAGATGTATGCAAAATGATACTTGACTCAAACACAACAAAATGTAAGTCATTAGCATTAAATTATACTTCAAGAATGAAAAGTCCCATTGTCTTATTTTTCTTTTAAAGCTGCACTCTCACAGATTGACCGTGTTGACAACTATTTTTATTTTTTGTCTTGGAATTAGCCAATTTCTGCGTAAATGTCTGGATACCAGTGGTATAAGACTGCTGACAAAAGATCAGATACAGATTTTCAGTTTTACGTTCGCAAATTGATGTTTTATGGCTAAAAGTGATACTACAGTAACGTTTTAAGAAAAATGAAAAATGTCGGCAGTTTTCCAAACAATTTAGATCTGTTTTAGTGTGAGTAATATTATTATTTGTATAGAAAGCATTGCTGCCAAAATCAGCCGAGTCTGGGACAAAAAAAAGCTTGTCAAAACTGTCAATCTGTGAGAGTGCAGCTTTAAATTACTATAAACACTATTTTAAATTCTACCATTAGAGGACACTTTCCTGCCTTTTTGCAATGTTTAAGATTGCAAGTAATATTAGATAATTTAAAATTTACGAAGAAAAAAATCTAAATTTTCATTAAGTTGAAATTATTCACTAAGATGCCCCAGAGGTTTCTTACCTGGTAGCTGGAACTGTATGAATAAAATACACTTAGATTACAACTTCATACAACTCGTACATTATACTGTAACGAATATTATTTTATAGGTAATTTATAAAGTATTTTAATGATGAAGTCAATTTATTGCTAATAAACAATTATTACTTGCTGCTACCTTTTATACCCCACCCACACTCAACAGTCAGGACTTTTTTTCACATTTAGGTGAAGCGGACCCAGCCCTTTTGGAGGGGAAAAATCGCGCGTTTGTTTTTCTAATCTAAGACTCACGATATCTATTTTTTATGTTCTTGAAATCCCCCACTTGATTGTTATGGTTCACAGTGGCAGATCCCGTAATTCATAACTGGGGGACACAAGGGAGTTGGAGGGCTGTTCTTCCATCCACATGGATATTTTGTTTCAATGATGTATTGAAATTACACGTTTACACCATACATGCTTATTAAGATAGTAAATGTATAACATCAGACAAAACTAGGTGGATATCATTATGATGTCCATCAAAAGTTTCGTGGGTTTGCTGGAGCAGGTTTTGAACAGGGACTTGCGTTAGAGGGGCGTGACTTAGGGGCACAACTTTTTGGACATGATCCCTCGAGTGGGCATGACATTAATATGTTTAAAATGTGGGAAGTGGGGTTTAACGGTACTCCCCCTAGAATATTTTAAATATATTTAGTCTGAATTGATGCATTGTGGCGTAATTAAGTATTTTTTTCACAAAAAAAATAACCTTTAAGTTTACTTGCGTGCCAACTGGGGGGACACAGGCCCTACAGCCCACCCCCACCCCCACCCCCCCCACTGAACGGACCGCCCATGGTCCACTTGTAAATAAAATAAATGAACAATTCACCTTCGTTTCTTTCGGTGACCTTTTAACATATAAGGTATAGGCGAAATCGTCTATCCTTGTAATTATGAACTTGTCAATTGACTTTTGTAAACCTGGACTTGTTGGACTGCAAATGTTCATTTTACGAATGCGAGTGTCGACTGTAGGATTGCAGTTTTGCATATGCATGATTCGGCTTTCTAAATTACATCATCATATTGTTAAAGGCAAGTTATATGATCTATGTTTTAGTGAGTTTATACAGGGTTGATCTGACATTTGTCTTATACATTTTGACTACTATAATGACAAATGACAAATCAATACGGAAAAACTGACGAAGAGAAACAACAAATAGCACGTCTACATTGACAAATGTAAGAGATATTTAGTACGATTAAGAAGCACATAGTGGGAATTACACGTCTGGAATTTTGGCAACGAATAGCCTCCATACATCTATGGTGTCAGCCCGCTAGCTCCCTATCAACATATCCAGTCACAATCTCTCATCTGCCATAGTGTTGTCTGGCACAAGGGGTCACCCCTCTCGCACTATTTATTTACAATCTTTCTCACAATCTGTGGATCAAAGCAAAACCGATCTAGGTATATTTACCCGCTCTCAGGCATGTGTGAGTCGATATGATGACTCATAAATATACATTATTACTACTATTGATTGAGTCAACTGAAAACTTCTTTATACGTTGCAATAGATGAGACATATGTGTTAAAACATTTATCTCGTTTAAACGACTTATGTAGCTCGTTTGTATTAGCCTATCAGAGTCGCGTAATAATATCATACAATCGAATGCGCGACATTGTTTACTTGGCTGTGGCAAAGATAATCTTATTTCTGTTTTCTATTGCATAACAGTTCATCCCTAACATTTATAATTTACCTTAGGGATACTAATATAAGAAGAAGACAATATAGGTGTGCAACAGACGGAATATTATAATCAATTATACACTCACATTCAAAGCCAATGCCCCCCCCCCCCAATGTACCAGCATTAAACACCTGGCTTTCTAACTAAATGACCGTTCCAAGGTGGTACCTCCTTGATAAACATACCGAATATAGTTTATATAGTATATCTGCCCTGAGTTGTTTGTGGAGTTTTGTGCTGTTGTCCCATGTTTCTTGTTTGTGATTTTTTGTTTTTATGTTCTATGTCTTTGGCGATTGTTCTGTGCCATCAAACAGGGTTTATGTTTAAACTTTTGGCTACTGAGCTTGTTTCTGTAGATTTTCATATAAATATTCAATGTTCTTATACACAGTTCAAATAGGAAAAATCACACTAAAGAGCAGTCTTTAAATATCCGTAACCATTGCTGCAATCCCTCTCAGGCTCAACATCACTTGCACTGCCATGGTAACAGAAAATTTACCAAACTGAAAATACATCCGTTATATTTAATTCCTGACAATTTTAAAGAAGTAAATGCTATCCCGTCTGAGCGTCGAATTACCAATAATTATTCAATACTATAAATGCACGAGGAAAACTACTAGTTTACTCACGAGTAAACAAATCTTTACTAAATAATACTCTTATATTTCTATACCGCAACTTTCATCAATACATATAAGAATATTTTAACAATTCTGACAAGCCAATTGTGTTGTTTTGACGAGTTACTAAATCGTTCAACTGAGATATGTAAGACGTTTTAACGAGTTAATAAGTATTTTAGCGAGATACGTAAGCCATTTAAACAATATTCTAACTAATTTAAACGAGATATGTAAAACATTTTAACGAATAAGTAAATCGTTTTAACGAGGTACGTTAATCGTTCAAAAGAGTAACTAAATCGTTTTAGAGAGATATGTTAATAGTTTTAACGAGTAAGTAAGTCATTTTAGAGTGATAAGTTTTTCGTTTTAACTATTAGTAAGTCGTTTTAACAAGATGATTAATTCGTTTCCAAGAGTTAGTTAGTTGGATAAGCGAGATTCATAAATCGTTTTAACGAGTAAGTCATTTTATCGAGATATATAAAATGTTTTAATGAGTAAATAAGTCGTTTTATAGATATAGGTATACCGTTTTAAGTATTATTTTAGCGAGATACATTATTTGTTTTACAAATAACACGTATATCCTCTTCATACCACCGTATTTTTACTTTTACTGATGTTTTTCTTTTAAGGATGGAGTTATGTGCATCACTTCAGAAGATTGGATCAATTACATTTTCCATACTTTTAGTAAGTTTATAATATTTTCTTGTAAAAACCATAGGGGAAGGGTACTTGTTTTTTCTAGACCCCTATAGCCACGCTCTCATATCAATAACCAAAATAACCAATCTTTAGTTTTACTTCACCTAAACCAAAAGAGTGATATATTTTCATATTTTCATTCTTTAATATTTTTAAGGGACTTGACTCATCTCACTAATTCTCTTTATGTATATATCAAACGCACCATGTCCAATCGGTCAACCAACATAACTATGTTGGGCTTTTCTTGGCAGATACTTTTACTTTTCGAGAAAATGTTCAAGTTTACCAAGGATTAAAGTCAAACTGCATAATACATGTGATTCTAGGAAAGAACTTCCCGCTAAGATCACCAAATTTTCCGGACTAAAAGTTATTATCCCGCGACGTCATCGTCAAATGAAAACGTATACCATAACGAACGTATTGGGGCGTGGCTATAGGGGTGAGGCATATCTTTGCAGCCAACTTTGGTTCAAACAAAAATTATAAGTAAAAAATAATCGAGATATTTAAATCAAAGGAAAGGTCACAAAAACATGTCTCTTTGTATTTCCTTTGTAGGCCGCATTGTACTTTTTGTGTGGTGGACTGAAATTTGATTTGCCTTAAATTGATGATAAAAAAGATAAATTTACAAAACATAATATATAAATATGAAAATAATGAGTATTTGTTTTAATTATAAAATATCGTATAGTATGCTTCTTGTAATTCTTACAGCTTCATACAGTAACAATCGAAGGAGGCGTTTCTTTCTTAAGTGTGGACGAACGATGTATACCGACATGCACATCTCTTAATAACATCCCAAACTGGACGTTTTTATTATGTGATGGTGACAGAAGCACGTGCGCTTGGCAGTGTGCGGCGCAGCGGATGGGCTGCGATGAGGGCCTGATCTACCATTGTGCACAGGACTTTCAAAATTATGAACTTAAACGCAACAAAATTGAATATATTGAGGCATGTGCACCGGAGAGGTCTTGCAATGCAGGTAATGCAAAACTTTTCAGATGATGTCTAAACTTTAAGATGATTTGAATCCGCGTGACTATGGAAAGGCCTTGTATTAAAATGTAGTATTACTCATAGGTTTTATATAGAGTTGAAATACACTAACATTAAAAAGGAAAGGTATGCTTTCATTTCCTCTAGAATACAATCATATTGGAATTGAATTATTTATGAATAAAATAAACCACACAGTTTATTATTTTAAACGTTTCGACGTAACGCCTTCATCAGTAGATATAAACAAATAATATATTATTGATTTATTTGAAAGTAAATATTTGTAAGTCAATTGCTTTAATCCTAACTACATAAAAACACGTGTACTACGCCACTATTTGTTCTTTTATAGATCCCTTGAGTTTTTAGAATCTTACCTTAGCAAAACCTTACATGCAAGCACATTAAGTGCAATTTCATTCCGTATAATTACAATGTCAAGGCTGAGGTCAATTACAGGTAGCACGTATGTTAAACTCCTTCAGACGACCATACTCCTTATTGAAAACAGCTTTCAAGTTTTACAGTTTAATTATATTAGGCGAAAGAACACACGAATTGGGTACAATTGTTCATACAGTAATAATATGCATTTAAGTCATAAAAAGTATTAAGGGTCACTAAACACTACATGCTTCCCTCTTGCGCACGTTCCGGAAATACCGTTTTATAGTATATATGCAATATATTTGTTGTTATATTTATCATGACTCTCGCGATGTTATTTCATGCAGTATAACACGATTTATATATTGTGCTAGTATGGCAATATAAGCGAGATAATACACACAAGTCTTCCTAGTTACTCGATATTGTTATCTGTGCTTCTTATCTTCAATACAGTCACGCAAGTTCCGTTAATGGTATATGTATCAATTTTATCAAAATTGAACGTTTAAAAATATAAATAAATGTTATCACTAATACAAGTTAACTGAAGTTATATGCTTATAGAGCATTGATTATATTATATCGCATTCTAATGTTACTATCGTTAATTTTCAGTTAATACTCAGTTTTATTACATAATCAAACGTAACGTGGTTCTGCTCTAAACAAATGCTTCGCTCTGACCGCCTGCAAACGAGAATCGTGGCGCTTTTATACTCACACAGCAGCTATAGGTTTGCGAAACGCTACTGCCAAAAGCAATGAAGGCAATGCCACCCAAAACGTTGGCGGTGATATTCAAAATGATGAAAGTGCCGACAAATAGAGTGACAGTTATGTGACTGCCGCAAAAAAATGGCAGCCATCTCAAAATAGTACGTTACTGGTGCAAAGAAAGGTCTGAACATAGCTTTAGGTTTTGGAATGTAAACCTAAACAATCCAAAAGGATGCATCACCGTATACATGACTGCTCTTGCCGTTAAAACAGTGAAAGTTGCGCGGGTTAACAAAATGGCTGACTATTGTGTGAGTACAGAAAATTTACGATCAATAAATGCAAGAAATACGGATATAACGTCACTCCAGCTCCACTCCACACACCTGCATTTACCACCAACATATCGAAGGGAGCTATAATTCATAATGTTAAAGATCTTAAAGCATGTTTAGGATTAATAATGGTTCACTTAATGATCGTAAACGGGGGGGGGATTAAATCTGTCTTAATTGCACTTATGACAAAAAATGCAAATCTGCAAATCGGCAGACAGTTTATGATATTTTAAGTAATTTAGAATAGAATTGACTCACTTTTCAATATTAATAATTAAAGGTAAGCACCAATGTTTATAACAATTTTAGGGTTAGGTCCCCTTCAATTACAACCAAATGTCTGCCAAAAAATCCATTTATTAAATAGCCTACAGCCCTAACGTCATAACAATTAAAGGGGAAGAGCCATATGTAACGTTTTCCTTAGACGACGTGGTGCGGTCACCTAGAAACGCTAAAATCAACTGCGTTCCGTGTGCGGACCCAAATTTTTACAACAGCCAAGCAGGAAAGTCTTCTGCCTCATACAGTCGATGCTACCAACAGAAGTTCAACAAATGTATCCCCGAAGACCACAAAATCAACTGCGGTGACATATCCTGGCGAGACCGAAAGGAGACCGACGGATATTGCCGATGTGACGCAAGGAACGGTTACGCGCCAGAAAACGAGAACGTGAAAACGAGATGTTTCTACAGTGTTGAGTATTGTGCGCATAAGACGTGTCCACATCCAGCCCAGGAGCTACTTTTAAGTAAGTATTATATTATTTTTTATCTTTATATTAACCATTTGCTCAACTTCTTAATTGTAGATTATATTCATTGAAATTGGTGTATGCGGGTTTTCGGGGGGAAAGGCGAAAAATCCGTCACGCGATAAAACAACGAAATCCGTCAAACTGAAGACGAAAAGAAGCCAAATGAAGGGAAAACACGAAATACGAGTGTTTTTCACTGGTGGATTGTCGTATTTAATTAGGAAAACGGGACAAAGTGCTACTTTGTTTTCATCTTTCAATAGGCATACACAGAAGATGTTTCCTTCACTATTTTAATATAATTTTGGATTTGCAATCGTTTGCATATGCTAACCGATAAAAACGAAGTTTTCTCTCTCTCGATTTGGCGTGTTTTCGTCTTCAGTTTGAGGTTTTTGGAAGGCTTGGCGAAAACCCGTCATCAACGGAGTTTTCCTTTTTCTCCACAAAAACCTGATACACATAACGGAAAGAATAAGGAACCAATCATATCATTAATTATTGAAATAAAAGCTATATACCTCTATTTATATTACTGTTTCCATACCAATTATTATTTTATACATCAATTCCAAAGGTAGAATGTGAAATAAATGTGTCCGTTTCGAAACATATATCAACATTTAATAAGACAAACACTACTAATGTAAGACACGCAGAATGACAGACTGAAAGACAGACAGGGGTTTTTTTTAAGATTCATACAATAGTACATCGTTTAAATATATGAATGCAAATATTATTTTTCATGTGTCAAAACATATCATTCATAATATTAATAAGCAGAAAATAACATGTACTGAAGCATTAGGCTACAGATAGAAAATAATGAACACAATAAATAAAAAAAAATTATATTACATTGTTAGATTTAATTGTATTATTTAAGGAATGAATTGCGGTGTGGGTTGATGACATATCGTGGTATGAACACAGTTAGGCTGGTCTAAGTGTGTGGAGTTCAAAGGACTCCGCGCGTACTTTGACCAGCCCAATTGCGTTCATATTCCCGATAATGACACCAACCCGCAATTCATTTCTTATATTTATACCAATAGTTCATTATTTTATTCAAGAAACGTTAAAAAAAATACTTCATTTCATTTCGGATTACCTTTCAGTAATCCTTTCTTACCCATTATGTAAATAGGACGACCCATTTTTTTAAATGGCGTTACAATAACGCGGAAAAGATCAACTACTTGAAATCACGTTTAAACGTTAAAATGAAACACTTTTGGCAACAAAACTTTTAAAATATAGTAACTTAGCACTTTCTTAAATGTTGATTTATATTTTACGGGACCTGCTGACACAATACAAAAAATAGCATGATCAATAGTTTTCATGTATATTGTTATGCGATGAATTGCGATCCGAACATACCCGAAGATGTTGCGTTCATCGATTGATGAACGCAATTGGCGAAAGGCAGTTCATTTAAGGAATGGAAGTTGAGGTGTAAATATTAATTATTGAATTGCGTATAACAACTGCTTCTGTTATGTATTTAAAATTCATTGGTTTGTTCTTATCAGATAAAGTCGGTTATTTTTTAAAACTTAAATACAAATGGGTTAATAGAGAATTAAAGGGTTTGATTTAGTGTTTTGCTGTTCAAAATATCACTTCGACAAAGAACATAGAAGTTAAAAATATCCGCCTAGCCTCGGAGTCAGGATTATACTATATTATTACCGCTGTAAGAGGCTCAGTTGGCCATAGTTAAACTCGTATTAATATGATTGTTTGCAAAATTTGCGATTCTGCTGGATAATAGACCAGATTGGTTTTAAAAAAATATTTATTTTGGTGTATTGCACATTCATTCATTTTTTGCTATTAGTTTACTAACCGATAATTACACACTTGTTTGATTGGTTTTACAATGTACCAAAATTGACAAAATTGATTTGAATTGGATGTCCTTGTTGATTTACATTTGCGGTATTACTTTTCTTTTTGTACTTGAAAACTCTAGTTGAAATACCATCTATTCCTTTTTTAAATTTACGCAGTTGATACGTTTTACAGGTTTTGTAAACATATTGCCTTGAACAGGGGGGGGGGCAGTCTGAAATGGTGTAACAGGCAACATGTCCTGTTTATGATAGAAAATTTTGATTATGTAATAATTAATAATAAACATTAATCTTATTTGCCATGAAAGGACCAAGTGTTGTTGTTTTTTCTTACATATTCTTCATCGTGTTTAACCGTATATTTTACTTTCCACAGATTACACATGTGGCGACCGGTGTCCTTCTGGAATGCACCGGACGGAGATATCAGATGAATGTGTTCCTAACAAACTTGATCAAACCACGTAAGACCTTTAAAGACCCCATTATACGTTAACCGTTTGTTCATCTATTAGCATATCGTACCTGGTGCACTAGTGATGTAGTTTATGCATTTACGCGAGAGATAGAAAAGCTGTACTTCTTGAATCTGATTTTATTCAAATTGCATCTGCATACAATTTTTCAACACCGCATATAAAATTCTCAAACAAAAGGCATCAATATAGTCCGTAAATTCATTTTTAAGGAAATATACACCTACAATATTGGTATTTCAAAGAAATGGTGGTAAATCAACCTCGACAGAAACCATAGAAGGTCAGTATTACTAGCATTACATATTTTGGTTAATGTAATTATTTTGACATAATGTGAAAATGTAATTTCTGGTTTATTTATCAAAAACAAGAGTTTGACGTAATATCAATACCATTTTACTAGTTTGAACAGTATTACGTTATTCATATATCAAACTAGTTCAAGTGTAATCTGATTTGTTTTATATTTCAGTTATTTCTACTAAAAGGGTTGACGTGAAGGGTAACTCCGATGAATTATATAAAGATATTCTTCTTCCATTAAGCATTATTGTTGGAGTTGTCGCCGTATTGTCATCATTATCAGCTGTGATGTTTAAACATAGAAATGGAAGTGAGTATTCAAAAGTACAAGGCTAAGTATTTTAAAACGTCTTTTAATGTATTTTACAGTCAATGGTTAAAAACATAAAATGTATTTAGTAAATTAAACTTTTTTTAATTTTACGTTCAAACCAATCTAAATGCAGCAGATTTTACATCTCGCTTTGTGCATATTGCCTAGAATAAAACCCACGATCTGTCTTTCTTAGGCAGACACTCATTAGCGATACATGATTAAGAAAGGTTAATAATATTATTTACAATCAGTTTCATATTTTCCATATTCTATAATAAATGTTTCTGATATTTCAGAAAAATACTATACACAACAAACATTACGTCAACTGAAGAAAGGTAAACCCTTTTTGTAGAATCACTATAAATCAAACTAAACAGTTAAATATCGTAAATATAGTGTTAACATGATTGTATTCAGTATAATTGTGTACCACTTACAATAAGTTCAAGCCAATGAGATATTTAATAGAAAAACTTTTTTAAGTAATTTTACAATACATGGTTGTTGGATAAAACGTTATAAACCTGAGGGTAATGTGGCAGCTGGAATAAATTTATATAAGTGCATTATGCAAGCAAGGCTTGAAGAGCAATGCACAGGTCATTACGAAACGGCAATCGCTTCCCCTTGAACTTTTTAATCAAACCGTGAAACTAATACTGATATACGGTGCGGAAGTTAGGTCACGGAAGCAATTCCGTTTAAGAAATAGTTAAACTTTAGCGATATGCTCAAAAATAAGTCAATGATTATTTATACTGTCTGTCTGATTCAGCGGCAAACATAGTGTATGGAATCGGTAAATCTATCATGGCTGGAGATCCAGTGCAAGTGACAGGTGATAAACCAACTATCAAGACTGACTTGGTATGTGTGTTGTTTATACATTGCCATGTTATACATTTCAAAATGTTTTATGCAACTTATGTCTGCAAATGACATGATCAGATAAAAAAAAAAAACATGACACTTTTATCAACATTTTGAGTCACAGGACTCCAATATTTGTTCATGTATTAATTATTATCGTTGTCCATGGGTGCACGAGACTATGCATACGCAACAAAGGGTAACATTTAACGGATACAGTAATGTTTGGATTTTTGGAGTTAGCCCGAATTTTGTAAGTGGCCTCCAAGAACGCTATATAATAGTATGCATTGTTTTGCACGTATATATAAATGATTGGGCAAGTGCGAGGTTTGGCGCTTACGAACCGGTTTAAACCCCCAGTGAATCCCTAGTTATCTTTGATTGGTCTTATTATTGCAAGGCGGTTACCAATACATAAATGCATCTGGGAGTGTCCTAGTTTCAATTATTTTTTATTAAATAGAAAAGGATTTATATATCTTAATTGAAGGAAATCTTTAACTAAACACTGTTCGAGTGCGGTGAAATGTCACTATTGACAACTAATGTGTTGTTACCATGATTGAAGTCATCATTACGTGCACAAATTAATCATTCATTATGCAATGTGATAAAACTTGTTCCTGATTATAGTAGCTATACGGGTCTAAAGTGTGGAAATAAGCCATTCCAATATGCATAGAGAGCATATTGTTTGGAGAAAAATCACATATGCAATACAAATACAAGTATCTACTAGTCCATAGTTGAATTATTTTACAATGTCACAAGGTTGTATTCCTTCCATCAAGTCCATCAATATTCGAGTACATGTTTCAAGAATGCTTGCGAAAAATATCACAGAATTACTTCCTTAATTTTTATGTGAAGTTCACTAACAAGAGGATTATTTGAATATTTGGCACTCGACGGGTGCTTAAGACAACTTTACATATTTAGTTTATATTATTGTCTCTGCTCTTAAACCGTACTCTTTAGTGATTCAATATGTTTTTTATATTCTAGTAATGACTATGTTAATGTTATATATTTCAGCGCAGTCGGCAGATGGAGCAACATAGTTACCCAGGTAATATAAACGTTCCCGAAAATATCATTTAAGCCTATTCAACTAACCAAATGCATATTCAGCATTGTTCCGATATTGATGTTTCGAAATACTTGCACTGTTTAAGAGTTAAAATGTTGTTGTTTTTCAGTTGGCAGTTCTCAAGGAATCGAGATAACCTCGTGTGCGCAGGTACGTGTACGTTATATTGTACGATTTGACTTCGAAATGCGGAATAAAGTCACATTTTTGTCCCAATATAATGAAGCAGGTCTATGTTTTACAAATTGTAAGCTTAAATTGTATCATAACCCTATCGACCAAAATACTGAATATTGAACAGGACACAACCAGTAGTGACATGTTAATTAAACATAAAAAATGAAACATTTAGATTTACTAATATATAATAACAGGAATGTCCCTTCAGTGCACTCCATCGCATGATTAAACAATTAATTAACGCTGGTAGTATTTATATTTTTAACATTTTGTTTGTAAAAGGATGCAACCGAGGAAATACCACAAGAAATCGAGGAAACAAGTTTCAGCATTTCACGCGACCAGACATTTCCGAGTAAAGATCGGGAAATCAAAGATCAGAGTGATTCCGAAAAGTCTTTGCTGTTAGGTGCAGGATTTATTTTAATATCTATCAACTAGCATTTTGTTTGAGATTTACAAACTTTAAAAAATAAAACAGGACAAAATATGTATAAAGATCATGACATAGACACGGAGTGAATGTCATATAAACTTGATAGTTTAATTTACCAGACATTTTTAGTTCTTGTTTATTTTATTTTGTAATGCTGTAGAACAAAACATTCAACAATTGTTTCACTCGGCTGAAATATCTACTTCATTTTATACGGCTCGTTGGTAATGCACCTTTTCTTTAAATCTAACAAACATGTGGTCCACGTCCTAAATTATGATACACACAGCAGAATTAAAATAAACGAAAGATTTTTATGTCATTCCAGGACATGAGAAAAGTCCTCCTCTAGAAAAATTTGCCAACACAACTACCGTTATCATTGAGGTAATCTTATTGTGGGCTCGTATGAATTATGTGCTGCTATTTCAAAAAAAAGAATAAACATACATTAGTATACATGTATAGATATTTGATCTTTGTCAAGAGACAAATTAAGATTTTGATCACTTAACGCAGTATTTTTAAAAATCCAACTGTCTTTATTCCATCACAGTCCAGAGACAAAAACGGTGATATGAACACCGCTTCCGGCCAAACCTCAAGAAGTATTGCTGAGCCAGATGAGAGTTGTGAATTATGCAACTGCGACTCACCAGGTTGGCTGTGTGACTATGTTTTGATAAAAGCTTTATGAACATTTCATTTTATTATGATGGTCAAACTTTACATTCCCTTATCATTTATACACATGTTTTGAGTTATATTGAAATCTTGCTTCATTTTGCCTATAACTTAAATGGAATATAATATAAGGGAAGTCAAAGGATGACCCTATACGCTACTGGTCAATAAACTTTCTTCCTGCCGTTTATGAACTGTTCGACAAACTCATCCACAAAAGCACTCACAAAAACGAGCAATTTTCAAAAACAAAGCAGCACTCCGACCAACACCACTTGTCTATCACAACGTATTTCAATCTTCAGAAACTGTTTTCCGTCGTTTGGAATTGCGGTCGTCAGTGTATGCTGCTCTTATGGGCACAGCTTATCCGACATAGTGCAATAATAGTGAAAACAACCAAATTGAACCGTTAATGTTCTTTTCGTCCTGTATTGCGCTGAACTTCGGCATACCGTTTCACACTTATCGCATGTACGGCTGAAAAGACAATGTTCTTTTCCTCCTTTTCCGGCCGATTTAAGACTTCATTTGTATGTACTACTGAGATATAGTAATTAGCGACGATTCCTACTACAGACATTGTCAAAGAAATGCGTGTATATGATCGTTTTAATAACTTTAAGAAACTACATAGCAAGCGCTAAGTTCCCAAGTACCATGAATATTTCTGCATGCTGGTGAGATAAAGCCTTTCTGATTTTCTGTACTTAAATCGTAAGCCACTAATAACAGTTCCCCGTCTTGACGTCGCAAATCCCTCTTATACGTCAGTATAACACATGTTTTATTTCAGGTCATAATAATTGAGAAAATGTTACTCACAATATAAAATAACAATTTAACATGTGGTATTATATTTCAAAATTATGTTTTTGCATTTCAGGTAATGAAACAGAGCTTCAAACACCCATATCTGAAGAAATAATCGCAGCGAAAAAGCTTTGACGAGGGGTCAAACCTGTCTATCCCTCTGTTTCATTTACAATTGAAATTTGTCTAAATGAAGACGGTACAACAGCAGAGGACATTGATGATGAAACAAATGGCCACGGCACACTTAGTACAAAGAGTGAAGACGATGAAACAAATGAAAAAATGCACAAAAATAAAAAAGGTCAGGTGATAGTTCACCGAGGTACAGATGCTGACCAAGTGGACAAATTGTGCACAAGTTCATGTGGTCAAGAAGTACTTTTCACAAGTGGGGAAGATGAAAAAACGGACAAACTGAACACTGGTGCCAAATCTCAAGCGAGACCTTGTTCAATGCAGTAAATCAGTAAAGAAATTACATGAATCTAAAAGTGAAAAGCTTACTGAATTTGAGACAGGCAGTGGAAATTTAGAGGACATAATATATTTTTTATGAAACGGATCGTAAGCATGTGTTATTTTACTAAATGTCCATACGTTGTACATATTAGCACAAATGTTTTGTGGGTTTATTTTAATTATTTGGTGTATTGATTACTCCTGTACCAATTATATTTGTTCTCATTGTCGCTTGGAGTTCTTTGTTGAAAATATCAGTTTAATCAATTACATTATTCAAGCTGTATTTGGACAAATAACAAATACACCTAACATATACCGATTGCATGGAGTATAAAGTAGTGTGTCTCTATTCAAATGGTTTAAAAATAAACGCACTAACTTCTTTCAAAATAGCTTCATTTTTTATGTTAAAGACTTCCACTAATTATTGGTATTTTAATTTATTCTTCTGAATATAGCCTTTTTAAACCCCTTTCCTTGTTGGATGCAAAGTTTTGATCGCTGATGACATAGACTGTCGTTTTGTACGCCGGCTCGTGGAAAAATAGTTCTCCAAGAGTATTTGGTATAGTTTATTTGTTTCACGTGTTTCATTTACTTTTGAATTAGCACTTGACAGATCTTCATTGCCAGGGTAGTGATCAGGTTACTGTAATTGTTCAGGCTTTTCATATCGTATGCCAAATTGACCATGGCTACGCGCCTAGTTTATTATTCTTTCGATCACAGATTATTCTTTTTGGCAATTCTTTCTGTTGCCAACAATGTTGCAGACTTCGCTTTAATGTACGTGTATGTAGGCAAAGGTGGTCATTCAAATTTATGATCCAAGTAAGTAACTACAATTCATAAAAAATGTACATGTGTAGTTGATAATTTAAATTGATATTTAAATATTAAACTGCTTTTATCTCAATGATAAAATTCCATCTTTCATAAAAAAGCATGAATTAAATAGTAACATATATACGGTCTGGACATACGTCATGCACTAACGTTTCTATTTCTACACGAAGTTCACTCCATGGCTGACTATAAGTCGGTGTAGTGCCTTTGTCCCATAGCGTCATCACAACAATAATGCTTGCACTGCTGAATACCAAAAATATGTTAGCTCAATGTGTGTTCTTGTTTTTTGCTTGAGCAATTGAACAATAGCGTTGTTATTGTTTAGGGCAGGTGGAAATGAAAAAGGCTCATGTTCGGCTGTAAAATGTTAGAAGTACCATTTTTTATCAAAGCAGTGAACAAAACTTATCAGTTTTGATCAGTGTTCCTCCGGTTAGTTTTAACGTTTACCAACATTTAAAAAATAGCGTCATAAAAATAAAACACCTCAGGAAACTAAGCGACTTCTGCTATCTGACTGGCTAAGGTTTTTACACACAATGCCAAGCCCGAGTCGAATCTTCTACTTCGCGTATCCGTTATTTATGGCATAACATCCGCTGACCTGGGTTCAGTTTATGCATCCCAGGTCCAGAGACAATACTGGTTATTATTGGATGTTGAAAGAGACCATTGATATGAGCGGGGTATATAACGCGTTACCAGTCAACAACAGAAATACTTGCTGTTCACGACGAATGCATTCTTAATAGTTACAATATCACATCAAGTTTTGGCGTTATTCGCCCTGCAAGCATAATTGAGTTCTTGTTCCGAACATCCTCCGGATAATCATACTAAGACATTGTCTTAAGTTCGTTCGTTTTGTTGATAATGCTAAAAGCCTACTTTCTGTTTCGCTTCATGCTGTACCACTTTGTTCTTTTATCTGAGAATGTTGAGTCACCGATTCATTGCGCTCAGGGGCGTTATTTATAAATTATTTGAAGTCATTCAATAACCTAAGCCAAATACATATAAGAGTTCATGGTCAAATTAGATAAATTGATAATATTAATTGTACCTAAAAGTGTGCATTTTAAATTCAATTATTGTAAATAAAGTAGTTTTGATAGTTCAAGAAAAATATCATGTGACCAATGAGATACGAAGTAAGGAAACTACTTTAGATGTTTCATAATTATCGGCAAAGTGCCCCGTTTCAAAAAGATGTCTTAGAAGTAAACCTTACGCTGCCTAAGAGTTCTCATATACACCGGTAAAGCTACGGGCATAATCTATGCGATAAATAGTCTTACGATATTTTTTTCAATGAAAGACAGTAACGCCAAAACCGGATTTACGCATATAAGAATGCTGTATAAACCCCTTCAATCAATCGATTGACTGTCGCAGATAAGCTACGTCAGCTTATTACCGCTCCAACTGGATAGCAAAAAATGTTTACTGTTTGTTAGACCTTCACTCTGACTTATATTAGATATGGCTCTCGACTAAGCAAAAAAACTATTTTCACATTTTTGGCATACATTTCACAAATTGGAATACAGACGAAATGCAAAACCACCTTGAAATCAAAGGTGTTGTGGTAGCTGATGCTATAAAGCAGGTTTTCAACGATATGTTAAGCAAATACCGGAAAATCAAAAGCGCGAACCTTTACCGCTACTATTCTACGGATCAAACAGACTCAATTGGATCCCAATTATAATTCAATTAAGTAAATAGCATCCGATCTATATAGTTGCTCGAAGAAAATGGCAGTGAGGAGGTTTCGAAACATGCGGCTACGGAGAGAGAGTACCAGTTTGACAAGGTTCTAAAGAGGTAGGGTTAAAGGGTTTGTTATATTTTCTATTGTCTTAACTAAATCTTAAACTAATCTAGGTAGCACACATGTAATTGCTACTGTGCATATAATCAGTAAACGCCAGAAATCGAATCACAACAGTAAAATGTCAATTACTGTATTGATATACGAAATAACTGATAACCTACGTTAAATTGGCATCATCATAATAAATGAGTTTGCTTACGGCATTTCACGATGACATTGCGTTATGTTTAATAAATGAGTGTGTTGGCCTTCGTTTTTGGACAGGTTAATTTTAATGGAAAATTCTTCAAATATGGCGTATACCGCCCTCACTTTTCTCTTATATCAGTATCAGTTATCCCATTTCGCTCCTCTTCAATGCGATGCGTCATCAAAATCACTCTCGACGCTCATCATCCCATTTCCCCAGTCTCCCAATGCTTTCAGTGCTTTGATTCTATTAAGCGTCAACTCTTGGTACAAACCTATCTAGCTTTCCGAAAAGAACAAACAAGCCCCCAAAAGAAGCTAATAATAAATTATTGACATGCTATTTAGAATAAAGACACAACAGCGCCCTTAGTCCGTTCTTAACCATTCCCCATTGTTAGATAGATTTCCACTGCATCACGAGTTCAAATAAAACTTGTATTTAAGTATATTGATCAAAGGAATCACACATCATTTTCTGATATCAAATACCAAGAATACTAGTACAAACTAGGCCAATACAAATGTACGTCATCGGAACCAAGAACATAAATCGATGTAATTGAATTGATAGTTTTTGTCTCATAAGCCCAAATGTCAGAACTACAATTATCAACTATATACTATAAAGACATTGCATTTAAAGTCATCCCTTTTAAACCTTGCTCTATCAGAGTGAAGAATCGCGTGACCTAAAGGGGTTCTAACATTAGTCACCACGTTGTCTCAACTAATGTAAACAATCAAGTAAGTGGCGTTAATTTTTGAATAACATTTTTGACAGAAACAAATATTGAAATATATCTAAGCCTATAACAGACTTTGTTATAATTTGCCTCTTCACGTGTTAAATATTTTATATTTTCGTGTACTTTTAGAATATATAAATGAAGTATAATCAGCCGTATTGACCTTGGTATAAGGATTGGTGTATTGAGGAAGTAAAATAAAATTCCTTTGTTAAAACGCCTACCTGTGTGTGCTAACTATATAGTTCTATTAACTCAAATAGATTAAGCAGAATACGACATATAGTTGATATTAGTGATATTTTTATTAACACTTCGAGGATTTAATGTTTAAATTCTATTGAAAGGATAATTGGCAACCCAAATAAGGTATGCATATTTGTAATATGAAATAATTAAGGCACTGCCTTTGGTAAAAAAGTATAATAGGCAAAATTGATTTTATAAGACATACCACGACTATGACTATGACTATGACCTATTATATCATTAAGGTGCATCACAAGTAAGGTAAAGGTAATGCAAAAAACATTAAATATTTTAATGGTTGAAAAGGCTCATCAATACAAACATAACAAATAAACTAATTACATGTATCTCAATACTGAATATCATACAAGCACGTAAATGTACAAAATAATGATTCCTACTTTAAACATAACAAGGTAAATAAAGCAGATCGAGTTTCTTAAAATTTATTATCACAGACTCTACAATTATCTGATAATCAACCTGTACTTAAATATTTTAATATGTCAAACAGCATTATGTATATTTTAGAATTTTAAGCTTCTGCAAATATCCCGGAAAAAAATGGTTTAACCCCCTCAGCAGTTTGAAATGAATATAAATACCCTGTAAGTGACGTTGTTAACGCCATTCAATTATTGAATATAACGATGTATGCAAAAAGTATTAAATTATTTAATATATGAGCCTTTAAACTGAATTATAAACATTGACCAACAATACATCTATAACATTTGAAAAAAATAAGCACATAGATTAATCCATGTAACATTAGTGATTGATATTATAATTCAATAATATAATAATATATAATATATATATGTTGTAAAATTGTTATATATTCATAATATTGCAGATTAACCGTTCACAACATAATCAGAACAAAAATGCACTATAATTATGATTTCATTAGCACATTTAGTTTAATACTCTATCTATAGGCTACCCACTTTTGTTACGCTGTCTGTTTAGTGTTTTTTTTTATGGATTGATCGCTTTTTTCTTGCGTTTATGCAGTATGAACGCAGTAGGGCACGCGAGCAAATTCCATGAAGCGTACTTGGTAATTTGCTCGCTTAAAGAACTGCGTTCATATAGCATACATGCAAGAATAATTATGATCAATACTTATATTTACATTTTAAATAATTATTCATTACGATTTTAAAATGGCAATATCTTCACGATTGAGTTTTTGTTCTTAAAGAAATGTAAAAGATAACATACATTGGTATAAAAGAATAGCTGATATTTGTAACCTCGTACAGCATTGGTTAAATGACGTCACGCTTATCTAATCGGAGCGCAGTATTGAAATAAACAATTATGTCATAACAGGTGTATGTAAATAACAAAGAGCAAGTAACATACTAGCAATTGTCTATGTTAAGAAGCTTCTCTAATTTTATTTCAGGGAAAACTTGACAAATGTCCAATTTATTTTTAAACTTATTGCCTCCAGTTTAACATAACATAAAACTACCTGCATTACTGAACAGCAGTTCACAGTTGTAATGTCAAAAACCAGGTGGCATGGATGCATTCTGAAATACAGTTAAAAAATGTTATTTGTGCTAATCTGACATATCCCGTTTAGTAATTTACACACAAGTACATTTATATACTTAAAATCTAGCCATTAACACATGGCATTTAGAAGCCGGTAACGCTTAAGATTTATCGAGAAACTGGGGCCTTATCGCACGCAGATTTATGCCAATGACGGAGGGTCTTTAAAGTCAACGACGCACCACCCAACCACCCCACTTCCTCCATGCAATTGCCAAAGTGAACTTTTTTAAGAAAAAAATGCCAAGGATACATCAGATTTCAAAATTTCAATAACATTTACATTCATTCAGTCGGCAATGGTGTCTGAGTCATCATATTTAGACTTTATTACTTAATTAGCAAGCAGGAATTATGACACAATGGTTATTAATAACAAGTTTGACCATGTGTTGAGTCTAAAAAAGCCAGTACAGTTTGACTTATCATTTTGGTGAAAAGTCGCTTAACGGCGATGTAAGTTGAAAAAATAGAGTTGCACCTCTTTTTTTAGGTGTAGGTCTAAGAAAATACATGCCGGTCAAAATATAGAGGTGCACCTTCATTTATGATAGAGAGGTGCGGTTGTATTTATGAAAGAGGTGCACCTCCATTTTATTTAAAAGAAAGGTGCGACTCTATATTAAGACCACCACGTATGAATATAGAGGTGCACATCTTAATAAAATACAGGTGCATCTGTAAATTAAGCGGATTTTAGTAACATTCTCTCACCAAGCCATGTTGTTTCATGGAAAGGGAACAGCCCTTCCCATCCATGGTTTTATTCGCAACTCTCACTCAGCCATGGTTGTGTTTGGCGGGATGGGTAGCTTCTCCCACACTCTGGATAGACTATTTAGTTACAATATTTCACACAATCTGTGGCTCACATCAACACCATCGGCCCGTAAACGCCCATTCATCTTTCAATCACAATCTCGCACTCCACCATGATTTTGCTTTACAGGAGGGGAGATTCCCTCCCGCACCCTCTCCGTCCAACCTTTAAGTTACTCTCAGTTACACTGAAACGGTGTTGCTTGGCAGGGCAACCCTGTCACACCATTCTCATCACTGTTTTTAATTTTTATCTCTCAGCCCTGCTGTTTGTTGAGAGATGTTGACACCTTTTTGTCCATCCTTATTTTCAGAATATCTGAAATTACCATGATGTTGGTCCACACCCACCATTTTTTCAGTCACAATTTCTCATTCAGCCATAGTGTTGCTTGGCATGAGGGGACATCCCTCGCATCATCCCCGTCAAAGAGTTAACTCTTTCATACAAACACGGTATTGCATGGCAAGACGGAACAAACCTCCCATACATCTTCTTTGTTACAATCGATCACACATCTATGGTGTCAGCCCGCTAGCTCCCTAGCGGACCGCAACCGTCCGTTTATCTTTTCAGTCATAATCAAGCACTCTGCCATGATTTCGCTTGGCAGGAGGAGATACCCCTCCCACACATACATCGTACAACTTCTTAATTTAATAACAATCTGTCACACAAAAGTGGTGTTGGATAGCAGAAGAGTTTTCCTGCCACACAATTCTTGTGTATATTTTTTTTAGTTTCAATCTCTCAATCAGCCGTGTTAATGATTGAAAGGTGTTCCCATCCTTTGATCTAAGTCATTATCTCTCACTCAGCCATAGTTTTGGCTCACAGACACCCAATCCATATTTTCAGTGACACTCAGCCATAGCGATTTCTGAACTGGTCAACTGCAGTCATAAGTTCATTAAATCTTAACGATTGAGTCTTGATTAAGAAGACCGAATATTTATGCTAACTTTCTTAGTGTTAAGTGTGAAATGCCGCGCGAAGGCCTTTATAATAGCCCGTACGCATGCGTGAGTTTCTAATTAACTCACGTAATAAAGATATTTCATAACTAAATGGATTTTGGCGGTCGTTTTCGTTACCAAAGAACAATATAGCGTTTAGGTAATCTGCCTTATGGATTTGTTTCCTGTCAAGCTCTTCTAAAATTATTAAATGCGAATCTGTCCGGTAATCCCACTGACGGAGACATGAGCCTGAATATTAATATGTGTAAGTCGGTTTAAGAAGTGTGCGCATTAATTTACAATGGAACGATTCACTATAATTAATACAAAAAATAAACTACATTATTATACAAGTTATTAACGATATAAAGAAGTTGACAAATGTTAAATTGTGTGCCAGTGGCATTTCTTTTTAGTAAAACGAAAGAAGTGTGTCCTGTGTATATCGCGCAATAAAAGAAGAGTAAGAAGAATTGAAATTGAAAGTGTCCTATTCGAAACCGGAAGTGTTAGTAAAATATTACAGATTTGATCTGAAGCAAGAACACGTATAAATTTATATATCTTTAATGACAGAGTCTTCCCACAGTAAGTATTTTTGATCTAGATATAGTTGTTATTAGTACTTTTATAAATCTATAACTTATATAAACTAAGATATTCATACTTGTAGTTTATCATAAGTTTTGCCAGTTTGCTGAACAACATGTCTTTGGTATTCTTGGGATTTTTTTAAGAGAAAAGAAATTATATGTAATATGACTCAGTATAATTAGGCTTATACAATACCGATAGTAACTTATTTTGCTAAAAGGGGAACAGAAAATTGTAGAAAATGCCATGAATTGATTGTATATTTTCCCATTGCACTTATTTATAATGACAACCAGGTATTACTCAACTGGAAAACCGATCTAGGTATAATTACCCGCTCTCAGGCATGTGTGAGTCGATATGATGACTCATAAAGATACATTATTACTACTATTGATTGAGTCAAGTGCAAACTTCTTTATACGTTGCAATAGATGAGACATATGTGTTAAAACATTTATCTCGTTTAAACGACTGATGTAGCTCGTTTGTATTAGCCTATCAGAGTCGCGTAATAATATCATACAATCAAATCCGCGACATGGTTAACATGGCTGTGGCAAGAGATAATCTTATTTCTGTTTTCTATTGCATTACAGTTCATCCCTAACATTTATAATTTACCTTAGGGATACTAATATAAGAAGAAGACAAAATACGTGTGCAACAGACGGAATATTATAATCAATTAAACACTCACATTCAACGCCAATGCCCCCCCCCCCCCAATGTACCAGCATTAAACACCTGGCTTTCTAACTAAATGACCGTTCCAAGGTGGTACCTCCTTGATAAACATACCGAGTATAGTATATCTGCCCTGAGTTGTTTGTGGAGTTTTGTGCTGTTGTCCCATGTTTCTTGTTTGTGATTTTTTGTTTTTGTGTTCTATGTCTATGGCGATTGTTCTGTGCCATCAAACAGGGTTTATGTTTAAACTTTTTGGCTACTGAGCTTGTTTCTGTAGATTTTCATATAAATATTCAATGTTCTTATACACAGTTCAAATAGGAAAAAAACACACTGCTAAAGAGCAGTCTTTAAATATCCGTAACCATTGCTGCAATCCCTCTCAGGCTCAACATCACTTGCACTGCCATGGTAACAGAAAATTTACCAAACTGAAAATGCATCCGTTATATTTAATTCCTGACAATTTTAAAGAAGTAAATGCTATCCCGTCTGAGCGTCGAATTACCAATAATTATTCAATACTATAAATGCACGAGGAAAACTACTAGTTTACTCACGAGTAAACAAATCTTTACTAAATAATACTCTTATATTCCTATACCGCAACTTTCATCAATACATATAAGAATATTTTAACAATTCTGACAGGCCAATTGTGTTGTTTTGACGAGTTACTAAATCGTTCAACTGAGATATATAAGACGTTTTAACGAGTTAATAAGTATTTTAGCGAGATACGTAAGCCATTTAAACAATATTCTAACTAATTTAAACGAGATATGTAAAACATTTTAACGAATAAGTAAATCGTTTTAACGAGGTACGTAAATCGTTCAAAAGAGTAACTAAATCGTTTTAGAGAGATATGTTAATAGTTTTAACGAGTAAGTAAGTCATTTTAGAATGATAAGATTTTCGTTTTAACTATTATGTAAGTCGTTTTAACAAGATGATTAATTCGTTTCCAAGAGTTAGTTAGTTGGATAAGCGAGATTCATAAATCGTTTTAACGAGTAAGTCATTTTATCGAGATATATAAAATGTTTTAATGAGTAAATAAGTAGTTTTATAGATATAGGTATACCGTTTTAAGTATTATTTTAGCGAGATACATTATTTGTTTTACAAATAACACGTATATCCTCTTCATACCACCGTATTTTTACTTTTACTGATGTTTTTTTTTTTTAGGATGGAGTTATGTGCATCACTTCAGAAGATTGGATCAATTACATTTTCCATACTTTTAGTAAGTTTATAATATTTTCTTGTAAAAACCATAAGGGAAGGGTACTTGTTTTTTTCTAGACCCATATAGCCACGCTCCCATATCAATAACCAAAATAACCAATCTTTCCTTTTACTAGACCTAAACCAAAAGAGTAATATATTTTAATATTTTCATTCTTTAATATTTTTAAGGGACTTGACTCATCTCACTAATTCTCTATATGTATATATCAAACGCACCATGTCCAATCGGTCAACCAACATAACTATGTTGGGCTTTCCTTGGCAGATACTTTTACTTTTTGAAAAAATGTTCACGTTTACCAAGGTTTAATGTCAAACTGCATAATACATGTGATTCTAAGAAACAACTTCCCGCTAAGATCACCAAATTTTCTGGACTAAAAGCTATTATCCCGCGACGTCATCGTCAAATGAAAACGTATTTTATAACGGACGTATTGGGGCGTGGCTATAGGGGTGAGGCATATCTTTGTAGCCAACTTAGGTCCAAACAAAAAGTATTAGTAAAAAAAAATCAAGATATTTAAATCAAAGGAAAGGTCACAAAAACATGTCTCTTTGTATTTCCTTTGTAGGCCGCATTGTACTTTTTGTGTGGTGGACTGAAATTTGATTTGCCTTAAATTGATGATAAAAAAAGATAAATTTACAAAACATAACATAAAAATATGAAAATAATGAGTATTTGTTTTAATTATAAAATATCGTATTGTATGCTTCTTGTAATTCTTGCAGCTTTATACAGTAAGAATCGAAGGAGGCGTTTCTTCCTTAAGTGTGGAGGAACGATGTATACCGACATGCACGTTTCTAAATAACATTCCAAACTGGACGTTTCTATGTGATGGTGACAGAAGCACGTGCGCTTGGCAGTGCGCGGCGCAGCGGATGGGCTACGATGAGGGCTTGACCTACCATTGTGCACAATACTACGAGAATTATGAACTTAAACGCAACAAAATTGAATATATTGAGGCATGTGCGCCGGAGAGGTTTTGCAATGCAGGTAATGTGATACTTTCCGATAATGTCACACCTTTTAGATGATTTGAAACCGAGTGACAGTATCAAGTTTCACTTAAAATGTAATATTGATCAAAGGCTATATAAAGAGTTAAAACATACTGTATTACATACTGACACGATGGAGAAATGCATAAACGTTTTCCGATTTTTATCATTGTTCATAGATTGGATTTATATTATAAACACGCGTATAACTTCTGTAATGAATACGCTATAGACATATGGTAAGTCAGGTACTTTGACTTCAATAGTTTCTTCGTGTAAACGTTTCGTATGAAAACACGTTGACAACCTGGAAATTTGTTTGTATATTGTCTACTCGAGTTTGACGTAAAGACAATCGTTCCGCAGAAATCACCTTACATACACTTTTAATACAATTTCATTTTGTAAAATTGCAATGCCAACTCAATGCAAAGATATATGTTCAATGACACCATGTTGTCTACAGTTCCCATATGATGCCAGAGCGTGCCTTGATATATTCATGATATGTTTCAGCCCATGAACTGAGTATATAATTAACAATTTCTAAGTGAGCAGTTTAAAAGAGTAATTCCCCTATAATTTTTTACACCTTCAACATCCCGTGTTTTATGCAGTGGAATTTTATAACCTTCATATCAAATATTGTGTTAAAAAGAGTACATACACATGACCAAAAGAAATCACATACAGAGGAGTATCATTATTTAAAACTAAAATTATTTAACAATTTCATCACATAAAAATGGTATTTGGAGCTCATTAAACAATATCTGCATTTCACCATACGAATACATTTCATTTAAATATAAAACAATAAGCATTAGGTTCGAAAGAAAACAGAGCTTGGTTCACTAATATATTTAAATATGCCTAATCATTTTGTGAATTTTAACTTTTTTGTCTGATTGCTATCATACATAATTTCCTTTATCCTTACAATACTTTTATACAAATTTATAGCTTGGACCGTAGCCTTTTTAGTATCTGTAAACGGAACATTAATATTCTTTAAGTGTTCAAATGTGTTTAAAGGTTAAACTTCTTATATTTGCATTCATCATCAACGATTCTTTTGCTAACATTTTGACTCAATACATTATAATGCTCATCTTTCATAAATTATGAAACACAAATATCATCAATAAAATCACATTGCTCAGACAGACTATTGTCACCAGTATTTTAGCTCTTATTGCATAATCACAAACAACTAAACGCGTCTGTGTCACATTATTACTAATCCAATATTTACTTGAAAAACTACAGAAACAAGCTCAGCAGCCAAAAGTTAGAAAATAAACCGCGTTTAATGACACAGGGTAAACTTCAAAGACAAAGAACACAAAAACAAACAAGAAACACAAATAAGAATCATGGAATAACAGCACAAAACTCCACAAAAACACAGAACATATATACTATATATAACAAAACTAGGTATGTTTATCAAGGATTGTTGGGTACCGCCTTGGAACGGTCAGTAAAATGTCAATTTACATGGGGTTTTCCAAGTGGTCATTAATGGTTGAAGGTATACCAATGTCAGTATCAAAACAAGGTTTTAGTACAAGGTTATTTATATTTGATTTGCATTGTAATTGTATTATAGGCTGGAAGCCTTTTATTGAATAAACTTTCGTTCGTTCGTTCGTTAGCCACAAGGTGATCTGATTAAAAAAATTGTTTATTGACATAGAAAAAAAATCACATTTTTTAAACAAGCGCTTCTTTACATATCAAAATATATTGTACTATCATCCTGTGAATTTACGCACATTATTTTATCAATATAGTTATCCAAAACTGTTCTTCAATCTAACAGTAGAATGTCATTTTCTTCAAACAAAGCCATCATTTCCTTCCCATCTAACTTAATAAACAGTTTACCCATTAAACATTGCACATTTGGGCAACAAAAATCCATCCCACAATTATCCCCACTATTGGCCCATCAGGCGACTTAGGTCTGCTATTTTGGTTCTCGTGTAGGCTGGATTCACATTCCCCTTTGCTGCTTGTTTATTGGATTCCTTAATGGTTTCTTACTCCCCGCTTTGGTATTTTAAGACGGCAGGGACACATGTACCTTGGCTCTCCCATGATATTTGCGAGTGTTCACCTGCTATTCTGCAACATGTGAACTAGGCTGTTTCTGCAAGATATTGGACTTTTTGTGTTAATTTTGAGTGTTAGTGTTATCATGGGATAGGTTGAGGTGGTCTATCAACTGGACTGCATCCTGACTTAATTCGGGTAAGCTCTCGTGTTCTAATGCATGTACATTGTTATGGTCAAGTGATATGTCAGCATTGTTTACTATCAAATAGGCGTCGTCGGTTTAACTTTCTAAATCACAAAAATGTATTTCTTTCTCAAATCTCAAATATGTAATTGCCATCGTCGTGTTTCATTAGAATAAAACCTGTTCTTCATTAAGAATTCTGGGTAATCGGCATCGTTAATCTCGTAATGAATGCCGCTGACCATATCAACATCACAAACCAGTCAGGCAAAATGTCTTTTATCAGCTTGTCGGAAACTTAATCATAACCTTATGTTTGTCTCCCTTCGCCGTTCTTACCTCTTCAGAGTTATACAACTCCCTCATAAACGTTCTTGATCTCCTTTGGATACTTCCTAACGACTCCAAGCGTGGTGTTTTTGAGTTTGTACGACCTGTCCAGTACACTTAGGATCGTTCTAGCCATGTCATCAAATATTTATCCAATCAGTTCATTTAAAATATTGATTACGAAAATAATGTTATCCACCTTAACAACTTGACCAATTGACCAATAATCTTAGCCTCAAATTCAAACATTTCTCGTACGGTAAGTATAAGAATGGCTCAAGAGATTATTTGTTTCACATATAAAACATGACAATGTATGTACTTTCATGTCATGCATACACCGATATATATTATAACAATTCTGTATCCTTGCATTCACGGCATTCAAGTAAGATAATTATATTATAAAATCTAAACCCAGGTCCTCTCCAAAACATACACTTAATGTTAAGACTACTGCACACAATGTAAATTTGTTATTATTTATTCAATTAAACTTTAATAGGGGAAGAGCCATATGTTACGTTTTCCTTTGACGACGTGGTGCGGTCTCCTAGAAACGCTAAAATCAACTGCGTTCCGTGCGCGAACCCAAACTTTTACAACAGCCAAGCAGGAAAGTCTTCTGCCTCATACAGTCGATGTTACCAACAGAAGTTCAACAAATGTATCCCCGAAGACCACAAAATCAACTGTGGTGAAATTTCCTGGCGTAACCAAAAGGAGACCGACGGATATTGCCGATGTGACGCAAGGAATGGTTACGCGCCAGAAAACGAAAATGTGAAAACTAGATGCTTTTACAGTGATGAGTTTTGTGCCCATAAGACGTGTCCACAACCATCACAGGCGCTGCTTTTAAGTAAATTTTTCATTGCATTTTAATTATATTTTATTAACGATTTACTGACTTTTTAATGTGTTTGTGGATTATTATTATTGTAGTAGATTTCTACAGGGTTTTGGAGCAAAAGGCGAAACCCGTCACGCGAAAAAAGTACAAAATTAAAACTACAAAGTTTGCCTTACTGATGATGGAAGGGTGCCAAATTTAGAAAGTTTTAAAATACGAAGTCTGGCGTTTTGGATTAATTGTCAATTCACATTGCAAATACTGACATTCTTGGTCGTCACTCGCAGCCCTTGGCTATTGGGTGTCTGACAGCACAAGGACGGTTTCGGCCCCGGATAGCCATGCTCTCGAGTTGGCGTCTTTGTGTGTTTTCTTGTGCCGGTAATAGGGGTTTTCGCTTGTTGATTTCGACGTCGAAAGGCAACAACGGGACAAAGTGCTACTTTTTTCGCCCTTTTGCCTTCCGATAAGTATGCACAGAAGACGTTTCCTACTTAATGTAATCTTCTTTTAATCTGCAATTTGATATGCAATCGTTTGCACACTGCAACCAGAAGACCTAAACGAAAGTAGTATCCACTGAAATGTGCTACACATTTAGCCCGAAAGGCGCAAATTTGAGGCTGAAATTACACCACATTATTATTGCCTGTTTTTGTTCTCTATTTGGCAGCTTTTCACATTCAGTAAGAGTGGTTTTGCGAAAACCCGCCAAAATGCTTCTTTGTCATGTTTTGTGAGCGAACTTTTTCTTTTTCCCCGAAACCAATCGGCAAAAACCAGGAACAAATTTATATTACTTATCATTGAAATTTAAGCTTATCCTGTATTTGGTTTATTTAAGCTATTTACAGTAAAGCGTGTGACATTTGATATTGAAGATATTTTCACATCATTTCCATATCATGTGTAATAACTACACCTGTTTAACAAAATATATCAACATTTCAGATAATGAGACAGGTAGTTTATGCATACTTAAAGTACATGATTTAAATATTTAATGAATATATGACTAAAATAATTATTTTCACGTGTCTAAAATTATCATTCATAATTTTAATAAATATATCAATGGAATGTACTAAAGACTACATATGAGTAACACAGTTATGATAATTTTATTTACAAAAACACTGAGGAAAATCAATATCATTTCTTCTTTTAAAAAACAACAAAAAGAAAAACGTTGTATTATCAATGATTTAATAGTGTAAAACGAATGCTTCGTTCACATAGTTACACATATTTCGTTCTTATAAGATGAAGTCGGTTATTTATGAAACTTAAAAACAATTGGATTAACTAATACACATATTACAAGAGGGACCACTCTGAAATGGTGTAGTAATCATTGCCGCTTCTTAGCCAACTTGAAGCAGAAACATTTGTAAAATCTATAAAAGCGTAATAACCAACTTTTAACATTAATTTCTAATCTTGTGAATGGACCATGTTGTTTATGTTACATGGATTATTCATTTTTCATCATGGTCTCCTACATTTTACTTTCCACAGATTACACATGTGGCGACAAGTGTCCTTCTGGAATGCACAGAACGGAGTACTCAGATGAATGTTATCCAAAAAAACTTGATCAAACCACGTAAGACCCTTTCAATATCTTATTATATGTTAACCTTTATTTCAAATATTAGCAGAATAGAACAGGAGAGAATGTTTATTGATTTAAGCATATAAAGCTCATTGTGATAAACACACAAAAAAAAAATGCATGCATGAAAGAACAATTGATTTTTTTTGTTTGCAATATATTATCAACAAACATGTTATACAATAAAGTGCTAGCCAAAGATAACATTTACTGTACTGTATGGCTTAGGATTGAAGTATCTTATCTTAAAAACCTTGATACGGAAGATAGCTGATCTTATTTACAGAAGCTTATTATCAGAATCAAGCTATAAAATAAACTTGATCATACTCGAAGTTCTAACATTATGCATAGGCATATAATCCTGTCGATTATTTTATTACGAATTGAAAAGATAATAATTCTTTATTAGATATTTTCGGGTAAAATTATTTGACAACTTGAAGGTTTCCTTAACTTCTAAATACAAATGCAAGGATGAAAGTGTATCTATGGTAGCACGCCAATCTATTATATACACATCTCGTTATCTATCTCTGTGCTTGAGAACAAATCAAATAATATAAACATACGTGAACGTCCGCGTATCTATATTATTAAAGGAAAGTCCTTGCCTTGGAGGCCCAGTTTAGACTTCGTAGGTTATCATTTAGATCCCTAAATAACTGCCCTGAGAATACGATTATCTCGTTTCTAATTGTATGACTTGAACAAAAAATGATTATACGAAAGTGTCGCTCAATATATAATGGAAATCGCCATAAAGTGACAAGGAATTTGTAGAGCGCTTGACGTTTAAAACCCACTTTCAAAATTTGTACTCTTTATTTCACATCCGTTTGAATAAATCCCAATTCCTCTCAAGTAAAGTTTAAAATGGGCAAAAACAAAGGCATCAAATAAATTAAACGTTATATCAATATGGACCTGGTTACACTTGACAAAGGCCTGAAGTGAATTCATAGAGCGCAATGCCTTGGCCGCCTGTGTGCTACCCGCCTGCACGAATGGTCCACCACTGGAAACAAACTACACCCAGAGAGTGTAACGACTTGGCAATGTTAACAGCTTGATCATTATAAGTCCACTTATGTGTTCTACCTAATACCACACCTGTTCTAATAACCATCATCTAAGTTTTTTAAACATTGACTGTTGATTACCATTTGCTACAATAAGTACTAAATTATTATTAAAATATAAGTGTAAGCCCTCTTTCGTCTCTGACAAAATAGATGTGCCATCTTCAAACAGCAATGAATATACTTCGATTAAAGGAATTGACAGACCTGTATTAAGACCTTGTTGTAAATGAAATGCGATATCAAAGAGGAAAAGAGAGAATCAAATCAGGGATGTTAGTTCCTCTTGACACAAGCTAATGTTAGTACCAAAGAAATCTGACAAAAACCCGGATTCATTGCTGTTCATTGAAATGCAAAAAAGCTGGCAGTTCTTTATCTTATCTTATATGAAAAATCATTTGGAATAAAAAATCGAAATATCAATTAACATGCTTAAATAATTTGGCATCGAAATAGAACGTAATTTTATTTTTTAAGGAAAAGTACACCTACGATATGGACATCTCAAAACAGTGTTGGCGAATCAATCACTACAGAAACCATAAAAGGTCAGTATTACTTACATAACTCCTTGCGGTTGATGAAGAAATTAACTTCAATGAAATATATCACACCATGTATACTGGGAATAGGCCAACATGACCCGTGATCAATTTCATAGAAATAATGGCTTACATATACAAAAAGCGAACATGTAAACTATAAACAAGTATATTTGTATTATAATATTAACAACTGTATCTATTGAATTTGATATACATATCATAAATAATAAATAAATTGAACAATAAATGAGTATAGTTGTATTATAGTATTAGCAACTGTATCTCTAGGATTTGATTAACATATCATAAATGACACATGAGTTATTCACTATATCAATTCATTGAATAACTTTATGCTCAATATTTCAATTGTCTCACATGATAAGTATCAAACGATTTTCATGGAAAATAACTCCAACAATGCATAATTTATGTAATTATTCCGATATAATGTTAAAATGGCATGGCTGTTGTTGTTTTTTAAATCAATAAGTTTACCAATAAATAATAACGACAAATTTTCTATTTTAAACAGTATTCAGCAATTTATGTGTTAAGCTAGTCCAACAATTGCATGAATGAAAACATATTTGGTTTTGTATTTCAGTTTTTTCTACTCATGGAGTTGAAGGGAAGGGTAATTCCGATGGCTTGAACAAATCAATTCTCGTATTAACCATTATTGTTGGAATTATCGTCGTATTGCTTCTATTACTGATTGTAATATTTAGTAAGTATCTATACATAATTGTGCTACTGAGTGTTCAAAGAAAATACCAAATTATCATAAAAACTATTTTCCTTTTTCTTCAAAGTATACGGTCGTTGGAGAAAAAAAAACGAGTAAATTATTCTAGTAAAATGAGCTTTTACTTTAACCAATTTTACATGCAGACTGATCTATACCCAACAAACAGAATAACTTGATTTGTGCATATTGTCTAGGGCGAGAACTCCTCAGCCATATATTGAAATGGACACTACATACTGTCATTTACAGACAGTCTCATAATTTCTAAATTGAATAATCTCAATATTCCTGATGTTTGAATAAAAAAAACCTAAACAACATAAACGCCACAATGTTCAACATATATATCAAGCATTGCAGCATTGTATCTCTGACTGTTATATACATGTTATATTCAAATGAATTAAAACGAAAGCAGCGCTTAAATGTTTCTCCCAAGAGCCATTTTGAAGGTTTTGTCATTTCAACTAATCTAGTATATTTTTAAGTGATTTTTTCCTTGTGTATGAAGTTGAAATATTTTGTCATTGAAATATGTTTTGGATTTAACTTCTTTCATACTACATTCAGGATTGTGTCTTGTTGTTGTTGTTATTGTCTTTTTCAAGAAAAGCTTCAGTGGGCTTGTGTTTCACGCATGACAACCACGGTGCAGTTGTCGTCGTCATGAAATAAAACATTTAATAAAAATCACACAAACGTTAGTGTTTTAAACTTTTTAAGGCTTCCAGACAAGCACAGCTTGTCACATTACGCCTATTGCATGTCCTTTTTAAAAACATTTAAATAAAACCCTGAAGAAATTACCGGTTTATGGGGCGAAACTTTCGGGTAGGGAAGTGATTATAGGAACAGTTTAATCATGATTACTTTATTGTATCTTAAAGCTTAAAGTCTTTTACAAAGTTTCAGGTGCACACATAATACATCAGACAATCAACAAGATGTTTAACCAAATGGCAGGAGATAAGGTAAAACGTTACAGGCGATAACTCGAATGTCCAAGTTGGTTCGGTACAAGTGTTCTTTCAACTTGACATGTATGCAAAATGATACATTTTAATCTGCTGTTATTCAACTTATATTTGCAAGGAACATGAAAAGTTAATAAAACCTTGACATGTGAGCAAACTTTTGCGCCACAGGGATTTCTCTTGTAATCGTCAATGCATCACTAAAATAGGAGTCCACTCTACCCTCTCAGAAATTCCAAATGTATGCATACAATACAAAGGCTGACATTCAACAGACACAGACATGTTATTTTAATTTTTAAGCAATCCTAAAAATAGTAAGTGGTCTCCGATAAGGTTTTACATGTTTCATGTTTCATTTATTGATATATACTGATATATATGTTGGGGCAAGTGTAAGATTGAGCGCTGACGGTTCGATTTCAACCCCAAGTGAAATCTTACTATATTTTCACTGACTTTGGCAAGGCGGTTTCAAAAACAGTTACCATTAACGACATTCTGATTTGAAATTCTTTGATTAATGTTAGTTTACTTGGATTGTTACAATTGTTTCAAAATTTTGAAACGGGTTTATATATCCAATATCAATCATGTTTCATTCTAAACACTGTTCGAGTGCAATGTTTTCTTGCCTCGCCCTATCAGTTTGTGTCCACATCGTCAACGATTGAAAGGACTTGTGTAATGCCCTTTATCGTTTTTATGATGGGTTTTTTCTCATACTCGTATTTGTTTGTAAAACTGTCAACGTCAATCATTAATTAACACATTGATTATTTGTGAATACACCCTTTTTAGCAAGATGACTCAAGCGAGTTACGCACAAATACATATATCAAATATATATATATCAAATAATACAAGGAATTATATTCGAGAATGGGTTTGCTAGAGTCAGGCACAAAAACTAAATTCAGACGCAACAACAATTTTGAAATTAGCCATAGAAAACGTTAATATTTGTAAGTGTCGAGTAGTGGTGTTAATGTCTGTTTTACAATACAGAAGTGGGTAGGGAATGCCAAACAGCCAAACCTTCAAAAACTCGAAAGCGACTTCAGGAGATGGTACAGTTACAATCCGTAAAGAATGGTGAATTATTGCATTTTATGTCAGTGTACTCATGTAATGTTCTCATTTGTTTCATTTCAAATGGTTGTGATGTCCATTGGCTCTTAAAGTAAAGTATATGAGGAGTTAAGGTGGTTAATACTGTCGTCTGTACCTTTGGTGTTCCCTGCGAGTTAAATCGGTTGTGTCGATCTCATTTAATTAAAACGGTTCGGCTAAAAAACGATTGTACATTTGAATTTATTCTTCTTATAGGAACATTGTGCAAAATAGTCGCCATTAAAGACATCTAAATATACATAATTGATATGATTGTGCATGTTCATTAACGGTTGTCTTTTGTGAACAATCATTGTTACTTATACTAGTAATAAATAGGTAAACCTTGTGTATTTCAGTTTAATGGGCAGAAGGAGGAGCCGCTTCACTCAGGTCGTAAAATGTAACCGTTACCGAAAAACATTTTTGAAGTTTATTGACCAAATGATGCTGTTTACCGTACTCGATTTTTCGAACTTGCTTTGTATAAGTGTTAAAAATGTTGTTGTTTTCAGATGCCAGATCGAAAGGAATCGAGATTTCATTGTTTCAGCAAGTACACGTATGTTTTCTAGTAATGCGAAATAGGAGCACAATATTTTAAAACTAATACAGCTATATATATTATTTTTTTCTAATTCAGTAATCTTAAATTGTAGTTAATCAAATTGACCGGGAAACAGCTTGTCGTATTGACCATAAACAGCCAGCAGTGACATGTTAATAGAACAGAATGTTAAACATTTAATGAATTTAGTCAGCCTTATAAAAGTGACTTCTGTCCCGTTAGTGCTCTATAGTGTATGATCAATTCTATTTTTTCATATTTTTACTGTGAAAGGATCCTACAGACACTTCATCACTAGAATTCGAGGAAACAAGTTTCAACACTTTACCGGACCATATAATTCTAGGCAACGGTCATATCGAAGATCAGAGTGTTTCCGAAACACCTTTGCTTTCAGGTACAGGTAATTAAATGTATCAACTAGCATTTTGTTATAGATTTCCAATTTTTTCGCATTTTACCATAACATGAAAACGTACGAAAATCATGACAGCGAAATGAGGTGAATGTGATTAAAACTCGATACTTCAATTAACCAAACATTTGTTGTTCTTTATTTGTTTTTCTGTTAATTCAAAAAGCTGCAGTACAAGAAACTAAGCATTTGCTATACTCAGCTTAAATAATTCCTCCTTCCATTACGACTCATTGAGAATGCATAAATTGTTCGTGACCGAGTGAATTTTTTATCTAAATTTGAAAGTAATCTAAAGGTAACAAGTGGCCCATGTTCCTAATACTTAAACCAGTGTACGTTTATCCGCCCTTATGGAGGTGGAGGCCCTCCACCTCTGGTCCCAATATCACAAAAATACTCAAGTCAAATCTTAATATCAATCTCAACTCTTTCTAACTCATGAAATCATAGTATCATTTAAAATCTTGCATGTTTTTATGCCTTTTGAAAACGTATTTTCTCATGGAGTGTGTTGATAAAAATATTTTGCCAATATTTCAAAGAAACCTAATTCGAGGGCAAACAAAAAGACTTGAGTCATTATTAAAAAAACAAGACATTGCACTCAAATACATTTTTGGCCGTAGAAAGGTATTCCCTTGAAATCTTGACCAAAGGCATAAATCAACATATAACATGATAGAATGCCTTTTCAAAGGTGTAAAAGCATATGTTATTTTTAATAACTTTTGATGGTATGTGGTAAAATGAGTTGAGACTGATATTGAGATTTGACTTAAGTTTTTTCGTGATATTGAGGCCTGATTTTAAGACTAAAAGAAGCTCAATGCAGTCCAAACACAGTTTCGAGCAAACAGATAAATATAAGCTAAATATCTGAAAACGATATTTTAGTGAATTTAACAACGAATGTTATTTATGTTAGGATGAATACTACCTCTCCATATTCTGCGTAACGTTACAGCAGGTACCCGCCATGTTTTTTCATGCAATAAATTATATCATAATTGATTTTGCCTATCACATCTCACGTATAATACATGATTAATGGGCTTGTACGTTAAATTGGCGGGCTTTTTTAGCGCGCTGTTTTGGGCTCATGAAGGGTGGATAAAACGCATTCTACTACAACTGATACTTACAGTTGATTGATTCAAATTTATAATTTCAATGCAATTCCAGGATATGAAGAAAAGACTGACAGAACAAGAACCGTGAGCATTGAGGTAACACTTTGTTAGTTAGGTTCGTTTTGTATGCAGAGATATTTTCTATAATACTTAGTTTAAACATAATATATATTAAAACGATTATGATTTAAGAGAGTTATGCTAACTAATACTAAGTCACTCACGATGTTGCGCGATAGTGTGATCTTGTGTTGTTGGGGAAACCAGAGTACCCCGAGAAAACCCACTTGGTGACCACATACCAAACTCACATGCGCCCAGGTCGGGAATCGAACCTTGGTCGCCTTGGTGAGAAGCGAATGCACTAACTGCCTGACTTTTGCCAGATGACTTTGATTGCTTAACGCACTATTTTTTTAAACGTATTGTCTTTCATCCATCGCAGGCAAGAGACGTAAACGCTGATATAAACACCGGCTCCTGCCAAACCACTAGTGGTATTGCTGATGGTAATACTTTGTCAAAGAATTGGGAACTATGCCATTGTGACAAATCAGGTTAAGTTGGTGACTATGTTTATGTTTTAATTTTAGCTACAAAGTATCTCTATGAACTTTCTGTTATTATGATGTGCAAAGCTTACATTCAATAATAATTATAAATCAATGTTATCGATATAATTAATATGAATTTTGAATTATATTGAAACTGGTCGCTAGCTACGCTTTGCCGCTTAGTAACCCGCTGTTGTTTTTCTTGGAATAATAGTTTTACACGTTTAAATTAACCAGATTAGGTACTTTGTTTTAGATGGTCTCTGCAATAAGAACCTGCAGCTGATAGCGCAAAAGTGTGGTGCTATTTCTTCGTTAAGAGCTGACCTTGAACTTTCGACTGATCTTGTCCTAGTAAAAGCGCTCCAAGAGTATGTACAGATTGTTTCCTTCAACCAATCAACTTCAAGCAAACTATTCTTTTTTATTCAAAGATTTATATTATATGTATATAACGTTGTCGTATAATCTTTATAGTCAGAGGTGTTAGGCAAAACTGTAAACGAAGGTCAAAGCCAAGAATTTAAGATATCATAACTCGCATGAACTTTGATGATGAATAATTATGAGTAGGAAGTCACATCTATATGATTCGTCCTCTATCGTAAACATTGCAGATCAAGAAAAATAGTTTTGTGGAATACCTACTTCAAAATAAAAATGAAAAAATGATGTAGATTGTTCTTGAACATTTCAGCTGGAGGGCAAAGATAACCAGAGAAAACAGAAACGAACACTTAAGAAAACTTATCGATGTTGTATTAACAACCGGGGACACAGAATTATACACTCAGCTAAAAGAAAAACTCTTCAGTAAGTTAATTTTTTGGTTTTTAATTTGTGTAAGAAGAATCCACTTAAACCACTTATAAACATAGACTACTCTATTACCGACGCATTCAAACCAAAGCTTCTGTTACCGACGTTAAAGATAATTTATAGAAATGAAGATTCAAAGGGCCAATACTTTAACATCATTATGCCAGAGCATTTAAAACATGGCGGCATTGCATAACTCAATTATAGAAATTTCCGTCCATGTGAGTTTGGTTAGTTGTCACCAAGCCGTACACGTGGGTTTCTCCGGTTTCCCAAACAACACAAGACCACACTCACCCGCAACACCGTGCCAATGAGAGTGACCTAGTATAAGCTTTTATAGCTTTCTTCACAATCGTTGTAAAACATATACTGTTTAAACTAAACCAAATCCAATCCACAATATATTTTTAAATCATTTTGACGATGAAATGAAGATTTAAATGCGCCCAATTGACTTCTTAAATGATTCAATTTGAGCAATGAGTGTCCTGTAACCGACGATGGAGCTTTTTTATAGAAATGAAGATTAAAAGGGCCCATGCTTTAACATCGTTAAGCATTTAAAACATGGCGGCATTGCATAGCTCTGTTATATTGCCGCCCTGATCACTTTGATGAATGACTGCATTCATATACCGGTAAACTGCAAACTCGAAATTGTTATACCCATTCACAAAGAAGGGAGGCCAAAGATTTACGCAGTAGGCTTTAGGTTTATAATCATACTCTCTGACATAAGAACTGTTCAAAGAAGTCATCCAAACGATACTTATTGTTCAATCAAAAGCAATTTCCAAACAGCCAAATGACTATCAACACCACCTGTCTATCACACCGTCTTTAAAAATTGTAAGCCGGGTGGTTCAATTTTCTAATCGTTCAAGATTGAAACTTAAGATTTGTCAGGATTTCCATTAATTTATTCACGTTCTCTAATCAATTACTTATTACATGAGTCAGCAATGGAACCAATAGTCTGTTTTTGTATCCCGGATGTGAACTACTTATTTCTGTATTCTATCATAGTTTTTTTAATATGCTAGTAGTACTTTTGTATGTATGTTACCCAGGTTTCATATTCATATTTTATTACGTTAATCCTTTAAGGAAAAGAGCATGTTTATTTAACATGTGAACTCAAGTTTGACTGAGTGGTCAGTTGTGTTGTATATCTATTGTGCTATCCACTGTCTTCATGGGTATGTGTTTACAAGAACTGGTTGTTCAACTTATTTATTTTTATTAATAGACACTAATAGAGAGAACAACTAAGTCCAAGTGTGTGGTACTTCAACAGCCTGAGTCTGAGTCTGACGCGAGTTCTGAGTCCTCTGAGCGTTATGTCATACCTCAAAGGAGAAGGCCTATCCGGTATAACAATAGTTTGAAATCTACTGTTAGTACTAATACCATAGGTGATTTTCAGGCCGAAGACACTACTCGACTCAATGGAACTCCATCTCGTGATCTAGCTGAACAACAGTCGCAGCAGACTGACATAGCGCTATACGATTCCACGCCAGCAATAAAAGGAAGTTCTAGTTTTCCATTTGTTTCAGAACAACCAGGAGAGGTAGTCCCCAACATTTCAGTTGAGGTACATCCTAATAGTCTAGCTGAGGTACCCCCAAACAGGCCAACCAGAATCCGTAAACCACCGGAACGATATGGAAGTGGGTGTATCAGGTAGCAGCTGAGACTGCTACAGTTTTTATGTCTAAAATGTATAGGAATCTGTTTTGCAGATAATGCATTGGGTTTTACTTTGACGTTTTTTGTGTGTGTTTTGGGGCTTTTTACTCATTATGTACCTTTAGTACCTCATTGTGTATAATGTCATATTTAGGTATTTTGAGCTCAGATTTCAATGTTCTTTGGAAATTGTACATTTCCTAATTGTTTTTTTTGTTTTTTTAGTTAGGTATTATGATGTAATAATGTATATGTTCATATATTATGAAATGCCAGGAGTCATTTTTTTCCTTTGGGAGGGAGTATGTTACCCAGGTTTCATATTCATATTTTATTGAGTTAATCCTTTAAGGAAAAGAGCATGTTTATTTAACATGTGAACTCAAGTGTGACTGAGTGGTCAGTTGTGTTGTATATGTATTGTGCTATCCACTGTCTTCATGGGTATGTGTTTACAAGAACTGGTTTTTCAACTTATTTATTTTTATTAATAGACACTAATAGTGAGAACAACTAACTCAAAGTGTGTGGTACTTCAACCGCCTGAGTCTGAGTCTGACGCGAGTTCTGAGTCCTCTGAGCGTTATGTCATACCTCAAAGGAGAAGGCCTATCCGGTATAACAATAGTTTGAAATCTACTGTTAGTACTAATACCATAGGTGATTTTCAGGCCGAAGACACTACTCGACTCAATGGAACTCCATCTCGTGACCTAGCTGAACAACAGTCGCAGCAGACTGACATAGCGCTATACGATTCCACGCCAGCAATAAAAGGAAGTTCTAGTTTTCCATTTGTTTCAGAACAACCAGGAGAGGTAGTCCCCAACATTTCAGTTGAGGTACTCCCTAATAGTCTAGCTGAGGTACCCCCAAACAGGCCAACCAGAGTCCGTAAACCATCGGAACGATATGGGAAGTGGGTGTATCAGGTAGCAGCTGAGACTCCTACAGTTTTTTATGTCTAAACTGTATAGGAATCTGTTTTGCAGATAATGCATTGGGTTTTACTTTGACGTTTTTGTGTGTGTTTTGGGGCTTTTTGCTCATTATGTACCTTTAGGACCTCATTGTGTATAATGTCATGTTTAGGTATTTTGAGCTCAGATTTCAATGTTCTTTGGAAATTGTACATTTCCTAATTGTTTTTTTTTGTTTTTTTAGTTAGGTATTATGATGTAATAATGTATATGTTCATATATTTTGAAATGCCAGGAGTCATTTTTTCCTTTGGGAGGGAGTATGTTACCCAGGTTTCATATTCATATTTTATTGAGTTAATCCTTTAAGGAAAAGAGCATGTTTATTTAACAACAAGTGTGACTGAGTGGTCAGTTGTGTTGTATATGTATTGTGCTGTACACTGTCTTCATGGGTATGTGTTTACAAGAACTGGTTTTTCAACTTATTTATTTTTATTAATAGACACTTATAGTGAGAACAACTAAGTCCAAGTGTGTGGTACTTCAACAGCCTGAGTCTGAGTCTGACGCGAGTTCTGAGTTCTCTGAGCGTTATGTCATACCTCAAAGGAGAAGGCCTATCCGGTATAACAATAGTTTGAAATCAACTGTTAGTACTAATACCATAGGTGATTTTCAGGCCGAAGACACTACTCGACTCAATGGAACTCCATCTCGTGATCTAGCTGAACAACAGTCGCAGCAGACTGACATAGCGCTATACGATTCCACGCCAGCAATAAAAGGAAGTTCTAGTTTTCCATTTGTTTCAGAATAACCAGGAGAGGTAGTCCCTAACATTTCAGTTGAGGTACTCCCTAATAGTCTAGCTGAGGTACCCCCAAACAGGCCAACCAGAGTCCGTAAACCACCGGAACGATATGGGAAGTGGGTGTATCAGGTAGCAGCTGAGACTCCTACAGTTTTTTATGTCTAAACTGTATAGGAATCTGTTTTGCAGATAATGCATTGGGTTTTACTTTGACGTTTTTTGTGTGTGTTTTGGAGCTTTTTGCTCATTATGTACCTTTAGTACCTCATTGTGTATAATGTCATGTTTAGGTATTTTGAGCTCAGATTTCAATGTTCTTTGGAAATTGTACATTTCCTAATTGTTTTTTTGTTTTTTTTTAGTTAGGTATTATGATGTAATAATGTATATGTTCATATATTTTGAAATGCCAGGAGTCATTTTTTCCTTTGGGAGGGAGTATGTTACCCAGGTTTCATATTCATATTTTATTAAGTTAATCCTTTAAGGAAAAGAGCATGTTTATTTAACAACAAGTGTGACTGAGTGGTCAGTTGTGTTGTATATGTATTGTGCTGTCCACTGTCTTCATGGGTATGTGTTTACAAGAACTGGTTTTTCAACTTATTTATTTTTATTAATAGACACTTATAGGGAGAACAACTAAGTCCAAGTGTGTGGTACTTCAAAAGCCTGAGTCTGAGTCTGACGCGAGTTCTGAGTTCTCTGAGCGTTATATCATACCTCAAAGGAGAAGGCCTATCCGGTATAACAATAGTTTGAAATCAACTGTTAGTACTAATACCATAGGTGATTTTCAGGCCGAAGACACTACTCGACTCAATGGAGCTCCATCTCGTGATCTAGCTGAACAACAGTCGCAGCAGACTGACATAGCGCTATACGATTCCACGCCAGCAATTAAAGGAAGTTCTAGTTTTCCATTTGTTTCAGAACAATCAGGAGAGGTAGTCCCCAACATTTCAGTTGAGGTACTCCCTAATAGTCTAGCTGAGGTACCCCCAAACAGGCCAACCAGAATCCGTAAACCACCGGAACGATATGGAAGTGGGTGTATCAGGTAGCAGCTGAGACTGCTACAGTTTTTATGTCTAAAATGTATAGGAATCTGTTTTGCAGATAATGCATTGGGTTTTACTTTGACGGTTTTTTGTGTGTGTTTTGGGGCTTTTTACTCATTATGTACCTTTAGTACCTCATTGTGTATAATGTCATATTTAGGTATTTTGAGCTCAGATTTCAATGTTCTTTGGAAATTGTACATTTCCTAATTGTTTTTTTTTGTTTTTTTAGTTAGGTATTATGATGTAATAATGTATATGTTCATATATTATGAAATGCCAGGAGTCATTTTTTCCTTTGGGAGGGAGTATGTTACCCAGGTTTCATATTCATATTTTATTGAGTTAATCCTTTAAGGAAAAGAGCATGTTTATTTAACATGTGAACTCAAGTGTGACTGAGTGGTCAGTTGTGTTGTATATGTATTGTGCTGTACACTGTCTCCATGGGTATGTGTTTACAAGAACTGGTTTTTCAACTTATTTATTTTTATTAATAGACACTAATAGTGAGAACAACTAACTCCAAGTGTGTGGTACTTCAACAGCCTGAGTCTGAGTCTGACGCGAGTTCTGAGTCCTCTGAGCGTTATGTCATACCTCAAAGGAGAAGGCCTATCCGGTATAACAATAGTTTGAAATCTACTGTTAGTACTAATACCATAGGTGATTTTCAGGCCGAAGACACTACTCGACTCAATGGAACTCCATCTCGTGACCTAGCTGAACAACAGTCGCAGCAGACTGACATAGCGCTATACGATTCCACGCCAGCAATAAAAGGAAGTTCTAGTTTTCCATTTGTTTCAGAACAACCAGGAGAGGTAGTCCCCAACATTTCAGTTGAGGTACTCCCTAATAGTCTAGCTGAGGTACCCCCAAACAGGCCAACCAGAGTCCGTAAACCACCGGAACGATATGGGAAGTCGGTGTATCAGGTAGCAGCTGAGACTCCTACAGTTTTTTATGTCTAAACTGTATAGGAATCTGTTTTGCAGATAATGCATTGGGTTTTACTTTGACGTTTTTTTGTGTGTATTTTGGGGCTTTTTGCTCATTATGTACCTTTAGTACCTCATTGTGTATAATGTCATGTTTAGGTATTTTGAGCTCAGATGTCAATGTTCTTTGGAAATTGTACATTTCCTATTTTTTTTTTTTGGTTTTTTAGTTAGGTATTATGATGTAATAATGTATATGTTCATATATTATGAAATGCCAGGAGTCATTTTTTTTCCTTTGGCAGGGAGTATGTTACCCAGGTTTCATATTCATATTTTATCAAGTTAATCCCTTTAGGAAAAGAGCATGTTTATTTAACATGTGAACTCAAGTGTGACTGAGTGGTCAGTTGTGTTGTATATGTATTGTGCTGTCCACTGTCTTCATGGGTATGTGTTTATAAGAACTGGTTTTTCAACTTATTTATTTATATTAATAGACACTAATATTTTTTGCATATTTCCCGCTCTTATTTTCACAAATCACTTTCGAGTCAGGTTTTGAGGTGTCAACATCTCAAAGATAACTTTTCCCCATTTTATTTCACTGCCTGGTAAGTTGTTGCTTTACAGTACTTTGTTTTATTGGAGATGTATTGTAACTGCATTTGCATTTATCTCGTGCTTGATGTATTAGAAAATTATTTATATTATCTGTATTGTGTAATTTATTACCTTTCCGGTATTAAGAAGTTAATTGGATTATTTTGTATATTTTAGGATTTTGTCAAAGTCAAACCTTTGGAGTTTAAATAAAGTGTAAACCTGAAACCGTAATATTCCTTATAAATACAAAGAGACGGGGCACGGGTAACAATGGCGATCCCGGCAGGACCTTTAAACTCCATTCTGGTACTCTTCTAGTCAACCGGGCGTGGCATGGTGAGGGCGAGCCCTACCCATCATTCTAAACATTATTTTTAAAGTTATTTCAACTGAATTTTGTTGAACAGCAGTGCATTTCTGCGAGAAAGTAAATGTATGAATGCAGGAGATATTTCAGAAAGTAAATTGTAAAATACATCTGTAAAAGAGTATCTGCAGAGAGATTTTTGCTACATGCTTATATGTTGACTGAAACATATATTATTTGAACATTCTTGTGTGCACATGAATGATACATTTGTGGTCAAGTCAAGATCATTGTTTAACGTATCGACTTGTAAAAGTCCTTATCGGGAGCTGTTGGTCGTTTCGAGTGGTCGTTCTGGTCGTTTCGAGTGGTCGATTGAGAGGACGTAATTTTCGTGTGCAATAATTGGACGTGCAGAATCCTGGGAACAGTTAGGATCAATAAGGAGCTGGAAAAGTGATCTTGTGGAATTCACGGACTAGAAGGTTTTTTTTTAGTGTTTTTGTGAAAATTTGTCGGATAAACTGTGAGTATTGAATACTTTTGTGCTGTTGTTTTTGTGTGTTAATTTTCACTATTTTCATTGTTATATTTGCATAGAGGTTTCTATTGTTTATATAAAAATATAACAATTTTTGTTAAAGTGAATAAGTTAAATGTGTTGTAAATTCTATGCTGTTGAAAAATTAAGTAAAGGCAAGTTGACTGGAATTCTTTGTGATAGTAGTATAATTCGTCTCATTTTGAGGATTATTGTAATTTTCTTTGGTTTACTTAGTTACAATAAGAAAAATCTAGGCCAATTCTACTTTCGTTTTGATGTTCACAGTGGATGCAAATCTGAGCATACTGAAAGAGTTAAATTTTTGTTGATTGTTTTTAAGATTGTTGTTTTCTTAAGCATAAGATTGTTGTTTTCCAAGAATAGATAAGTATTAATTGTTGGATATGTTTGCATATTAGATGGTTAAAGATTTATGCTTTTGATGAAGTTAAAATTGTTTGTGTAATGCATGTTTGCATGAAAATTTGCTCTCGTTTTGTGTTATATTAAAAATAAACATAGGATAATGCTGTGGCAGTGAAAATTTTGAATCATAGAAAAAAGTTTTTTGTATATGTTTTTTTTTCTAACTTTTTATGTTGTTTTTTTTAAATTTAATGTGTACTGTTTATGTTCGATTAACATTAGTATTTGCCAATTAATTCTGAGGTGTGTGAATGAAGTAATTTTCTGTTTGTTTGTCTTATGTGTGTTTTCAGTGTGAAGAAAATTCGGTCACAATATCATTGGGTTCTACATGCTTAGGGTGTTTTTGGTTATTAGAAAGGCATTTAGAGGGTAATATTGACACTAGCTTATATTGAGTAAAGTCTGCTGTAGATTGTTATTCATTTATTAGTGAGCTCAAAATATTCTTGACTGTATAATTTCAGTTTGTAGAAATATGGCTGAAGATGAAGGGGGTGATTATAACTTTGATGTTTCAGCACGACCAAAGTCCACACCCCTGAAAAGTTTTAGAGGTGAAAGTCAGTTTCCCAAAGGACGAGGTGGAGTGTTGAAAATGTTGTCTGAAACTAGACCAGGAAATTCCACACAGGTTGTCAATATTTCAACGTTTATACCTAAACTCCCTTTCTTTTCAGGTGATGAACCAGTACCAAAAACAGAATGTACTTTTGTGGAATGGCGCTATGAAGTTAAGTGTTTGATTTCAGAACCGGATATTAATGAACATTATTTGTTAAAGGCTATCAGACGGTCGGTACGAGGTACTGCAAGAAGATTGGTAATACCGCTTGATGAGAATGCGACAGTGACAGATATTTTAGAGAAGTTAGATGCCATGTTTGGGGATGTATCCACTCATGGAATGATTATGCAGGAATTTTTCAATGCCATACAAAGGGTTGATGAAAATGTCACATCCTTTGCATGCAGGTTAGAAACATTATTACAAACTGCAATTGAAAATGGACATATGTCTCCACAATCAAAAAATGATCTGTTACGACACAAATTTTGGACTTCTCTGAATAGTGAAACGTTGAAAGGTCAAACCAGGCACAAATATGACACTCTTTCTGATTTCAATTCTTTGTTTAGGGAAATTCGCACTGTTGAGAAACAGATTTCACTGTCGGTAGCAGCACCGAAGAAGACTCAAGCCCATGCACATGCTTTAGCATCCATAAATAGTTTAGACGATAGATTTAACCAGTTAGAAAAAAAATTGAAAGATGAAATTTCTAAGGTAGAAACTAGAATGGAGATTAAATATGAGTCGAAGCTTGACGAAATATTGAGACGATTAGGACCCAAAACACAAGGTCAACATATAGGTAACCCACCTTCTACTCAATCTCTCTCTAACGATTTTCAGAACAACAGAATGGGTGGATATGGACACTATCGAGGTAGAGGCAGAGGCTCTGGACAGGATCAGTCAAAAGAGTAACCGCTTCTGTTGTGGACCATACAGGGGCTGGTGAAAGTAAGGGTCCTGATAATTTGTTTTCACGTCTGGTAGGCGAAGCAAATCACACTGTGGTTATCATTAATGGGGTCATGTTGGAATGTTTGATTGATACAGGTGCCAATATCTCTTTGATTTCACAGAATTCACTTGATGAAATGCCAACCAAACCAGTTATGAAACCGTTGGATAGTCTTGGATTGGAGATTTCGGCAGCAAATGGTGCAAAAATTGACTATATAGGTTACATTTAATGTACTTTATCTGTTGATTTTCAGAGTGCTCCTTTGTTTGTACCATTGTTGGTAGTCCCCGATAACAAGTTCAGTAATTCTTGTCCCATTATTCTTGGTACTAATGTGATTCGGTTGTTCCGTGATAGCTCATCTGATGAATTACCCGAGGCGTGGCAGTTGGCAGTAGACAGTTTGATATACTCTTCATATGATGTAAAGTTGCATGGTAAAAAGTCTGTGAGATTAGCACCTTATCAAACTTAACTCTAACATGTGTTGCAAGAAATGTTGATCACAAGATAACAAAAGTAGTGACAGAAAATCCAAACTATGGTAGTCCAGGTTATACTGTCTGTCCAAGGCTTGTTAAGATGAAGCAGTCAGGGTCATTTGCTAGAATTGCTGTCAAAGTATGTAATATGTCTGCAAAGTCTATTCTCATTAAACCTAAAGTAACAGTTTGCCAGATAACCGAAGTAGATGTTGTTGACAATTTGGCCTCTGAGTACCTAGTTCCCCGACTCATGAAGAAATGGGAACAGATCTTGGTGTTAAAATCAATGCTGATAATTTGACACCAGAGCAACTCCTAAGAGTCCATGAGGTATTGGGTAACTGGAAACATGTGTTTTCAACTGGGCCAATAGACATTGGTTGCGCTAAGCTTCTTAAGCTTAAGATTGTGCTTGAAGATGCTAAGCCATTCAAGCAACCGTACAGGAAGATACCCCCTGGAATGTATGAAGAGGTTCGTCAGCATGTTAAGGAGATGTTAGAGGCAGGGGTCATAAAGGAATCAGATAGTCCTTATTCAAGCAATGTGGTCTTAGTTAGAAAGAAAGATGGTAGTCTCAGATTTTGCATAGATTGGCGATTTTTGAATTCTAAAACTAGGAAAGATGCTTATATGTTACCAAGATTTGATGATATAGTTGATACATTAGTAGGTGCTACCATGTTTTCAAAACTTGATTTGAGATCTGGGTACTGGAATGTTGAAATGGAAGAAGATAGCAAGCAGTACACAGCTTTTTTCTGTAGGAAATCTTGGATTTTATGAGTGGAATAGAATGGGTTTTGGTTTGACCAATGCATGTCCAACATTTAAGCGGCTTTGTGAGAAAATTATGGGAGAATTACACCTTAGAGAATGTTTAGTTTTCATAGATGACATTCTGATATTTTCCAGGACATTTGATGAGCATGTGAAGCGTTTGGAGGCAGTATTATCAAGGTTATCAGACAATGGATTAAAGCTAAAACCCTCCAAATGTGAACTTTTTATGTCTAAAATTTCTTATTTAGGACACACCATTTCTGCCGAAGAAGTTCATACTGATCCAGAGAAGACTGCAGTTGTTGAAAAGTGGCCGATTCCAAGGAATGTGAAAGAGTTGAGGCAATTTCTAGGCTTTGAAGGGTATTACCGAAGGTTTGTTTCTAACTTCGCCTCGATTGTTAATCCTTTAAATGCATTGCTTAAAGGTTACAGTCTTAACGGCAAGAGAAGTAAAAGGCGCAGAAATAGTCCTGTAGTTTGGAACTGGGGAAAGGAACAACAGTTAGATTTTGACACGCTTGTTAATAAGTTGATAACTGCTCCTGTACTAGCCTTTGCAGATTATTCCAAGCCATTTATCCTGAATACCGATAGTTCAGGATCTGGTTTAGGTGCTGTCTTATACCAAAAACAAGATGATTGTACAGAGCGTGTCATAGCCTACGCTAGTCGAAGTTTGAAGTCAACTGAGTTGCGATATCCTGCGCACAAACTTGAATTTCTTGCTTTAAAATGGGCTGTGACAGAAAAGTTCAATGATTATCTGTGGGGCAATACTTTTGAAGTAGTGACTGAAAATAATCCCTTGACATATGTTCTCACTACTGCAAAGTTGGATGCAGCCAGTCACCGTTGGGTTGCGGCTTTAGCAAATTTCACCTTTTCATTGCGTTACATGCCAGGCAAGTTAAATGCTGACGCTGATGGACTTTCAAGAATTCCAGAAGTATTTTCTGATGTTGTCCAAGCTGTCTGTGGAGCTGCTATAACAGATGTACCACTTGTTTCTTGTATTTCTACAGGTTCTGAAATTCTAGTGGACAGTGAAGAAGATGACCATATGAACAGTATGCAGAAAATCAACTGGAAGGTAAAACAGGCAAAAGATCCAATAGTTTCTAGGGTGGTTGATCTGTTGCGATCTCGCCCTAGGGAGGAGGTGTACCAGAAGCAGTCACTGCAAGTGCAGCGTTTCCTTAGGGAATGGAATCATCTCATTTTAGAAAATGGGGTATTGTATAGAACCACTACACAAGACAGTCAGCCATGTAGACAGTTAGTTCTCCCAATTTGTTACAGGAACAGAGCTCTCCAAGGTATACATGATGATGTAGGGCATCCCGGTAAAGAGAAAACCTTGTGGTTAGCTAGGCAACGATTTTACTGGCCAGGACTTGAAAAAGATGTTAATTTCTTGGTAGAAAATTGTGGACGCTGTATACGCAGGAAGTCCGCTATCCCTAGAGCTGAATTAGTAAACATTACAACCACTAGGCCTATGGAACTTGTTTGTACAGATTTTTTGACTTTAGAAATGTCAAAGGGAGGTTATGAACATGTCTTAGTAATAACAGATCATTTTACCAGGTATGCGCAAGCAGTGCCATTTCGCAACCAGACAGCACAGACAACAGCCAAAGCTCTTTATGATATTTTTTTCAAGTTTTATTCATTTCCAGAGAAGCTCCATAGTGACCAGGGCCGCAATTTTGAGAGTAATGTCATAAAGGAATTGTGCAAACTTGTAGGTACAAAAAAAACTCGCACGACACCCTATCATGCGCAATCAAACCCTTTAGAACGGTTTAATCAAACTCTTATCAAAATGCTAGGTACCTTAGAGGCAGAGGAGAAAGTTCATTGGAAGACAAACTTGGCGCCTTTTGTACAGGCATACAATGCTACAAAATGTGATTCAACTGGTTTTTCTCCTCATTTTCTAATGTTTGGGTGGCACCCAAGATTAGCCATTGATGTTTATTTAGGTACTGGGTCCAAAGGATGATCTGCTGATCGTCAGACTAATGTTGCAAAATTGCGGGAGAGACTGGAGTTTGCATACAAACTAGCTTCAAATGAGGCCGCCAAACAGGGCGCAAAGGGTAAACGCTATTATGATAGGAAAGCTAAGGCTTCCAAATTTGAAGTAGGAGATAGAATTCTTTTTTTGTCAGTAGGTCATCAGGGTAAACACAAGTTAGCTGACCGATGGGAGGAACATCCTTACATTGTAGTGGGCATCCCTAATGCGGATATCCCAGTGTATGAAGTGAGGCGTGAAGATGGTCAGGGTAGGACACGTACTCTGCATCGTAATATGTTACTGCAATTTAGTTGTCTACCTAGGGAGTCTGATGTCCAATGTCCGCAGAGCGCTAAAAGAACAACTAAGTCCAAGTGTGTGGTACTTCAACAGCCTGAGTCTGAGTCTGACGCGAGTTCTGAGTATTCTGAGCGTTATGTCATACCTCAAAGGAGAAGGCCTATCCGGTAAAACAATAGTTTGAAATCTACTGTTAGTACTAATACTATAGGTGATTTTCAGGCCGAAGACACTACTCAACTCATTGGAACTCCATCTCGTGATCTAGCTGAACAACAGTCGCAGCAGACTGACATAGCGCTATACAATTCCACGCCAGCAACAAAAGGATATTCTAGTTTTCCATTTGTTTCAGAACAACCAGGAGAGGTAGTCCCCAACATTTCAGTTGAGGTACTTCCTAATAGTCTAGCTGAGGTACCCCAAACAGGCCAACCAGAGTCCGTAAACCGCCGGAACGATATGGGAAGTGGATGTATCAGGTAGCAGCTGAGACTCCTACAGTTTTTATGTCTAATCTGTATAGGAATCTGTTTTGCAGATAATGCATTGGGTTTTACTTTGACGTTTTTTGTGTGTGTTTTTGGGCTTTTTGCTCATTATGTACCTTTAGTACCTCATTGTGTATAATGTCATGTTTAGGTATTTTGAGCTCAGATTTCAATGTTCTTTGGAAATTGTACATTTCCTAATTGTTTTTTGGTTTTTTAGTTATGTATTATGATGTAATAATGTATATGCTCATATATTTTGAAATGCCAGGAGTCATTTTTTTCCTTTGGGAGGAAGTATGTTACCCAGGTTTCATATTCATATTTTATTAAGTTAATCCTTTAAGGAAAAGAGCATGTTTGTTTAATATGTGAACTCAAGTGTGACTTAGTGGTCAGTTGTGTTGTATATGTATTGTGCTGTCCACTGTCTTCATGGGTATGTGTTTACAAGAACTGGTTTTTCAACTTATTTATTTTTATTAATAGACACTTATATTTTTTGCATATTTCCCGCTCTTATTTTCACAAATCACTTTCGAGTCAGGTTTTGAGGTGTCAACATCTCAAAGATAACTTTTCCCCATTTTATTCCACTGCCCGGTAAGTTGTTGCTTTACAGTACTTTGTTTTATTGGAGATGTATTGTAATTGCATTTGCATTTATCTCGTGCTTGATGTATTAGATAATTATTTATATTATCTGTATTGTGTAATTTATTACCTTTCCGGTATTAAGAAGTTAATTGGATTATTTTGTATATTTTAGGATTTTGTCAATGTCAAACCTTTGGAGTTTAAATAAAGTGTAAACCTGAAACCGTAATAATTAAAAAATTATATGTAGTTAATTAAGGTATTAACTGTATTTAGAATGTTGTATACATTTGTGTAATGTAGAAATAACCAGCAAAGCTCTTTTTCATGACTGGTTTAGTTAAGTGTAGGTTACTCTGATGACTGACTACAGACGAGTGACAACTGACAACTGATTCCATCGCAAAAAAATGCATCGCCTTATATAGTGGTTGTTTGTGTTGGCGTTGCTGGTAGCCAATCAGAATTGGGTATTTTCACCAGCAACGCTGGCTGAGTAATGCGGCTCATATTTTGTATGAAACATAAATAATATAATATAATACTTAAAAGGTGAATATAAGGTCTTGAAGTAGATAAATTAACATATACTCTTTAACAATACAATGCAGCATTAACTTCTTTGAAGTAAAACAGTGATGCTTATAAGACAAGTGAGCCCAGCATTACACCAGCATTTCGCAAGAACAATAGTGAAACATTTCTCCCCAACATTAGATATCTGGGGTGATACCTTAAATAACAAACGACATGTTAATATGAATTAAACACAATACAATAAATCATACATAAATACAATTTAACATCACATTTAAATATTAGAAATGACTTGATTTACTGATAATAATTTACTACGCTGTAACCTACAAATTGCAAATGGCGGACAAGTTCGACACAGCGTTCGACTCAATTCTGGCAATGTGATGCAGCAGTGAAAATTCCAACTACTTACTTCAAATAAGTATATTGATTTACGAGTTACATAAATTTCGGACATGCATTTCGGACAAATGACAAACCATTATATTGCAATATTAAACTAAAGTTTTAGTGTATTGGTGATCTCCTGGACACAGCTGTTGCTTCTTTTAGCTTCAGTGATGGTGAACAGAGATTTTCAAACTTCAACAAACTGTTTCTCATAGTTTTGAATTTAGATTGTGAGTGTATGGTGATCTCCTGGACACAGCTGGTGCCTTTGAAATATCAGAAATAATGCTAGCAAAGTTCAAATTATATAAATGGGGGCTAATAAACCATTTCTTAGATTTGATGTTAAAATATGAACACCGCTTTCAGCTTCAGTGATGGTTAACGGACTTATCAAACTGGGTTTCATTATTTGTAATTTGGATTCTTTCCTGTATGTTTCATCCTTCATAATTACTTCGTTTTCATTATTCTACATTTACATGACTATTTCTGTATGGCATTAATTAATTGAAATGCATCTGTCACTTTAATATAATTTGTCGATTTAATTTCCTTCATATTTGCCACTGAAAAGTTGTATGAAAAAGAAAGAAAAAAAGGTGTATATATTTATGTGTTCTTGAACTTTAACGCCAATGCCAGAGTGAAAGTTAACTTCAACAAAGGAGCTTTTACTTCTTTTATAAGGAATTTATTATTCCAATATTCTTTCAATTTCATGCAATTTAAGAAACAACTATTCGAAAATATTGGATATCATTCCCTAACAAAAACATTAATTCCAAAACAATATATCAATTGTACATTTAAACATAATAATTGAAAGAAAGTAAACTTAAAATATTCAATAACAATTATTTAAACATGCCGTAGAATAATGCATAATTATTTTGTTTACATATCAGGTGAATCAGAACTTCCAACACCCGTATTTGAAAGGAAAAACACAGCGGAAAAGCTGTCAGGAGGAGTCAAACCAGTATATCCCTGCGTTACATATACACACGAATCAACACTTTGTCTAAATAGGGACGAAACAACAGCGGAAGAATTGGACGAAAACACAAATGGTCAAGAAACACTTAGTTCAAAGAGTGCGGACGATGAAACAAATGAAAAAAGGCACAAGAGTGAAAAGTATCAGGTGACAATTGACCCAAAAAGTACAGATACTGACAAAATGCACACCCGTTCATGTGGTCAAAAAACTCTTTTCATAAGTGGGGAAGATAAATCAACGGACTGATCGCGTACTGGTGCCAACTTATAAGCGAAAACCAGTTAAATGCAATGGATCAGTGAAGAAATTTCAGGATCTTGAAAGTGATGGGAATAGTGATCATACAACAGACCAACATATATCATCATCAACATAATTTGAGTAGACCTGACTGTTACCACCTACTTTTTGACATGTCATCACATGTTTCTCTGCTATATACTCAAATGCTACTGTACACTTAAAAACACATAGTCAACACTAAACATTTACGTTTTAAAGCAGCTGTAAAAACGAAAGAAACGAGATATTGTTAAATGTTTTCCCGTCATTTTGTTTCGGCAAACACCATTATGCATGTTCGATGTAATTTAGCTTGTGTTTTCACTTGTTCTTCTTTGATTATGCTGGGTGTTTGTATTCTAAATCTCATATATTTACAGTTTATTGACGTCAAAGTCGGTACCGAACAATTCTTGATAAATACCGCTAGTAATATAAACGATAATTCAATGTTGTTTCTTGTTTGTCGAGTTTTGTGTTGTTGTTAAATGTTTCTGGTTTGTAACTGTTTGTGTTTTGTGTTCTATGTCATTGGCGTTGACCATGTGTCATTAAACGGGGTTTTTGTTTAAGCTTTCGGCTAGTGTTATTGCCTCAGTAGTTGTTCATATACACATTTAATTGCGATATAGCATGTGATCACAGGTGATGGGCGTAATCAATTGAGTTTTGTATCACCTCATGAACACCAAAAGTAAACATTACACTCGTGGCAAACCACTCGTTAAATATAACTTTTGATGTTCACTCGATGAGTATATCTAACACAGAAACATACAAGTTTCCTCTTATATTGTATGTGAGAGATTCAAGTTCATATTTAACGTAAAGTAGTTTATAAAAACAAAACAATGGACGCTTGTAAATTTCATATTTTTAATATTTGATGGAGGGTTGCAAAAAAGGTAAAACAAGTTTGAGTTACATAATGATATCTTGTGGCGATTAGATTTTTTACAGAATCGTCTGATGATATAAAACGTATTTTAACATAAACATATGCTTTCAGATGTTATTGACCAATAAAAATCAATGATGTCAGTTCTCGCTGACCGATGGAAACCTATGATATGATGCAATATCCTGTTTTTGCCGCTTGCACAACAGTTTGGAGTAACTTAGGTTATTTATAGAAAACACTTGTGATATTATTTGAAAGCATACGGCTCTTGCGCAGTTTTCACAATAATTTCCCTACCCATTACCAAGGTTATCAGAGCAAAACCTGTGACACCGTAGGTTTTATCAATTATTGTGCAAACGGCGCGCCATAGTACATCTTATGATTGATATTATACATTCCTCACGCCGTTTGCCAATTATACTTCATTATCAAAGGTTTCATAAATGATTGTACAAAGACGTACCATATGCATCTATTGGTTGATAGTATAGGTTATTAGCGCCGTTTTTACAGTAATGCCCTATTATTTAGGTCTTTATATCTGAACTGAGATATCATAGCTTTTATTAATTATTGTGCAAACGGCTTACCATAGATACAGTATTGTACATATTTACAGTGTAGCGTGACTAACAATAAACGAAATATAAACTGTATAGGAGTTTATTTTAAGTTATGCCTGTCGTCTATAAAATGATTGTAATAATAATCTGATTACAAAAAGTACAAGGCCATATCTAATAGAACTTCTTCACTCAAGCCTATATCTGAAATAGTCATAGGCGAATTTAAAAGTGTAAGTGGTTTGACTATAAAAGTATGAATATTGCATACAGTTAATGAAAATAAATTGTTTTAGAAATCAATAAGTTATTATATCACACGACCTGTGATATACCTAACTAAGGAAATCGTTTTTAGGTCGGAAATGACGTATGATTCATGAATGCAAGTCCAGTTACCGTTCATTCTATGAATGTAAAAAAAATATTTACATATAAAAAAAATATGAAATTGGTGGACATACTTGATAAAATTGACGCTGTGAAGTTATAACACATGAAACTTCCCATGGTATATTTGTATCCGTTGCAGTCTGTGATCTTGCGCTACGCTTCAGAACGTCATCTTATTCTTTCCTCATGGACTTTTTACTTGGTATTTTTTCTAACCATTATCACAGTTTCATTTAAAATTCGATTTTTTCGTCTTGAAAAATGCGTAAATTAATGTTTACGTGCACATTATGTTGGGCAAAATGGTCTTTCTCATAGCATTGTCATAGTCAGGCGACGATAATGGCAACAAAATCAATTGGACCGGAAGTTCTCTTGAAAAAGTTGGTATTTTTTTAATAGAATGATAAGGCTTTTATTCAAACAAACAATAGGACTGCTGTGTCAGTTCCACAATAATAAAACACTATATAACAACCATCTTTGATTCAATAATTGATTTTCTTTATATGCCATGAATTTTTGAGTAAATGGTTATTTGATATACATGTACTTTAAAGATATTTTTGAAATATATATTTTAGAGAATTACTTAATCCGTCTATATACTAAATATAAATCATATCATTAAGTCTTAGATCATAGAATGCATACTCATTTTAAAGTAAGTGCTTGGTTTTTTCAAATTGTGACAGTCGTTTTCTATGCCAAAGTTAAGGCAGAAATGTTTTATACGTGAATTAGAATCAATTGTTTAAATATTAACAATAACACGTGGATGATCTCTGATCAAATTTCAGAGCCAATGCACTTATTTGTTTGTTTTTTATTCATATTGGTTCATTTTGGCGGCCATCTTTTATTCAATTTCGAAATTGATATTGTACACATGGTGTTTGAAGGCTTAAAAGTATACAATATCATTAAAATTATTTCTAACAAATCATTTAAGCAAATAGAAAGGTATATTAAGAATATAACTTTCTGTACATTTGACAGACATCTTGAACGCCATTATGAATATTCACTACCTGTGATATTTTTGTTTAATATACAATAACATATTTCCTTCTTTTTAAGATTAAACTGGGTTGACTTACGTCTTAATCTCAAGGTTCGTGCACATATATTTACATAAATAGTGTACATTTGAACCTGTTGGCGGCCATCTTGGGTGCCATTTTTTCGACGCCATCGATCGGATTTCTGTATAATTTGACATATGCAAAAAACATGTTTATCCATCTCCATGCGAGGTTTGGCTGAATGCCGGACTGTTCGTTCAATCAGAATATTCTTGATATTGACCATATATTTGGATTAAGGTACTTCCATTTTCGACAAACGGTAATTCAAAATATTAATGTTGCCAGGGCTAGTATTCAATATTAAATTTATCCGTATCCTTAGATATGTCTCAGTGAATCTCTTCCGCCTATAGGTCAGCTAAATATACAGGCCAATCAAAACACTAAGTTTCTTAAATTTAAGTTTAATCTAAGTTGCTTATTAAATACAGTCCCAGTTGCACTTTTTGGTAAGAAAGACAACTCCGGTTGGAAGAGTCAGTTGGTTTATCAGACTAAATCTCCCTTTCATTAAGAATGTTACCACCAATGATTTTGCGGGAGTAAGTCATGATATATGACCGGTTTCATTTTGTGCAAAAATCGGTCATGTTTAACTTTTCATGGTTTAAAATGATTATTCATATACAACGGTCAGTATTTGTTTGCATTCGTTGTGTTTTGTAATAATATTGTTTTGCAATGTTTTTGAATTATCATTAGTTCATTCAGCTGTATTTATTTAGCAAAGTCACGTATTTTCGTGGCATGTGCACATTTTCCATTGGAATCAAAATGGTAGTTTTATGGTGTTCGATTATAGTCGATTTCCATAACTCATACATAGGGTTTTGGTTTACCGCTGATAATCAGCATGGAAATAATACAGACACCGTGACATAGCGATTGTGATTTTATGAACTTTAAATTCCTTATAACGGAGAATTATATGAGATGTCTGACACTGTATGAATATGACGAATGCAGGTGAACATTTTTGTGATGTTTACTAGGGTTATCAATAACTGCAGTGTTAAATTATACCTCGGACAAGATACGAAACATACCCTCATCTTATCAGAATATTATATCAAGGATTAACTTTCACTTACATAAGATTTTCAAACGAACTTATTTTCCAACTTTGTATTGACCTATTTTGATTGGGATAAAAACGCGGCCAAGAAAAAGCATTTCACTTTCATTTTTATTGAACAAAATAAATAATGAACAAAACAAACATGCCAATTAAATAAAAATGCCAATTTATCCATGCAGATAAAAGAACATGAATCAGACAAATATAGTCCTCCTAAAACATACAGCACGTTGTTTGATTATTGAATGAATGATGAAACTTCATACTCTGTTTCTTTAACATAATCATTAAATAATGAAATACTCACACATGTATGAAAATGTGCATAGATGTAAGTCAAATTGGTAAATCAATTCATCATAGGAATGTAACTAGGAGTGTTTTTACAATGTTATGCACCAGTCAATTGTAATCACGCCCCCTCCCCTCCCCAGGTCCGGTGAATGGCCGCGACTTTTACTTAAGGTCCAGCCAAGCCCTGGTAAAATTCCCGCCCTGTGGGAACGAACTGCTGGTAAAATCCCCGCCAAATGCCCCCGTACCAAAGGGACCCTAGGTAAGGCCCATTCCCCGCTATTTTCAGTGTTGGGGCGTGGTTACAATTGACTGGTGCATTATTCATATAGTGATTACATATCCCTCAAGAGAAATAACAATCTTACATTAAATACAACAACCTCTTATAAGCGTTACGCTAAGTGCGTAGAATGTTTTTGTTCTGTGAAAAAAACATGATGTTATGTGATTCATAGATTCATGAGAGAATACTCGATAATAAATGAGACAAAATACATACAAAATACATACACATGTTGGATGTAATGTTATAGGATTAGAAAAATTTCATTATATTTCCTACATTTAGACAATTTACTTGGGTGTTTTGTATATGAATACAGTTTTAATTAATAACACGTGTTTGATTTTTGTGTTCCAAAAGTCATATAATATCCAAAAAGTATCCATAGCCAAGCAAAAGGTTCATATCAATGTTTTATGTTATTGGTTATAAAAGTGTACCAACAACACTGAGTTTGCTGTCGAAACAAAAGGAATGAACAATGCAACAAATACACGTAGCAATATATAAATAAACGAAATAACAAACACTTCAATTTCCTGAAAGGACATCGTAAAACGTGCATATGCCAGAAACATTCACTAGGTCTAATGCAGTCTTTGCAAACAAAATAAACTCTGTGTATTCCTATGCATGCTGTACACATTTAAAACGCCAACAAAATGCCAAATAGTTATGAATAGAAATCAAAATTTAAAAAAAAAAGAATTTGATCTTATGAAATTCATTCATAAGTCAACAAACACTTAATCTGTCAATAAATACACACGTTCACTGCTGACGTCATCAACGTTACTATGCAGCTGTTGTCAAGCTGGATCGTAACTTCAACGTGCCAATTTCACTGTAAAATTCTAAATGTTGACGGCAAAACAGCACGCAGTCATAGAATCCTTTGTTGTGTCTACTGTTAGTCTGTTTTCTATCACTGTGGAGTAAAACAATATGTATGATAAAAACATATGTACAATGTTGTTCATATTTTTTTTAATTTGTCATTGTATTTTATGCATAAAGTCTTGACATTCCAACCCGCTGAACAGTGTTGATGTGCAATTCGTCTTCAATCCTTGTACAAAATGTACATTTTTCTAAGTCTCAGACAAATGTGCATTTTGTACAAGGATTGATGCTCCGATGATCGATTATAATCGATAATCGATTGGTTGGGCCTGAAATCGGCGGCAATCGATTGTATTTGGTTGTAATCGATCATCTCACAAAAAAAAAAAAATATTAGTAAGTGTTTAGATGTTTTCTTTTACAAAATGGCTGATGAAAGCCACAATGAGCAAGTAAAAATGAACTTTTTCTTATACAACACTTAATAACTTCTATCATAGACATAACGAATGTGCATATTATGATAAAGAGTTTAATATATTAGTATAAAACGACAAGGTAGCTAGGTATTATCTAGTATTTTAACAAACGATTGTACTATCGATAATCGGTTACTTGAGTGGAACTGATTATCGATAGTCAAATTGGAACCGATTCCCAACACTTGTCTAAGATAACACAGGAAATGGAGGCGGTCACTGTAATGCCGTATGCATGTGCTTAATCAAACTATATTTTATAAATTATTCTACTATTTAAAAGAGCACAAAAAGGCGATATCAATGTTTGTTAAAACACAAAAAACCTGCACACAACATAATAAACCAAGAATCGGACATGTATATAACGAAATTAATCATACTTACATTCAACTTATATTATCCAAACGAAGACATTGATATACATTGGCCATTCAAACATACCTGAAAAAAGAGAATTGGTTTAGTCAGAAGGAAAAAACACATATGCAATGCGAAACGCATGAAGAGTTTGTTCCAAAATCGCTAGCAAGGCCGTAGCGGTAATATATTTTCAAAACACTTAATGATCCCGAGGGACCAGGACATTGTGTTTGTGAATACCGGACCAGACAAATAAATACACATTGTGTGAACGGAGTACTGGGCGACCCGTTTCTGCCGCCACATAGCAACTAACGCCAACTCTAGCAATATTATAGCAAGTCATATACTCGTGTGTGGCACCAAAGCAACATTCGTATACAAGTAGTATCGATATTCCAGTTATTCCCTATACAGGACTCTTAAATAAACGAAAGAAAACGTGTTAATTAGAAAGAATGACAATTAGACGATTGTGTATTCTTATTAACTTTGGTCTTGCTTTTTAAAAGCTAGAAAAGTGTTTCAAACGGAATGTTATAATGAAGTTAAGAATAGCTAGTTGAAAAGATGGCTTGATATAAAAACGTATATTAGACTTTACAATGTCCCATTTAGTTCAACACATTATGTATTGTGCGTGACGTGTCTATAAAATATACTACACCTTGTGAAATGAGTAATATTTGTTTACATAATATGAATTTTTTAAATTATCAAAATCACGATATTCAAGGAATATTGTTCGTGGTTTGTTTAATCTTCAATCACTATTAGCGTGTGAGTGATATTTGCAAAAAATAAGATCAAAATGGGTGACGCTCATAATAACTGCGCTACTAACATCGCTGTATTTTGAATTAATATAAATTTATGCCTTTGCGACATTAATGAATCTGCAATTTTTGTTTTCTTTGTTTTTTATGATTAAACACACTCACTGCACTAGTCATGATATGTGAAATATTACTATTGTGCGATAACTTATCAAAGCAATCAACCAATCATACCCATTTCTTCATCAGCTTGGCAATAACTTATTCCTGGGCCGTACCACCGGTCCATATACAATTTTGATATTTGACGTTTTAATCAGATTTAAGCATACGTTAATGTAAATGTAATTGTAAGAACAGTTACTGGTTACTAAATACATATTTCTCTATAAAACAATAATTTAAGTTTCTTAGTCGAGTATTGTCCGCCGTACATCTGTCGTACACGTGTCGTGAACGAAACATGTAAAACTTTAATACTATACATTTAACTGATATTCATTTATTTGTATTTAAATTGTTCTAACTTTTTCTTTTATATGTGTAACTAAAAGATTAGAGATTTAAGTGTACGGCTTTTAGTAATAACCGGCATATTTGACAGAAGCTGATGAACTCGAAATAATTCTGAACACACTTTAAAATGATTTTTAGTTATCAGTGGCCATGCTAATGAAATGTCAGCTTTTGGTTTTACTGCGTCAGTATTGGTTGATTCGGATGTTTGTTTAACTCTTGTATTACCAGGTCTTGGTCAAAATTGCATATGGGTTGGTATACAATAGTGGTCATAATATTATCTAAGACCGATGTAGCTAATCGGATTACTTGTTATTAAAAACTCACCAATAGCATGAATAAATTCAATGATGTATAAGAGTAAATTTAACGTAAATTGTATATTGAATACCATCCATGGTCTTTACTAGTGCCATTAAACTATTTGCTTGCAATTTAATTTTATATGTATATTGTATGTTCCTTTCAGGTTTAATTGGTCTTGTGGCTATTGGGTTTGTTATCAAAGTTGTTATTATTAACAACATCGGTTAAAACACATATTATTTTGAAAGAAACGTACAATGTATGCAAGATCATATATATAATATCAACATATAGGATTGGACTGAAATATGGTAAACAATCTATGAAAGTTCTTTCCCAATGAAAGCCCTTTCCCACAAACATTATCAACAATATTACACAAATACGATCTAAACAGGCGTTATGCACTCACGTTTCTCTTGCCGCACGAGGTTCCGTCCACGGCGGGCTCTGAGCGGGTGTAGCGCCATTGTCCCTTGGCGTCATCACAACATAGATGCTCGCACTGCTTGGGCCCAACCTTGAGATACAGGTAGGTGGTCAATGTTTATGTTCACTTACATGTAAATAACTTAATTTTGATAACACTTGTGTTTTATCTCTGGCTCTTGATATATGCAGAGGGGTGATATTTGTGTTAACTAACATTTGTATAGCTAAATATTGATAACACGATGCATTGTGTTATATAACTGGCTCTTGTGATATACAGAGGGTGATATTTGTGTTAACTAACATTTGTATAGCTTAATATTGATAACACGATGCATTGTGTTATATAACTGGCTCTTGTGATATGCAGATGGGTGATATTTGTGTTAAGTAACATTTGTATAGCTAAATATTGATAACCCGATGCATTGTGTTATATAACTGACTCTTGTGATAGGCAGAGGGGTGATATTAGTGTTAACTAACATTTGTATAGCTACATATTGATAACACGATGCATTGTGTTAAATAACTGGCTCTTGTGATAGGCAGAGGGGTGATATTTGTGTTAACTAACATTTGTATAGCTACATATTGATAACACGATGCATTGTGTTAAATAACTGGCTCTGGTGATAGGCAGAGGGGTGATATTTGTGTTAACTAACATGTCTATTGCTAAATATTGATAACACGATGCATTGTGTATTATATATACATATTAATGATAAATTGTGTGTCCGTTACTATTTTTTTACGCATAACGAATGAAATAAGAATACAGAATGTAAGGGAGAGATAAGTAAAACTCCAATAAAACCCTTTTTGCCAATACCTCACAAGGCGGTCCGCCCGTAAATCTTCGGCACTGCTCGGTAATTGACATGTACGTTCCCGGAAATGACGTAGGAAACTGCATGATTTCTGTGCTCGCTCTCTGCTTCAAACAACCGGACCGGTCCATACTAAAATAATCAACCAGGTATATCATGAACACCCACATCATCATCATTATCATCATCATATTCATCATCATCATCGTCGTCGTCGTCGGCGTCGTAGTCGTCGTCGGCGGCGGCGGCCGATGAACATATAGCATTAATAAATAATGTTTGTACGGATAAATTTATAAAAAGCATTCTTTTTAATGGAAATTGTAGGCGTGTATTTAAAAAAATAGTTTGAATTTAAAGATAAATTTCAACTACTCATTTATATGCGTAATAAAAAAGTTCTAGACAGATTTAGTAAGAACTCTTCACCATCAAAAATTAAAATGCCACCATGTTATGACAGCTGGATTACAGCATGACATACGTCTTGCACGCGTCCAAAAACAACACAAACATGACAAGACAAAATAGCTCTAGTTCTAGGAAAGGTAATAATGTGGGAGCATATTATCAATGGACGTACGACAAAATATTATACGATCAGGATTTATGCGAGTGGCCAAAATGAAGTTGTACATGGAAAATCAAGGTCATTTTGCCTTATCTGTCAAATAAAGCTATAAATTTTGAAAAATAGAAATAAAAACTACTCAGAAACATCAATTCCAAGAAATCAATTTACGATGCGGCCGTTTGATAAGATTGCCTCTCAATGTATGAAACGATGTTTACTGTTATTCTACACTTTAAAGTGACACACTTTAAATTAATAAATAAATGTATTAGTCATATTAATTTGCCGCGTTTTTACTGGAGAATTTGTGGCTTCGTAGCTAACAACTGAAAAACTCATTTATATAGGCTATTATGTTTTTATCAACACACAAAAAAATAAGTTTGTTGATGTTGTTGTTTTTATCATAAAGTCAAATGAGTTAATCATAATTATGCAATAATGTGTTTCTTTTGTGTATCTATCTGGTATAAACCGAAAGTGTGCCCCTTTAATATCAGCATGTCAAATTGACATCGATACATTTTGTTCCTAACTGAACGCATTTGAAATAGTATCCAGTACTACAAATACAGTTCTTACACAAGTCTGTTTAAGTTTAGATACTGTTGTAGGTTTAATCTATTGCTGTAACTGATCGTTAAGCATGTACGATTTGAGATACACCAGCAAGCGGTTTATTGAAAGTCATCCCTGTTCTTTTGCAGTTGGGAAATCTGGGGTCGTATTACAGTAGCACTTTCAGTTAAAATATTACTTTTCCTTATTTTCAACAATTACTTCAACTGCTTTATTCTACTGGTAGAAAATGCTATGCTTAATGTATATAATACAACTCAAATATTGAAATTGAAGCCGAGCATTTGTAAATAAAAATGCGTTTTATTTTCTATTCCTATTGTGTTTTTTTTAATAATAGAATAAAATAAATACACAAGACAAAACTCACATTTTAAAATATAATCATTATGACGTTCGAAAAAAATAGTATAAAACACGCACTTGAGGAAGTTTTGGAAGCTGGATATTGAACAAGGAGAGAATCGTGAGAATTTGTAGGCGTCTTCGCGGGAGTAGCTCATGATGAAGCCGGAGTTACTGGCGCATGGACTGGCCTCTGCCTCGCCATCATGATAAGCCCCTAAGCTGAAAATGAAATAAACACTCGGTTAATATTTCAAGCCGCTGTGTCAATGTGCATCCGTCCTACAGGTTTAAGCTTTATCAGTATGTAAAAGAAAGGATATAATTCTAGTGACTTACGGATGTGTTACTTTAGTGACATACAGATGGGTTATTTAGTGACTGTCATATGGGGTTTTTAGTGACTGTCATGTGGGTTATTTAGTAACTTACAGATGGGTTATTTAGTGACTTACTTTAGTGACTTACAGATGGGTTATTTAGTAACTTACAGATGGGTTATTTAGTGACTGTCATATGGTCTTTTAGTGACTGTCAAGTGGGTTATTTAATGACTTTCATATGGGTTAATTAGTGACTTACCGATTGGTTATTTAGTGACTAACATATGGGTTATTTAGTGACTTACATATGAGTTATTTAGTGACTTACATATGGATTATTTAGTGACTGTCATATGGTTTTTAGTGACTGTCATGTGGGTGACTTAGTGACTTACAGATGGGTTATTTAGTGACTGTCATATGGGTGACTTTTGTATGGATTACTTAGTGACTTACAAATGGGTTATTTAGTGACTTACATATGGGTCGAATAGTGACTTTCATATAAGGTATTTAGTGACTCCAATTTGGGTGCTTATTTAGTGACTTACAGATGTCCCACTTCGTGGGCGGCGATGATAACGCCGTTGAAGCTTGTGGAAGCCTCTCCTATCCCAAAGTTGTACGCCAGTTTCCGGAAGTATGGCGCTGATAGACACGCCCCTCGCACGTACGCCACACCTGTAAAACACAACACATTATTATCAAAATTGTCGTCAAAAATCATCACCTCGAAGGATTTGATAAGAAAGAGAAATAATCGGTAAAATGTTATGTCAGGTTTACTGATGGTGTGACAGGTATATTTCAGCAGCGCATGTGCACGTGTTGATAAATCCGCGCAGATGGAGTAAAGAAAGCTGTGTTCCGGTAAAAACAATCATCTTACATGGTTTAAGCTATGTGGTTTTGCTGTTTTGCGGTGGATAAGCTTTTGATCAATCTAAGTGCTTTTTACAATAATCACATGCTGAGTCTTAAACAACTAAATACAAATGTACGCGTTTGTATGGAAATGCACTGGTATAATTATATTAAAGCCTGGTGGAGTCGGTTGTTTGGGCCCTTACCCTTGGGCTTTTAATGATGTTATTTCAACTCCTGTGATATCAAATTTGGTAGGAATCGAAATGTCCCTATCTGAAACTTTTTGTCGAAAATTGTGGTTTAAGGCAAAAATATATAAAACAAAATAACGCAAAAAAGTAACGACATCTATTTGATATTTGAAAGGGTTGGAGTTTACTGTTTGACTTTTAGGCTGTCCATTGTGTTGTTAAAATATTAAGAGGATATGTTGTAGAATGGTGTCATCTTTGGGCGCAAAATGTATACATGCTCAGAAAAGTATACGGCCAATCCGGGGACCTCAATGTTAGTAGGAGAGGACTCACCAACCTGCTGTGAGTTCATTTACCGACCTACCCTATTTCGTGCACTGACCCTAAATCTTAATAAGTATATTTTCTATCAATCGTTTACATTTTTCTTTTAAAGGTGTAAAATGCACTGTTTTTGGCATATACCAGTGGTGCAAAATCTCAAGAAACAATTAACTTAATATAAAAACCCGAGGTGGCATAAAACGGAAACAAACATATTCTATTTTTACGCATTATGGCTAACTTAAGGTAATGCTATTTGGTTCCCCGAGTGCAGTGTTAAAAGCGCTACGTTGCAACAGGGAAACAAACAAAAGCAGTAAATTAAATACGCGATTATTAAAGTGAACAGGATTTATTTTTTTAAATTTCAACTACTGTGCTTGCCCCTGTAGTTTTCGATGTACTAACAATGGCAGACCTTACTGATATATATCTCAGACACCTAGGTAATCATGACAATGTCCTGAAATTTCACAATTCCAACACTAAATTATATGAGTATGTAAAAATGTTGAAAACAATATTCAAATTTTAGTTGAACATTTCAGGTAGCGTCAGGTTTGATGGATTAATGAAACATTAATACATTTTACATCAATTATACACATGTGCAAACTAGTATCAAGGTAGTTTTTGCATAATTGCTTTAATTAAACATTTCATCAGTTTTACAAGCATTGATTTAATAAAATTGTTAAGTTAGAAATACATGTATAACGTTATGTTGTAGGATGCTCTTTAAAATCTAAATTCAATCTACTTGAAATGTGCATATTCCATTTGATAATTTACTTAACGAGAACTAAACAGCTATCTGAAGGGTAAATATTATCTTTGTCCAACCCAAATCACATTTTCAAATTTAGACGGAAACGATTTTTAGACTGGGAGATCCCCCAGTCTTTAGGTATGACCACAACTGTCCGAAACGAGTGTGTGGTGTTCGAAGTCGACATCGTATGATCGTTGGACAGAAGAATCAGTGGTTTTTAATACATTTTTATCTAAGGGATTAATGATTTACCCCCACCCCCTTCGAGTTAACTCTAACCGACACAAGGCGGTAACCTCAACGTTTATTTATAACGATGTTTTCGGCGTACATTTTCTTGTGACGTAATGATGTCTCTCGATGAGTGTCTGTTTGTTTTTCTTAGGATTTGCCCCTTGTGACTTAAACAGGTTCAAAGGTTATTTTTTGACTGCTGGAATCGTCTTTGTAATTTCATTGCATTATGCGATTATTTTGAAACTTTGATATAAAGACACATCCAAACTATCCTAACGATGCCTATATGCCATCAGATATAACATTTTTTGATAAACATGATAGAAGCCGCACTTCCGGTGCCTACCTGCAGTACCGGCGACGCATCCATCCACTTCCTCTTCGTCCTCGTCGCTCGTAAACCGACTGTCTTTGAACCGCCTTGTATGCGACGTCATACGACACGCGTCGTTCCTGAAACGAAAAGAGAGTCGACGGGTGATTTACAGGAAATGGGATGATTCGAAATTGTAAAAGGAAAAAACTTTTAAAAAAATGCTTTCTATGTAAAACTTGTTATGTGAATTTCACAAAAATCATATGTTATGGCGAAAAGCGTTACGCACACGTAAAAACGTTTTTCGGCATAAAACGTCATTTTTGTACGTTATTATGAAAACTACGATCTGATCGTTTGTCAGCAGTCTTATATCAATTGTTTCAAGACATTTAAGCAAAAAAATGGTTCTTTCAAAGACAAACAATAGATAAAGTCAAAACGGACAATCTGTGAGAGTGCAGCTTCACACAGAATATTGGTCAATGTGAAGGCAACTGGCTACTCGGCTTGTCCATTGTTTTACTGAAGCCAATTGAATACAACAGGTCGATTCGTCGCATTGTTTAAAGTTGATTTAATAAAATGTACGGAGTTAGAAATACATGTATAATGGCATATGGTAGGAAGCTCTTTAAAACCTTAATTCAATCTACTTGAAATATGCATGATCCATTTGATTATTTACTTAACGACAACTAAACAACTATCTGAAGGGTAAATATAAGCATTGTCCAACACAAATTACATTTTCAGATTTAGACGGAAACGATTTTTAGACTGGGAGATCCCCCAGTGTTTAGGTATGACCACAACTGTCCGAAATGAGTGTGTGGTGTTCGAAGTCCAGGAAAGACTGTTGAAAAATCAAATGCTTTAATATGCAAATTATCCTAAATATATTTTGTGGATGACTTTTCCAATTTTATAGTGGCGGATCCATGTTCTAGTGTTAACACACTTGACGGTAGATCATGTGGTCGCAGGTTTGATTACCCGCCGAAACCACTAAAGAAAATAATATTCGTTTTCTGAGAGGGACGTTAAATAGGGGTCCCATGCGACAGTGCCATACACTGGTGCACGTTAAAAATACCTGGGTTGCTCTAATCAGGGTGACATGCTGTCTTTGCTTTATGTCTCTAAAACCTTTTTATAACTGTATCGTTTGCATAAAGCAAAAAATATAACCTCAGATAAACATCCAAATCACTTGTATCAAAATATGTATGAATTTCAGGTGTAAAAAGAGAAAGACCTTCACATTTTACAAAAATGAATTTAACTAGATCATTAGAAATAGTAGTGGCGAGAGATTTTTATTCTGGAGCACCCCTAGAGTACAAATTAACGTATTTGACAGCTCCCCCGTAACATTTACACAAGATTTGACCTTCTGATAAATATTGAATATTCTTTTCAAAATGTTCCCATCACATTTATTTTTCAGTAACATCATCCATAAAGCAGTTCTATGAACACAGTCGAACGCCTTACGGTAGTCAATAAATGAACAGTAAATTTGCCTGTTTTTGATAAGTAAAAGTCTACCAACATTTTGAGAGTATAATATAATCAACAGTACCATACTTTGCACGAAAATCTGCTTGTTCTTCAATTAGCAAGTTTGAATCTTCTAAAATGCCATTCATTCATTTATGACTGAAGTAAACAGTTCCCCAAACAATTTAATATTGTTATCCCTCTATAATTGTCTGGATCATCAGGGTTACCCTTATTTTTATAAATTGGAAGGATAATTCCAACACACCAAGACTTTGGAACTTGTCCGGAATCTAATAATAAATTAAATAATTTACAGTATATAGGAAGCATTTCCTGTTTTGAGTACTTTACTGGTATATATTCATTTAATATATTGTGCTATAATTGGCTGTTGAGCATTATATCGCCGTCGCCATAGGTTAACGCCCCGTGTCGAGTGCATAAAGCTCGGGTTCAAGGCTACACGCTTTTTTCAGTGAGTGATTTATACATTATCATATATTTTGCTTTAATTTCAAACCTAGGATGTAATTGTTAGTATTCCGACGTTTCTGACACATGTCTCACTGTTCGTATTTGATTATAAAGGTCGCATCCGATGACTTAGAATTATTGTTTACATAAGAATCACATTTATGTCAAACAAACAATAGTCTTCCTTTTTAAACACACAATTTGAATTTCTTATTTATGTAAATGCTTGTTTCCGTTTATCATTATATTTCTTAGAATAAGAATTATTCAATTGCGTAATGCTTAATGATTGTTTGCAGGATCTTGTCTCTGCACAATATGGCTAATACAATTGCTCTTCAAAGAATAAATGTTTCGTATAAGCTATTCGATTCTCAATGACGTGAATTTCAGATGCCTATTGAACTAAACCCAGATTGTTTTGGCTATCATTTGAAATAGCTATACAATCGAACCCCATTGGCTCGAAATCGCTTGATTCAGTTTCTTCGTTGGTTCGAACTGAATATAATAGGTTTAATTTTTAATACTGAAGGTAAGCATTCCTGATTGGCTCGAATTCCCAGAGCTTCGAAGTATTTTTGCCGGTCCCTGTGTGTTCGAGCCAACGGGTTTCTAATGTATATGTAGAGATGCAATACGTAAAACAGAATATCACGAACTATTTTTTAAAAGAAATAGCTGGTCTTGAAAAATTGCATATTTAGTCATAACGTCCGATCTTTGTTAATTATAACGTGTTAATGATGCAAGGTCACCCCATATGAGTTTGATTTTATATCAAGAAAAATGATTTTTTTAAAGTTTTCCGACCAATTGAGATCTGTATTATTTTGAGTTATCTTATATGACTGAATTGAAGGCGTTGATGCCAAAATCGACTGATCTGAGACAAAATAAAAGTTAGAACTGTCAATCTGTGAGAGTGAAGCTTTAAAGTAAGTAATGATTTGTCTTAAGTCTTCCGGGCCTATTTGTCTGCTTCGTGCTATAAAAAATAGACAACGAGGAAACGTTGTATGTGACAAAAATCGTTTAAGCTTCATTCCGATCTTAATGTTGCATTCTTACAGATGGACCGTTTTGTAACTTTTTTAATTGTTACTTTTGGAATGAGCTATTTTGAGTTAATGTCCAGAAACCATTGATACAAGACTGCTGACAAAAGATCAGTTCACAGTTTTCATATTTACGTTCGGGAATCAATGTTTTATGGCCGAAAGCGTTATTAACGCTTTAAGAAAAAATAAGTTTTTCGATATGGAAAACACTAAATATGAAAACCTGCGTTCTGATCTTTTTTCAGCAGTCTTATATTACTGGTTACAACACATTAAAGCAGATATTGGCTGATTCTAAGACAAATAAAAGAAGTTGTCAAAACAGTCAATCTGTGATAGTGCAGCTTTAATAAACCATACAGAGTTTTGCTGACATTTTCATAAGCGTTCTTCACAAGGTAAGTAATGATATGTCTTAAGTTGTTCGGATTTATATATGTCTTCTTCGGGCCATAAAAATTAGATAACGACAAATTGTGGTAAAGTGACAAAAATAATACATTTTATTTTAAGCCTCGTTCGAATCATGATACACTATTCAGTGTTTTGATGACATTTCCATAAAAGTTTTTTCAGGTAAGTAATGATTTGTCTAAAGCTGTTCAGACTTTTTTGTCTTCCTGATGCTTATTACAATTAGTTATGTTTTCATTTCCGAAAAAAATAGCTCGGCCTGTTAAGTCTTCTGTCAAATGTTTAGAATCGCAATGATTACTCAGAAGAAATAAATATAGGAACAAAATTGTATTTAGCATTTCGTATAAAATATTAACGCTTACTAAACTAAATCCTTAGTTGTAATTATGGAATGACAGGCTCATTATTTACTATAATAAAATAATGTACACCTCTCTAGACAGAGTTGTCCGTAGGACAATTGAATCATTATTTATGTAAAGCAGACATTTTAGACATTAAACGAAACATGGTTTTGCTTTGAAATGATATGGGCAGCTAAAATGATCAAATGGTTTTGCTTATTAATGTCTGGGAAAATATATACAACGGATGAAGGATCACGATAATAACAGTAATTCTTGTTAACCCGACATGACAGTTTACAAATGAACGACACACTATGACACGGTGACCCTATCATGAACATGTAAGGAAACATTTGTAATTACAACGTTACAACTATCTTATTCATTCTAGTTAAGAGAGATACATGTATGCATAAGTACATTATTAAGAACATGGCTTTTTAAGAAGCAGTTTAAAACAAATTAGAGTGGGGATAATAAAGGAGCTGTTTCAAAGAAGTCCAAATAACATGGGCAACAGGTGGTTTTGTTCATTGGTGTTATACCGAAACATGGTTGTGTCTTCAGACAAATAAACAAACAATAACCACAATCTAGTCCTGGGAAATGGTTAATAAGGCAGGACATACTATGGCCGCCAATCCTATAAACTTGCCCATTTTTCTGTGTTCTGTTGGTCATTTTCATGTGTGAAAACAACAGGTTTATGCCTCTAAGCTTTTTAATATGCTTGTGCATGCCTTCTAGTTTGCTGTTTATTTTTATAACCGTAGATTACTTTTATATGCTATATGTTTACCTTTTTATTATATTTATCAACATATATAAAAAAATATGTATCTTTTAATAACTATAGAACTACAGATACCTTAAAGAAAAATCAAATAACCAATATGCATGCACATGTTGAATGAAAACAATTAAAGTGTAGTAAGTAAATCGAAATCGAAGTTTAGCGAAATAACTATTGCGAATGACCAACATGAATCATAGCGAGTTTCGACTATATTTCTATCATATTAGTCTGTACATCTCCTCCAAATGTATGGAGATGTTTTCATAATCAAGTCAATTCATTTCAAACGTACGATAGTCAAAAAATATAATAAACGATGCTGAAGGTCAAACCAACCACCTTCCAAAAAATTATTCAGATGGAAATATATTAAGAATGAATTTTAAAACAGTTTTCATTTGTTATAGTCACATACTTTATGTACTCAATGACTTCAGTTATTCTTCGGTAATGTATAAAAAAACTTCAATGTTCAGGCAACAAGTAAAACAATGTTGACATCTGCACGTGCAGGATTTAAATATAAACTAAAGCGTCTCCGTGTCAAAGTCGTTACGGGAACTCGACAGTTCCGTTAAAATAATTTGTGTTCATTAATGCTAAATTGTGACGTTTGCCTTCTGTGTAAGATATATTTAGCATTTCAGTGTATACTAATTTAAAACTTTAAAAAGAGGACGGGAGAGGTGGTTTTCCAATTTCTTAGGTCACGAGGAATAAATCTTGCCGAACTTAGATCAAATTGAATTTTAAAGGGATTCGCTTATGATTTTGGACCAAAAAACTTTCTTCCCAGTAATGCATCTGAACACACTTATTTTTATAATTATTTTACTCTTTTAAACCGAATTTGCAAATAAAATTCAATTTAAGTATTAAAAATATTCTGGTTGTAGAAGGGAGCGAATCCAAACCGATACAGTCAAGAAAAGAGAAAACTGTCGCCTTTCACACTCGGCCACAAGGACTTATATATATTTGCTAATGGATATTGCAACCTTTATCGAAAACATTCGCAACATCACGTGATAATATCCATCAACCAATCAAGCTACAATAATTTGCTGAATTGCGTTACTAAAGGTATTCAAAATCGTGGTCTTCAGAGACAATATTTGAGCTAATGTGTTTGAATGTTTGTTGAAAGGTGTTTTTTTTCTATTTTTTTATGCGCATTTTCTTACGCATTATGATAATTAACACCATTGCTCAATATTTAAAAAAAAATATACAGAAATATATATACTTGAGTAATGATTCAAGAATAATGAATGGGACTTAATTATATTTTTTACTCTGAAATGATATTTCTATAAAAAAAATTGAAGAAATATTTGTATCAACTTACCCTAAGATAATAAGAGCTTTTAATAAGAGTAAAACATTAACAATATTTAACCATGCAATGCTTTAATGTGGTTAAATGAAATTGAGATTGAGTTCGAGAATCGAATTAATAGCTATTATAACACAGTGGTCTGGATATTGAACGAAGAAACGAACAAAAAGCTGGGGTCTAAATCAAGCTTTAAAAACAGGTTGTTACGGCATAAGTCAGTCGTAACTTCAATCAACTTTAATCTGTATAAACGACACAAAAAGGGACGTTAATGTTGTTTATTTCCTCAGTTGTGTGTTAATCTTCACCAGTTAAAGTTTAATTCAATCAAATTTGTAGTAAAATAGTAAAACAATGGGCCGATTATTCAGAACTTTGTCAACGTAAAGAGCAGTATTAAAGGCGTCGTTGTTTCTTTTTTTAAAAGTGAAATATTTGACGATGTACTCATATTAGAAGAACAGCTGAAACAGTTGTCCCAAATCTTGTTAGGAACACTGCAGATCACAAGTATAGCCATTAAATTTTCAGAGCATAAAGGGTTTGAAAGTTAACAACGATGTCGTAAATCACTTTGTCGGCCCAAAAAAGATAATTTAAATGTACGACTTAAACCGACTAAGATATTCATTAACACGGCCCCAACCGGAAGGGCGTTTGATTTTTATGCCAATATCATTAATGCCAGTAAACTTCATATCAACATTTATGTCTGCAGTAGGTACCCCTAAGTGAGTTCTTTACTATATTGCAATGAGAAAAATTATGTATTATTAGAAGAAAGAAACAACAAAAGCCGACCGCCCCCCCCCCCTCCCCCCAATTTCGCCCAAGTACCCTTTTTATTTCAATAAAGGAGAATAAAAGTGATAAAATACACCCAAAAAGTACCCTTTCCGACTAGAAATTGTTAAAATTAGCCCCCCCCCCCCCCCACGATGAAATATTTGAACTAAGTAAATGTCGTTTCTGACGGAGGGGCGTAATTCAAAATGTTAAGCCCCTAAATTCGCCCCATCTAACGTCAAACCCTGGATCCGCCTTTTCCTTAAAGCGTTAATAACGCTTTTAGCCATAAAAGTGATAAAACATTAACTTTCGAACGTAAATATGACAACTGCGATCTGATAATTTGTCAGCAGTCTGTTTCACCTGTTTCAAGACATTCACGCAAAATTGACTCATTCCACGACAAAAATAAACAACAACAAAAACCTTGTCAAAACGGTCAATCTCTGAGAATGCAGCTTTAATACGTATTTAAAAATGTGAAATAAATTACTCTATTATGTTGAAAAAGTGTTAGTAAAGCGATTTGAAATTGAATTCTTTTAGGCTTGGGACTCTACACATTCATTTTCGAATATGTAATATAATTGTGTTGTAACTGTAGTCTCTTTCAACTCTTACTTTGAATGGCAATACTTGTTATTGTTATGGCATCATGAAATGTGTACACTGTTGTATAAATGATATTTTAATGAACAATTAAACCTAAACCTTCATTTTCGAATGAGAATCTGCCTGTTATAATGATGTTAATAAAATTATTCAAATTTATCGTTGCCAACTTACAAAGTATATGACCTATGTTGGCATATAACGGCCGTAAGATAACCTGTTAACGTGGAATTCTCAAACCATAACTAGATAACCTGTTAATATTGTAAAGCTATAACAGGTAATAGGAGGCAGTTCTAGGCACTTACAAGCCTGCTTTTAGTCTTATGGTATTTATTTTACCAAAACGTAACGCGAGTATTAACTAGATAGCTAGATAATTATTGCGAAAATTAAGTGGTTAACACGAAACAATACGCGAACGTTAACAGGTTATCTTACGGCAGTTATATGCCACCACTGTGACCAAATCCTTTTAAATAATATTCGAAAACATTACATGTCAAAGTTCATTGCAGTTTTCAAAAGAAGAAATTAACATGGAATTTAGGATTTATTTAGATCGATAACTCTTCGTTTTATAAATTACCACCTAATGAACTTGGTGACATTTAAATCATTGTCAATTAAAATGAATCGTTATGTATCATGTATATTAGCATAGTTCTGTTCCTGAAGTGTTACATTGAGAATGGTAAATGTACAATACCGTTATTTGAATAACTCTTAATTAAAAAAAAATCAGTTTTAAACAGTATCGTTTTTATTACCAATTTTGATTTTTGATGTTCGGTGAAAGCAGTAAAAACCATAAAAGAAAAAATATAGCATGGTAGACTAGAGTCGCGTTATGATTCTGCTTATGAGACTATATGAAAGTTTAGTTATTTGATACTGCAATACACTGAAGCTGTGTTGCATTTTAGCAGTATGATACTGTAATAAACCGTTGCTGTGTGGTAGTGTAGCGATATAATACTGCAATACACTGGAGCTGTGTGGTAGTGTAGCGATATGATACTGCAATACACTGGAGCTGTGTGGTAGTGTAGCGATATGATACTGCAATACACTGAAGCTGTGTGGTAGTGTAGCGATATGATACTGCAATACACTAAGATGTGTTGTAGTGTAGCGATATGTTACTGCAATACACTGAAGCTCTGTGGTAGTGTAGCGATGGGATACTGCAATACACTGAAGCTGTGTGGTAGTGTAGCGATGAGATACTGCAATACACTGAAGCTGTGAAAAAGTGTAGCGATATGATACTGCAATACACTGAAGCTGTGTGGTAGTGTAGCGATATGATACTGCAATACACTGAAGCTGTGAAATAGAGTAGCGATATGATACTGCCAAACACTGAAGCTGAGTGGTAGTGTAGCGATATGCTACTACAATTCATTGAAGCTGAGTGTTAGTGTAGCGATATGATAGTGCCACACATTGAAGCTGTGTAGCGATATGCTACTACAATTCATTGAAGCTGAGTGTTAGTGTAGCGATATGATACAGCCACACATTGAAGCTGTGTGGTAGTGTAGCGATATGCTACTACAATTCATTGAGGCTGTGTGGTAGTGTAGCGATAGGATACTGCCACACATTGAAGCTGTGTGGTAGTGTAGCGATATGCTACTACAATTCATTGAAGCTGAGTGGTAGTGTAGCGATAGGATACTGCCACACATTGAAGCTGTGTGGTAGTGTAGCGATATGCTACTACAATTCATTGAAGCTGAGTGGTAGTGTAGCGATATGATAGTGCCATGTTGATTTTATTGATATAGTGTATATACTGAAGCGATGCATTTAAGCAGTCTCCTTTTAGCATAATGCAGCGCTAAAATATACATATATAGAATATAACACTAGTAAAACAGTTCATGATTAAACTCTTTTGTAATATGTCACAATTACATAGCGATATATAGCATCATATTTGACGTTTGATAAATGTAAAACCGTATTGTGTGGTTGAAAAAGTTTGTATAGCGGTATTGTGCCAGTGGTTTCTCAATTTGTTTCCTTAAATGATCTATGAACTATATCTTACCCTGTTTGCAGGAAGGCAACATCGTGGAGCGGAAGTACCGTCTCGTACTTGACAAGCCAGCGTTGGAGGGAGTCCATGGCGTCGTACAGAGAGAAAAGACGGCTCCCTTGCCGTATTCGGTTTTCCTCAATGAACGGCTGGGCCGTGGCGTCGCGGAACACGCCGATTTCTCGGATTTTCAGATCAATTTGTGGCCACTGCCGCTGTAGCGATATCGTTAGGAACTTCCAGTTCACCTGCGAGAGAAAGAAGAACTAGGCTAGTCGTCAATTTATTAATTTGCAAAACTGTTTGACTGTACATAACGCTATTAGCTAGGTGCGAAGGGCGTTTCTAAAAAAACAGTGTGGTCCTATTATTGCCATTTCTCGTGTCATCATTCGCGACCCCGGGTCAGAAAAAAATATGATAAAGTGAACTGACTTTTTAGGAAAATCAAATAATAGTAAATCATTCTTTAAAAACTAGGAAGACGGCTATAATTGTCAAACAAATTGATGGAAATTTAAATTCGGCTGATATTAAAACACGGTAAATCTGTTAGAAAACTTGGTTTTTATTGGCGGTTTGATCGTGATTGTGTCGTATTTATGAATGCAGCTGTTAGGTAAAAGACCAGAAATGTAAATGAAATGCGCATAATTTATTCGAGCAAATGGCAGGCCTCAGACGAACAAACATTTGCAAAGTAATCACTTCGTTCTTAGTATGTAGTTTTATTAAATACATAATGGTAAAACCAAACTTCCACTTTCATGCTTAACTTTAACAGGGTTTATGAATGCATTTTGCAGTCGAACCCCGTTGGCTCGAACTCCCAGGGTTTGGCGTAAATACCTCGAGCCTCAGAAAAGTCGAGCCAACAAGATATTCGAGCCAAACGAGTTCGAACAAAAGGCAAATATTAGAGCCAAGCTGGAATGTTTATCTTCAGTATAAAGAAAATCGGTGCATTACCCTAGATCGAGCAAACAAGGAATTCGAGCCAAGCGAGTTCGAGCGAACAGTATTTTACTGTAAATACTACATAATCCTACTTGTTTGTTACTATATGTACTATGATTTACCATTGATATTGGAGTCTCCTATAGTTTCTTGCAAAATACTCCCCACAACCCCTTGTTTCGATCAACTCAATTACTTATAACACTACTGTAACCATGTATTTAATAGCTAAACATCTAAAAATATTAAATGATTGGTGAATGCTAAAAGATTTACTGAGGTCTACTATAGTCTCATGAGGTAAATATACCGTGTTTTCTGCACATTTATTTCAAATTAAACTCGGTATGCTTCATAAGAACATTGTTTTAGACATGTTTTCATCCTTTTTGGTATATTAAAACATTTGTATTAATTGTGATAAATCTTATTTGGGTATAAGAGTGCATCTTTAACAAAACCATAAAAATTGTCACAATTTTTACAAAGGGCGATAAATCTGACAATATTTAAGCATTAGTTACCTAACTTGAAACAATATAGCGTATTGTTACTCTGAGGAAGTTAAAAAAAATAACAATTATTAAAACATATGTGGATGGGCGGACAGACAAACGGACAGGGTGATCCGCATCTCTTTTTGCGCCCTTACAATTAATTGGCAACTAACACCTTTTTTTAAGTATAAGTATACTTTTCTTACTACTTACAGCATGCCAGAAATGTAAAAGATACTCCAGCAATTCATCTGTGTCCCCTTCAAACTGGCGAACCATGGCGTTATCACAGAACAACAACAGTTCAGGCTCTATCTTAGTAGAGCCAGCGGGTGTTTGACGTTTGCGTCGACGTCCCGCGTGTGTATATGGGACGTCAGGCGCGCTGGGAACTTTGTCCGCGGAAACTTTGTCCGCGGGAGCTTTGTCCGTGGGAACTTTGTCCGCGGGAAATTTTTCCGTGGGAAATTTTAATTTGTCGATATTTGGAGGCACTGCAAAATATATAGAGGTTTTGAGGAACGATTATAAGTTGGGTGAACATGCATGGCTATTTGTCAGATATGATCTCATTGTTTGATGGTTACATGATCATGTTCATATCATTTTATTTTCCGAAGGTCAACTAAGTTAAAACAATAGAGCACATTCTATTATTTGGTACACCTTTACCATGTTTTATTATAACGTATTATTTTGGATATGCAAAATCAAAATGGGACTATAATAAATAGCAAAAGCTGATTTCGTGGTATGAACAATACTGAGTCTCTAAGAATATGACATGAATTTACTATAATACGAAGCCTTCTAAATTTTAAAGCTATCATTACATCAGTCAGATCAATAGTTAATTTAATAATGTATTATGTGATGTGATTATATGAAGCCTTCAATTAACAAATTTATCGTTATAAAACATATAAAGGTAAACAATACCATCAAACAGATACATAGATCATTTAATAATAGTTGATGTTAAAATCTGACTAAACCTTAATAAATGTCTACCGTAACAACTTAAGTAGTCTAATTATGATGAGAAAAAAATGTTTATCGACCTCTAATAAAAGTGATTGATTAAACTATTCGGCTTACCAAAAAGTTCATCGCCAATGAAATCATGTGTCTCAGGCGCTTTCTTCCAGAGAGTGTGTGCATCAGGGTCCAGTGAACGCTTGTGGCGCTTGTGGGCAACAGGGGGCGCTATTATCATTTCCTCGTGCACTATTCCTTCCTGTTACATTTAAAGGTTTCTTCTTGATATTACTTACTAACAATTGATACCAGTACTAGCTTTGTGTATTGCTTCTTTATTCCTCGATAATATAAATTAACATTAGATGCTAATTTGTTGCTAGGAATTCATAATATATCTAGTTTTAAGTATTCCTAGAATTCTTAAAAGCGTTTGACAAGGTTAAAATGTCAGAAAAACTGCAGGGTAAAACACATTTCGTCGATGTTATTAAAAAGTTAATCGAATGGTTAATATAAGAAGTCTTCGTTTGTAAATTCTGTAAATGTATACAGTACATAATGACATGTTTGTTCTGTAAGGGCTAGTAGGATTGCGACAAGGTTGCCGTCTGATGCCTGTATCATTTATTATAAATGACATTTTTATACCACAGAAAAAGTTTATATCTTACCACGAAGTGTTTAAGGTTACTGCCGTTATGGTTGTCATTTTGTCGGAAGCTGACAAGAGATGCTGAATGTGGGTCGTGGAAGAAATGTAACTTCCTGGATAATTCATGCATTTTGTGCTTAAATGAAAGAAAATCACAATAAGACTTGTTAGTTAAGAAAACATACAGGACTACTCTATATTTTAAGTTATCATTCCCTCTATGTAAAAAGAAAATAGGTATATGATCATGTTTCTTTTAATATTTTAATCGTCATATACTGCTCTTACTATTATATTCAGAATCTCTATATGCACTCACTTTAAAAAAAACAACGTTACAAATATTTTTTATAAACAATTAAATATGTATGTATAAATTATTTCATTGTTTAAGTCCCAATCATATTTAATGTTCATCTTTCAGATAAACTTTCTAAATATGTAGTAAAACGGGAATGATTAACGAAATGGAGTAGTGGGACGAATGTCAAAATTAGGATTGATCTATTTGTACATTAGCGTTTATTAGTTTAGTGACATGTTCCAGTTACTCACTTGTTGGCTGTCTTCGTGTAAGACTGTTTTCTCACTGTTATCCGTGTATATATGTAGCACTTTAAAATCTTCGTGGAGAATAGAAGAATTTATTCTTTGAAGGTTAATGTTATAGTTGTGTATATTAGTCCGAATGTTCACTTCAACGTCATTGTCTTTTAAAGGGTCCCCGGTGACCTGAACATCCGCTTTGTGTTGGATTCCCTGGTGGTCTGGAGAGACATGAAATAAACACATAAAGATAAGATAATCTTTGTTTTGTAATAACTAATTCATGTATATACGTATTTGAGCCTCAGTTTGATGATTGAGACAGTTTGTCGCCATGCGACAACATACAGTCAACACACCTAGAACCGGTTTAACATATACAAAGTATCGGTTTTATTAAGACCGTCCGTTGACAGTAGCAGTTGGTGCATCACACAACTTCTAAAACTGGTTTAAAATACTAATTCTCGGTTTGATTGAGGCCTTTTGTAAACAGATTTTAAAAAGCAAATGCTCGCTTAGGGTTCTTTTTGGAGCAAAAATGCATGTACTAATTATATCTTTGTTAACAAACAGCAATGTTTGGTGTCACACAGTCAACAGGGCTAGAACCTGTTTCAGCGGTGTTCTAAATATAAGCATTTCTGCTTCATATGAACGGCAGCAAGCAAATCTTGGTCTTATTTAACTTTTTTAAGCATATACAGAAAGTACATATGTTAAGTAAATCAAAATGTATGAAATGTAAATCATTGACATGACTCCACATTTGAAACTTTAAATAAAACAAAAATATGAACCAACATTATAAAAATACTTAAAGGGAAGATGGTCTTCTCAACTTGATGTAAATAAATGTGATTGCTATAAAATACGTATTAAATTTTTGTGAATACGAATAGTTTCGTCGCATTTCATCGTGTTTGTTAACGCTTAACAAGTTTATTAGTTTTCTCTCGACTTTAAAACGAAACACCCACGGGATAAAATGGTTTTGCATAATCTGGCTTTTAAGCGAAGCAAATAGCAAATAAAACACGAAATAAACTCAAGTCAACTTTATTGCATATTGACATTGTTTTCTGACTGTTTGTCATGGTCATTTGTAAGAATAATTACTTAAAACTCATGATTGTGTCTCAAGTCTTGACCAATGATTTGTGACGTCTTTATTTTCATGTTAGCAATGTGTAGGATGTGGCCATACATATATCTTTGTATGTTCGGTTGACAAAATCTACATGGTGACGGTCTGACCTTTTCGCCTACAAATTGACAGCCAATAATTGCATGACATTTATAACAAATAGAATATAAGTATGTATTAATAGCATTGTAATTATTGTTTTTATTGAATCGCCTGTCAACCAATTCATCACTTCACCTTAGCATTGTTTGCGCGTCAATAAATTGTTTATGACCCGTTTATGATGTATGATGACCACACGAAAATGATATGGTTTGCCAAACCCTTCTGGACAGATAGCATAGTGACTATTGTAAGCATGCAAAAAAAACCATCTTCCGCCTTATATTTTTAATTTATGTAAATGAAAGTTTAGCTTAATAAACGATATGTTTGGTTATATAAAAGAGAAAAGCTACTTCATGAGAAGTATATTATATATTATACAATAAACAGAATATTTCTATTCTTGGTATTGTTATTGATGATTCTCTGTCTTGTTGTTGTTGGTGGTGGTGGTGATGGTGGTGGTGGGGATAGTTGTCATCGTCGTCGTAGTGGTGGTGATGGTGGTGGTGGTGTTTTTGTTGTTATCTTTGATGTTGTCGTTGTTATTGTTGTTGTTGTTGATGTTGTTGTTGTTGCTGCTGCTGTTGCTGCTGCTATTGTTATTGCTGCTGCTGTTGTTTTTGTTGTTGTTGTTCGTCATATACTTATATAAATATCAAACACAATTGACTGGTATATTGTAAAGATAAGAAATCAGTAACATATTGGTTTAAAAGTTGTGATGTGGTTTTGGGGAGGAAAAACATGTTGACTACTTTTAATTTGACATTAAATAGTTGACTTTGAATATCATAGGCAAACAAGTACAAACTATCTATATTATATCATCAATGACAGACGATGGTTCCACATTGTAATATCAGTTATTTAATCCAAATAATAAGTTTAAATGACTCAATATTTTAACATGGCTGCGATATAATATGTATGTTTCGCAAAAAGGAGAAATTATGCAACTTAACATAAAAACACGAATTACTAAACTAATCGATGGCTTTATATGATGCATATGTTAATCGCTGAACCTGTACCAGATTAAAAACATCATATAAAATTATAAATTGTATTAGATGTAATTATATTTGTTTAAAGAAACAATTAATTTACCACAAACTAAGACATCTTAGACTTAGTTTCCTATTTGGTTTGTAAAATTATGCAATTTAAGCTATAATGCAAACACAGAAACTAACCTTTCATCGTTTGAAATTGTCATGCTTGTAGATATATCTTAATTTATAAAACATTTGTTATACACGTTGATAAAATAAAAATAAGTGGATATATCACAATTGTTCATTGATCGTATTATTGGTGTAGACATGATATAGCTGTGAATGATCGATATATTTCAATTTAACCGTATAATGTACAAAACACAAGATCGAAAAGCATTCCACCTTTGTGTGTCTAAGTTGAGGCTTTGAGCATCCCAAAGGAATGATAAAATGAAAACCGAACCAAGATGAGGCACCATAAGCCTGTCCGAGCTGCAATTCATCGTTGGGGCTAAATGATTTTGTTTTTCTTAAGTTTTATACGTCAGTTACCGATAAGTCCTTTTACATTCCTCTTTAAACTGCACTGGGGTGGGGGTGGGGGGATCACAATGTAGCCAATATATCCCCCCTTCAAAGCTTACCGACGGCTTATGCCTACCTGAGTTATGTTGGTCGAATTTGTATATATTCTCAACAGACTTTACATGTTGTTTAAATACTGATGAATCCATGATTTCTTTTGAAGTTGTAGAGTCGATATTCATCTGTAAAGAGAAATCAGTTTGTTAAAACAACACGTGACAAAACTCGTTAAAATGGTCGTTAAACTGATTTTTTTATTATTATATTATTAGATTTAAAACTGAACTAGTTGAAAGAGAAAAAATTCATCCTAATCGCAATCCTGAAAAGACTTACAGTGATACTTAAGTTAAACTTAATTATTACAGTATTCGGATGTGATCAGATTCGGACGTTCGTTAACCGGTTCAAACCCCAGTCTGTTGTTTAAGCCGTTCTACCGGGCATTCCAATAATGCAATTTAAACTACAGGGACAAACATTGTAGCTAACAATTAACGAATTCCATGATTTAAGACAAAATTCTATGGTCCAACAGATAAAACGAGATACACACACTAAACAAATAAAATATTGGGGTTACCGCATTGGATCGGTCACCGAAACAAGGGCTCAGTAGACGTTTAATCAAGTTCAAATATTGGGAATACCGTAATTCCTATATATTATATTGTCATTTCTATAAACTCTAGGGTCTTTTCTTCTTCTAGACAGTATGTTGTTGAAAAATGTAATCGATTATGAACATGATCGAAAGAAGAAACTATAAATACTATGTATTCCCAGAAAAACAAATCCTTTCTTCACTTTTTACCTATTACAATGTCAACTTAATTTTCAGAATGAGAATAAGAATACATTAATTTGCTTAACGAATCTCGTCATATTGAGCAATCAAAATTTGAAAAGAAATAAATTTGCCAAGAGCCTTTCTATATATGGTTGTTAAAGGTTGTCATATTTTATGGCCGTAAACATGTCTGACACTTGTATATGTATGTTAATCAAATGAAGTATTATTAAAGGAAACAATGGGAACAAGCCAAACAACAAAGCGCTTCATCAGCTCTTGTTTCATGGCACTTATGTGACAACAAGAAAAGGACAACGCCAACACAATCACATAAAAATCAATGCAGACGTTTTTGTTTATTAATTTATTAATCTTGCGGTTACTGCCTTGATTGAACGAATCCTGTGAATGGAACGTGTTGATATGCGAGTTTGCACGCGCATAAACTAGTTTAGACGGTATCCCAACCATTTGAACTAGTTTAAACCCATTTTGAGCTCCTGTATCTGCGACCATTCTGAGGCTGTAACACAAATATTTGAACTAGTTTTAACCCATATTGAGCTCCAGTATTTGTGACCATTCCAAAGCTGTAACCCCAACATTAATACTAGTTTATACCCCTATTGAGCCTCTGTATCCCTAGAATAAACCCATAAGGAAATATGGGTGGGTGTGTTAATTTATACTCACACTCGGGCAAGGCCCATTCGGAGAGTGCTCCGATAAGATTATTAGTCATATTAGGTTTTATGCACAGGCAGAATGCAAACCTGATTAGAGCTACCCTGGGTCTTTATCGTGCACCAGTGTATAGCACTGTCACACGGGACCCCCATTTAACGCCCCTCCCGGATGAATAATATTTGTTTTAGATTTGCGTCGGGGAATCGAACCTGCGACCCCTGGAATGACAGTCAAGTGTGTTACCACTAGACAACGGATCCGCTTTTATTGCAACAATGCTTTCCCATTTTAAATCATATTTGTTTATGAGTACAGATGAATATACAGACGCTTAGAGATCCCCAGTAAATTTCGAATTGGAACAATGCGCAAAATTTCCAAAGATGCATGTGTGATACATCAGTAAGTAAGATTGTATGCGTTGTACACAACGATGTCAATTGTATGTAAGTGTTTTTTACAATTTTCTGTTTTTCTTGCAATTGTAATATCTGGTGTCTAGTCCCTTTAATGTTAAAACATACTACTGGGCTTGCCGCCGTAGCTCCATTTGCATTCGATTAATCTTTTCAATTCCTTGTATGCTTTGTATGTACTCTCAACAAAAAGACCAAACAAGTATGCGACGGTAGCCACGCGAAAACTGTCTGACGTTCAATTACATCAGGCACGCTCACAGCACTTGTCTATTTCGTATTTATTTTAGGTGTCAACCGGTCAGGGTTTATTGGTGTAATTAATAACACCGTTTGTGTAAAGCAGGCATGCCTGCAATTTTTATGTACTATTTTTGAAAGTATGCTTTTTAGAGTTTTGTAAATTCAGTTTGTTTCTAATGTTTGGAATCTGGTTAAATCCAACTACATAGACTTGCCAAGTCATAGGCTTGATTTTGCGATACTATGATCATAATAAAGGGAAACCAAAGAGAGCAACACATACGACACTTATAAAGACGAATATCACTCTGACACTTAAAGTGACACTCTTATTCAAAATCAATATATACACGTGTATAACAAACATAAACTTTGAGTGATAAACCTTTAACTACCTACTAATTAATGAAAATATGGAAAATTGTAATTACTGATATCAAGATTGTAACCGTGTATTTAATAGCTAAAACGCCAAAATATTAAATGATTGGTGAGTTCGTAAAGATTTATGTTGATCTATTATTGTCTCATAAGGTAGAAATACCATGTTATCAGCATCTTTCTTTTAAATTAAACTCGGTATCCTTTATAAGAATCATTGTTTTCAACATGTATTTATCCTTTTGGGTATATCAAAACAATTGTATAAATTGTGGTTAGTCTTATTTGGGAGTAAGAGTGCATCTTTAAGCACAAATCGTTTGTATAAAACAAACATTGGGATCAGCAAAAGCTGACCAGAAAGTTTATAATTTACTAAACGGCCATCATGTTTAAGGTAATCCTCAGCTATGCATCTCCTATTTATTGTACTTTTGTCTTAGCAGGGTGACAAATATCCTTTGTATTGTTTATTGGTGAAAATATGTTGAAACTTATGACAACAAACACCAAAGGCAATTTAGATTAGGAGAGTTAAGCAAGCATGTGCAACTCACTGGATTTGGGGAGGGGGTCGGGCGAGATTACTTAGAGAAGGCTTGTGGCTGTGTGGGAGAGGTCATTTAAAGAAGGCTTGTGTGTGTGGGCGAGAGGTCACTTAAAGAAGACTTGTGGGGGTGGGCAAGAGATCACTTTAAGAAGGCTTGTGGGGGTGGGGAAAGGTCACTTAAAGAAGGCTTGTGGGCAGGGTGAGAGGTCACTTAAAGAAGACGTGTGGACAGGGCGAGAAGTCACTTGAAGAAGATATGTGGGGATGGGCGAGAGGTCACTCAAAGAAGCCTTTCGTGGGTGGAGGAGAGGTCGCTTAAAGAAGGCTTAAAGCTTGTCTGATAACATATGTAGCAGGTTCGTTATGAACACAAACACAAATCAGCACAAAACACGGAGGTTTTTTCACGTTATAATGATACAGTGGGCTTAAAGCTGCACCTTTACAGATTTCCCTTTTTTTACTGTTTTAGTATTCGTCTTGGAATGAGCACATAGTCGCGTAAATGTCTGACAGCCAGTGTTATGGGACTATTACCAAAAGATCAGATCGTAGTGTTTTATATTTACGTTCGAAAAATGATGTTTTATGGCTAACGCTTTAAGAAAAGATAGCTTTTCGGCAGTTTTCAAAACAATTGAAATCTGTTCCATTTTGATTTATCTTATACGACTGACTTGAAAGCATTAATGTCAAAATCAGCTTATTCTGAATAAAAGAAGAACAGAACAGTCAAAACTGTGAATCTGTGAGAGTGCAGCTTTAATCATTATTCTACATATACAAGCATATCTCAGGATAACACCATATTTCAGGTAAATGAATGGTGCCCAGATTAATCAATTTAATTACTATCAAAACTGTCAGCTTTACCTTGAAATGATACTCGGTTAATGAACATGGGACCAAGTGAAAATAAAGTTTTGACCAGCCATAAATAACAAGGCCTCATGAACTCTTACTCTTAATTTATAACACGAAAAGAAAATGACACATTGAACTTGAATGTCCTAACTTTACAGTTGTATACGTCCAGTAAATATCTCAAAAATTCATAGAAGTAATATAATACAGACAAACGTTTGCATACTTTTAATATTTTCTAAAAGCCACTCAATACGGACAAAAATAAGGATCGCCGTTTTCAAATATTCTAGTAAACTTCAATATGTAAGAGGCAGAGTAGAATCTGAAAAATAATGTAATTCGTGGGATTGCAATGTGTTTTAAGCAATCTTGTTTAGATAATATACATGTTATACAATAATCAGACTTTACGATTCCTGCTTTGATACGGGAAAATGTACAAAAAAAGTGCAGTCAACATTTTCGGAATCAAGTAAACAGTACAAATACAAACTAGGATTAAGCTTAGAAATGTGACCAAAAAATAAGAATTTATTTGTCTTAAACTCATTTTACACCATAACATCAAGTGTTAAAAAATCTTATATCTCTCTCAGAATGTGTTGACTTTGATCAAGACTCGGAAGAAAAATATTCTACATCAAATTTTTTTATTAAGTACAACTCATTGTTTTTAGCAATTACTCAAGTACTTGTTTGCTCTAGTTTAAGTTTTCTTTAAAATGCTGACAAAAGATTTTTATAAACGCATTTCATGAAAAAATACGTTTTAAAAAAAGTACAAACTTTAAATTGTTTTAATCGGCTTATTGTTCTTTAATGTGGTAAAATGAGTTGAGATTAAGATTTGACTCTTGTATTTTCGTGTTATTTGGGCCATTAAAAATCCCTTTTAATTTTCAAAATTTAGAATAACTAATTGATAACAAATAATAGTTATCGTACTTCACACGCTAAATTTACAAAACCTATTTCCTCATCCCTAGGGGTAAATTGTATATTTCATCTGTCAATAAAATCAATGTAAACACGCTGTTTTCAATTGCCGAAATTATATATGACTAAATTTTACGTGCAATTGAGTAATCTGCCGATATACATGTATGGGATCGGTTTTAAACTTAAATGTTTAAATATGAATATTTAAATAACTACAATTTTGTTTTTGAAATCCACATATCCATATAAAGCAGTATCATTTGTTTAATATTTGCATGGAAAAGGGCATGAGTTAAGATTTCAAATTCAAAGAAATTTGAGTTCTTTTTCGAAATGCACCCCTCCCCCACACCCTTAACACGCACCGCCAACTACATTCACCACAACATACAAAAACAAACAACACCAACAGCAAATACTACAACACCACAAAACACACACACAAAAAACAGACATGCAAGTTTTAGGGAAACTTTGGTTCTAACGAGAGCGGTACACGGGTCCACAGGCAATATCCGGTACCAAGATTTTCAATTTCTGAACATTATTTGAATTCAAGAATTGCAGATTATAGGAGATTTGATATAATGCCAAAAAGAACGTGGCTTGAAACCTTAAAATACATCGAAATAAGTTTTAAAATTCACAGAACTTTGGTAAAAAGTCGTTATATTTTTTATCATAATACTTCATAACAATTTGCTTTAAGTTTGTTTGCAGATCCTTAGATATAGCCAATGTGTAAGGCAGTTCCAGTAGGTGTTGATGATTTTGAAATCGCATCAATATATGATATGAATAATTGTCTTGCATATAAGACTTCCTTAAAGATGCACTCTTACTCCCAAATAAGATTTACCACAATTAATAATATTGTTTTGATATTACAAAAAGGACGAATAAAAGTCGAAAACAATGGTACTTATGAAGGATACCGAGTTAAATTTGAAAGAATAAAACACCTTATAAAACTATAGTACCCCACAGTAAATCTTTTAGCACTCACCAATCATTTAATATTTTTGCGCTTTCTGCTATAAAATACACGGTTACAATCTTGTTATCAGTAATAAATATATTCCATAAATGCATTATTTAGTAAGCAGTCAAAGGTTTATCAGTCAAAATTTATGTTTGTTATACATGTGTGTGTATTGATTTTGAATAAGAGTGTCACTTTAATGAAGTATTGTCTGTATTCTGCTTGTATTCATAATCTCAAATCTGTTTTAATTAGACCAAACTTTTGATACAAATGATATCTTCGCTGCATCTTAATGACTGATTTGTAATACATTTAAGATAATTTATTAATCAGAATCCATCCCTGCCTCTTTAACACAATTAAAGCTCCGAATTTACATATTTTGTGTCAGCTTCAAATGACAATTGATATTTCAATGCCAATGTAATATGTCAAAAGTGGTATATGAACAAAAACTGCATTTAGATAAGGCTATATAGTCTCAAAATAGGCTGACCTTATCACGAGTTTTCATGTATACAAATGTACATGATTTATACTAAATGAACTCTACATCAAAGAGATTGAATACTTATTAAGTTGACTTTCACCCTTGATTGTCCCATTCATCGAACCTATTCATTGTCATGACCACATTCTAATACTCAAATGTAAAGAATTCTGATACAAATGACTATCAACCCCACCCCCACCCCTTCACCCCCACATCCCCAGTGAACTTAGTTTGATGTATTGACGTATGCGTAGTCTAACGATCTTGTTTCATGGCGTCGTACGACCCCCCCCCCCCCCCACACACACACACCCCAAGCAGTGAACCTCTGTTTTGCTGATCGTTTTAGGCGGTAAGTCCAACATTTATAAATAAAAGATAGTTTTTGATGTATGTGTGCCATGGTAGTTTGACGATCTTGTTTTATGGCCATGTACGACAGTCCGCCAACACCCCGCCCGCCCGATCGCCCGCCCCGCCCCGCCCCTACCCAGGCTCCCTATTTAACTCCTATTTCGCTTACCGTTCCAAAGCTGTTACCCATACTTTTATACAAACACGATCTAATATAGTTTGATATATGTGTAGTAAGTCGTTCTTCTTTCATGGCGGTGTACGAACAGCCCCCCTGTCCCCACACTTCCCCTACCCCAACACTGCTCCAAGGCAGTAGTCCAAACATTTATTAATTAAGACTTATTTAGTTTTATATAGTGATGTGCGACTCTCGTTTTGTGTCTGTTAGGGCTTTATCAGTTCGCCTCTAAACAGGCTCTTCTTTAACAAAAAAGTGGCTTCTGGGCTTGTTCCTGTAGTTTCAACTGTATCATGCACAAAGATTCTCTGGATTGTTTGACTTACATGAGACTCTATACTAGGTTTTGGGTTCTGATATGTTTTGAAGAGATTTAAAGTTAATGATTAAACTTTTGGCTATTGAGCTTGTTTCTGTAGCTTTTCATATAAACATTTAAAAGCAGTGTGCTAATAAGACGCGAAATATATTCACATAGCTGTCATTTAAATTATATCTTATTTAAAACTATTCAGTTTCAGAGCTTTCCGTCACATGTGTACGTTTTTGCATAAGGGACACTTTTCCTAGACAACGGCAATTGATTGATTGACTTTCTATTATAAATCATTATCATTCTGTTAAAACGCTTTGTTAAAAAACGTATTGTCTAATGCAAAACGAAACATCAACCTTTAAGAACCGGAAGGTTTCAGGACTTCAAGACTTTTTTCTTAGGGCACCCATGGAAAGCAAGAACGTACATTTTGTTAAACGCTTTGTTAAAAAGGGTATTATCTAATGCAAAACGAAGCATCAACCTTTAAGAACCGGAGGTTTTAGGACTTCAACACTTTACTCTTAGGGAACCCATGGAAAGCAAGAATGTACATTTTGTTAAACGCTTTGTTAAAAAGTGTATTGTCTAATGCAAAACGAAGCATCAACCTATAAGAACCGGAGGTTTTAGGACTTCAACACTTTACTCTTAGGGCACCCATAAAGACCACAACACTAGCGAAACTCACGAGTATACTGACAACTCTATAGGAGCTTTAATATGTGGAATATTTAAAGCTGCACTGTCACAAATATACCATTTGTACAACTTTTTTTATTTTTTGTCTTGGAAAGAGCAAATTTTTGCATAAATATCTGCAAACCAATGATATGAGATTGCTGACAAAAAATCAGATCGTAGATTTACATATTTCCGTTCGAAAATTAATGTTTTATGTCTTAAACCATTACTAACGGTTTAAGAAAAATGCATAAAACATCATTTTTAACTCAAATATAAAAATCTGCGATCTAATTTTTGTCAGCAGTCTTATATAACTGGTTTCCATGGATACTCACAAAAGTTGTCTCGTTCCAAGACAAAAAATAAAAGAGTTGTCAAAACGTTCAATCTGTGAGAGTGCTGCTTTAAGGGGTATTCAAAGACAAATGAAAACATTAATATGGGAGTTCTTACTTGAGGGCTGTTCAAAACAAACGAAGTCATTGCTATTGGAGCTCTAATATGGGATATTCAAAATCACGCGCAAAGGTTAATATGGGGGCTCTAATACGAAGGGGATCAAAATCAAACACAAGTATTAAAATGGGAGCCCTAAAATGAGGGGTGTTCAAAAACAAACGAAAGAATAAATACGGGAGCTCTAATATGTAGGATGTTCGAGGGGTGTTCTAAAACAAACAAAATAATTAATATGGGAGCTCTTATATGTGGGATTTACGTGGGATGTTCATAAACAAACAAAGTCATAAATATGGGAGCTCTTATATGTTGAATTAACGTGGGATGTTCATAAACAAACGAAGTCATAAATATGAGAGCTCTAATTTGTGGGAGGGGTGTTCAAATCAAATGAAACTATTCTTATGGGAGCTCTAATATGAGGGATGTTCAAAAACACGCACAAACGTTAGTATGGAAGCTCTAATATGAGGATGATCAAACACATGCATTATTATGGGGGGTTTTCAAAAGAAGCCCAAGTATTAAAACTGGAGCTCTAAAATGAGAGGTGTTCAAAAACAAACGAAAGCATTAATATGGGAGCTCTGACTCAAGAGGTGTCCAAAACAAACGCGATCATTGATATTGGAGCTCGGATACAAGGTTGATAAAATCAAACACAAGCATTTCTATGGAGGATTTAAAATGAGGGATGTTAAAACACGCGAGTATCAATATGAGATATATTATACTAGGGGAGTTAAAACAACGAAAACAAAACAGCATGACGCGGGGTGTTCAAAAACAAACGCAGTCATTAATATTTATAGGTGCCAATCAATTCTTGGCACAGTCATAATTTATTTATTTTTAATGGGAAATGAAACTCACCACAGCACATTTCACAATTTGAATGCTCATCATTCCAGCAAACACCACCAAAAACATATGCTGGGTATAATCCGTAATCCCCATATTAGTCTTCTGGTATGTTCTGTTTTCTATCCGTTAATTCCTTTTCGTTAGAGAAAACGGTGGGTCCGTCGGGACTTCTTGGGTCGTTTCAGCTTGCCCGTGGTGGGTGTTGTTTAACTGAGGCGTGCTTTTCAGTCGTCATATTTAATCCAAAAAAATAATAAAAGAAAAACTTCACATTTGTAATTCCAATTCGAAGAATATTTTTCCTCCTAATTATGTTTAAATTGTGTTCGTATTAAGGATGATGTTTTTTTGTACTCCGAAGTTGTTATTCGTGATATAAACTAATTATTAAAACAATATATTATCCCCTTCAAATGTAAATAGTCTTGCTTGATTCAACTCAATTTATCAAACTCTAATTAAAATTATGTAGTTTTAAATGAAGACTGGATCAAACAATATAACTCCGTGTTTAATTTACTTTCAAATATTTTTTATCCAATAAAAATCGTCTTTTAACACGTTTTGTTTTTATAAAAATAATTTACTTTAACTTTTTCGTTGTAACAATCCAATCTGAAAGAAAATTAGACGAGAATTGAGTAGTTAATGCAAAATGTGTCATTCATCAACTGTATGACAGCCAGCCTTTTTGTGACTCGTATATATAACCTTACTGTACGTCGCCTTGATAACGCTCATAAATATATGTATACAATACAGCTACAAGTCATGTTTAGAAGTTATGTTATACAAGCGATGATAGGTTTTATTATTGTAATTATTGCTATATTATTTGTTTTATTGCCGGATAAGTATTTATTTATTCAATATCATACGACTAGATATGAATAGAAAAGACACAAGGCATAACCTATTTAATTATGTATTCAAATCTAGAAGTTTTTTTGGACATTTGTTCAGTTGAAAGTAGGGCAATTGTCAATCAGATTCAAATTTGCTTCAAGCCGTAATGTGAATTATCTCCCACTCCTTTCTTTAAAGATGCACTCTTACTCCAAAATCAGATCTACCACAAACATATCATTGTTTTAATATACCAAAAAGGATGAATATATGTCGAAAACAATGATTTAATGAAGGACACCGAATTTAATTTGAAAAGAATGTTCAGAAATACACCATATCACTACCTTGTGATAGTAAATCTTTTAGCACTCACCAATCATTTCATATTTTTGCATTTTAAGCTATTAAATACAAGGTTACAATCTTGTTATCAGTAATTAATATTTTCCATAAATGCATTATTAAGGTAGCAGTTAAAGGTTAATCACTTAAAATTGATGTTTGTTTTACAATTGTATGTATAGATTTTGAATAAGAGTGCCACTTTAAGTATAAATAGTTACTTGTACATAATAAATGGAGAAGTAAGTCTTCAAAACATGGGCTTCAATTATGGCATTTAATCTTGCTAAGATATTCCTCCAGATTGTTGTGAAGTCTAGTGGCTGGATTTCCTATAAAGGTAGAGTTATAAAAAAAATGAAGATCTGAAGTAAAAAAATATTGTTTTTGCTCTCCTATCGGTTGAGGTTATGTATCTAAATGGAGAATAAAGACTATAAAACTTAGGTTTCGTTGACAGTATGGCATTTTATCGCATAAGTTGATGCATTTCTTGTTTCATGCATTGTAAAGATTAAATCATTTGAGCATAATTATCTAAACAAAGAAAATCATAGTATTTTTGCGTTTTTACTGGGGAATATTTGGCCACGTAGCTATTAATTGAAATGAAAACATTCATAAAGGCTGATATTATTCATTTGTACACAAATCAAGTTGTTGTTTTTTTCTCTAGGGGCTTGATTTCCTAAAAGGATTGCCTTAAAAAATGAAGATCGGAAGTGAAATTTCATTTTGATTTTTTGTTCTCCTAGCTGTTGAAGTTATGTTATCTGGAAACATAAAATGCCATAAAATCGCTGTCAAAATATTCAAACTATGTTCAATCAGTCCGATCAGTTGTTCTTGAAAAACGAACTGAAAATATTGAAGAGTGTGCTGATTTTTTCTGTTGCAAGTGTAGCATTTAGGATAACACTCAAAAATCAAAAAGCATTTCTTTTTATATTAGTACATTTCTAAATGACTTAATCGTAACAACTCGGCCATCTCCGGCAAGCTTTGAGATATGTATTGGATAGTGGCTGAGGTGTTCCGAATAGGTCGAAACTCTGTCACAAATCTGTTGAGTTGCATTTTGTTGGTGGTACTATGGAATAGTAAGCGTCCGGGTAACAGTTTGATAAGAAAACAAACAATATTCATTACTTGTTAAATTAGAGTTTACCGATATCAAATTTTAATAGGACTTAATTGGTCCATTGTCACGAGTGTCTGTATAGGGTCCAGTTACAATGATTTTTTAATTGATATCCGCACACGCAGTAACATGGCATTGTGTCATTCGTATATAAAACACATGTTAAAATGTTCGTTTTAATGTTCATTTGTAGATTCTGATGTATATTTGCTGTTTTTTTACTAATTGATACAAATATTCAACATCCAAAATCATGTTACTGTTTTTGTTTTGTAATTCATAAACGTGCATGCAATGACGTCTCAAAATCATAGTACCTTGTTATGTTGACGCTAACAAGCATTTATCCTGTACAAAGAAGAAGCCAACCATTTGCTCAAACAAATCAGGATCCAGGATCTCAGCCGTATATATTTAAAATGCGATTTCATTGATTGAATCCCCTTTTAATTCTTTACAGAAGAATACGAGCTGTGAACGTACATCATGTTTATTGACTACGAAAGGCCCTTGCCAATTAATATAACAATGCTCAGAGCCAAGAAACATATCCTGTACTTGGAAAAAAATATTTTCTACGACCTAGATAGACATATTTGCATTTTGCTCTATTTTTTCGAGCTACGATGTATGACCCCGGTCAACCAAATGCTGATGCTAAAAACCTTTCGATCTAGGATCTACGATCCAGGTCGACAATATGTGCATGTTGTTTTATTTTGTCGGGCTACAATCTTTGTCCCAGGTCAACCAATTTTGATGTCCACTACATTTTCGATTAACGATCTACGATCCAGGTCGACCAATTCGTTGTTTTTTTTTGTTGTTTATGTATGATTTACGAGCTACGCAACAACTTCACGCACCTACAAAATCCCATTTGACCCATGTTTCGCAAACCATTTTATCGCGTGCCATCTTATGCTGGTATATGTGAGTGTTTCTTTATTTTGGAGTAATCTGGTAATGACCTCGAAATCACTTTTCTTTAAAAGGTCTAAGTTAACTGAATACAAATTAATAAATTTCACCAAAATATGAAATTGCGAAATCTATTTTATATTTTATTATTTATCGTATGATTCAAATCATTATCATATTATTTATTTGTTTCAGTTATAGAATTGAGAGGAAAGCAAATTAATGTGACTGATATTCTTGTGTTTTACAAATTTCTGATCGTTTTTGTCTCATTGAGTTGTCAATACTCGATCTTTTCCTCTCTTTAACACATCATAGTTCAATTAATTTCGAAATCTGTTTTTTGTTTATTTGAATGTTATCAACAGCATCGTTCTATTAAAGGGAGAATATAACAGGGTGATGATGACTGCTAAGGGGCTAAGGAGAAGTGAAGAAGAAAACATAGAACAGGAGAGAAAGGAAGATAGAACATGGAGAAAGAAAAGAAAAAGGGGGGATAATAAATGAGAGGGAGGGGATATAGAAGAGGAGAAGGGAGGATAAGAAAGCACAGTGGGAAGATGAAAGTGGAGATAAAGAAGAGGGGTAGAATGAAGGATAGAACATCGATTAGAACAGGAGAAGGTGACATATGAGGGAGAACGGGGTGGTAGACTTGGGGGAAGAACTTGGGGACGGTGCGAGAAGGGAGATAGAAATTGGAGGTTATAACAGGAGAAGGTGACATATGAGGGAGGACGGGGTGGTAGACTTGGGGGAAGAACTTGGGGAAGGTGCGAGAAGGGAGATAGAAATTGGAGATTAGAACAGGAGAAGGTGACATATGAGGGAGGACGGGGTGGTAGACTTGGGGGAAGAACTTGGGGAAGGTGCGAGAAGGGAGATAGAAATTGGAGGTTATAACAGGAGAAGATGATTGATGAGGGAAAATAATACGGAGAGAAAGGAGGCTATAACAGAAGGTAGGAAGAAAGGAACAGGAAAAGAGATGATAGAACAGTGGGAAAGAACTTGGGCAATATGATAGAAGTGGGCTAAAGACAGGGAAGAGTTGGGGAGAGATGAGGAAGATGAAATGTAGAAGAAGAAAGATAGTAAGGGAGAAGAAGCAGAGATTAGAGATGTGGTGAGGAAGAAGTGATTAGAGGAACAAGGATGAAAGATAAGGAACATCAAAAAGGGAACGAAAATTAGAGAGGTCAGAGTAGTAAAAAAGAAAGTCGATTAAATAGTTCTCGTAACATGCGCGACCACATACGCATTTACGGTGGTGACTCTGAGAGTCGATGGAAAGACAAAAGATAAGACAGATCTCGTACCATGCACGACCACACGTACGAGTGGTGGCTCTGTCTGAGCCGAGCTCGAAAACCAGCACCGCTAGTTCTCGTACAAATTCGTTTCAAGAGTTGAAACCTTGGGAAAATGTGTCATAACATAAAATTTGGAGGTTTAAATGGCAGATTTCTATATCCGTTACCATGGAAAAGATAATTATATGCATGTTCGCAATGGTGCATAGAACACCTATACATAATAAAATCGTATTTTTAAAGCTTTATTCTGGAGCGATAATTCTTTCAAATTTAAGTTTTTTGTCTTATTTTAGCGATATTGTAATAATTTTATGACTTCCGGTTTCGTTTCCTTCAGTCTATTTATGTTTTTAATAACGTAATACATAATCTATAAATAGATGTATTAATATAATAACAAAAATGACAAAATGGTAGCGGCCATTACAATAAAAGGTGTGAAAGAATGACCATTCGTGAAAAAAGGCTTGAAAAAGATAGTCGTACTTGTACAACTGGTGTTTCTAGTTCTTTGCTATAAAGACCATTTTAATAAAGTGTGGGCTTATAGACACCTTGGAAAATCAACAATAAATGAATCCTAAATGTCTTATATAAACATTTAAACGTAAATTTATCTGTTTTTAACAACATGGTATTCACAATGGGCAATTCAAGCAAAAGCCAATTTTATAAAAAAAAAACACAACGTCTTTCGGCTGTGAGAACTACCTTCACCTTACACCAGAGTCTTTACTGCATCCACTCATAAAAATAACAACTAGAAGCCATAGGCTATCAATAGAAACAGGTAATTGGAATAGAACACCATACTACTTATCTGCAAATTCATTGGCTTTAAATGTAGGTTGTATTCTAAGTAGTGTTAAAATCTACAAAATAAGGATATATGAGGCAACATTCTATTTACTTCCAATATTTTTTACTTAAATAAACCCAAAATAGGGTTCTGTTAAGACTGCACTCTCACATATTGAACGTTTGGACAACTTCTTTATTTTTTGTCTTGGAACGGGACAACTTTTGTGAGAATCCATGGAAAACAGTTAAATAAGACTGCTGACAAAAAATAGATCGCAGATAGTTGTATTTAAGTTCAAAAATTGATGTTGTATGCATTTTTCTTAAACCGTTAGAAACGGTTTAGGCTATAAAACATTAATTTTCGAACGGAAATATGAAAATCTACGATCTGATTTTTTGTCAGCAATCTTATATCATTGGTTTGCAGATATTGACGCAAAATTTTGCTCTTTCCAAGACAAAAAATGAAAAAGTTGTAAAAATGGTATATCTGTGAGAGTGCAGCTTTAAACTTTAAGCGCAGGTCAATTGATCATTTAAGTGTGTCCTCAGTAGGTCAGTGGTAATCGTACAATGCGCTCAAGTAAATATTTTGACCTAAAACATTTTGGCGTCGAGTTTTAACCATAACTATGGAGGCTGCGCATTTAAAGTACCATTAGTTGTCGTTTTACTAAAGCTTTAAATCAAACGAAATACTTAGTATTCAAATTAGGCAGTTAAACGCATACGAATACAGTTAAAATTCAGTAGGCAATTATTCATCATATAACATGTTCTGCTTTTTAAGACAAGGAATGGAAACTTGTTAAATTTATTATTAAATTGCATGTTCCCAGGGGTAACAAAAGTATATGGTTTGACATATTCAAATTATTTTTACCAGTTAAGGATTAGATAGATAACTTTATTTAACTTCAGTTTCATCTCTTTCTTTCAAAAATATGTCAACAAACGTATACACATCCATTCAACTTTAAAGCAAATGTTTACAAACGTTGCTGTTGTGTACTGTTATGATACTGGGCAATTCGAATTGACGCCTGGGTTCATCTACACCTTCGGTCCTTAGGATGCAATATGCCCTCAGTTCATCTACAGTGTCACATGAGTGGCCTTCGGTTTCCTTGCATAGGGCGGTGCGGCATTTGGATCCTTTCAATGGTGTGTAAGTGGCCTACAGATCATTTGCAGCGGCGCATTGGAGGCCTTCGGTTTCCTTGCTATAGCACGCTATAGGCCTTCGGTTTTCTTGCTATAGCACGCTATAGGCCTTCGGTTCCCTTGCAGTGGCATGTTAAAGACTTTAGGGTTCCCTTGAAGTGGCATGTTTAAGTTTCCTTAAAATGGCACGTTATATGCTTTCGGTGACCGTGCAGTGACAGGTTTAGGCCTTCAGTTCCCTTAAAGTGGCACGTTAGAGGACTTCGGTTCCTAAGCAGTGGCACGCTAAAGGTCTTCGGTTCATTTGCAGTGGCACGTTTAGGCCTTCGGTTCCTAAGCAGTGGCACGCTATACGCCTTCGGTTCATTTGAAGAGGCACGTTTCGGCCTTCGGTTCATAAGCAGTGGCACGCTATAGGCCTTCGGTTTATTTGCAGTGGTACGTTTAGGCCTTCGGTTCCTAAGCAGTGGCACGCTAAAGGCATTCGGTTCATTTCCAGTGGCACGTTTCGGCCTTCGGTTCATTTGCAGTGGTAAGCTATAGGCCTTCAGTTCATTTGCAATGGCACGTTTAGGCCTTCTGTTCATTTGCAGTGGCACGTTTAGGCCTTCGGTCCATTTGCAGTGGCACGTTAAGGCCTTCGGTTCCAAAGCAGTGGCACGCTATAGACCTTCTGTTCATTTGCAGTGGCACGTTTAGGCCTTCGGGTCATATGCAGTGGCACATTTAGGCCTTAGGTTCATTTGCAGTGGCACGTTTAGGCCTTCGGTTCATTTGCAGTGGCACGTTTAGGCCTACGGTTCATTTGCAGTGGCACGTTTAGGCCCACGGTTCATTTGCAGTGGCACGTTTAGGCCTTCGGTTTATTTGCAGTGGCACGTTTAGGCCTTAGGTTCATTTGCAGTGGCACGTTTAGGCCTACGGTTCATTTGCAGTGGCACGTTTAGGCCTTCGGTTCATTTGCAGGGGCACGCTATACGCCTTCGGTTCATTTGAAGAGGCACGTTTCGGCCTTCGGTTCATAAGCAGTGGCACGCTATAGGCCTTCGGTTTATTTGCAGTGGTACGTTTAGGCCTTCGGTTCCTAAGCAGTGGCACGCTAAAGGCATTCGGTTCATTTCAAGTGGCACGTTTCGGCCTTCGGTTCATTTGCAGTGGTAAGCTATAGGCCTTCAGTTCATTTGCAATGGCACGTTTAGGCCTTCTGTTCATTTGCAGTGGCACGTTTAGGCCTTCGGTCCATTTGCAGTGGCACGTTAAGGCCTTCGGTTCCAAAGCAGTGGCACGCTATAGACCTTCTGTTCATTTGCAGTGGCACGTTTAGGCCTTCGGGTCATATGCAGTGGCACATTTAGGCCTTAGGTTCATTTGCAGTGGCACGTTTAGGCCTTCGGTTCATTTGCAGTGGCACGTTTAGGCCTACGGTTCATTTGCAGTGGCACGTTTAGGCCCACGGTTCATTTGCAGTGGCACGTTTAGGCCTTCGGTTTATTTGCAGTGGCACGTTTAGGCCTTAGGTTCATTTGCAGTGGCACGTTTAGGCCTACGGTTCATTTGCAGTGGCACGTTTAGGCCTTCGGTTCATTTGCAGGGGCACGTTTAGGCCTTCGGTTTATTTGCAGTGGCATGTTTGGGCCTTCGGTTCGCTTGTAATGGCACGTAAGAGGCTTTCGGTTCGCTTGTAATGGCACGTTTACGCCTTCAGTCCCGCATTAGTGGCCATCACTTCACTTACGGTGGTGTGTGTGATGTCATCGCTTCCATCGCAGTGGTGAAGTGGTAGCCTCATACAGGCTATAACACAAGAACTTAACCATATTCTGGATATTTGGCGGATCAACGTTTACTCATATATTAAAATAATTGAATGATGTATCAGCAAATTACGTGTTACGGTTAATACTGGCTTTATTATTTGAATGATTAATTGCATGATTGAGTGAATGTATTACCAATGAAGGCTTCAAGGCTATGTAGGCAGGGCCTTTATTCATATTAACCGTACATGTATGTAAAAGTAGTTCAATGCACATTTGTCCTTATTGCGGTAATTTTGATTTGAACTTCGTTATGATTAGATATGACAATCTACTTTACCTTACATGTTTTTAGATTACGCATTTGCCACTTTCTTAAACACGCACGCTCGCTCGCATGCACGCACGCATGCACCCACACAAGCACGCACTCTTTTCATAATTATAACCTTTTCGGGGCTTACAAATCATACATAAAACGTTTCTAAACGAATCTTACATACAACTTTGGTATGAACATCTTTAAGAAAACTTTGAGTGACATATATCACATAATGATTTGACTTACACGTATTATATATAACTTTAACTTACACATATAACATAATGCTTTTGCTACACATCTTACACAAAACTTTGAATTAAATATAATGCATAAAACTTCGTTTTACACATATAACATAATGCTTGGACTTACACATTATGTGTGAGTTATAGTGTGTTTTATAAGACATTGACTTACACAGCATGTGTTTTATAAGACATTGACTTACACAGCATGTGTTTTATAAGACATTGACATACACATAGTGAGACCTTGGCTTACATCTAATGTGTGTGTACAAAGACCTTGGCTTACACCTCATGTCTGTGTTATAAGACCTTGGCTTACACGTCATATGTGTGCTATAAGACCTTGGCATACACGTCATATGTGTGCTATAAGACCTTGGCTTACACCTCATGTCTGTGTTATAAGACCTTGGCATACACGTCATATGTGTGCTATAAGACCTTGGCTTACACCTCATGTCTGTGTTATAAGACCTTGGCTTACACCTCATGTCTGTGTTATAAGACCTTGGCTTACACGTCATATGTGTGGTATAATACCTTGGCTTACACGTCATCTGTGTGTAAAAAGACCTTAGCTTACACCTCAGATGTGTGGTATAATACCTTGGCTTACACGTCATATGTGTGGTATAATACCTTGACTTACACGTCATATGTGTGGTATAAGACCTTGGCTTACACGTCATATGTGTGGTATAATACCTTGGCTTACACCTCAGATGTGTGCGCTATAAGACCTTGGCTAACACCTCTCGTGTGTGTTATAAGACCTTGGCTTACACCTCATGTTTGTGCTATAAGACCTTGGCTTACACCTCATGTCTGTGTCATAAGACCTTGGCTTACACCTCAGATGTGTGCGCTATAAGACCTTGGCTAACACCTCTTGTGTGTGTTATAAGACATTGGCTTACACATCATGGGTATGCTATAAGACCTTGGCTTACACCTCATGTGTATGGTATAAGACCTTGGCTTACACCTCATGGGTATGCCATAAGACATTGGCTTACACCTCATGTGTATGGTATAAGACCTTGGCTTACACCTCAAGTGTGTGCTATAAGATATTGACTTTCACCTCATGTGTATGCTATAAGACCTTGGCTTACACATCATGGGTATGCTATAAAAAATTGGCTTACACCTAAAGTGTGTGCTATAAGACATTGGCTTACACATCAAGTGTGTGCATTAAGACATTGGCTTACACCTCATGAGTATGCAATAAGACCTTGGCTTACACCTCATGAGTATGCTATAAGACATTGGCTTACACCTCATGAGTATGCTATAAGACCTTGGCTTACACCTCATGAGTATGCTATAAGACATTGACTTACACCTCATCGACATGCTATAAGACATTGGCTTACACCTCATGGGTGTGCTATAAGATATTGGCTTACACCTCATGGGTATGCTAAAAGACATTGGCTTACACCTCATGGGTATGCTGTAAGACCTTGGCTTACACCTCATGGGTGTGCTATAGGACATTGGCTTATACCTCATGGGTATGCTATAAGACCTTGGCTTACACCTCATGGGTATGCTGTAAGACCTTGGCTTACACCTAATGAGTGTGCTATAGAACCTTGGCTTACACCTCATGAGTGTGGTATAAGACATTGGTTTACACCTAATGAGTGTGCTATAGATCCTTGGCTTACACCTCATGGGTGTGGTATAAGACATTGGTTTACACCTCATGAGTATGCTATTGTACCTTGGCTTACACATCATGGGTGTGATTTAAGATCATGGCTTACACCTCATGAGTATGGTATAAGACATTGGTTTACACCTCATAAGTATGCTATAGGACCTTGGCTTACACATCATGGGTGTGATTTAAGATCATGGCTTACACCTCATGAGTGTGGTATAAGACATTGGTTTACACCTCATGAATGTGCTATAAGATCATGGCTTACACCTCATGAGTGTGCTATAGGACCATTGCTTACACCTCACCGGAATGCTATAATACCTTGGCTTACATCTCATGGGTATGCTATAGGACATTGGCTTACACCTCATGAGTGTGCTATAGGACCTTGGCTTACACCTCATGGGTGTGCTATAATACCTTGGATTACACCTCATCGGTATGTTATAAGACCTTGGCTTACACCTCAAGAGTATGCTATAAGACATTGGCTTACACCTCATGAGTATGCTATTATACCTTGGCTTACACCTCATGGGTGTGCTATACGACCTTGGCTTACACCTCATCGACATGCTATAAAGCTTGGCTTACATCTGATTGGTATGCTGTAAGACCTTGGCTTACACCTCATGGGTATGCTGTACGACCTTAGCTTACCCCTCATTTGTATGCTATAAGACCTTGGTTTACACCTCATCGGTATGCTATAATACATTGGCTTACATCTCATGGGTATGCTCTAAGACATTGGCTTACACCTCATGTGTAAGCTATAAGACCTTGAATTACACCTCATGAGTATCCTATAAGACCTTGGCTTACACCTCATGGGTATGCTATAAGACCTTGGCTTACATCTCATGGGTATGCTCTAAGACATTGGCTTACACCTCATGGGTAAGCTATAAGACCTTGACTTACACCTCATGAGTATGCTATAAGACCTTGGCTTACACCTCATGGGTATGCTATAAGACCTTGGCTTACAACTCATGAGTCTGCTATAAGACCTTGGCTTACACCTCATGACCTTAGCTATAACCTTGGTTGTAAAACATAGTCAATATTCTTAAGAACAAGGGTTTCAGGGCAAACATTGTACTTTTAGTACCATTTGTTATTTTCAGTTATATAACTGAAGTACAGTTTTGCTCAGGTATTTCTTTTCTCATGGATAATAATAAAAAAAAATATGTTTAACAACATAATATACAATAGAATGCTCTTTAAAGAGAGTAAACATTTATTATTTTGAATGATGCCACACTTGTATGTGAAAACCTGAGTTGAGATTGAGAAATAAGATTATGGAATTTTCGTGACATTTGTGCTTTGTATGGCTCGAACTCAATACTTCAGAGCTATGAAGTTAAAACTCAAGACCATTTAGCCTCACTTTTTAACTTTTGATCAAGGGTCATAACTCAAAAATCGGGAAGAGTAATGCTTTGGACAACAGGTCTTAAATAATGCTTTGGCTTACACGTCTTACAAAATGCCTTGGCTTACACGTCTTACATAATGCCTTGGCTTACACGTCTTACATAATGCCTTTGGCTTTCACGTCTTACATAATGCCTTGGCTTACACGTCTTACAAAATGCCTTGGCTTACACGTCTTACAAAATGCCTTGGCTTACACGTCTTACATAATGCCTTGGCTTACACGTCTTACATAATGCCTTGGCTTACACGTCTTACATAATGCCTTTGGCTTTCACGTCTTACATAATGCTTAGGCTTACACGTCTTACATAATGCTTAGGCCTACACGTCTTACATAATGCCTAGGCTTACACGTCTTACGTAATGCCTCGGCTTACACATCTTACATAATGCCTCGGCTTACACGTCTTACTTAATGCCTTGGCTTACACGTCTTACATAATGCCTTGGCTTACATGTCTTACATAATGCCTTGGCTTACACGTCTTACATAATGCTTAGGCTTACACGTCTTACATAATGCCTTGGCTTACACGTCTTACATAATGCCTTGGCTTACATGTCTTACATAATGCCTTGGCTTACACGTCTTACATAATGCTTACGCTTACACGTCTTACATAATGCTTAGGCCTACACGTCTTACATAATGCCTAGGCTTACACGTCTTACGTAATGCCTCGGCTTACACGTCTTACATAATGCTTAGGCTTACACGTCTTACATAATGCCTTGGCTCACACGTCTTACATAATGCCTTGGCTTACATGTCTTACATAATGCCTTGGCTTACACGTCTTACATAATGCTTAGGCTTACACGTCTTACATAATGCCGTGGCTTACACGTCTTACATAATGCCTTGACTTACACGTCTTACATAATGCCTAGGCTAACACGTCTTACATTATGCCGTGGCTTACACGTCTTACGTAATGCCTCGGCTTACACGTCTTACATAATGCCTTGGCTTACACGTCTTACATAATGCTTAGGCTTACACGTCTTACAAAATGCCTAGGCTTACACGTCTTACATAATGCCTAGGCTTACACGTCTTACATAATGCTTAGGCTTACACGTCTTACATAATGCTTAGGCTTACACGTCTTACATAATGCTTAGGCTTACACGTCTTACATAATGCTTTGACTTACACGTCTTACATAATGCCTTGACTTACACGTCTTACATAATGCCTAGGCTAACACGTCTTACATTATGCCGTGGCTTACACGTCTTACATTATGCCGTGGCTTACACGTCTTACGTAATGCCTCGGCTTACACGTCTTATATAATGCCTTGGCTTACACGTCTTACATAATGCTTAGGCTTTCACGTCTTACAAAATGCCTAGGCTTACACGTCTTACATAATGCCTAGGCTTACACGTCTTACATAATGCCTTGGCTTACACGTCTTACATAATGCCTTGGCTGACACGTCTTACATAATGCCTTGGCTGACATGTCTTACATAATGCATTGGCTTACACGTCTTACATAATGCCTTGGCTGACATGTCTTACATAATGCTTAGGCTTACACGTCTTACATAATGCCTTGGCTGACATGTCTTACATAATGCCTTGGCTTACACATCTTACATAATGCCTTGGTTTGCACGTCTTACATATTTATTTGACTTCCACGTCTTTAATGATTCTTTGACTTAAATAATACACGTATTACATAATGCTTTGGCTTGCATGTCTTAACTAATTCATAGGCTCTTGAATGACTTTGTGGCATAGCACATAAATCGACTGAGGTCACGATGACACTCAAAAAGTCGTATGTTAATTAACCCACAGCACTTACATTGTTCAGCATTTAGCAATATTAATCACCTATTTAAATTAAATATTGGATTAGTCATCTAACTTCACATTTCAGGTTTTCAAATGTCATTAACATGTTATTTATCAAAGTATCACAAAGGTTAGGCATACATAATTGATCTCTGGCATACAATTAAGCATAAATAACCCAACATAACATTTAATGGTTACCTAACAAGACATACATTTGAAGGTAAAGCTATCACAGTCGTGGTGAATACACACTCCTTCATTTGAAGGTAAAGCTATCACAGTCGTGGTGAATACACCCTCCTACATTTGAAGGTAAAGCTATCACAGTCGTGGTGAATACACCCTCCTACAATTAAAGGTAAAGCTATCACAGTCGTTGTGAATACACCCTCTTACAATTAAAGGTAATGCTATCACAGTCGTTGTGAAAACACCCTCCTACATTTAAAGGTAAAGTTATCACAGTCGTGGTGAATACAACCTCCTTCATTTGAAGGTAAAGCTATCACAGTCGTTGTGAAAACACCCTCCTACATTTAAATGTAGTTATCACAGTCGTGGTGAATACACCCTCCTACATTTGAAGGTAAAGTTATCACAGTTGTGGTGAATACAACCTCTTTCATTTGAAGGTAAAGCTATCACAGTCGTGGTGAATACACCCTCCTTCATTTGAAGGTAAAGCTATCACGGTCGTTGTGAATACACCTTCCTTCATTTGAAGGTAAAGATATCACAGTCGTTTTGAATACACCCTCCTACAATTAAAGTTAAAGCTATCACAGTCGTTGTGAATACACCCTCCTTCATTTGAAGGTAAAGCTATCACAGTCGTGGTGAATACACCGTTCTTCATTTTGAAGGTAAAACTATCACAGTCGTGGTGAATACACCCTCCTACAATTAAAGGTAAAGCTATCACAGTCGTTGTGAATACACCCTCCTACAATTAAAGGTAAAGCTATCACAGTCTTTGTGAAAACACCCTCCTACATTTGAAGGTAAAGTTATCACAGTCGTGGTGAATACAACCTCCTTCATTTGAAGGTAAAGCTATCACAGTCGTGGTGAATACACCCTCCTACATTTGAAGGTAAAGCTATCACAGTCGTTGTGAATACACCTTCCTTCATTTGAAGGTAAAGATATCACAGTCGTTTTGAATACACCCTCCTACAATTAAAGTCAAAGCTATCACAGTCGTAGTGAATACACCCTCCTTCATTTGAAGGTAAAGCTATCACAGTCGTGGTGAATACACCGTCCTTCATTTTGAAGGTAAAGCTATCACAGTCATGGTGAATACACCCTCCTACATTTGAAGGTAAAGCTATCACAGTCATGGTGAATACACCCTCCTTCATTTGAAGGTAAAGCTATCACAGTCGTGGTGAATACACCCTCCTTCATTTGAAGGTAAAGCTATCACAGTCGTGGTGAATACACCCTCCTTCATTTGAAGGTAAAGCTATCACAGTCGTTGTGAAAACACCCTCCTACATTTAAATGTAGTTATCACAGTCGTGGTGAATACACCCTCCTACATTTGAAGGTAAAGTTATCACAGTCGTGGTGAATACAACCTCTTTCATTTGAAGGTAAAGCTATCACAGTCGTGGTGAATACACCCTCCTTCATTTGAAGGTAAAGCTATCACGGTCGTTGTGAATACACCTTCCTTCATTTGAAGGTAAAGATATCACAGTCGTTTTGAATACACCCTCCTACAATTAAAGTTAAAGCTATCATAGTCGTTGTGAATACACCCTCCTTCATTTGAAGGTAAAGCTATCACAGTCGTGGTGAATACACCGTTCTTCATTTTGAAGGTAAAACTATCACAGTCGTGGTGAATACACCCTCCTACAATTAAAGGTAAAGCTATCACAGTCGTTGTGAATACACCCTCCTACAATTAAAGGTAAAGCTATCACAGTCTTTGTGAAAACACCCTCCTACATTTGAAGGTAAAGTTATCACAGTCGTGGTGAATACAACCTCCTTCATTTGAAGGTAAAGCTATCACAGTCGTGGTGAATACACCCTCCTACATTTGAAGGTAAAGCTATCACAGTCGTTGTGAATACACCTTCCTTCATTTGAAGGTAAAGATATCACAGTCGTTTTGAATACACCCTCCTACAATTAAAGTCAAAGCTATCACAGTCGTAGTGAATACACTCTCCTTCATTTGAAGGTAAAGCTATCACAGTCGTGGTGAATACACCGTCCTTCATTTTGAAGGTAAAGCTATCACAGTCATGGTGAATACACCCTCCTACATTTGAAGGTAAAGCTATCACAGTCATGGTGAATACACCCTCCTTCATTTGAAGGTAAAGCTATCACAGTCGTGGTGAATACACCCTCCTTCATTTGAAGGTAAAGCTATCACAGTCGTGGTGAATACACCCTCCTTCATTTTGAAGGTAAAGCTATCACAGTCGTGGTGAATACACCCTCCTACATTTGAAGGTAAAGCTATCACATTCGTGGTGAATACACCCTCCTTCATTTGAAGGTAAAGCTATCACAGTCGTGGTGAATACACCCTCCTACAATTAAAGGTAAAGCTATCACAGTCGTGGTGAATACACCCTCCTTCATTTGAAGGTAAAGCTATCACAGTTGTGGTGAATACACCCTCCTACAATTAAAGGTAAAGCTATCACAGTCGTGGTGAATACACCCTCCTACAATTAAAGGTAAAGCTATCACAGTCGTTGTGAATACACCCTCCTTCAATTAAAGGTAAAGCTATCACAGTCGTTGTGAATACACCCTCCTACAATTAAAGGTAAAGCTATCACAGTCGTTGTGAATACACCCTCCTACAATTAAAGGTAAAGCTATCACAGTCGTTGTGAAAACACCCTCCTACATTTGAAGGTAAAGTTATCACAGTCGTGGTGAATACAACCTCCTTCATTTGAAGGTAAAGCTATCACAGTCGTTGTGAAAACACCCTCCTACATTTGAAGGTAAAGTTATCACAGTCGTGGTGAATACACCCTCCTACATTTGAAGGTAAAGTTATCACAGTCGTGGTGAATACAACCTCCTTCATTTGAAGGTAAATCTATCATAGTCGTGGTGAATACACCCTCCTACATTTGAAGGTAAAGCTATCACAGTCGTTGTGAATACACCTTCCTTCATTTGAAGGTAAATATATTACAGTCGTTTTGAATACACCCTCCTACAATTCAAGTTAAAGCTATCATAGTCGTTGTGAATACACCCTCCTTCATTTTAAGGTAAAGCTATCACAGTCGTGGTGAATACACCCTCCTTCATTTTGAAGGTAAAGCTATCACAGTCGTGGTGAATACACCCTCCTACAATTAAAGGTAAAGCTATCACAGTCGTTGTGAATACACCCTCCTACAATTAAAGGTAAAGCTATCACAGTTGTTGTGAAAACACCCTCCTACATTTGAAGGTAAAGTTATCACAGTCGTGGTGAATACAGCCTCCTTCATTTGAAGGTCAAGCTATCACAGTCGTGGTGAATACACCCTCCTACATTTGAAGGTAAAGCTATCACAGTCGTTGTGAATACACCTTCCTTCATTTGAAGGTAAAGATATCACAGTCGTAGTGAATACACCCTCCTTCATTTGAAGGTAAAGCTATCACAGTCGTGGTGAATACACCGTCCTACATTTTGAAGGTAAAGATATCACAGTCGTGGTGAATACACCCTCCTACATTTGAAGGTAAAGCTATCACAGTCATGGTGAATACACCGTCCTTCATTTTGAAGGTAAAGCTATCACAGTCGTGGTGAATACACCCTCCTACATTTGAAGATAAAGCTATCACAGTCATGGTGAATACACCCTCCTTCATTTGAAGGTAAAGCTATCACAGTCGTGGTGAATACAACCTTCTTCATTTGAAGGTAAAGCTATCACAGTCGTGGTGAATACACCGTCCTTCATTTTGAAGGTAAAGCTATCACAGTCGTGGTGAATACACCCTCCTTCATTTGAAGGTAAAGCTATCACAGTCGTGGTGAATACACCCTCCTTCATTTGAAGGTAAAGCTATCACAGTCGTGGTGAATACACCCTCCTTCATTTGAAGGTAAAGCTATCACAGTCGTGGTGAATACACCCTCCAACAATTAAAGGTCAAGCTATCACAGTCGTGCTGAATACACCCTCCTTCATTTGAAGGTAAAACTATCACAGTCGTGGTGAATACACCCTCCTACAATTAAAGGTAAAGCTATCACAGTCGTTGTGAAATCACCCTCCTACAATTAAAGGTAAAGCTATCACAGTCGTGGTGAATACACCCTCCTACAATTAAAGGTAAAGCTATCACAGTCGTTGTGAATATACCCTCCTACAATTAAAGGTAAAGCTATCACAGTCATGGTGAATACACCCTCCTACATTTGAAGGTACCGCTATCAAAGTCATGGTGAATACAGCCTCCTACATTTGAAGGTAATTCTATTATGGTCGTGATGAATACCTCTTCATGCATTTGAGGGTTGAGCTATGACAGTCGTGATGAATACCGCCTCATGCATTTGAGGGTAGAACTATCAAGGTCGTAATGAATACCGCCTCATGCATTTGAGGGTAGAGCCATCACAGTCGTGATGAATACTGCCTCATGCATTTGAAATTAAAGCTATCACAGTCATGGTGAATACTGCCTCATGCATTTGAAAGTAGAGCTATCACAGTCGTAATGAATATTCCTTCATGCAATTAAGTTTAGAGCTATCACAGTCGTGATAAATACCCTCTTATACACTTGAAACTAGAGCTATCACAGTCGTGGTGAATATCCTCTAATACACTTAAAACTAGAGCTATCACAGTTGTGATAAATACCCTCTCATGCATTTGAAACTAGAGCTATCACAGTTGTGATAAATACCCTCTCATGTATTTGAAACTAGAGCTATCACAGTTGTGATAAATACCCTCTCATACACTTGAAACTAGAGCTATCACAGTCGTGGTGAATATCCTCTCATACACTTAAAACTAGAGCTATCACAGTTGTGATAAATACCCCCTCATGCATTTGAAATTAGAGCTATTTGAGTGGAAATTAATATCCTCTCATGCATTTGAAACAAAAGCTATATCAGTGGTGGTGAATACCCTCTAATGCACTAGAAACTAGAGCTATCACAGTCGTGATGGATACCCCTCATGTATTTGAAACTAGAGATATCGCAGTGATTATGAGTAACCTCTCGTGCATTTGAATGTAGATATATCAGAATGCCCCCCCCCCCCCTTATGCACTTAAACTAGAGCTCTCACACTCCTGATCATTATACTATGAAAATCTAAGAGCTACCAAGAACATCTAAGAGTTACTTAGAACATCTAGGAGATACTAAGAACATCTAAGAGCTTCTGAGATCATCAAAGAAATACTAGGAAACATCTGAAAGATACTAAGAACATCTAAGAGATACTAAGAACATCTAAGTGCTTCTGAGATCATCTAAGAAATACTAGGAAACATCTGAAAGATATTTTGAACACCTAAGATATACTAAAAACATCTAAGAGCTACTAAGAACATCGAAAAGCTACTTTAATATCTAAGAGATACTAATAACATCTCAGACCTACTCTGAACATCTAAGAGCTGCTACAAACATCTGAGAGATACTCAGAACATCTAAGAGCTACTTCAAACATCTTAGAGATACCTATAACATCTAAGAGATACTAAAAAATTCTCAGAACTACTAAGATTATCTAAGAGATACTTAGAACACTGCATGAAATAAATCTTAACGATTTGTGTAAATAAAATATGAATCAAACAAATCTCAATTTTCAATTTTTGATAATTTTCCTTTCAAATAAAGCATCTGAAGAGGTAAATGAACTGTATTTTTTAAATCAAAAATATTTCCTTGTAGTTTAAATTTTAACATTTCAATCTGCTCTGATTGAAAACCCTAACATGTATGAAACATGTTTTAATGTAAACAATTAAATGAGCCTTTAACCTTTTAAACCAATAAAAAAAGATTTGTCACTATCCCATTTAGCATTTCCCATCATTTAAACACAGTCAACAGTTACGGAAGTAACATTTAATTGGAAATCAGAACCTCAATTATCTATCTTGTATCAAATAGAAGAGAAGTCATGAAACACAAACAGGTGAAAACTGTATTCATTAATGATTTTATTGCCGAAAGACCACATGATATTGACAAGCTGTCAACTACTGTGAAAATAGAAAGATGACTAAATACAATGAAACCAAAACAAACAGCCATTATAAAATCGTTTGCTTGATACAATTCTTCAGCTGTTGCATAGATAATTTGTCTGCTGTCTGAATTCTGCTTTAAACGAGAATTGGTTTAAACAATTTTTATTTCAATATAACATTTTCAATTTTCAGGTTCTCTGAAATCATTAGGACATTAATTTTTGTGGTTTTAACCAGTTTGGTTATCCACTATCGCGCCAATTGGCATATTTTCCCACAGAACCTGCGTGAGCTAGTAGACAGTGAGTTGACAGTGAATTCGCAGATGAATGAGGATCAGATTTTTTATTTTTTATTTTTTTTATTAATAAAACACAAGGAATTCAAGTACCCACGAAATTGTCCTTTTTTGCAAAACCCCGAAATTTCATGCCCAGTAATATAAATAACTTCACAGTATATACTTAGTTCCAACAACACCAAAAACAAAAATAACTGTGGCAAATAATACAAGACAAGTAAGTGATATATGCACGAAAACTTGAAATTGGTCCATAGGAAACAGCTGCCTCCACAATCATGTTATGTCACATGAATGCTTCAAAAAAGATCATTGTCATAGTCAGTACAATGGATATTTTGAATCAGCATTCAATGCTTTTTATGCCCCACCCCCATAAGTTGGGGCATAAAAATAAAATGGCCATAATTCTGTTCTGCAGTACAGATCTTTCTTTACAAACATCAGTGCATGATTCTTGATCGTTAGTATCTTGAAGCCATTCAAAGTATAAGAAAAAAAGGACAAAGGGCCATTATTTTGGTCCAAGGTTTAAGGTCACTAAAGTTTTGAATCTTTATATTTTGAAATGCATAGGCAACTCTGCATCCAGTATACACAAATTATATGAGTAGATATTTTGCAACAACTGTGTCCTTTGAGCTGCCAAAATTAATTCTTATGGAGGAAACAAGGCTAGGAGGAGTTAAACACATGATTTCGGGACTGACGTCCACATATGCCATCAACCCTCCTATATTTTATATATGTTCCGAATTACACAACATATCAGGAGTTGGCTTTTCTCTTCCTCCGCGGCTGTGATGTTGAATTATCTGCACTCTTGGACTGACTTGGCTGAGATCCACCTGAAATATGTCCATATTTACATGAGATATTTGTATATTGTAAATTTGAAAATTTGTCAATTTGTTACTTATAGGTTAATAGATCAGTTCCTCAAGGTGAAAGATGTAAGACAGAGAAAATAATCTACTTCAATTTACTTATGGGTTGAGACTAAGAGAAACATTCACCATGAATTTTGAATTTCTTGGCATAGTGTGTCCGTTATAAAAGGGACTAGCCAATGTTTTGTAAACTGCACTTTTTTATGATGAAATAAAGTGTGGCAAATCACAAGAAGTGTTAAAACTATGATACGGACGGCTGAAACCCTCCAACCAATGTTGATATATAGGCTCCTTGCTACAACCTGGTATGTATTTTTTTACTGCAATTTTGGTTTCAAAGAGTAAAATAATAATAATATTGAATATTACCAGGTAGTGTTTTCCGATGCATTACAGTGAAAAAAATTGTTTGGTTCAAAAACATGAGCCAGTCCCTTTGAACTTTATCAGCATCTTTTCCACCAAGATTTAAACCAAATATTTACTAGGCCATTAGTTTCGATATTCATAGTGGCATTTGTCCTTCTGGTGACATCATTTGAACATTTTATTTTTTCATAATTATCATAAAAAATCCACAAGGGCATGAATTCTTGTACATTGGGGACAGCCCTTGTTTATTTCATCACACAGAAATGTGTAATATACATCATAAGGGTGAATCATTACCTTTAAAGCTGCAATCTCACAGATGGATTGTTTTAAAAACTTTGTTTATCTTTTATCTTGGAATGAGCCAATATTTGCATAAATTGTGTTACTAAGACTTTAAGAAAAATGAGTTTTTCAGCAATTTTCCAAACAATTAAGATCTGTTCTATTGCAAGTTATCTTATATGACTGAATTAAAGGCATGAATGCCAAAATCAGCTGATTCTGAGACAAAATTGAAAGAAAAGACAAAACTATAAATCTGTGAGAGTGCAGCTTTAAAACCTATTTAACTTACATGTATTAACAAAAAAGATTTAACAAAAATATTTACCAGGCCATGAGTTCTGGCATTCCGGGCATCGCTTGTCTGCCTGGTCACGGAAAAACCTCTTAGAGCAGTGATTGTGTATCTTGGTGGTGCAACAGTCACATTTCTCGCCCTGGAAGATATGATTAGTGAATAATTTACATGTACAAGGGAAATTGACATTCTGGGCCAAGCGATTCCATCTAGCCGTGGAAAAAAACCTTGAAGCAGTGATGATTTACCTTAGGTGAACAACTGTTACATTTTCAACCTGGAAGATACGAATATATCTATTAGTTTACATGAACAAGAAGAAAAATTGAAAATAGGGGCCAAGCTTGTTCATGTAGTTGTGGAAAGTTATGGTGAATCTTGGTAGGGAGGCTGGGAAACTTCTCAGGACTTCTGGAAGATACAATTAAAATACTGAATACATTAACATGCAATCAGTTAATGAAACAATATGCATAAAATTATGCATAAAATTGTTAATCATTTCAAACATCTCTCACACAAAATGCTGCTAAATGGACAGATTGTCCCACTGATAAATTACTGTAGATTATAATATGTACCAGTACTTTTTTCAGGATTGTTCAGTTTTTCCAATCTCATCAGGCTGAAAATTCAAACGCGATTATTTCAACAAAGACATGCGACGGTGAATCAAATTATTTGAGAACATGCAGGCGAAACAATTGCAAAAAATATCAAATACTCAACCCCGAAAACATTAATGCAATCTAACGCATATTACAAACAGTACCTGAAGGCAGAGTTTCTTGCAGACGTTACACCTGACAGCATCTTCCTCGTACATTTCCAGAATGTACTGCTCCATCTCCATCAGTCCCCTGATGCCCAGGTAGACACGACCAGCCTCTGTCTGGAATGGGCCGTTAATAATGATAATGAAGCAAATAGCTACTTCATTTATGCATGTGCATCTTCCTCAAGAATGAGCTGCTTGCAAGACCCATAATACCTTTAGGTCAACATGAGTACCTTTGGTAGGGAATGTGGCAAATATGCAGTGATAGGTACAAGTGCATCAGAATGTACATGTTAACTTCAGAACGTAATTCCATCCTCTTGAGGGCTCATGGTGCCTAAGGGCTATTCCATTTAAACATATAACCCCCGGGGGGAAGGCACTTTTAAACTATGCCACCCCCCTACAAAAGCAAATTTGCCCTTGTGGGGTCAAAAAAGCGAAAAAATACACCCACCTATATACTATTTAAATAATTGCCTTCCCCCCGTGGGTTATATGTTTTACTGGAATAGCCCTAAAACCCGGTTCAAATTTTGTTTGTTCAAAATTTCTCATCAACACATACCCTGCCAATCCAGCGTTCATGTATCAATCTGTCAAGGAAGGCATCGGCCTCAACTTTAGACATTTTCTTTGGTAAGCTGTCTGTTATGTCCATGGCAGCTATTGAACCAATAGAGCCCCTGTCGGACTTCACAAACTCTTCAATCTAAAAGTGTATTTTTGCAAACAGTTAGCGACTCACTTCAAACTGTAAATCTCTAGATTCAAACAAATTGTATGTTCGCTTAACTAATACTTGCTTGTGTAGCTTTGCTGAAATAAAGGTCCAAATAAGAGTTGTTTAGATATTAGTACACAGATATCAGTACTCCATTTAAATTTAGATATCAGTACACAGATATCAGTACTCCATTTAAATTTAGATATCAGTACACAGATATAAGTACTCCATTTAAATTTAGATATCAGTACACAGATATAAGTACGCCATTTAAATTAAGATATCAGTACTCCATTTAAATTTAGATATCAGTACACAGATATCAGTACCCCATTTAAATTAAGATATCTGTACCCCATTTTAATTAAGATATCAGTACCCCATTTAAGTTTATGTTCAAGATCATAATGGACAAATCTCTTTAAAATGAAAGTGATCATTTAAGACAAATCAATGAGCATACAACATCTGATAATCTGAGATTTAGAAAAAAAGTGTCTCTTTACCTCTAAACCATGTAGTTTAATAGACCTCTCTAAATTTGTCACCTAAGTGAAAAAACTCAATATCTGCTTCTATTTCTATGTAAAGTTATTGAGTTATGCACTAGCGACACAATGATCTTACTTTCAATCAACAGTAATTCTCAAGGCAATGAGCCTCAAATCTACAGTGTTTATTTTTCAAGGCAACCATAACATTTACTGGCACATTACCAATTTTTTCACAAAATCCAGCTCATTCTCTGTATATTGCGAAGACAGCAATGCCACACTGGTCTCCGTTGTGTTCACCTGTAATGATCCAAGCAAGATCTGTGTATATGGGAGTAACAGCAAACATAGTTTGATCTAATAAAGTTAGTACTACTGTTTGTAAGACAAACTAAAAACATAATATTACATTCTATTTTCAAAACTAAATTATAAAATGTCATGATATACAGGTAGTACAATGTATAAAACTTGAAAAAATGAGCAGGTTGTTAACTAAAAGCTATTCTCAAAACAATGTGTATGATTTTTTTTCAATCCAAGCTTGTCCAAAAAAAAATGCAAGCTTGAATGAATGAGCAGGCTGTTGACACGAATTCTAATTTCAAAGACAATACCAATGTTTTTCTACAATCCAATAATGTCCCAAAATACATGCAAACTTGGTCAGGCTTTTGACACAAATTCTAATTTCAAAGACAATACATACAATTTTTTTCACTCCAATATCATCCCATGCAAGCTTGAAAGATGAGCAGGCTGTTTGTTGGCATGAATTCTAATTTCATTGACAATTCATATAATTTTTTATCAATCTTATATTTTTTTCCAACATTTTCCAGCAAGCTTACCAAGCCATAAAAGCTTTTCCCATTCATTTCATCACAGGCCTTTTTGATTTCCATGCCGAACATGCTGATGTTGCTGTTTATTAAATGACAAAAGTCCAATAATAGCTGCGTCTTTTCTTCATCCGAAAATGCTTCTGAAATATAAAGGTTATTATTTTAAAAACATTTACAGATGTGTTACCAGTTACCAGTAAGTCCAGATCTACTAATTCAAATGTTAAATACGCATGTTATTTCATTTATTTGAAGATCTTCAGCTCACATCAAACCCAGAGAAAACCCACTTGTCTGGCTTGAAGACCACAACACAAACTCACATGGGCCCAGGTCAGAAATCGATCCAAGGACGCCTTGGTGAGAATGAGTACACAAACCATTTGCTCTTTGACAATACAAGAGATGTATGGATCTAAATCTGTGTTCAACATTTAAAAATCCAAGATCTGAAATCCAAAACTTGCCACTGAGTGATGTTCTACAAAGAGAATAATTAATTAAACAAATCATTTTTTTGGTGTTATCTGTAGTCTTATTATTAATTTCATGGCCAAAGTACAAAGATGAGGAAGCATAATCCAGATGACATTGAACTAATACATTACCAAAAGTTTTCCAAAGAGGTTGTGTTTAAAATTCACTTTGTCTATATAATTTTTTTGTACTAGAGTTAACCTTCTAAGCAATACTGATCAAAATAGATGTACCTGACAATTCAGAGTCCAAAATTGACTCAAGATATTTGATAGATTTTTGTGACTTAATTTCATCGACATGGCTAATACATTGTAAACTAAAAGCACTTATATGTTGTAGTTTACAAAGTTTACGTTTGGAACCAAAAAGTATGTACATGTATACTGTCTTTCCTAGATTAAGAGATAATTTGTAATCAGTTAACCACTTGCTGCATTTTGCAATTTTTGACCAAGAACTTATAATATCGGGGTCTTTATGAGAAAATCGCCGTTGAGAAGTAAATGCTAGAGATAACTTAATATTTGATGATTATTAAATATTATTTCCTGTTTATAACTATTAACAAACAAAATGAGTTCTAAAGCAAGAGCGAACCATTGTATTTCTCGCAGCAGGACTTGAGCAGGCTGAACACTTCCTGTCCGTTGAGAACAAACCGCGACATGAACGACTGCAGGAACATACGATGACTGTCCCGCAACACCATCATCCTGTACAGCTGAAAAACAAAACACACTTTGATGTAATCATGTTTAATCATGTTTTCCAGTACGGATAAAAAAATCTGACCATCGGGCACGCTGCGTGGCCTGAAACTTGGCAAGCGTTGTTACCGGCTTGCACACGTGACCTCGGTCAGATTTTTCTATCTGTACCGGAAACACATGATTTATACTTATAAACAATAACTTTGAATAACATGTATCTCATTTCAAAATTACCAGAATCAGTGAATTTTTTACAGACGCCTCCTTGGTCTAGTGGGTAAGGCATCCACCTATGGACCCGGAGGTGGTGGGTTCGATCCCTGGCCACGTCATACCCGAAAGACGTTAAAAGTTGGTACAAGTAGCTTGCTTGCCTGGCGCTTGTCAATTAAAGGGTAGTGCTTGGAAAAGTGGTGTACTCAGTACTGGTTCAACCCAGGGAAGTTGTACCCCCTGTATCGGCGCTTAACACCGAGCACGTCAAAGAACCAAGGGGTCTCTTCGCAAAGAGCTAGGGTATCGCACCCGAGCTTCCTTGTATCCGACCACTGCCTCTTCTGCATGCTGTTCCTTCAGCAAAAACAAAGGAACCCGTTGAGAAAAAGTGCGGGTTATCCTTGACCGCAAGGTCTAAAGAAATACAAACATACATACAGTCTACAGACTAGTAATTACCAAAAAGTCAAAGTCTTGTTTCCCGCTAAAATGTCAACACTAAATTTACCCTCTAACTAAAATCTCTTAAGTGTGAAAGTGAATTGCAACTCAAAGTTCGATCTCTTGTTAAACAAAAAATAGAAACATTTAAATCGAAATATCGATATATGATCCTGTACACAAGACTTAACATAGACTTGGTCATAAATGTTTTTGTAAACAATACGAGATTAAAAACATGGCTGGTGTGGTCCACGTGAAGGAGAAAACTAGTTGGAAACCAGTGGAATTCAGTCGATTCGTAGACTCTAAAGGAGATTTTGATGGACTGATTAGTTTTGAAGAACTTACCGACTATGAAATTGTTAAAGGAGAGGTCAAAGTGGGTAAAAAGGTAAACATGTGATGGAATGTAATATAAATTCGCGAATTTGAAATGAGTCGTGAACACTTGGTTTCGAGTTAATTTGTCCGGTTTAATTTCATTTTGGGTTATCTTAAATTTCTATAACGGATAAAGTAAAACACTGCAAGCTACCAACAGTGCTATGCACGTTGAGATTTTGTCTCTGGGTTTGAATAGCCAACAAGGTTCTGTCAGTTGTAAACTAGCTGAGTGCCTTTCTTATCAATCTACCTGGTCAGTAGCCTAATTCCAGATCAATTTTGAAGTTCTCTTTAAATATTGTCAGAAAGACTTAACATAAATGCAGGAAATTTTGACAGCAATTATGGGTCCTATATATATTTACCGATGTGGAAAAAGAATAAAGGAAAATCCAATTAATTATTATATAATTTCTGTACAAAATGTGGACATAAACAACGTCCGTAAAATGCATTCCCTGCCTACAAATTCAGATTTTTTTTAAGAACAAATTAAACATCATCAAGTCAATATATCAATATTTTAATGTTATTTTTTTTTAAAAATCATGCAGTAGTTGTTTTACCTGTGTATATAATTTATACATCTTTTTAAGTATTTGTATGTGTATTTTCTGCTTATCCAAACTAATTATAATTATGTCTGAATTCACAAAATATAAGTTCAAAATATAGTTTATTTGACATAACCAGAGATCATTAGCTATGAATAACTATTGAAGTTATACTAGAAAATAACAAGAACTTATAAGGCTGGCAAAAAATCATGAGTACCAGGCTTGCAAGCTTGTGCAAATGTCAGGGCACGACACTAACGGTAACCTTTCTGACAGGATTACCACAGCCAATTTGCAAGGGAACAATCCGGGTCACCAGATAAAAACACTTTGCCACTGTGGTAATATCATAAATATTTTAATTTTTTGTCCAATGAAAAAAAAAATAATACAAAACTATGCTTTATCGATAAATAAACAATCTCTTCATGTATATAGCAGACACGCACTGCCTGGTGCAACATCATTGAATGTATTCCGGGTCAGCGTTCTCTGCAGTGTTTGGTATATAAAGTACATACAGAGAAGCCAGTCACCTTTAAAAACAATGTCATAATTGGATATTTAAGATAATTGTCAGCCCTTAATTTTATGAATATTATTTTAGTCGAAACTAAATAACAGACCAGTTCTGTTTGTTAAATTTAAGTATGACTAAGAATTCTTCCACACATTTTATTAATGTTATTAATCTTTAACGATGTGGTGATTTGTAAGCGGTGCTCCAGAGCCATTTTCCACATGGAAATAAAAGCTTGATAATGATGTGGAAAGGCTTAAAAAAGACTATAGATTGATTCTTAGTTTATTTTAAAACAATAAATTATTTAATTGTTTTCTTGCAAAATTTTGCAGGACACCCTGCTATTTTACAGGTCATCATTTTTTGGGAGTAGGTGATCCTGCGGGTCACCTTATAAAAAAAATTAGTGTGTCTAATTGTATATGTATCTCTTTCTAATTTATATTTCCAGAAATCAAAGGTGAAGGGTGAAGCAAAAGCAAAGGAAGATGCTAAAAGAAAATTAAAAGAAAAAGATGTGGAAGGTAAACCAAGAAAGAAATCGACAGAGAAGAAAGTCAAAAAGAGTGGAAAAGTAATTAAAACTGGTGCTCAGGCCAATCAACAAATTGATGACTTGAATGAAACTGTGGAAGAAAAATCAGATCTTGAGAAGGAGCAAGATCAGTTGAAAAAAAAGAAAAAGAAAGAAAAAATGAAAAGAAAAATACAAGAATTGAAGAATAAAAGAAAGTTACGGAAGGAAAAGCAAGAAAATGAACCCAAACAGAAAAAAGTAAAACTTGAGCAGCCAGAATCAAGTGAAGATGAGGCCGAAGATGATGATGCCACTAAAGGTAAAATACAGAAGAGAATATTTCATTGCCCAATATAAAGATGCGTAAATAGTACTTAATGGATTCAGACATAAAATGATGTCTTGTATTGATATTGAAAATATTCTATATATAGCCTTTGTGTCGTCATCAGTGTTGTGCAAAAACTTGGCCTTACATCAAAAACCTGTTGCAAGTGGCTATACTCACTTATATAGATAAAGGTCCATAACTCTGACTTTAAAAATTGACGAGTTATGCCCTCTTTTTTGGCATAAAAACAACGGGTGAGTGCTGCGGCACTCTTTTTAAACAATTATCGTCATATTGTTATATATTTTTTTTATAAAAATTGATAATAACCTTATCTTTAATCATTTTAATTAACGAAAAATTTAGTCATGTTTGCCTTGTATTATATTGACCTTTATCATAATAAGGAATGGAGAGATGGAAGGGCCTCCATGTGCCAGAAGAGGTTCTACGGGCTCTGAGAGATGCTGGATTTCGGGCACCCACATCCATACAAGCCCAGGTCCTGCCTTCTGCCATCAGGGACCAGATGGATATTGTTGGGGCTGCTGAGACGGTAAAGGATTTGTATAAAAGTTATATATAGGGCAATTAAAAAAAATAAGGGTGGCTTTTTCCAGGAGCCCATCTTGATAAAAGCCCAGTTGTGCAATATTAAAGCAGTTAGCTTCTGGGATTTCCATAGCCACCTCATTTGTACTGATATGTTACAATAAAGCTCTTTGTTGTTTCTGGTGCTAAGAATTTAGCTGCCATATGGATAGAGCTATTTGGTAACATATCTTTCCATAGAGAATTTGCTGACTACATACATATATATATATATATATTTAATGTCACAAGCAATGTGTACAATATGAAGCCCTCAGTAACATGCAACAAAATATTATAAATCAAGATTTTCAGTAAAATATTTAGTGAAATGTCACAGATTAAATTGAAATTTTTATCTGCAAAAACGAACAAACTTTTCTTATACTAACAAATATAGACATAAGCAGACTATGAGATAGTAGATACCGTAGTTATTATAACTTCCGATTCCATTGCTTTTTTCTGACGAATCTGGGGCCAAAATTTGTCCCAATAAATAAAAAAAAATGGACCCCCTAAAAAAAGTCATTCATCACATTATTTTATGTTTTTCTGTCCTTTTTATGCAATCTGTTTTATTTCTAAGCAAAATTTAAAATAAGTCAAAATAGTGCATTTTACCCAATTTGAAGGGCCCCAGTTGCATCTCAAAATGGTTGGAAAACAAACAGATTCTCAGCAATATAGATTCAAAAAGGCAACCTTACTACTTGTATAATGGCGTGTATAAGATTGCCCCAATGTCATGTAAATAGTGTGTTTGTTATGGTATAATATCTGTGTCTATGGTATATTACAGGGAAGCGGAAAGACTCTGGCGTTTGGAATACCACTTCTGCATTTTATCTTGGAAGAAAAAAGGAAGGAAAATGGTAATATTTCTTACAAAATTGTTTTGTTATTGACTTACATGTTCCAGCTTAAAGATTTCTTGCTCTCTGACAGGTAAATCATTGTTGTTATTTAAGAGAAGCACATGTTTTTAAAGCAGTCCAAAGATTTAAAGTCTGCAAACATAAAACATTCTTTAAAAACTTTTGTTTACTTAAGATATGAATTGAACCAGAAAATTTAACTAGGTAAATTATTTCAACTAAATATTTTATAACTAGTTTGAACATGGTTTTTCATGTTAGTTGATTCATGAAATGAGATTTCACTACCACGGCAAATAAATTTCAGACCCACAATCTATGGATGAAATGGAAAGTGACAGTGGCAATGAAACTGGTAATGCTGATGTTGAAGATATTGATGCTTCTGCGGACCAGGAGAAGGAGGAGGAGTCAAATGAAATGGATGAAACAAACAGTGATATGGAAGAGGAGTCAGAAGATGACGAGGACAATGGAGAAGCAGAGGAAAAAGAAGATGAACAGTCAGAAGATGAGAGTGATGATGGGGAAAATTCTGACGAAGAAAATGTTGGTGAACTTCAGGTATATATTTTCTGAAATGTTAATCTGTTTATAAATATATTGTAACATCAAGCTCGAATTCATTTTAGCAAGGATTATTTTCCACTCAAAGACATGGTTATTGATTTTGACCAATTCAGGTGTTTTTCAGCAACAGTGATTTGAGTATTGTTATTATATAATCTGCCTTTTATAATTGTACATTATATTTTACTATACTTCATGTGACTTTGTCATCAATAGTTATTCCATAAAGTCAAATTTGACTATTTTAATGGCACCATCGCTTGCATTTTGAAATACTAGTAGATGTTCATGCATGTTCTACGGTAACTGGTGTTCGTAAGTGATATGCACTTACAGGGCTTTTTCACCTTCTTTGCTAAGGGGCCGAAATTAGGCTACTTCACAATTGGGAAAAATGGCATTTTTTCCCAATTTCCAGATATTTTTTTCACAAATCCCAGATATTTTTCCCAAAAAGGAAGATCTTACTTCAAAAATTTACAAAAAAAAATTATTCTGGTTGAGCAAATTATTCTTTTTTATCTTAAACGTTGACATAAGAAGAAAGCTGTATAATTTAAACGTTATTCGAGGACCAATTACTCCATAGAATTATATTGTTATCAATTTCCCATTTTGAGACGTTAACGCATTTAAATTTCCCAATTGGCAGAATTTCACGCGTTTAAATTTCCCAAAATGAAAAGGCTAGGCCTCTTCACAATTTTTGGTGAAAAAGCCCTGACTTAATGCACAAACAGTCTGTAAATACATTTTCTTGATTTATCATTATTCTGTTAATTATATGTATAACTATTATCATTAGTTTTTGCTAATTTTATATTTTACAAGATAAATTTTCTGCATATGTTTAAAAATGACCAGTGTTATATTCAGTTAAATACTGATTTCAGGTAAAAGTGTCAAATCCCAACCTTGGCTTACACCTTAGCCAACATTATTTTTTTTGTTGATTCAATTTTACATGATTTAATAATAAGCTGCAGTATTTACGTTCATGTAACGCCAGTTTTTCAACAAAATGAAATCATTTTGCAGGAGGATGGTACAGGGTGTGTGGCAGTTGTGAAGGATGCTGACTTCAGCTGGATGGAGGGCCTGACACCTGCCCCCATGATGCCTGGAGCCCCTATGCTCCCCCGGGCGACCAGGACCCACCCCCGGGCTCTTATCCTGGAGCCCACACGAGAGTTAGCCATACAAGTGAAAAACCACCTGGTCGCTGCTGCCAAGTACACCGATATAAAGGTGGGTCTAGTTTCTTGCAGATGTGTTGTTCACATTAATTTTTGTCAAGTTTCATGTTATAGAGGGCTGCACAAAAAATTATGGGTGCCATATAGTAACCACCCTGTCTGTCTGTTCATCCAGATTATGTGTTTTTTTTGCTAATAACTTAAGAACTTCAGTATATTAAATTCATACTTTCTAAACATGCTAACAGTAACAATTTATGTTACTTGTGCTAAAAAATTGTCAAATCTTTTAAAGGGACTTGGTCATGTTTAACAGAGTCAGTCAGACATTGAAAAAAAATTGTGAGAAATGTGACAAAGATGCTTTTATCAATGATATAACATCATAAAATGCTCATAATGGATCTCATTTGTTAATAAGTATTTAAAAATGTGACAGTGCATGCTGTTTTTGCCGAAATGTGCTAGGACTAAATAGTCTGTCATTAAGTAAGGAAAGTAACTTAATTTTGAATATTTGAAAGTATTGTTTGCATCATTAAATCTGTGAGTGAGTCCCTTTAAATGTTAAAGGTCAATTGGGCCGATTGTTCAGAGCTTTGTTAAAGTTAACAACGGGATTAACAGCATTGTTGTTAACTTTTTAAAGTCAAATATTTGATGATGTGCTCACATATTTAAATATAAACAAGAACAGCTGAAACAGTTATCTCGAATCTTGTTTGTAGTACAGAAGTGTATCCATTGAAGTTCCAGAGAAGTTCTGAACAATTGGTTCATAGTCTCACAAGTTTTCCAATAGAAATTGAGTATCTTGTTTTGGAACATGTCTGAGATATTGTTTATAAATGAATCAGATTCTGTGCTATGGTTAAAATTTACTATTTAAAAAGAAAAACTTCTTTAACATCAAAAGCTTAACGCAAAACTGAACCAGCCTTTGAGACTTAGAGTCATAACATTTTACACAGCTTATTTCATATTGCGTGCGTAATTCATCAATAACATATGAAAAATATTTTCTTAGGATCTTTAGATTACACAATATTATATATATATTTTCTCACTACAACATTGTTTACAGGTAGCAGTTATAGTTGGTGGCCTGTCGATGGAAAAACAGCGCCGTGTATTGAAGAAGTGTCCCGACATCATTGTGGCCACTCCTGGTCGCCTTTGGGAACTTATTCAGGAGGTATGTTACGAACATTAAACGACAATCACAAAGGGCTAAGAAGTTATACGGTCTTCTATTTGTGGGAAAAAAACGCATCAATTCCGAGAAATAAAATATACAGAGAGTAACATCGTCTTGGGTGAAAAACTGTATGATTTGCATGAAATTTTTGGAGCGAGGATGCCTTAAATGTATTAACAGTTGATGCAGTATAATTATAAAGTTTATGATGGATGCAAATTTTGATTTATATGAAAATGAGTGTTTTAGTTAGATTTTTCAGAGGTTAATGGAATAAAATTATTTTCCAGATTGACTTCTTATATTGTTAAAGCCTTTACAATACTGTATGTCATATCATCAGGGCGAGACATGTCTACATGAAGTTGAGAAGACACGTCTTCTTGTGGTGGACGAGGCAGATCGTATGATAGAAAAAGGACATTTTGATGAGCTTGCCAGGCTGCTAGAGAAGATGAAAAGGTGAGTAACATTGTTATTAAGGTTACCTATCTTGCATAGAAATAGGTGTGTACTTGACCTTTGATAGAAAAGAGGGCCTTTGACAACCTTGCCAGGCTGCTAGAAAAGATAAAGGTTGTTACTTGTGTTACCTACCTTGGGTAGAAAAGACGCGTGTACTTGGAAGTGGACGAAACAGACCTCATGATAAAATAGAGGGCCTTTGACGAGTTTGCCAAGCTGCTAGAAAAGATAAAGGTTGTTACTAGTGTTACCTACCTTTGGTGGAAAAGTTGTTTTTGATGTATTTCCATTATTTCTGCTACTTACACTTTCATACCTGAACACATGGAATGATGAAAAATGAATATACTTTGTTCACTTTTTTCTGGCACTCTAATGCTGATCAACACCTGTACATAAGAGAATGAACGAATAATGAATCCACATTGTATAATGAATTGTTATTTGCAGAGACAGCACAAAGGAAATTCGTCACACGTTCGTGTTTTCTGCCACTCTGACGCTGATCCACACTGGACCACAGAGGGTGATGAAAAAACGCAAGAAGAAAATGGATGAGAAAACTAAGCTTGGTAAATTATGGAAAACTTTTTTAAGCGTACTCCTTTTGTTTAAAACATTTGGAGGGGTGAGATCAGAATGTTCCTAACTGACAATATAATACAAACTACATTTTCAGCCAATGAACATAAAGTAGAGGGCTTAATCATTAAGAATTTCAACTTTCGCATTTGTTTAAAGGTCCATCTACTGTCACTTATCTTAAATAACTCCCTGCATCAGATTTTGTGTCAACAATGTGTCAGCCAATGAGGTTGTATTATAAGTCAGTGAGATGACCTGAAGTAATAACTTAATGATTAAGAAGGACTCATTCACTATGCTCACTCCACCCTTTCCTTATCATTAAGATTTTACTTTACATCATCTAACTATTACACAAGCAGATAAAATCCTTTCACCTCCACACCTCCATTAACTCATCAGTTTAAGTAATTGTATGCCTTGGATCGGGCATGAATTTCTCATACTTAAAAATACCTCACGTTATTTTTTAGGATTGATAATTGTCAGCTGTTGGAACACTTGATAAGTTGGTTACGAAAAGTTCTTGTATATTAATATCAGTCGATTTACATGAATATAGAAGAATTCTCCAGTCTTCAAAAAGTTGGTTGCTAAATTTGTAAGAACACCTTCATGAATTACCTTTCAACTGCACACAGCAGTTACTTCCCTTTGCAGTTCAGTAAATTACTGGTGTCATGTTAATCTCATACTTATTAAAACATAAAATAAATATTTCATTTGTAGTGCTTGTAAATAACTAAATGTATGAAACATAAATAAAATTCAAAGAGTTATTAAAAATAAAAGTACAAAGCTGCAAATTAATTTATTCTTTTTACTTGGTGGCTCTTCAAGGGAGATTACTGTATGGGAGATTGCAATACAGTCTTCAAATGTGTAATGTGTTGAATGGGGCTTTAATTTATCTGCAGGTTACCTGATGAGGAAGATGGGTCTGAAGCCGAAACCAAAGATTGTGGACCTGACACGAAAGATGGGGACAGTCGAGACTCTCACAGAAGCTCGGATACACTGTCCCAAGGAGGAAAAGGTGGGATCGTTAGACATCAGTGATCGAAATTAGCCCACAAGCCCTGCACTGTTTAAATTATTACTGGGCTTGCTTAAAATTCTGGATTTAATACATAGTTGGGCAGGGCTTGTTCTAAAATTTGATGCCAAGCACTAGTGGAAGAATTCGGTATTAAACATCAAAAAGTCTCATTTAAATGACCAGCATGCATGAGGAAAACGTTAATGAACAAAGTTATGCCAGTTAAACAGGGAGCAATGGCATCAAGATTCCTTGGAGCAGATTTTGTCTAGGACAGATTTTCATGAAAAGTACTGTTTTGCACGAAATCGCCCCTAGGGTTTTTGGTGAAATAGCTCTCAGTGTTTTGCAATTTTTATGGAGAACAGTAAACAATCAACAGTATTTATCCTTAGAATTGACAAATCCCACATGTATTTTGTATCAGTCAAAAGTTCCCCATTATGTGAATATCATACTCCTGGCCCGAATGTCTTGATAATTCTTTAGTTTAACAGGTTGGAGTGCATTATTTCATTTTTAGCCAAATTACTTTCTTATACTCGTACTAGATTTCTTTTATGTAACAAAAAGTAGTTCATCATGATTATCTTTTAAATACTTCTTGTATAAGTCTCAAAACTCTTATAAATGAGAACATCCAGGAAATGATACTGAAACAGAAATAGTGACCTTAGCTTGATCCACATTATTATTAGAAGGAGCTAACTCTTGTTCAAGAAATTAGGGCCATGTTTTAGCGTAGTTGACTTTCCAATAAAATTAAACTAACCTTGACCCCCTTTTATTATGCCCCCGAAGGTGGGCATATTAAAATCGCACCGTCCGTCCGTCCGGCTCTGTAACTTTCCCTTGTATGGACAGATTTTAAAATAACTTGCCTCATGTGTTCCACATACCAAGACAACGTGTGGCATGCAAGACTCGTGTCCCTACCTCAAAGGTCAAGGTCACACTTAGTGTTTATTCACAATGGAGTGCTGCATATAAGGACATAGAGTATAGGTTGTCGTGTCCGGGCTGTAACCTTCTCTTGTATGGACAGATTTTAAAATAACTTGCCACATGTGTACCACATACCAAGACGACGTGTCGCGTGCAAGACCCGTGTCCCTACCTCAAAGGTCAAGGTCACACTTAGTGTTTATTCACAATGGAGTGCTGCATATAAGGACATAGAGTACAGGTTGTCGTGTCCGGGCTGTAACTTTCCCTTGTATGGACAGATTTTAAAATAACTTGCCACATGTGTTCCACATACCAAGACGATGTGTCACGTGCAAGACCCGTGTCCCTACCTCAAAGGTCAAGGTCACACTTAGTGTTTACTCACAATGGAGTGCTGCATATAAGGACATAGAGTATAGGTTGTCGTGTCCGGGCTGTAACTTTCTCTTGTATGGACAGATTTTAAAATAACTTGCCACATGTGTTCCACATACCAAGACGACGTGTCGTGTGCAAGACCCGTGTCCCTACCTCAAAGGTCAAGGTCACACTTAGTGTTTATTCACAATGGAGTGCTGCATATCAGGACATAAGAGTATAGGTTGTCGTGTCCGGGCTGTAACTTTCCCTTGTCAGGGTTCTCAATAAGTTTCAGTTGAACCGTCTCAAAGAGTAAAGTAACCGACCTGCTTCTACTTATTCTATTTAGAATTAATTTATTTTTCAAAATTTTAACCGGCCCAATTGCCATTTGAACCATCCATTTTAGCCGGCAGCCGGTTCTTATTGAGAACACTGCCTTGTATGGACAGATTTTAAAATAACTTGCCACATGTGTTCCACATACCAAGACGACGTGTCGCGTGCAAGACCCGTGTCCCTACCTCAAAGGTCAAGGTCACACTTAGAGTTTATTTACAATGGAGTGCTGCATATAACGACATAGAGTATAGGTTGTCGTGTCCGGGCTGTAACTTTCCCTTGTATGGACAGATTTTAAAATAACTTGCCACATGTGTTCCACATACCAAGACGACGTGTCGTGTGCAAGACCCATGTCCCTGCCTTAAAGGTCAAGGTCACACATAGTGTTTATTCACAATGGAGTGCTGCATATAAGGACATAGAGTATAGGTTGTCGTGTCCGGGCTGTAACTTTCCCTTGTATGGACAGATTTTAAAAAAACTTGACACATGTGTTCCACATACCAAGACGACGTGTCACGTGCAAGACCCATGTCCCTACCTCTAAGGTGAAAGATACAGATACAAAGTGTTTATTCACAAGGGAATTCTGAATATAAGGACATAACAGTGTAGGTTGTCAAGTATGGGTGGTATTTTTTTATGTTCAGAGGCAATTAAAAATAACTTGCCATATGTATTTGACACGTAAAGGCAAGATAAACTTTTCATGTACTGACCTTGTTCGTAGGTCAATGTCACATTCGGGGGCATTCGTCACATACTGTGACAGCTCTTGTTTTGCAATAAAATTAAACTAACCTTGACCCCCTTTTATTTTGCAATAAAATTAAACTAACCTTGAGCCCCTTTTATTTTGCAATAAAATTAAACTAACCTTGACCCCATGGTTTCCCAATTAATCATTCATTTTGAATTCTAATTTCAGGACATCTACTTGTATTACTTCCTACGACAGTATCCAGGCCGGACACTCGTGTTTGCGAACAGCAAGGATTGTATTCGACGTCTGGTATCCGTGTTTACGATTCTACAGTGTCGACCCCTCCCCCTCCATGCTGACATGCACCAGCGTCAGCGACTGAAAAACCTGGACAAGTTTACAGGTAATGGAGGATTGTGTTTAAGGATTGACTAGAAAGTTAAAGTCATGAAATTTATAAAACTCTGCAGGTTTGTTTCCGTCCTTTCAAATTGACTTCTCTTGCTTGAAGAGTTTTTGTATCATCTTCTTCTCTTGTTAGAAGATACCAGTATTGTTTGTGTATCAAGAAATCTATTTTTCTTAATTTCTTCATTATTAACATTTCATCTCCATTTGTTTTAAGTATGACCAAGACAAAAAATACTGTGTAATAAATGAAACAAAGTTAGACCGCAATTTTTATGCCCCCACAAAGTGGCGGCATATAGGGTTGCCCTTGTCCGTACGTACGTCTGTCCGTACGTCCGTACGTACGTACGTACGTCCCGAAGATTGTTTCCGATCTAATTCTTGAAAACCGTTTGTCCAATCCTCACCAAACTTTAAACACATGTTTGTGACCATAATATCTTGATCAAGTTCGATAGTCATGGAAATCGCTTTAGTCATTTAGGAGTTACGGCCCTTTTTTGCCAAAAATACTTCAAAAATATATGTTTCCAATCTAATTCTTGAAAAGTATGTGTCCAATCCTCACCAAACTTTACATACATGATTGTGACCATAATATCTTGATCAAGTTCGATAGCCATGGAAATCGCTTTTGTCATTTAGGAGTTACGGCCCTTTATTTGCAAAAAAAGACTTGAGAAATATGTCCCGAAGATTGTTTCCGATCTAATTCTTGAAAACTGTTTGTCCAATCCTCACCAAACTTTAAACACATGTTTGTGACCATAATAATTTGATCAAGTTCGATAGTCATGGAAATCGCTTTAGTCATTTAGGAGTTACGGCCCTTTTTTGCCAAAAATACTTCAAAAATCATTATGGCTTATTTTCTGTGACAAAAAACCGAAGTGGGGGCATCCGTGTCCTATGGACACATTTCTAGTTAAAAAGTTGTTTGGCCTCGTCCAACCTACTCACAAGAATACCTGTGACTGAATAGGTTTTTCAGTGATCATATTTATATTTTCATTTCTCATCACTAAATTAGGGGTGAGGCTTTATACATATGTAATTGAAAATTGCAAGTGTCTTTTATAATGTGTTTATTTAAATCCAATGCCCCATTTGCAGCTAACCCCAATGGCCTGTTACTGGCTTCTGATGTGGCAGCTCGAGGATTGGACATCCCGAATGTAGAACATGTCATACACTACCAGGTGCCTCAAACTGTTGAGGTATGCATGCATGGCTTATAAGCCCAAGTTAAAATGTACTTGGCTTTCATGATAAATTACAAGAGGTTGCTAAAGCCTACAATGAACCCATCTTGCGTATCATTTGTAGCAAGTTGTTTATTTAGTTTATACTAATTTCCTTTAGTTCAATTATGACAAAAGCTGATAGCTTATATAATCACTCTCCAGTCCGTTTCTGGGGTAGAAACCAGTACTGGTGACCATTTTGAGAGGCTGTTAGAAAGGACCCTTGGTGGGGATTGAACCCACAATCTCTTGGTAGAGAGGTGGAGACCTATACCAAAAGGCCACTTTCACCCTCTATTAAGTTGTGTATTTATATGCAGAGTGAAAAACTGGGGCACATGTTCTGCAAATGTTTTTATCTTGGACACATCTTAGAAACTTGGTACATATGTTACAATGACAATATGGATGTGTGTAGCAAGAACCATAACCTTGGCTGATATATCAGTTGAATTATGTCCCTTGAGTAGCAGAGAAAAACAGATTTGCGTTGACATACTGACATGACAGATGAGTTAAACAATGATGAAGTATTGTCGCAAAATTGTTCTAAGACTGATGTCACCAATAATCAATTGCAAAATCTTGAAATCAATAATTGCTATATAGCAGTATTCTCTAAAAATAAAGTTTTTCGACAAATTTATCAGTCCTGCTAGTTGTAAGGATTATTTACATTAATTCCTGTTTCCATGTTTTCTCACTTGCAGAATTATGTGCACAGAAGTGGCCGGACAGCTCGTGCAATGAAGGAAGGACTCAGTGTTGTGTTGATTGGCCCGGATGATGTTAAAAGTTACAAGAAGATAATACACACGCTCAACAAAAGTATGTTTAACCAGGTTTTCACACAGTTATGGTTATTAGAATGGCGAACGTTGTTGTTCAGGCGGGCGGGCGGCGTCAAACTCACCTATGAAACTGAATAACTTTAGTAAGGGTTGACATATCTTGACCAAACTTGGTTTATAGAAAGAGTTTATGGGTACCTTTCATGGGATTGCGTTTGGGGTCCCTAGGGTCAAGGTCAAGGTCACTGTTACTAAAAATAGAAAACCAGTTAAAACTGAATAACTTTAGTTAGGGTTGACCTATCTTGACCAAACTTGGTCAATTGGAAGAGTTTATGGATACCTTTCATGGGATTGCATTTGGGTCCCTAGGGTCAAGGTCACTGTTACTAAAAATAGAAAAACAGTTGAAACTGAATAACTTTAGTTAGGGTTGACATATCTTGACCAAACTTGGTCTATAGGAAGTGTTTATGGATTCCTTTCATGGGATTGCATTTTGGGTCCCTTGAGTCAAGGTCACTGTTACTTAAAATAGAAAAATGGTTCAAACTAAATATCTTTAGTTAGGGTTGACATATCTTGACCAAACTTGGTGTATAGTAAGAGTTTATGGATACCTTTCATGGGATTGCATTTTGTGGTCCGTAGATTCAAGGTCAAGGTCAGTGTTACTAAAAATATAAAAACAGTTGAAACTGAATAATTTTAGACAGGGTCTACAAATCTTGACCAAACCAGGTATAAAGGAAGAGTTTATGGATACCTTTCATGGGATTGCGTTTGGGGTCCCTAGATTCAAGGTCAAGGTCACTGTTACTAAAAATAGAAAAATGGTTGAAACTGAATAATAAGTTAGGGTTGACATATCCTGACACAACTTGGTATAAAGGAAGAGTTTATGGATACCTTTCAATGGATTGCATTTGGGGTTCCTAGGGTCAAGGTCACTGTTACTAAAAATAGAAAAACAGACACAGGCTGTTCTTCTGTCAATCATTAAAAACCTGGTTTTGTCGCATTGCAGCGTTTCTTGTTCATTTATTTAAATAAACTACGTAGTGATGTGATGTATTAACAAATGGATCAAAGATTCAGGGCTTCATTATATCCAAAGTTCGCAAACTAAATCTAACCCATTAGCCTAGACTGTTGAACAAAATACGAAAAAGGAGTTTTCAGTCTGGTAAAAAGCTTGAAGCATTTTGTGTAATCTGAATAACTCTGGATGCTGATTGGCTGATTGAATTATAAAACAAGGCCTTGAACTATGTATGGTATGCCATTACAGATGAAGATCTGCCCATGTTCCCAGTGGAGCAGACAATCCTTTCAGAGCTGAAACGTCGGGTCAACATGGTCCGACAGATAGAAACACAAGAATATAGGTAAGTTCTCAAATAATCCGAAAGATAAAAATACGGCCGTATCATGTAGAAACTTAGGAGTGATTTGTAACTAGAAGTGATTTACAATAGCAGTGCTGCACCATCAATTTTGGCACACACACACACACACATATCTTTAAATGCTGAAAGCAAAAAAATACCTTAATTAAATCAAAATTTTACCAGTACAGTTCACAAAAAACATGTGTCTTGTGATAATTTTTAAATAACAATGATCATACTGTTGTTCATAGTGTGAAGCCATAATAATACAAGCACCAAAATGACTGGTTCATGAAATCTGCCAAGGAATCTGGGTTGGAAATACATGCAGACAATGCTGGACTGTATCCATAATGTATAGACTGGTTTATACAATGTTGCTGCTTTTTACAGGTTTAACAAAAAGAAGCGCCAAAATGACTGGTTTATTAAATCTGCTGAGGAAGCTGGCGTGGAAATAGACGATGCTGGACTGTATCCTTCATGTATAGACTGGTTTACTGTTCATCTTTCATTGGCGTTCACATAGTCTCAGAATTGAAACTTTTGCCCTTCCTATCTGAAAGCTTTAAAACTGTTACATCATACTAGGAGTATTTCATCTATAGATTCAACACAGTTTAAGAATCTTGGTTTTCTTGTGCACATACATGTAAAGCATACCACCAGAAATATTGAATATTGATTTGTTTTATCAGCATTTCCACATTTAACACGTTTTCCATGTGCCCAAGTAGTTGTGTGGATTTTAAAAGCAACATAGCAGTTCATACTGACTGAAATAGGGCTGAATCTGGCAAAGATAAGAAACCCGCAAAGAGCCTGTTTTAAGGTTCACAGCTGAATTGGTACATTTTAATATTAAGATAAGTAAATTGATTTGTATCAAAGATGATTGTACAATGTTCAGTTTCAAAACCGCACAAGGTATTTTGCTAGCACATTGTTTGTTGTTAAGCCTGAATGAATAAAAGTTTACTTAATGAATTAAATTCATTAGCAAATAGCAAAAGAACTCAAATTAAGATCATTTGTCGAGTTATTGTCCTTGACACGTGATCAGTTTGGATGACCTTGGTGATGATGATGAACAACAGCGACACCGGCAGCATTTGCGTCAGATGAAGCACGAGCTGTCCTTGCTGCTGGGCCAGCCTCTTGCTCCCCAGTCCACGTATACCAAGTATCCGACCAGGACTGGCAAACTGGTAACACCTCAGAATACAGGTTGGTATATAACCTATATTTTCATAAATTTTGTTCCTTCCTGCTAAAGCACAAATTTTCCACACTTGTGTGCCAGGTATTAATAAAAGGTTAAAATAAGGTCTTTCAAGGGTTCATTTGCCAGCCAACAAGGGGTGGGGGCTCGGGCATATGTGCCACCAACCCTGCTAGAGCCGCCACTGAACTGTAATTTTACTTTTATTTTTTGTTAAAAAAAGTTAACTTTTTTTTTCAACGGAACTTGAAAAAAACCAATAAATTTACTTCTTTCATAGCCTTCCAGTAATTGTTGTCAATGGTGGCAGTGTCTTCTTGCAAAAACGCTGGACTATATTGTATGACTCAAAGATTGGTTGACATGTTCGTTAAGAATACGATTTTAAAGCCTATTACGTTGACGTCAACAACGTTGCTTACGTTAACAACGTTCTGAACAAAAGGTCCATTGCCAAACAAAAGCAAGTCTGTTCACTTGCTGGCTGAAATTCTTGTTAGCTGACGATCCACTGTTCATGCATGTATGCGCAACAGGAGAGGCTAGGCCAGCAAATAGTTGGAAAATGTATTTGATATTTCGGGTAGATGTTATTCTTATTTACATGTACTCACAATTTTTCAGAGAGGTCAGTTGATGCGCTGGCACAACTGAAGAAAAATAAGAAAGTTGAGAAGCAGGCGACATCGGAAGTGGAGCAGACAACAAACAGCTCGGAGCAGACAACAGTTTCAAGGTCACAAAAACGCCGCCAATTGAGAAGGGAAAAGTGGAAGAAACGAAAAGAAGAGCCACAAAAGACAGAATGAATAATATTTCAAAATGTTTATATGAAATAATTGTTGATTATTTGAATACATATACAAATAAAACGTTTAAAAGAGCAATTCAATTCTGGGTTTACTTTTAACTTTTTCTACCATTGAAAATTTGAATTCTTGGACGAAATAGCAAATTAAATTGATGTGAAAAATGGATCCTAAAACTAAGATGAAATGATGCGATCTTCATATTTGAATGATTTGTTTAAACATATTGGTCACTTGTCTGATCAAAACCTTAAGTGACAGGTCAAAACTAACGTTTCAAACGTTTGTAAAAGCGCATGAGGGCACATGTTTATCCAACCGCTATGAAACATGTTTCTGAAATCGAGGTCAATTTTCAATTCAAGGTCATTTTACGTTCAGAAGTATGTCACGAGGTCATATGCGTGGAAAAGCCTTTTTAACACCAGAAACAACATATTCTACTCGTGGTCATAATGAAACATTGTCAAAAGATGGGCCTCTGTGAGAGCTATGTATATCAAACCGTGACGTATAACGTTAAGTCATGAAGCCGTCGACAAAATCCGTGAACTTGATCAAGCCGGATACATTACATGTTAACCGAGCGATTGTCACTATGTGTGTATGTGTGTAAACGTGTGTATGTACACCGAGTTTAATTTCAGAAGAGAACAAAGCGACGAAAACAATTAGCGCTTCAAAGAACAATCATTTTGTAATTCTGACATGAGAAAATGTACATGTGTCAACACACGCAAAATAAAACGTCTTATCGCTGATCACAGAGGTCAGCCCACTAGACCGGGCACCGCGTCATAGTGCACGTGAAGTGACGTCAGAAGGTCCATTGGCGCGTCCACCGCGAACAGGGCGTACTCCCTGCCACAGTCCATTAAACCTGCAGAATAATTTTACAAGCGCTGATGGTTAAAATAGAAAAGTTAACACAATATATACAAAGCGGAAAAGTCTTGAAAGTCCAAGTACCAGTGAAAGGGTTTTAGACAGGTTTTCCAAAGGACAGGGTGCTAAGAGAGAAAAGGGCACAATGTATCAGGAAGTCAGGAATTCGAACATCATAGATTTCACACAAACATAGTAGGAATTATGCTTAATTGAAGTAATAACGGGTTTCAGCTGCCGAATATGTCAAGTTTGTATTAATTTAAAATGGTATTTTAAGTTTTAATCAAAACAGAGATTTTTGATTATCTTAAGCATTTAATTTTATGAAGGCAGGGGGGTGCACATGCTGGTCTCCATTAGGCGAGAAGGGTGCCACCTTAAAGGGACAGGGTGCAGCACCCTTCCATAGTGTTTCAGCTAAAACCATAAGTGAGGTCCGTTTTATAACTATCTGCCTAAGAAATGCACTCGCATCCTCGGCATCCGATATAGGTTATGATATGCTGGGTTGCCGAGGATGCGCACCCGAGGCTGTCGAAAATTTACCTCTGAATAGTTCCATGGGTACATAGTCTGCCCTCATGATCTCGTATACATAGCTGACCCAGTTCAGATGAGTCGTCGTAACTAAGGGTAACGTAGTAGGTGAAGGTCGTATCGCGGAAGTCGTGGTTGTCATAGCAACATTGCTACTGACTGCCTGGTGACGTAGTTTAACAGCGTAGTCGTAGTAATTGTCACGGACGTAACTAAAACGCCAGACAATGTAAATATGTTGCATGCACATGGTCGTTTTAACATGGTCAATTCATGATAAATAGTAAAGACACCAAGAGTGCGACATATTTTTGAAGGTTCGATTTTCATGCGAAATATTATATTAAGCCAATGTGAAATATTGAGACAGGGAAGTCAACTCGGGAAGTTCTTTATACCTTGAAAATTGTATAAAGGGTTTACTTACTGCGCCATGTACATACATCCCCGCCCAACAACATACGACAATGCCTGTCGTTTGCCGCTAAATTGTCGTCTGGCCATAACATGTCGTCTGACCGGTGACGCGTCTAGTCCAGACACACAAACGAATACCAGAAAAACCAAAAACAGGTGTCTTTTCGCCATTTTCGTTGTCAACAGAGTTAAACTTTTTGGAACTAACTTCCTCGTAGAATAATGATAAGGTCTCTTGTATGTGAAGATAAGAGATTTCAATTGTTTTTGCAACGCAATATATAATGGGCACCTTTTCAATCACCAATGTAAATATCAAAGAACATATAAGCATGCCAACATCATTGTTACACTGTTGTTTTACGTAAGACAAAGATTGATATCAACTATTTATATAAAAAAAATGTTAACTAGTATATACTTCTTCCATCACATTTATTTTAGGAACAGGAGTTTAATTTTCATCATACGAAATTTCATTTTAAAATGTTCAGTATTTCTCTAGTTATTTCTCAAGTCTAATCCGGCAACTGCTCAAGTACTGTTTACAAAGCACTATGCTCCGCCCACTTATTTACCTTATTAGCATATAGTGAGGCATTGGTCCAGTTAAGGATTTTGTTGACATTTCCTATACAAGCATCGTAACGACCATTTTTTTTTGTCTCTTATTATTTAAGCCTATGTGGCACTGGGACTTTAATTGATATAACTGTGGTACATGTGTCCGCCTCTCTGCAAACGAGGCTGCGGGTTTGAATCCCACCAGGGAAACTTTCTTATGGTCTCACTCTCTCAAAAATGACACCAGTACTGGTGTTTACCCCAGATACGCACTCAAGAGTGATTAATGAAGCAAACGAAAAAAATGGCTTTCAAAGGATACGTAAGCACGGGCGGATATGAAGTTAGACGGGACGTAACCATTTGACTTGCACCTTTTCATCATAATCAAAATTGTACTACCCCATTTTTTAACCATCTGAGGGGGGGGACCGGGTAAATGATACACTTCTTGATATAAATTATACATTCATTTTATTTTCGACACGCGTGGAGGATGACATTTGGATCAATACCCTTACGCATGGGGCGCCCCTAAGTCCGAGGCTTACAACTGCAACATATTTAAACAGATAAGGAGAGACTCAACACGGAATAAACAGTTTTGATTATCCAAATGATGCTTTATTCCAAATAATATTTTGCATTTATTTGCCAGCCATATGTCACCATAATGTTGATGCGTTACCCAACGTCAATCTGAGCAAATACAATGGTTGTATATTTCACCTTGGGCTCCTGACGTTTACCAAGCCACGCCCTGTACACGTACTCCAGGCCGGAGTGTCTGTCCCGAACCTGCCACGTGCGCGCGCGAACCTCGTCCCACGCACTTCCGGTTTCACCGAGGCCCCGCTTCTTTCGCACGAGATAAGTGCCTGTATGATCGTCGTTGAGAAATAGAAAAATATCTTCCAGAAATTTATTAAGCAATAATGGGATTTCTTCGTTTCCGCTATTTATGCGTTCGTCTGTCATGTCCGAAAGTATTCTATCAAAGTCAGTTTTCATGATATCCTCTGATCTTAGCGTGGCAACAGTTTGTTTTTCTCGTTCAAAATCTTGAATATCTTTGGGTTCATCGGCATTGTGTTGGTTGACGTCATCATAAACTGACGTCACCGTGGAAAACGTCCCGGAAGTTCGAGCCAAAGGTGCGGCGGACGTCTGTTTGTACTGGAGAGCTTCGATCAGGACGATGAGGGGTATAAAAAGTATCGTCGCCTCCATTGTCGGCTTCTGAAAGAGGAAATTGCATATACGGAAAACGTTTAGGTATTTAATTTTTGAGTTTAGTAGCTGTTACCAGTAGTAGCAGACTACCCACCTGTCCGAGTTTGGTTTAGTGGTCACCAAGCCGGACAAATATGTTTTTTCCAGGTGCTCCAGTTTCCCCAACATTAAAAGACCACACTCTCGCGTAACAACGTACCAACGAGTGATTGGTGTAATGTTTTAACAACTTGTTCCTTAATCGTTGTAAAACAAATAAGTTTTAACTAAGTAAAAGCAGAAATTAGTTACATATTGTATTCACCTGAACAAGTATTTCAGCAACTTTCGTTTCTCTTATTAACTTTTATTGCAAGATCTAGGTCTAAAATGACATATTTGTCTCAAATATGTTAATGAAAAAGTGTGTCATTAGATAATATGCCAAATTATGTTATGTACCTATCCTAAAATATATCCTGATTTCTTAAAAAAAGCTTCCTGTATCCTGGAGAGCACCACTTAAGCCAGTAAGTATGTCATGAACCCATTGTTAAATGTCTCAAAGGGTTCATAGCCTGTCCAGATGTTCAAGCCATTGTTAAGAAAACAATGTATTCCATAAAAAACAAAAGACATGTTGCTGTTTTCTTGGAAAAAGTGACATCATTTAAGGTATCCGGTGTACACTCGAATTTCGTTATGTCAAATTCTGTTATCTCGATGCTTGGAAAATGTCGAATTATGTTACGTCGGTGTTTTGGTTATTTCGAATTATGTAATATCGATGTTTTGGTTATGCCAAACTCTGTTATTTCAATGTTATGTTTGTGTCAAATTCGGTTATCTCGATGTTTTGGTCATGTCGAACTTTGTTATCTCTGTTTGGAAAATGTCGAACTTTTTTCGAATGTGTTGGGTTTAGTAAGACATATTTTGAATTTCGGTTATGTCGAATGTTCGTTTTCTCGAAGTATTTCCCGAGGTCCCAACGACTTCGACATATCGAGTTTTTATTGTATAATGACGTGATTTTTTTCGTGCCTGGTGACCCCATATATTCTTGATACACTTGAAAGGGTTTTGTGAGTAGGGAAAGAATATGTAAAACTTATATCGAAAACATACCACATATACGATTTGTTGTCCTTGAAAAAAAAATGCAAATTAAGGGATTTCACGTTCGAATTCAGTTGTAACAGAGAATAAAAATACGAGCTACAATAATCTATATATAATATTTTTCGGTAATTTATTTTACATGTTTGTAATAAGTCGGTCATTCTTTACAAATGGGTTCAAAATTATACGGCATCATCAGAAATTCTCGGCTCATTAAAATGACAAACTCATTTGTACACCGGGGTCCGATTTCTTGAGTAATCTTGTCCCTTGTAACAGGATAAGGCTAAGCTCACTATTTTTTTTTGTTTTGGTATAACTTGTTTAATATTCTAATTTTTATGAGTTCTGATGCATTTAAAGGAGATTCTTTGAAAAATTACCTAGTCTTAAAAATGACCATGATAAACTATGTTTTGGTTTGTAATTAATACGGAATTTAAGCAAGTGAAATAAATTTAAATTTGTTACGCTTAGTTTTTAAGGAATTAGGGCGAGCTATCTTAAATAAATCAGCCAATAAGATTGTTGTTAATATCGGTCCTAATTTACGGGGAAATAGTTGCTTTTTTCATATTAAGCAGTTTTTACTTAAGACGCCCAATGATCGTTGCAACAAAAGTTAATCAATAACTATGCGGCATGTGCATCTCCATCAGAATACATGCTATGTATATAAATACTTGCACGTTCTTTATTATCTTGAATACATAGAAACTGCTTTGGAAGAAGGCTCTTTGGTCAATTCTGGATGAAATTACGAGATTGTTGGCAACCTTATTTTAAGTGATAAAAGAATGACACTACCGACCTATAACTTTGTCAAATTGCAGAAACATCTCCACCACCATCTCAATATGTTGGTGTACCCGTCGGTGGTGTCAGATGTGTAGGTATGTTAACAATGCTGTCAATGATGTCCAGTGTGTGTCGAGCAGAAGGGTTTATAATGCAGGACTGTTAACAATCCGGCACTGTTGTCCGGTTTGCTTCAAGGAAGCTTGTTTACAATGCTGGCACTGGTGTCCCGTGTGCGTCAAGGAAGCCTCTTTACAATGCTGTTTACAATGCTGGCACTGGTGTCCCGTGTGCGTCAATGAAGCCTGTTTATAATGCTGGCACTGCTTTCCAATGTGCTTCAAGGAGGCGTGTTTAAAAATGCTGACACTGCTGTCCGTTGTGCTTAAAGGGACCATGTTTACAGTGTTGGCACCGCCGTCCAGTGTGCTTCAAATAGCCGTGTTTTCAATGCTGGTACTGTTGTCAGGAATGCCTCAATGATCCGTGATAACAATGCTGGCACTGTTGTCCTTTGTGCTTCAAGGATAAGTGTTTACAGTGTTGGCAATTATGTCTGGTGTGCTTTAAAGAGCCGTGTTTACAATGCCGGCACTGATGTCTGGTTTGCTTTAAAGAGCCGTGTTTACAATGCCGGCACTGATGTCTGGTGTGCCTCAAGGAGCAGTGTTTACAATACCGGCACTGATGTCAGGTGTGCTTTAAAGAGCCATGTTTACAATGCTGGCACTGATGTCTGGTGGGCTTTGGAGAGCTTTTTTTATAATGCCGGCACTGATGCTAGGTGTGCTTTAAAGAGCCATGTTTACAATGTTGGCTCTGATGTCTGGTGTGCTTTAAAGAGCGGTGTTTATAATGCCGGCACTGATGTCTGGTGTGCTTTAAAGAGTCGTGTTTACAATGCCGGCACTGATGTCTGGTGTGCTTTAAAGAGCGGTGTTTACAATGCCGGCACTGATGTCTGGTGTGCTTTAAAGAGCGGTGTTTACAATGCCGGCACTTATGTCTGGTGTGCTTTAAAGAGCGGTGTTTACAATGTTGGCAGTGCTGTTTGGTGTGCTTTAAAGAGCCGTGTTTACAATGTCGGCACTGATGACTGGTGTGCTTCAAGGAGCCATGTTTACAATGTTGGCACTGCTATCAGGTGTGCTTCAAGGAGCCGTGTTTACAATGCTGGCACTGATGTCAGGTGTGCTTCAAGGAGCCGTGTTTACAATGTTGGCACTGATGTCAGGTGTGCTTCAAGGAGCCTTGTTTACAATGTTGGCACTGATGTCAGGTGTGCTTCAAGGAGCCGTGTTTACAATGTTGGCACTGATGTCAGGTGTGCTTCAAGGAGCCATGTTTACAATGTTGGCACTGATGTCAGGTGTGCTTCAAGGAGCCATGTTTACAATGTTGGCACTGATGTCAGGTGTGCTTCAAGGAGCCTTGTTTACAATGTTGGCACTGATGTCTGGTGTGCTTCAAGGAGCCTTGTTTACAATGCTGGCACTGATGTCAGGTGTGCTTCAAGGAGCCGTGTTTACAATGCTGGCACTGATGTCAGGTGTGCTTCAAGGAGCCGTGTTTACAATGTTGGCACTGATGTCAGGTGTGCTTCAAGGAGCCGTGTTTACAATGTTGGCACTGATGTCAGTTGTGCTTCAAGGAGCCGTGTTTACAATGTTGGCACTGATGTCAGGTGTGCTTCAAGGAGCCGTGTTTACAATGCCGGCACTGCTGTCTGGTGTGCTTTAAAGAGCCGTGTTTACAATGCCGGCACTGCTGTCTGGTGTGCTTTAAAGAGCGGTGTTTACAATGCCGGCACTGCTGTCTGGTGTGCTTTAAAGAGCGGTGTTTACAATGCCGGCACTGCTGTCTGGTGTGCTTTAAAGAGCGGTGTTTACAATGCCGGCACTGATGTCTGGTGTGCTTTAAAGAGCGGTGTTTACAATGCCGGCACTGATGTCTGGTGTGCTTTAAAGAGCGGTGTTTACAATGCCGGCACTGATGTCTGGTGTGCTTTAAAGAGCGGTGTTTACCATGCCGGCACTGATGTCTGGTGTGCTTTAAGGAGCCGTGTTTACAATGTTGGCACTGATGTCAGGTGTGCTTCAAGGAGCCGTGTTTACAATGTTGGCACTGATGCCAGGTGTGCTTCAAGGAGCCGTGTTTACAATGCCGGCACTGATGTCTGGTGTGCTTCAAAGAGCGGTGTTTACAATGCCGGCACTGATGTCTGGTGTGCTTCAAAGAGCGGTGTTTACAATGCCGGCACTGCTGTCTGATGTGCTTTAAAGAGCGGTGTTTACAATGCCGGCACTGATGTCTGGTGTGCTTTAAAGAGCGGTGTTTACAATGCCGGCACTGATGTCTGGTGTGCTTTAAAGAGCGGTGTTTACAATGTTGGCACTGATGACTGGTGTGCTTTAAAGAGCTGTGTTTACAATGCCGGCACTGGTGTCTGGTGTGCTTCAAGGAGCCATGTTTAAAATGTTGGCACTGCTATCAGGTGTGCTTCAAGGAGCCGTGTTTATAATGCTGGCACTGATGTCAGGTGTGCTTCAAGGAGCCGTGTTTACAATGCTGGCACTGATGTCAGGTGTGCTTCAAGGAGCCATGTTTACAATGTTGGCACTGATGTCAGGTGTGCTTCAAGGAGCCATGTTTACAATGTTGGCACTGATGTCAGGTGTGCTTCAAGGAGCCATGTTTACAATGCTGGCACTGATGTCAGGTGTGCTTCAAGGAGCCATGTTTACAATGTTGGCACTGATGTCAGGTGTGCTTCAAGGAGCCATGTTTACAATGTTGGCACTGATGTCAGGTGTGCTTCAAGGAGCCGTGTTTACAATGTTGGCACTGATGTCAGGTGTGCTTCAAGGAGCCGTGTTTACAATGTTGGCACTGATGTCAGGTGTGCTTCAAGGAGCCTTGTTTACAATGTTGGCACTGATGTCAGGTGTGCTTCAAGGAGCCGTGTTTACAATGTTGGCACTGATGTCAGGTGTGCTTCAAGCAGCCGTGTTTACAATGTTGGCACTGATGTCAGGTGTGCTTCAAGGAGCCGTGTTTACAATGCCGGCACTGATGTCTGGTGTGCTTCAAGGAGCCATGTTTACAATGTTGGCACTGCTGTCAGGTGTGCTTCAAGGCGCCTTGTTTACAATGTTGGCACTGATGTCAGGTGTGCTTCAAGGAGCCATGTTTACAATGTTGGCACTGATGTCAGGTGTGCTTCAAGGAGCCGTGTTTACAATGTTGGCACTGATGTCAGGTGTGCTTCAAGGAGCCGTGTTTACAATGCTGGCACTGATGTCAGGTGTGCTTCAAGGAGCCATGTTTACAATGCTGGCACTGATGTCAGGTGTGCTTCAAGGAGCCTTGTGTACAATGTTGGCACTGCTGTCAGGTGTGCTTCAAGGAGCCTTGTGTACAATGTTGACACTGATGTCCAATGTGTGTCAGGCTGATATGTTCACCATTCTAGAAATGCTGTCCGGTTAGTGTCGCGCAGGTTTTTTCATAGAGTTTTCCGTATTGTTCAGTATGCGTTGAACAGGTGTTATAAAAAAGCCTTGCAGTAAATGTTTTGAGAGCCAATGTCCCAAAAAGTTGGCCAAAAAACATTGTACTTTTGGAATTCACTTTTTTTTTCAAATTAGTGCAAATAGAAATACAAATATTCTGCATTTCAGTTAGGTGTTTTATTTCTTCAGACTGGAAAACAATGTTTTCTTCATTTCATCATGAACTTTATTAATTTTCAACAGTTTAGTATAAACTTTATTTTCAGAGTATAGTATGAACTAACTTGAACTTTATTTCATCCTGAATTCCATTTTGTCATCTTGGTTTGAACTTTACTACATCAGTATAGTATGATCTTTATTTCATTGCAAGATCAAAACAGTTTTTTGGGAATAGTATTCTCACATAAAGCTTTATACTTTTGAAAATACAACATTTTATATGTTTTTTAGAAATTGCTTGTTAAATTCCTGTTATATAAAATATAATACACATTTTATGTAATACTTGTATCATTTATGAGTTAACATAAATAAAAGTAATAAATCAAAGAGTTTTTCATAATGGTGAAAACAATATTTGCCAGGAATTCCAATAAATGAAAGAACAAATGAAATTATTTTTTATTTAATGCATAAAAAGGTAGCACAAAAGACACTGAAGTACATGTTTAAATGTAGATTTCTAACAAAAATAGCATTACTTAATACATGCAGATTTAGAGTTATACATCAAGCACTTTTTTGCATTTTCCACTTCTTTATATCTTAACTTTCATTGGGCCGAATGTTCAGAACTTTGTTAAAGTTAACAATGTTGTTAACAACATCATTGTGAACTTTTAAAGGTGAAATATTTTATGATGACCTCATATATTTGCATAGAACAAGTGCAGCTACAATATTTGTCTCAAATCTTGTTAGAAATACTGTATATCACAAGTGCATCCATTAAACTTGCAATTTTTAACAATGATTACGTAACTATGTTTTTTACTTTAGACCCACATTAATTATTGCTAGATTTTTATCTAAATTATTTTTGAAATGTGGGCAGGGGGTTTCTTTTTGCATAAGAGACCATATACTTGTGTTTCTAGACAAACCACTAACAGGATCGTAACAATTACATTATACATCAACACTGGTTGGTATGAAAAATAGCCGTTCCCGGACACTACCGGACCCAAATGTGTATCATATAAGGCTCTCATTTAAATTTAATCAATGCTGATGCAGAATACTTTCCTATGAAAAATAAAGCAACAGTAATTAATTATTACTAATTATAATAATACAGACATGCTTCTTGCATTGGATTGTCAAAGCTATTATCATATAAGTTATATATTTTAAGGTTTTTTTTCTTGATTAACATTCATAATTTATCTTATATATCTGATAGACATTATCTTGCCAAAACCAGTTAAGCAGCTAAAAAAACAAAAAAAAGCTTTTATGTTACTAAAATAGTTATCCCTTGTAAATTCACAGAATACCATAAGTGCATAATATATATATATATATATATATATATATATATATATATATATATATATATATATATATATATATATATATATATAGTTTCTTACTATAGAGGATATTTGTTTGCTTCAGTGTAAGATCGTAATATCTTTCACTGAGTGAGCAACCAAAAGCTTTATTTCATGAGTAGCCACGAGTTGGTTTTGACGAGGTGAAAATATATTCAATCTTACATGGAAACAAAGAATTTTTCTTTTTATTATATAGTTAAAGCTTGCTATGTTGAAGTCGTTAGGACCTTGGGAAATACTTTGAGATAATGAGCATTTGATATAACCGAATTCAAAACATGTCTTACTAAACCTACAACCCTTGAAAACAGTTTGACATAAGAAACTCACCCTCATAACAGAGTTTGACAAAGTGAGTTCCAACTGTGTGTCAAAATGTATGCAAACGCTGCTTCAGTTCAGATTTAACATCAGTGACATTGTGCTGATGTTTGATAGGAAAGCGTGCAAAAGCCATAATAGTGAAAAATGTCAAATTGTTATTTCACTGTTTGAAACAATCAGATATAATGTTTATTTCACAGATGTATCTCTATAAATCACCGGAAAGCATATATACAACAAGAAAATCATGTTGATCAAAAACATGCATAATATTCAGTCTATGTTGCATATCATTTAGACTCTCTTTTCACACAATGTCAGTTATTAACATAAATATGTGGCAGATAAATCCTTATTACTATAAATACAGGTGGATCCCTGTTTCAATAAATAGAGGACCATTTCTCAGGTGGATCCCTGTTTCTATAATTACAGGTATATTTCTCAGGTGGATCCCTGTTTCTATAATTACAGGACCATTTCTCAGGTGGATCCCTGTTTCTATAATTACAGGACCACTTCACAGGTGGATCCCTGTTTCTATAATTACAGGACCACTTCACAGGTGGATCCCTGTTTCTATAAATACAGGATCATTTCACAGGTGAATCCATGTTTCTATAAATACAGGACCATTTCACAGGTGGATCCATGTTTCCATAAATACAGGTATATTTCTCAGGTGAATCCATGTTTCCATAAATACAGGTACATTTCTCAGGTGAATCCATGTTTCTATAAATACAGGTACATTTCACAGGTGAATCCATGTTTCAATAAATACAGGTACATTTCTCAGGTGAATCCATGTTTCTATAAATACAGGTACATATCACAGGTGAATCCATGTTTCTATAAATACAGGTACATATCACAGGTGAATCCATGTTTCTATAAATACAGGTACATTTCACAGGAGGTTCCATGTTTCAAAAACAGGTACATAATTAACAGATGAGTTCATATTTCTATAAATACAGCTACATTTCAAAGGCAAAACAATATACAGGGAAAAAAACAATTATAAAAGATCATAGTACATATTATTCTTGACTTAATATGATTATAGTATACAAAAACACTTCCATTAAGAGTGTGGACTGTGTAAATGGCATTAATACAAAGAACAACTGGTATAAAATTTTAATGCCAAAAAATAGGTCAAAATATCTTTTTTAATTCATATTATTAGTTTGTCTGAATATCATCATTTACAAACTAAAACCATCGCCATTTTGTCTGGGTATGTTCGCACATTTCTTACCTGCAGGAATCCACCAAAAATTAATCCCAAAAGGGGAAGAAAAAATTAAATCTGAAAACTTTGTCACCTGTTTATAAAAATTAATATGCAGGCTCTAACCAACTGACTGCCAAAAAAGAAAAAAAAATGAGACCAGAAAGTTTTTTACCCATTTGAGTGGTGAATTTTTTCTTCTTCTGAAAACTACCAAACAAAGTATTTTAATTGCGCTAAAAATCAGGGTTACGAAACTGGAAATGAAAATATTTTGTTAGGATGAATCATTGTGCACCGGTAGCTCGATCTCTGACCACATTTCGGTATATCATACTAACGTAAATAGCTAACAATAAAAGAATAAATAAATCATCAAGAAATCCGAAAATTCCAAATACTGCTTCTGGTATAATGTCAAATGGCGACAGGAAGTAAAGAAGAGCCATGAGAAAGCATACAACTATTCTCAGACGAAACATGAACAAAAGTCCACCAACTGTGAAAAACTCGCTATAGAGATGACGTAGTAATGTTGGTAAATCTCGAAGGTAGTCCATCCACTAAAATAGAATACGATGAAATATTAAAAAGAAAGACAAAGCTTAGCATTTTTGAGCATCAGTCAAAAAATACAATTAAGGATAAGTTGTCAATAATCTAATTAATCTTTCATGATTGTAATTTACACAAATTGATTATATTCATCATAAATAATTAAATTAATGAGAATTATTGTAAATATCATAGTGTTTCTTTTTGACTGAAATGGAACTGAAATTCAGTCTCATTCGCAATCCAAAAGTATACTTTTTTTCTCACAGAAATTGGACTCAAAATTCACAATCCCAATTTTTTTTAATTTATTTCTTCTTAAATTTTTAACAAGTAAACTAGTTAAAAATTTAAGGAGAAATAAATAGAATAAAAAAAAAATTAAAAAAAAATTTGGATTGTGAAATTTGAGTCCAATTTCTGTGAAAAAAAGTATTCTTTTGGATTGTCAATAATCTTCCATGATTGTAGATTACACAGAATTTATTATATTTCACAATTTTGAGGGCCCTGGCCCCATTAACAAAAAGGTGGGAAAAAAACTCTGAAAATATAAAACAGCTATACTTCAACATCCAAACAAAACATCAAACTAAAAAACTATGCACTACAGGTCAATTCGGCATTGTTAATGTGTTATTCTCAAACTAAATATTTAACAAAGGTTAATTATTTTTTTACAAAACTACATTTTTCAGTCTGACAGTATTAAATGTGGATTGCTGAACATATAATTTCCACTTACCGGCCTTGGTTGACCAGAAAACCGTCTGTTGTACTGGTAGATGGAGTCAACAATCTGACGTTTGTCCGCCGAGTTGCTGTTGTGTTCCTCTTGGGTAAAATTAACCAGCAGTAATGTCACCTGAAGCATGGAATGTGCAAGAAGCAAAACTTAAGAATAAAGAGTAATCATAACTAATATTTTGAGAGCTTAGTGCAAGACTGTTGTAACTCCTTCTACATTTATATTGAGTTACAACCATCTTGTACTAATTCTGCTACATTTATAGTTCTGACAGTAGAGAATGATATAATTTGAACTCTGGCCTGTAAAGAACAACTTTTAAAATGTCCATGTGTTTGTACTTTAAGCAATTATTTCTGATAACATGTGTGTTCAAGATGGTACATACATTGTTACTTTTTTACAAACATTATCAAACTCCCTTTCCCCACTTGGATATTGTTAATCTGATTACCGTTTGCCTGCACACTGGACAGCGGACAGCTCCGAGCCAACGCCCATGTTGCCAGTATGTCACAATACACAGACCTGGATATATACACATTGTTTAACTTTACATATCAGAGTGAATATTGAATAATGAAATTGATTACCAGTACAAGTAATGAAATAAAAAATACACTTTTAAAATGTACCATAATTCCTTCTGAAAGCCTAATTTATTTTTTACATTAGGATCTAGACTTTTAAAAGACACTCAACATAAGTTATGAAGCATCTAAACTAAGCAAATAATACACATCAATTAGTTGCACAAAGCACAATCGCATTGCCATGTTACTCCAAGGAGATGCAGTGTTGTCAATAAGAACCGATTGCCAGCCAAAATGTACAGTTAAGATGGCAATTTGGCCTCTTCAGTATCCAATTCCATACGAAATTTTAAAGAAATGCCAAATTGTTGCCATTTGTATTCGGTTTATTTTATGACTGTGGGAAGTTGATTGACAAGTTCTATAATATTCAGTAATGCCTTGTACTTAATTTGAAATTTACTTGATGCATTAGGGTGGACATAAAACCAGGATCATTCAATGCTTCAATAATTTAAAATGCTAAGTACATTGGCAAATACCGGGGTAGTAGTATCTGACAAAACTTTCTGACAAAGCATTGCTAATTCTGAATTCATGAATACCTGTACAGTTTATTGTGACGTTTGCAAAACAACAATTGAAAGTTTTGAAATGGTTGATAGAGTGTTTGTTCTGTATGAAGAAATAAGATACAAAGAAAAACTAAATCCATTATATGACTTATTGCCTTTTCCATAGCATTTCCCATGTTAGCTACGTATGTGTAACCATTTCTACCCTGTATGACTGGTGATTATAGGGGCTACCAGACAAATCAGCCCCTAGCTCAAACGGTTACCTTTTCGGCCCCTTACCAAATCGTCCCCATCCCGTAGACGTTTCGGCCCCTGATTACCGAGACGTTTCGGCCCTTATTTATATTTTATTTTTTTTATTTCTAAATATAAGTAAAAAACATGTAATTTCATTTTTTTCTTTTGATAGACAAAGCTATATACATACATACAAAGGTATAGATAAAAATAGATTTAAAGAAAATATCTGTACACTTGAAAACATGTAAAGATTTATTCACGAGATGTTTTTTATAAAACGAAATAGAGTTGAAGGAAAAAAAATTAAACTTCATTTTTTTAAAAAATAATCTTTAATATTATACATGTACTACATATACACTATGTAGCTAATATTATGTATAATGACATGTCCATTGTCTAACATCAGTCTTGACCAAACACCTATCGCCTGCCGTAGATGGCACCAACATTTTTCAGGAACTCCTCGCAGGTGACATCATGCGAATCGTATGAGTCCCACTCATCCATGATCCTGGCGTCTAGAGCGGATACTTCATTTAAAGTTTCATCAAGGAACGATTCCGCAGTGGCGAACTGCGAAACATCTGAATTGATGGATAATGATTTATGAAAAGAAGAAAACAGATTTTTTATAAGAACTAATATACAGTACATCTTCTTATTAACTACAATTTAATAATAAATAAACAAACACATGGTAAGACATAAGTTATACATTTTATGAATTTATATTTTAAATCAGGTAAGGATGAAAAAAAAACCTATTATTAATCTTATATTGAATACGTATGCAAAACCATACTGGCTTAAAAGGTGTTTTTAGACAGACGGTCTTATGGCGAATTGTCACATTCCACAGGGGTATCAGGCGTTGGAATTATGACACTTTGTGTTTACAAGCTTATAAATACGTGTACAAGGTTTGTTCCGACTTTCCCAACCGCTAATTCTCACACTTACAGAATAATACCAATTATCTCTTCGCACCTCAAACAGAATATTATTATTTTATTACGGATATATTGTTTTACTCTTTTTAAAATGCATATTTGTTGTAGAATATCTGAGGAACTATCAAGTTGTCACTTGTTTGCAAGTCATATCTATAAAACAAACATTATTTCCTAATTATGTATAGATAAGACACTAATTGTCAAAAATAATGATTTATAATTATTATGGAGCAATAGTATACCACATACATAACAAATTAATGGTTGAAACGTAAAGGCATTTTTAAAAACCTTGCTTAATAACATAAGTTCTATTCTATCATAAGTTTGATAAAAAATATTGTGAAAATGTTATCGATATTAAGGTATAATATGAAAAGGTAATGATTTCGGTGTTATACATACCGCAAAGGTACATACAACACAAAAGAAACAAGAATATGTACATCGCGTATGTCCTAAGGATCTACAGAATTATGTTTAAACACTACCGTTTTTGATACAATAAACATAACAAAGAAACAAAGCAAAGAATTTATACTAGGGAATCACAAGTCAGACACGCGTGTAATCAGGAAATATTGCAAAATAAAAACCCAGTGTCAGTGACAACAACTTTGATATACCTTTGGCGGTACGTGCATTTTAATCTAAATTACATAAGTTATGGGAGTACTTAGCGGTAAACATAGCCATACCTGGATAGTGTTATACATTTATATATATACGTTTTTTTGTGTCTATAAAACATATTACTTGCACCTACCTGTATCGCAGACTCGATGCTGCCAACAGTCTCACAACCTTATCTCACTCAATACAAAAATCCGAATCAGACATTACAAATTTTAACAAAATTCCATTACACAATAAAATAAAAGTAGAACAACAACGCGTTAATAATGTCCAATACACGAAAATTTAACAGTAGCACAGCAACATGTTTAAAACAAATGGTACCCACTAAACAAATGGCTCCCACTTTTAGAAACGATTTAATATATATACTTACAGTGTTTACATTGCACAAATCTTCTTGAATCAACTGTAAATAACATTAAAAAATTAAAGACAATTATTCATTCACACGTCTTTGAATGTCTTTTTCACAACCACAACACTTACCGTTTGCCTTGTAAAGAACGCATGGTTCAAAGACACATTTTCTTTGAAGTCTTTAATGATCAATTAATAATTATAACAGTTATAACAAATAAACTTTCTTAGATTTTCTAACATTTTATATTAAAAATCAGGGTAAATAGTTATTTAGATTTTAATTATATTTTTTATATCAGTCATATCAATGTTTTTCATGCATATTTGTCTATTTGTAAATTTAAAGATGTTATTTACAACTTATTTACAGATCTCATTTACATTTATAAGACGACCTACAATGTTTTTCTTTATACTCAAGATAAAAATAAAATAAAGTTAAGGGGCCGAAATGTCTCTGTTAAAAATCACTGAGGGGCCGAAACGTCTCGAGTCATTTTAATTAAGGGGACGAAATGGCAGGGCCGAAACGTCTTAGGGGCCGATTTGGTAGTAGGCCGATTTGGTAAGGGGCCGATTTGTCTTGCTCCCATTATAGGAATGGATCAAACGTGAAGTTTCAATGATGAACATTTCTAACCACAGAAAATGTGTCCGCAGTTTGTCTGTATGGCGAACTCGGCCTGCCCAAGGCAGACTGGACAGTCATGTTGGCCATGGTTCTCCCCGACAGGCCTCATACGAGGCGCACCCTCCTGCTGTCCTTCAGTCTGTGCGTTAGCATCTTCTGTCTCACTGTGTGTGTGATACATCTAGGTTTTAATTGATATAGAAGATAATGGTTTGTTTCACAGTAAAGTTGCAATGTATTTCACTGAATGAGCACCAAATTTTTGCATTATTTCAAAATCAATTTCTTTGAATATTCGGTGAATAATTTGTGGTAATATTTACATGAGCCACACTTGGGACATATTGATATATCACTGAACCATCTATCTAATTTGTGTGTTTTTCTGGCACAAAATACATAGGGCCAGGATGGTAATAATGGTAAAAATGCCAATGTCACTTTTGTATTCATTCCCACCACCCATATATATGAAATCTCACTTTTAAGCTATCGACTTAAACAGAGTGAACAAATTCTTACGCCTGATTTTCAGCCCTCTGATGGTTAACTTCCTCCCGAGTTTCCTCAGCTAATTGCACATTCTCCGGATGTATTTGCTGGTCTCGTTGCCTGCATAAAAGAAGTATTTCAGTTACAAAGCATAGAAGAGAGACAAGCATTTTATATGTAGATATTTAGACAGTAGATTGATGATAGGTGTGTGCTATATTTATAATTATTGGATTGTTCATATAGTAAATTATACATAGAAGTTCTGATTCAAAGCCACATTAACTCATAATGATTTAAAGTTGAAACCTCTGTTGAACCATCAGCACCAAGGGAATAAACATTCCAAAGAAGCCTCCAACGGCTAACAGCGCATCATCTCCTATCCCTTCTATCCACATGTTTCGGTTGTTTCTGCTGGCCATCTACAATCTAGAAGTAATAGTGTACATTTAAATATGGTATGTATGTTATTGACAAGGATATCTACTGTATATGAAAGTATTAAGATGCCTTATTATGTAATAATAATTAACCTGTTATTATTTTAAAACAATTATTTTTCTGACATCAAAGTTGACGTGTCCAAAACTAAATGTGTAACAGGAAAGCACTTCTGATACGATGTTTACAAAACATTGGCAGTACTTTACAATATGGAATACCATTCCCAATCGAATTATTCAATACTGGAAAGAAAAGGGATAACAATACCTTCCACCGGTTTCGTTTTTCGTTTGTATGCAATGTTTGAATGTTTACGTTTTGTTTCTAGTTGATTAAAATTAATTAAACCGGTTTAATATTAAAGGTTACACCCAACCTTGTACCGGTGACCGATGCATCATAAACTTTTATGAACATTTTGACGGAATGTGTTTTTCGTATAATGATAAATAATGGTTTTAATTCACTTAGATATAATTCTAGTTATCATAATATGTTTGATTGAATAAAAATCAGTTTCATTGCACTTACGTTGGATATGTCTATACCCACGGCTGACGCGTCACGGCAAAGAACTACTCCGGTGAGTATGATTTTAATTTGTCTCAGGTTACTCGAATTGATGCAGAGTAACTGAATGCGTCAACCGTGGATATCCGACAATGACGGTAAAACTGAAATCCGAATATATATTTTTGTGATCAAGAGCAAACCGTCAGGAATGCTTCTGTTAAATGCACAATGGTTCATGCATTTCATAGAGGTAATAATTCAAAATATTCTATGAACTATGTTGGAGTTTTCTTTTTACTTAATTGTAAATGAAAGTGTTAAGAATGTGAAATGAGTGTTTGTACAGACAAAGATTATTATAGACTGGAATCTTCGTAAAAGGCTATGCAATTCACTGATTTTATATCAATTTGATTATGCTACAGAATGTGCCATTAACTCCTTTAGCACATAAGAAAATGACACATAACTTTTAAAACATATCAATTGAAGTCTCTGGTACTTTTATGAGGTCCTAATATTACAAATAAAACTGAAACATATCTAACTCTGTGAATAATATGAATATTATTGAATTGACAGATTTTTTACTAATTCAAGTTATAGTAGGTTCCAACTGCCAAACATGTAAAATTTGTATGTATCTATAATCATAACATAAGTTATGATCAAAAGAAAAGAAATATTTGCCCGTCCAAAGCATTTACTTCTATGAAGGCAGATGTATCCCCATGTTGGTCTACATGAGGGCAGAAGGATGCTACCACAAACGGGCAGGGTGCAAGACCCTTGCATAACTCTTTAGCTTATACCCAACTACATGTAATTCATCCTGGCATAATGGTCTTCCTTAACAATTGAAGACTGGGTTACAAATTGCTCAAATTAAACTGGTTAAACTAGTTAATGGGATTTGTGCAAAGCTATTAAATATAATATATAGTTAACTCATCTGATTGTTGTTAAATTGGTTGGTTTGATGCCAAAATAGAGCAAGAGTATAAAATTGCGAGTAACGGAAGTCTATCATATTTGCATACTCATATTACATGTCCGATGAATGTTTTTACATAATACTGTGGGTCCAGATTATAACTATTGAACGTGCCTCTTGTCAATGGTTTTACCGGTTCTGCTATTAACTACCAAAGCTTTCTACTAAAAGACTAGCTGGAACAAACTAACACTAAGTATACGAATTTCAAGAAAGTATACCCTTTTGAATGGAGTCAAAGATTTATCCATTATAACTGAATTAACAATCACAAATGGCTCACATGGCTATATTTAAGTTTGTAATTTCTATAACTATTAATAAAAAATTACATTATATGTGAGCTATATCTGAGACAAATGAAATTATGAGAAATCACATGAATGACACACTTAGCCAGGAATTCTTATAATGTCTTTAAGGGCTTACATGTTGTAACGACCTCTTCTTTCATCAATTAAAACATCATCATAGTTAATGTATTGTCAATTCTGTTTACTGTACGTAAAGATGTATATGTCTTATTTATGTATGTTTTTCGTCCAGTTTATGTGAGTGAGTTGTTTATAGATTTATAGAGGCGGGGCGCTTTCTATGAACCATCAATGTACCCGTGCTAACTTTCCCGGCTTTTTATATTTTGTTACGACCATCGTAATAGACGGACGGACCAAGTTTTGTCATTTATACACTTTGATATTCACGCAAGAGAATATTAAGTTGCCGTCATTCTGTTATTACTTCTTTGGTTTAAATTACTTAAATATGGGGTGAGGGGAAACATACTGAATGTAATCAAATCTATATATAAGAATGTTAAGTCAAAAGTCAAAATGTGCGATAACCTAAGTTATTCTTTCACATGTGATTTAGGGGTACGTCAAGGTGAAAGCCTTTCACCCTTTTTATTTAGTATGTATCTTAATGACATAGAAGAGACATTTATTCTACAAGGAGTGCAAGGTGTCGAACTAGGAGATTTGAAATTATTTGTGTTATTGTACGCAGACGATATTATATTGTTCGCAAAAAGCGCTCAGGAACTACAGAATTCATTAAATGTTTTAGCTGATTATTGTGATAGATGGAAGCTGTCTGTAAATATTAAAAAAACACTAAAGTCATGGTTTTTCAAAAAGGCGGTAGACTACCACAAAATTTGTCTTTCAAATATAAGAATGAAGAAATAGAAATTGTAAGTAAATTCAAATACCTTGGGATTTTATTCACCACAGGAGGTTCATTCAATGAAACTGATAAAATGCTAGGAGGCCAAGCACTAAAGGCTATTTCTAAAATGAATAAGTACTTATATAAGTTCACCGATATTTCACCAAAACACATTCTTGATCTTTTTGATTAACTTATAACTCCAATTCTCAACTATTCAGGTGAAGTATGGGGATTCAATACTGGATCTCAGGTATAGCTCACTCATTTAGCATTTTGCAAAAGGTTGCTTGGCGTTAAAATATCAACGCAAAATGACTTTATTTATGGTGAAACAGGAAGATTAAATGGAAGATATTATACTATTATTAAGTATTGGTTAAAACTGTGTATGTGCGGAGATAACAAATACATTAAATACGCGTATAATATGTTAAAAAATTCACTTGATGTAAATCCTAACAAAATAAATTGGGCTTCGAAAGTGCAAGTATTACTTTCCCAGTTAGGGTTTTACGAAGCTTGGTTAAATCAAGGAGTAGGGAGTTCTAAATTATTTTTACTGCTAGTTAAACAAAGATTGCAAGATAATTTCGTCCAAAATCTAAATGTAACTATACATGAATCATCTAGGTCAATGTTTTACAGAACCATTTTCAGTTTTAAGTTTAGCGAGTACCTCAACCTAGTAAACATACCAAAATACAGAAAAGCTTTATCTAGATTACACTTGTCGTCACACAGGTTAGCTGTGGAAACTGGAAGGTGACGTAGACCAGAAAGTTTACCATATCACGAACGCAAATGTATGAAATGCGGGGTATTGGAATATGAATTTCATTTTTTTCTGCAATGCGATAGTTATAAATATATCAGAAAAAAATATATAAACAACTACTTTTGGCGTAATCCAAGTTTCTTCAAGTTTATGCAATTGATAAATAGTGAAAGTTCAGTCAAATTAAAAAATCTTGCCACATTTACTTTTAAGGCCTTTGAAATAAGACGCCATTTAGTATATGACTGACGTGCTTTTACCTAATACAAATTGAATCGAATACATGTTGTCTCTCCCGACATGATTTTTTTTCCTTCAAGTATATAAGTTTCATATTGCTATTTTGAAGATATTATGTAAACTTACTATGCCAGATGACATCTGTACCAGTATATTATTATTATACTTTGTTGTTAATTCTGCTATGCTATGGATCTTGTCAGATTTGTTTGCATAATAAAGTCTTCTTCTTCTTCTTCTTCTTGTTCTTCTTCTTCTTCTTACTTACTCTTACCAATAACTTCATCCAACACTAAACCCCCGGTCACAATATTCTTGACGTCAAGGAAATAGTTTAGGTTAGCCTAATCGATTAAGACAGAAATGAAAACGAGTCCATACGGAAGTAGAAATGTTATCTCCCTTGTCAATTACAGCTTGCTTGTCAAAATAGTTTTTGAAATGATTTAATTACCAAAAGAATGGACAGAGAAGTTCTTTGCGAAAGTTTAATTGTCTGGGTAAGAAAGAAAGAGTCACTTTATTCTTTGCTTCTGTAAAACCTTATTTTTCATATGGATTTCTTCAGGTTTTACAAGCTGAAAACAGTTATGGTTTTGTCTGTTTCATGATTAGTTTATAGTCCAAATAATTGTACGTTGGCGGATTTTTTTTTAGATTTTTGATATGGCAAATCCTTCACGTACAAATTGTTTAGTATCAAAAGTGGGTAGTTGTTCCGATCAGAATTTCGGGTTAAAGCATATAGAGTCTATAAAATATCATAAAAACAAGAAATATTACCAGATAATGTTATTTTATAATAGTTCCGTACACACAAAATAAATATCCAACTTATAATTATGAGTTTGACGGCTTTTTTTCATTTCATTCTGTCAAAACAGAACGATATATACATGAAGGGCACCTGCAAGGCTTCAGGGCACAGTTTTAAATCGCTCGGAACATTTCGGCCATGGCCGAGTTGTTACGATTGTATAACGAGGTCTATCTCGAAGCTTTGTCGGAGGAGGCCGAGTTATCACAATTGTATCGAGTTGTGCCCCTTCGTCTAAAATAATAGACGTGTTATACGGGATTCTTCCAATCCCTAACGTCTAAACGGGAATGTGCAAAAAACGGTGGTGTTTTAAAAATATTGTTTGTAGTGAAGTATTTTATGGTTGAAATTGATCATAAAGAGTTATATTCATATTTTACCATGTAAGTGAAATGTTATTTTGCACTAAACAAGCATTTAATGCATTAAAACAAGTTGTTTACCTTTCCAATAAAACGAAAGTTGACTGACACAGACAACAATTATGCGAAGGGGAACAACTCGATACAACCGTATTAGCTCGGCCTCCTCCGACAAAGCTTCGAGATAGACCTCGTTATACAATCGTAACAACTCGGCCATGGCCGAAATGTTCCGAGCGATTTAAAACTGTGCCCTAAAGCCTTGCAGGTGCCCTTCATGTGAATACCCGTGCCAAAAAAGGTTCGCTAAAGCTAAGCTAAAAGCAGAGCTAAAAGCAGAGCTAAAAGCAGAGCTAAAAGCATAGCTAAAAGCTTAGCGGTATTGGCCCGAAAAAGCACAGCTTTTTTTTATATAAAACGCAGCTTTTTGGGAAAAAAACAACACAGCTGCTGCACTAAAGCTATGCTTTTTTGCCAAAATAGCTTAGCTAATTTCTTAAAAAAGCTCAGCTCTTGGTGATATTGGGCAAAATAGCTAAGCTATTTTTATGAAAAGCGCAGCTTTATGGCGGTATTGGTCCAAAAGCTTAGCTTTTTCTAAAATAGCTTAGCTAATTATGAAAAGCGCAGCTTTATGGCGGTATTGGCCCAAAAGCTTAGCTTTTTCTAAAATAGCTTAGCTAATTATGAAAAGCGCAGCTTTATGGCGGTATTGGCCCAAAAGCTTAGCTTTTAAAATAGCTTAGCTAATTATGAAAAGCGCAGCTTTTTGGCGGTATTGGCCCAAAAGCTTAGCTTTTTCTAAAATAGCTTAGCTAATTATGAAAAGCGCAGCTTTATGGCGGTATTGGCCCAAAAGCTTAGCTTTTTCTAAAATAGCTTAGCTAATTATGAAAAGCGCAGCTTTATGGCGATATTGGCCCAAATGCTTAGCTTTTTCTAAAATAGCTTAGCTATTTATGAAAAGCGCAGCTTTATGGCGGTATTGGCCCAAAAGCTTAGCTTTTTCTAAAATAGCTTAGCTAATTATGAAAAGCGCAGCTTTATGGCGGTATTGGCCCAAAAGCTTAGCTTTATGATGAAGCTTTTCAAATAGCTTAGCTAATATAGCGCAGCTTTAAAAAAAAAAAAAACATAGCTCCTATTTTCATAAAAAATACCACAGGTGAAGAAAAGATTTTACAAAAAAACGCACTAAATACACACTTGAGTGTATCTAAAGTGCATTTTTTAACAAAAATATACGCTTTAAACAAAATTAAACAAAAAAAATGCACCAAGTGTGTTTCAACCGCGTTATATAAATATATTGAACCATCAAAAATAGAACACATTTGAATAAATACATAGACATTTTGCTTTATTTAAATTTCCTAAACATGAGTTTGTGTTACATATATTTTTATTATTTCATATTTAATTTTACATGACACCTTGTAACTGGACATAATGTTTTTACAGACAGACAAACAAGTACATATTTGTCAAATTTAGCAATAATAAAATAACCTTTTACTCAGTGGCAAAAATAATTGATAGAAAATCATGAAACTGTTAAAGCTACAAATTGGAAAATGACAAGTCTCAAGGATCTTTTGTTATATTTTTGTCAAATCTAGAGATTCCTGACAGCTCTGGAATAAAACAGGGTATCATATTTTAAATATGTAATGACTTTATTTGTACTTAACTTAAATTGATTGACCCAATTTGGCCAGTTTCCAATAACTGGTAAGCCATGTGGCAGATGGCAGTTTTATGACCTCTCCAAAAACCAACACTGTAATCATTTGTATAGCATTAAAGGTGCTAGTGTGCATATGTATGGAAACATGGCAATTTCAGCTTAATATGTTAATATGATATTAACATATATATAAGGATGAAAACAAGTGCATCTTCATAGAGTTTTAAAACTACGTAAATCTACTATCTGGGGCCAATAATCCTACATCCAGCTACTATCTACAACAGCATTGTTATTTATTAAAATATGTGCACTAGATTGAAAGTTGACAAATAAAAGTCCCACAAGTAGTCAAGTGTCATAACAGTGAAATTAACAACTGAAATAAAGAATACATACCATGACCTGAGTGCTTTCACATGTCAGTTTATCACAAATCATCCAATAGTGGTATGTCATGTTTTTTAATCATAGTTCATATTTATCTGATCTAATGATCATTATTTTACTTCACTAATCCCTTTACTATTAATTTGTTTTAATTGGTGTGAATTCATTTATTAATTAAAACATCATCAAAATTATTTTAATGAAATCCCAACAAAATGGCTACCAGTAGCTTTGATTTGAAATTGGCTCTCTAAATGCTGAGATTTAATTGGTCCTTGGTACAATCAGATAAGATCAGGCTTATCATGCATGTTGTAAAATTGGAAAGGAGATGACAAAGAATTTGGTAGTGGCATTACAAGAAATTTAAGGAATAATAATTCTATAAATGTTGTTATTACATGCAATTGATTATTGCCTATAAGTAAAATGTGTTCTTTTGATTTAAATAAAAAAATATAATATATTTTTGATTTTTAAAATAATCTTTCTTTTTATTTCATTATTTTGTTTTAGTTTAGTTTGAAGGTAAATTGATCAATAATAAAATGCTTATTTACTGGTTGATTGATTGATTGATTCATTCATTCATATTCTTGTATTTATGTGTATATTTCATAAATGTTTACTTTATTACACAAAGATACTACTTTTTTTACCTAAACTAAAAGATGCACTTCTTAGTAAAAAGATACACTTAAAATGCACTCTTTAATGACAGTAGATTATCAATAAAACTAAAGATACTTTTAAAAGGGATACCAATAAAAAAAAAATGTATCTTCTGTTCCTGCCAAAATATTTATGCCAAAAACTACAGAAACTAGCTCTGAGTAGCAAAAAGTTTAAACATAAACCCAGTTTAATGGCACTGGTTAAATGCCAAAGACAGCCAAAAATTGTCTTATTTTAAATCGAATCAGCATGTACAGAGACAAAGAATAACTTGACCAACATGGATTCAATTTTAGTTTAAAATAAAAAATCCAAAATAGAATAATCAGGACCTGATGAGATGGGACACATTTTCAAAACAATTTAAAGGTATTTAGGAAAATGATATATTTTCAGACACCTGCGTTTTGAATAAAAAAAAAAAAAAAAAAAAATATTTGGAATTTCTATTTTAATAACTGTGTTATAAATAAATAATAAAATTTTGAAAATGAATTTCACAATATAAACCTTTGTTTTTCTCCAAAAGCTTAGTCTTTTCTTTGAAAAGCTTAGTCTTTTAAAGAAATACTTACCCAATTTTAATTTTGGAAAAGACGCAGCTAATATGAAAAAGACGCAGCTTTTCTAAGAGGCAATCTTTTACCTAGTCAAAAGACGCAGCTTTAGCTAAGCTTTGATTTAAAAAACGCATCTTCATAAACAAAAAGCGCAGCTTAGTAGAAAAAAACTCAGCTTTTAGAGAAAAGAACATAGCTTTTGTGCAGCTCTTTTTTAAAAAGCGCAGCTTTGAAGAAAAAGCGCAGCTTTTTAGAGAAAAAAACATAGCTTTAGCTAAGCTATTATTAAAAAGCACAGCTTTTGCTAACCTTTCTATAAAAAACACAGCTTTTGCTAAGCTTTTTCAAAATAGCTTAGCTAAAAAAACGCAGCTTTTTGAAAAGCATAGCTTTAGCTAAGCTAAAGCTGCGCTTTTTAGAAAGCTGAGCTTTTTTTTGGCACGGGAATCGTTATATTTTGACAGAATGAAATGAAAAAAAAACGTCAAACTCATAATTATAAGTTGGATATTTATTTTTTGTGTACGGAACTAATATAAAATAACATTATCTGGTAATATTTCTTGTTTTTATTATATTTTATAGACGCTATCTGCTTTAACCGGGAATCCTAATCGGAACAACTACCCACTCTTGATACTTAACAATTTGTATGTGAAGGATTTGCCATATCAAAAATCTTAAAAAAATCCGTCAACGTACAATTATTTGGACTAAATGTGTGCCTTAATGCACCGAGCAGCTCATAAAGTTAATTTGAATGTGTAAGTTGAGGCAAAGATAATGAAAACAGTTGAAAATACATTAAAATTATTCAAAAAATGTGTTTGCTTTCATAAATTGCCGTAAATAAGTTGTGTCAGGTGTCACAAACGCACACTGCAAACAAAACATTAAAAGTTACATCAGCATTCAAAGACAAAACGGGGTAAACCAAAAATATTTTTACATTTAATCTTTCTCTAAAAAAATATTCATCGTTTAAACTTAACAAAATAGTTAATGTGATGGTTACACATTTAACAAAATAGTAAATGTGATGGTTACACATTTAATTTTTGTTTTCAATTGAAATGTTTGGATGTAAGCATACTTCTCAATGGCCCTGAATTAGTGAAAAGCTGTTGATGTATCTTGAGACACTGACAGTCGGTAAATGTTGCAAAATCCATGTGTTCTGATGTACTTATTTTGACAAAAGAATAATTTATGGTATATCCCCTTTTCAGTTGATATCCGAAGGTAATTTGTCAACATTTATGTAGGTTTTTGAACAGGGTTGTTTTCAACCCTGTTCAGTGTAGCCACAAACTCGACACTCGCAACAGAAAATTCCTATTAATAGTAACAAATGTCGCCAGCCGATTTACCACCAAAAATATAGTTTGAGAAAGTGCAGACTATATAAAGTGCAAGCTATGTTTCCAATAACCGAGGTAGATTTGACAAAGCAAGAAGCTATCTCAACGCAATATCTATATAAATAATATAATCTGTTGAACTTAGATAAAGATAACATTAAAGTAGTATCCCTGCGCCAAAAATGAATGAACATCGAAACGTAAACAAAGAATTACTATCCACTCAAAGCGCATCATTCAATCAAGTGACACAATGATGAAGCCAAGTGAATTTACAGTCAGAGAGATAATCCAGTAATGAGATAATGCAGTAAGTTAATCAGATTTCTCTCCCTTGCCTTTGTACAGAAGAAGCGGAAAAACTCCAGCTTGATTGATTGTTGTGCACAGTTGAAGTCTACAGAGATGTGTGTTTTACTTTGTTTTAGAAAACTTGATTGTTGTACTTGGAATCTGAAGTTCTGATGGTTAGTATTGATTTGCATTTGTAGTCTTTTGTATTTGTCTTGGGTTAGCAATGGATTGGAATGGTCATTATTTCATTCAGCTGCATTTATTTATTACGACATCAGCAGATTTTGTATTTAAAAGGAGAATGGCAGTTCCATGATATTCTTTTAGCCTCTTTCTATATACTAATATATGTTGGTTTGGTTACAGATGATAACATGCATGGATATCAGAAGTCACCATGGGAGGGAGTAGGAGTGTTTGATTCCATAAATCAGTAAGTTCCATGTCAATGTTTTGTTTTATGATGTTTGTATTATATATGTGTTTTATAAGCTTTAGCCATTTAATTTTATCTGCCAATGCACACGATTAAATCATATAAGATATTAGACTGTTGACGATGTTAACTCATAAGCATGTTATTATTCATTATCTTATGATTGTTTTTATTTATATTTTCAGGACGCTCCGATATTATATCTATATTCGATAATGTTGAATATAGAGATATTGAAGAACTCTGTGTTTGTTGTTTGAACTATTTTTTAAAAACTGCTACTGTACATATGGTAACCCGGACATATAGACCCTCCCTTGGGGATTACAAATGTATTCTCATCTTAAAACCTGGAATGACCTAGAAAGCAACAATGGTCTCATTGATCTCAATGATCGCACAGTTTCCCTGCTTAAAACATCACGTGATAGCCCACGTGGGATCAACAAAGGTGCTAAAGTGCTGACGAGTTACCTGACGATATAGAAATAGAAGACCATATGGTCAATGAAGGGAAAAAGTTTTGAAATTGAAAATGGAATTTTATTGAAATGAATCGATTTCGTTTTTGCTGGTTTGGTGTAAATATGAGAAAATATCGAGGATTTAATAACTTTTTAAGGTGTTTCATCTACAATTGTTTGAAATCAATTATTTATTTATTTATCATTTTAATTAAGAAACTATTTCTCTTTAATCTGTTGTATTTTAGAAGTTGTCCATCCTTGTTTGCCTTCTTACACAGCGACATTAATTTTATTGTCAATAAAATATTAATATTTCATTTACCACCATGCATCAATAAACCTGGGGCGGTCCCTGTAGTTATTTTACACGGGGACTTTTAGATTTACCGTGCAACATATCAGCACCTTATTAATACACACATGGTCGTGAATCATAATGATGAAAACCCGTATAAAACCCTGTTCATGCAGTGCTATCAGCGCTTTGATTATAATATTTCTAGGCATTCTGTGTATTTTTGAGCTGCTCGATGTTTTACAAGGCATATTGCTTTTGTCTTCAAGAGTTTTCTCTGTAATATTTCATCAAGCAGTTATGTGTGTACATTTTGACAGTTCACAAAAAAGAAGTTTTTTTACATCAAAAAAGATACGAAATGATTGAGTTCTTGTCCCTTGTATTTACTGAATTTTACCACTATTTCAGTTGGAGACATTTAATCTGGATGTTCCTCACGGCAACGCAGAAGAGCTCAGTGATGGAATTGCCATGTCAAAGGTGCTGCATCAAATGTGAGTTCGCCACACTGGGAAGTTTTAGTTTGTCTAATAAAACCTAAAATCTTTTTAATCAAACTGTTCCTTTTTGATTCATTCTAGAGATCAGATTTTTTCACCAGTCTGGCAAGATAGTTCAGAACAAATTCATATATGCATCCAATATTTATACTTGACACATGTACCTATTTGGACATGCAGCTTGTATGCAGCATTTTCAATATATTCACTCAAGGACTTTTGAGAACTGTTTAGGAAGATACTTCACAGTTTCCCTATCTTCAGTAATATTTTATTGAGTGGTTTAAGAAAGACTCCATGAAAAGTATACTTAGGGCTACTTTAAAAAATATATATATTAAGTTAGATATACTTAAACTTTTTTGAATTTACATGTTGATCTTTATTTGATTGCCTGGCAGCAGCTCAATCTCCAACCGGTGGACTAGTAAAATAATATGATGATATAAAAAAATATTTTTTCAGTGCCCCTGACTATTTTACGGACTCATGGCTGAGCAGGGTAAAAACTGAGGATGTGACCAACTGGAGATTGAAGGTTTCCAACCTGAAAAAAATCCTCAAGGGCATCCTCGAGTACAATATTGAGGTATGGTTTCACAATGGTTCACTGTCATAAGTCAAGAGGTGGTAATGAAAACATTTTAAGTGACATATAATAAATACATTTATAATAAAGAAGCATAGAATGTTTTCACTTTCTCTCCTGGAAGTGCATATTTTTGACATAAAGTTATTAAGATGTAGCTTCACAGCAGATCTAAACAGACCCATGCAGGGAGTTTATGTTTGTATTTTATGAAGCCACTAGCTATCCATTGATGTCAGCCCCATTGAGAGTATCAGTCTTGTGATGTCAGCCCCATTGAGGGTATCAGTCTTGTGATGTCAGCCCCATTGAGAGGATCAGTCTTGTGATGTCAGCCCCATTGAGAGTATCAGTCTTGTGATGTCAGCCCCATTGAGAGTATCAGTCTTGTGATGTCAGCCCCATTGAGAGGATCAGTCTTGTGATGTCAGCCCCATTGAGAGTATCAGTCTTGTGATGTCAGCCCCATTGAGGGTATCAGTCTTGTGATGTCAGCCCCATTGAGAGTATCAGTCTTGTGATGTCAGCCCCATTGAGAGTATCAGTCTTGTGATGTCCACCCCATTGAGAGGATCAGTCTTGTGATGTCGGCCCCATTGAGAGTATCAGTCTTGTGATGTCGGCCCCATTGAGAGTATCAGTCTTGTGATGTCAGCCCCATTGAGAGTATCAGTCTTGTGATGTCAGCCCCATTGAGGGTATCAGTCTTGTGATGTCAGCCCCATTGAGAGTATCAGTCTTGTGATGTCAGCCCCATTGAGAGTATCAGTCTTGTGATGTCCACCCCATTGAGAGTATCAGTCTTGTGATGTCGGCCCCATTGAGAGTATCAGTCTTGTGATGTAGGCCCCATTGAGAGTATCAGTCTTGTGATGTAGGCCCCATTGAGAGTATCAGTCTTGTGATGTCGGCCCCATTGAGAGTATCAGTCTTGTGATGTCGGCCCCATTGAGGGTATCAGTCTTGTGATGTCTGCCCCATTGAGAGTATCAGTCTTGTGATGTAGGCCCCATTGAGAGTATCAGTCTTGTGATGTCGGCCCCATTGAGAGTATCAGTCTTGTGATGTCGGCCCCATTGAGAGTATCAGTCTTGTGATGTCGGCCCCATTGAGGGTATCAGTCTTGTGATGTCGGCCCCATTGAGGGTATCAGTCTTGTGATGTCAGCCCCATTGAGAGTATCAGTCTTGTGATGTCGGCCCCATTGAGGGTATCAGTCTTGTAATGTCGGCCCCATTGAGGGTATCAGTCTTGTGATGTCGGCCCCATTGAGAGTATCAGTCTTGTGATGTCGGCACCATTGAGGGTATCAGTCTTGTGATGTCGGCCCCATTGAGAGTATCAGTCTTGTGATGTCGGCCCCATTGAGGGTATCAGTCTTGTGATGTCGGCCCCATTGAGGGTATCAGTCTTGTGATATCGGCCCCATTGAGGGTATCAGTCTTGTGATGTCGGCCCCATTGAGAGTATCAGTCTTGTGATGTCGGCCCCATTGAGAGTATCAGTCTTGCCCCATTGAGGGTATCAGTCTTGTGATGTCGGCCCCATTGAGAGTATCAGTCTTGTGATGTCAGCCCCATTGAGAGTATCAGTCTTGTGATGTCGGCCCCATTGAGAGTATCAGTCTTGTGATGTAGGCCCCATTGAGAGTATCAGTCTTGTGATGTAGGCCCCATTGAGAGTATCAGTCTTGTGATGTCGGCCCCATTGAGAGTATCAGTCTTGTGATGTCGGCCCCATTGAGGGTATCAGTCTTGTGATGTCTGCCCCATTGAGAGTATCAGTCTTGTGATGTAGGCCCCATTGAGAGTATCAGTCTTGTGATGTCGGCCCCATTGAGAGTATCAGTCTTGTGATGTCGGCCCCATTGAGAGTATCAGTCTTGTGATGTCGGCCCCATTGAGGGTATCAGTCTTGTGATTTCGGCCTTATTGAGGGTATCAGTCTTGTGATGTCGGCCCCATTGAGGGTATCAGTCTTGTGATGTCAGCCCCATTGAGAGTATCAGTCTTGTGATGTCGGCCCCATTGAGGGTATCAGTCTTGTAATGTCGGCCCCATTGAGGGTATCAGTCTTGTGATGTCGGCCCCATTGAGAGTATCAGTCTTGTGATGTCGGCACCATTGAGGGTATCAGTCTTGTGATGTCGGCCCCATTGAGAGTATCAGTCTTGTGATGTCGGCCCCATTGAGGGTATCAGTCTTGTGATGTCGGCCCCATTGAGGGTATCAGTCTTGTGATATCGGCCCCATTGAGGGTATCAGTCTTGTGATGTCGGCCCCATTGAGAGTATCAGTCTTGTGATGTCGGCCCCATTGAGAGTATCAGTCTTGCCCCATTGAGGGTATCAGTCTTGTGATGTCGGCCCCATTGAGAGTATCAGTCTTGTGATGTCAGCCCCATTGAGAGTATCAGTCTTGTGATGTCGGCCCCATTGAGAGTATCAGTCTTGTTAGCTTGTGGGACAAAATGTTACTCTGGTTAGAGCTACCCTGGTTCTTTTAAGTGTTTCATTCAGTCTTGTTAGCTTGTGGGACAAAATGTAACCCTGGTTGGAGCTACCCTGGTTCTTTTAAGTGTTTCATTCAGTCTTGTTAGCTTGTGGGACATAATGTTACTCTGGTTAGAGCTACCCTGGTTCTTTTAAGTGTTTCATTCAGTCTTGTTAGCTTGTGGGACAAAATGTAACCCTGGTTGGAGCTACCCTGGTTCTTTTAAGTGTTTCATTCAGTCTTGTTAGCTTGTGGGACAAAATGTAACTCTGGTTAGAGCTACCCTGGTTCTTTTAAGTGTTTCATTCAGTCGTGTTAGCTTGTGGGACAAAATGTAACCCTGGTTGGAGCTACCCTGGTTCTTTTAAGTGTTTCATTCAGTCTTGTTAGCTTGTGGGACAAAATGTAACCCTGGTTGGAGCTACCCTGGTTCTTTTAAGTGTTTCATTCAGTCTTGTTAGCTTGTGGGACAAAATGTAACCCTGGTTGGAGCTACCCTGGTTCTTTTAAGTGTTTCATTCAGTCTTGTTAGCTTGTGGGACAAAATGTAACTCTGGTTAGAGCTCTCCTGGTTCTTTTAAGTGTTTCATTCAGTCGTGTTAGCTTGTGGGACAGAATGAAACTCTGGTTAGAGCTACCCTGGTTCTTTTAAGGGTTTCAGTGTATAGTACTGGCACTGTTTAACATCCTTCCAGGAACACTATATTAAGTATTTTCAGTGGAAAAGCAGGGTATCACACCTGCAATCACTTTGATGACATATTTTGTGGAACTAGATGAGAGAGTTAATGCCACTTAGGCTCAACTTACGGGTGATACTGTGATACTGTGTTTTATATTGAGTGAGACAGAGAAATCTGTTTATGGACAATAAATAATCTGTGAAAATATTATGTTCAGAAGAGTGATGGTTTTGCGCCTTCTGCAATCAGGCTTTTCAGGAGTTTGTATAAGAAAATACTCTTTCAAATCTTGTGCTTCGTCCTTGGCAAGCATTTGTCTTGGTAAAAAAATGCTTATTTCCAATGAATGTGTAAACATGTACCAAGGTATGTGAACAATGACACTTTATAATGAATAAAGAAAATGATATTTTTTTTCACAGTATGCTGTCATAATTTGATCACAATTTGTCATACCATTGTGGTGTATATGTGGTCTAGTGGACACTTAACAATCAACCCAGTTTTTTTTACCATTTTACAATCCGGCCATTTATTTTATGATTTGTAAAGAATTAAAAAAAAAAAAAATATTTATGAGAGATCTTGAATGCATAATTAGGGACCCCAATATGTAAAATAAAATAAGGAACAGCTACTAAACAAAAATTCAATCCCACAAAATGTGGCTTTGATAACAAAGACATGATGTGTTCCTTAACATTACTGACTGTATTTCAGATCCTGGGTATACAGATCCATGACTTTCAGATGCCGGATGTGAATGCTATAGGTATGTTCATATACATTTTGCAGTTGATAGGTCAATATAGGTCAACATCATGTGCATGTATTCTACTAAATATAGTACAATATATATTAGTTCAGTTGGTTTGTATTGTATCATTGGGCAGAGGTTCCAGTAAACAAAGTTTAGAAGTGAAGATTAAGGCATGTTGGTGCAATAAACGTGTGCCAGTTATTAGCCTCACTGCAAGAAGGCACGTTTTGCCCAACCAGCCATAAAGGCCTGGCGGAAACACTGGTATTACTGCCTAAAAATTAGCTTAACTTCTAAAATTGAGTCCTTGGAGGTACAGAATCTTCCCATGATTTTAGTAAAAGATCTAAAAATGGATGCTTGGAAGATTAAAATACAGAAATGTGGTGTTTATGTTACATTTAAGGCTATGATTTTAGTTATTCTTGCAATAATATGTTGTTTTTTATCCACCTTTGTTGAACTATCTTGTTTGAGTTGCATTATTTTTTTGTTTAAATGTCACAAAAGTTGTACAATAATGTTTCCTGCTCAACGGATTTGAACTACCATGTTTGGTATAAAAAAGGTCCTACCTGGTAAATATTGAAGGCAAGGAAGTATATACTGGGTAAGGGCCAGTCGTGTGAGTGAATCTAGAACATGTAGTAATTATGCCTGTAGTTTATTGTAGGGTTTTAGCTTAAAAGTTATGGAAGGATACTGCACTCTGTTTTTTTCCAAGCACCATTTTGCTCTGATGGAGTCCAGCATAGACATCGTTCTGCCTTTATAGAATGAAATGCTTAAGACCGTCAAATATTTGTTCTCTTTTGATAATATATTATAACATTGAATAGTCAAATACCGTATGATTCAGTGAAAACATATATGACTTCAATTAAACACAATTCCTAACATTTTCTGTCAAATTCATATTAATGTTTAATGTATTAGCCATGTAATACTCACTTTTTTAAAAGCTAAAACAATCAACATAGTTACAATCATGGTACACTATGGGACTTATATCCAAATTTTGAAGATTTTTTCACCATAAATTAAAAAGTTATTTGTGTCTTTTTGTGTAAGCTCCATAACAACACAGAACGACATGTACATTTTTTAACTTGTTTTTAAATATTATCTCAAAATCAGAGATTGTGACTTAAAAACATTATTGCCTGGTGATATAGACATTTGCTAACAGGAAAAGAATGTTTCAATGACAAATGTATTGAAAAAAAATGAAAAAAACAAACTTTTACTTATCTTTGCGCTATTCATAAAATAGCATTTTCTGATTAAAAAAAAAAATACAGCAATTTTACTAAATTAATAAAAAATAGTAAAATATAAGAACAGCTGGTGAAAATATTTTAAATATTTTCTTTGATGTCTATAGAACAATTTAAAAGACATTTTTTGATAGTTTACCATGTACTTTGGAAGAAAATATACAATATGTCAAGTAACCATACAATTTACAGCCAATAAAAATGCTAAAAAATCAACTCAAATTTTGTTACATAGTGTAAATCTTAAGTTACTATAAATGTTATGTGTTTTAATCCAAATTAATGTATTTTACCCAAGAAATTAAATCAGATTACATTCTTCAAACAGAACTGGTGGAATAAAAACCAGAATATGTTGGAAAAAATATGTTCTCGGCTTAGAAATACAGCAGCTAAGCAACATCGAGGGAAATTCAAATAAGACATAAAATAATGGAACCAGTGTGATTTTATTTAAGTTATTGTTTTTTGTTTTCTTAATTATGATTGCAACAAATATTATAGTTTCATGCAGGAATCTTTTAAACGGTTGTTATCATGCAAAAATATGTAACATTTAAAGGGACTGTACTCTGTATGATAAAACAGTGAAAAAAAGAAAATGATGATGTGTACAATGCATTGGAACATACTAACCGAAGTACCAAATAGTTTACAATAAATTTATTTTTCACATTTTTTCGTATTTTTTCATTAAAAATTCTTACTAGGTATGTCTACCTAGTAGAATTCATTCCTTATGTTTCATTGGCTAGTCGATGTTATCATCTGACATGACCATGTTAGGTATATAGCTTAAATATTGCAACTGCTTGTAGTAAGACTTCGAAGCACAGTGTATACAACACAAGACTGCAATTTAGATGACACCGATTCGGAACCCGGTCTCCGACTCGATATTTTTTTACATTTTGGTATGGTTTTTTACAATTATGATATCAAAGAGTAAAACATTTTTTTTTAATCATTGTCCTGAGATTTCTTACAGAAATGAACTTTTTTTGGTGCCCATCTGGTGTATAGTCCCTTTAACTATGCATATATTTGAAAATTACTTTTCTTTTTCAAAATATTGTACCAGTTTTGGAATAACAACTTCCAGAGTTCTTTTGGTATTTGTAACACGTGGTTGTCCTTCTGAGTTTTTCATTGTAAATATGCTTAAAAGTCCATCTTCACCAGATCTATTATATATTTTTTTAAATGTGGAACATTTAGACCAGATCCAGCTATATTTTCAGCAGTTGCTGATTTCATTACCCCAGATGCTACCAATCTGGATAAACTTGGCATGTTCTTGGCACGTTCTTAACCAGATAAAAAACTAAAGTATGCAGCTTTTGCTGGAAAACTATTTTCCAGTACGCTTTTATCTCCATGATCATTTACGACTTTAGAAACAAGGCTGGCTAAACGTTTTACATCTTCTTCCGCATTGTGTGCCTTGTATTCAATACCAAGAATATCGTGGACAATATCCTCTTGTTTAAAGGAGGATCTCTTTGGGAACACTTTTCTGAATAAGGGCAATGAATCAATCATTCCATGTGTATGTTCCAGCAAAAAATCACACTAATGAACATTAGTATAGGCTGACATGATGACTGGAAAATCAAAACGCCTCCCATTGTGAGCAACAAGAAATGCGTTTTCATGCTTCTTGAGCCAGTTAAGGAAGTCGATGGAGGCTGATTTCCATGAACTTGGGGTCAGAGGTCTACCATCCACCATCATTTCCCTGTCACCGACCATAGATATGCCTGTCACCTGCTGTGAATTGTCCGAGATGGAAATCTCCGGGAGGATGTAGCAGTTGAAGGTTTGGCCAGATGACAGTTCAACGGCAGCCAGTTGAGTGATGTGAGGCATTTGTCCCCCACGTACTGAAATGTAAGGTTGCGCATTTTGTTAATTTTCATTACTCATTGAATAAAGGGGTTTGATGATAGGGTGTTTTTTTTTTTTATTTATATACATGATGAAATATGTTGAACATGGACACACAAGGAAACAATGAAATATGAGATGAAGATGTAGATGCAATACTCAAGGTTATGACAATGGCATGCCTAATTTGGCTTGATCGCAATATTATAAAAACATACTGAGTTCAGTTGTTTCTAGGTCAAAGATAACATAGGAGGGTGACCCTGATGGCACTGTCACTGGCTTGAACACTCCCCGTGGAACAGGATCGGACAGCTTTTCCGTGTCTACATGCTCCTCGTGTCCAATGCCTGCACACAAAAAAAATGCTTAACACAAAAATATGACTATTCATAAACTGTAAACATTTTTTTAACCCTATTGCTGTTTTAAAATGAAATATAAGACAAGGCTTACCTGACTGATATGATGCACCTTCGAGAGCTTCATGAGCTGCCTGTGTTACACATCGATCTTGTTTGAACTTTCAAAAACAGACCTCTTCTCTTCGTTGATGGTAGCTGGGATCTTTGTTGGCAATGCTTTCTTTTCAGAGCGCATTTTTGGGCATACTGCACTGTGTGTTCCTCTGGTGACAGACCGGCCTCCACATTCATCTGAGTTTTTAAACAACCTCCTAATGTTGATTTAAAATTGTTTTAACTTTTTTAACTTTCGTTATATTTATTTATAAACTATACATAAGAAAGAAGCAATAAAAAATGATGGTGAAAGGGTTTTTTTTATGAGTATTTCTAACTTGTTTACATTCAGATTTATAAATAATATTATATTAACCATATGAAGTCATTGCAAGTGGTTGTTCTGCATGTTGTTGTTGTTATACAGAGCGAAATAATCTACTACTTACTCAAAATTCTTCTATCCTTACAGGATATATTGATGGCTGATATCATCTATAGAACTAGAACAAACTTCAACTGAAAACAAAGGGATGAACATGAAACACTAACAAATCTGAAACAAAGTATTTCTTTTAAAAAGTTGGGTATGACTAGATAAGAAATTCTTTTTAATAAACCACTGCACATTATACATTTGAATATGCATGAATGTGGTCAATTCCCCAACACATTAAAGAAAATACTTCAGATAGGTGCAATCGGATATAATAAATAAACTGTATAAACATAAATAAAAATATGTGCATCAACATATAAAACTCTAGCAATAACAAACTTCAAGAAGCAACTTTCAGTAACAAAACATTTTACCTGGGGAATATATGCCCTCCCCTCATTAATAAAAGCTGCTATGGCATGGACTCTGAAATCTAGAGCTTCCGAGTTTCCATAGTGAAGACTTTTGAGAGCTCTCAATGCAACCTCCCTATTCGCATGTTCACATTGCTGACTAGACCCTATGTCTGTGATCTTGCAATGATTGGTGCCATAATAGTGTCCAGTCGTTCACGCAATTTATCACATTTCAATGGCCCCTTGTATGGAAGACTACGATGGAGGTATTTTTCGCCCGGTTTTCTTTTGTATCCACAAAACCTGTCCTGACATAAGGTGTGATCACCAAAGTTATGTGGGATGATAGCTTTCAAATTGTCTTCTATTCCAACTTTGTCTCCTTGGTGTTTAGAAAATGCATAGGATACACAATTCGAAATGTGAGTAATTGTGTTCACACTCAGTTTCAATCCCTTTTCACTTTGTAGTGTACGTAGATGTTTACCAATATTTTTCACAACATGGTTTTTATCAAACCTCTTTTTCATTTCCAAGTTGAGGTTGGTCTTCAATCTCGATATAAGGTTATTGTCTCCATCCCCTTCAAGAATTTCAACAGGTGTCCCCCCACTGTTTAACTCCTGAACACATATCTGTCCACTTACACTCTCCATCAGTCTAGCACTACCGGTGTGGTTTTGAACACAGCGATGACTTCTTACAGGTTTACCAGGTTTGTTTCGCCTCCACCAGATACAAGTTCCACATGTCCGATGGCAGACAACACTCTTCACAACCTTCTTTCCATATTTCGCACGGCTCATGAAGAATGTGTGGGCTGAAAATATTTGCAGATTTTATTCAAAATTAAAAATAAATAAAAATACAGAATCTTTATTCTGTAATTACTTATGCATAATAATATCTAAAATGATTGCGACACATGTTATGTTAAAGCTTAAAAAGTCCCTTTAGAATTTAACTCAAATACTATGTTAGACTTACATGTAAAACTGTCAAATCCACACTTTTGCCATGTAGTGTCCACAGGCTACATGACATACCATGCCTGGTTTTACATGGAAACAGGACTGACAACCTTTTCCTGGACTGGGACTTTTCTCTGGAAAAGCTGTGTTGGTGCGTTCGCCTGGAATGTATTGAAAAATAATAGAAACCAGACAAAATAAATAATTTCTCTAAACTACATTACTTATTTGTAAAAACAGCCTTTTTGTCATGAATATTAGAGGAATTTCACAAGTAGCAAAATGCTTTATGGGACTGTGAAATATAATATAATCTTAGACTGAACTCAACACGTAAGCTGTTCTTTTATCTTAAAAGAAGTAAAAAGTGATATTGTAAAAACATCAATCATTGCTGAAAATATTTTAAAAAGGTTAAAGCTACTGAAGCATTCATATCCCTATAACAAGGCTGCTGTAAACATGTATATACAAAAATTTATATTGCTTTAAACTATTAAAACTATCAAATGAAAAGTGAACTGTCAGAAAGTTTTTTTCATACATAATATTTTTAACATATTACACTTTAAACAACAACTTAATACATATTAAAGACTTGAACACCGACCTGTACCAAGTTTTGTATTTGCAGCAAAGCATGGCATTCCCCTTTTCTTAACTCTGTGTGTTTTTCCATAGGGAACACGGTTGATGGCAAGACAGTCATGATTTTGACATCTGACATACAAATAGCCACCTAATCCCTTCTTTAGCTCACCAACCACATTGTCGAATGTTAAAGGTACAGGCCCGAGTCGGCATTCACAGTAATATTGTAATTGTTCCAGTAAAAATCCAACTTCAACTATTCTCCGTCCAATTCTCCACCCACTTCTATCCACGTTTTGCGGCAAATCAATGTGACTGTCGGCATTACACTGGCTTTTTATACAATCCCCGGCATCGCAATTAAATGTATTTGTATAGTTGTGGTCAAATAAAACTTTCTTATCACGTTTAACGACTTTTTTTAGCTCCACTGGCCGAAGGCCATGGAGCTTATGTCGTCACAGATTGTCCGTCGTGAGTGCGTGCGTGCGTGCGTGCGTGCGTAAACTTTTACTTTAAACGACATCTCCTCTGAAACTGATAAGCGGATTTTGACAAAACTTCACAGGAATGTTCCTTTGGTGGTCCTTTACCAAAATTGCTCAAATGGTTCTGGTCCATTGCACAATATGGCCGCCAGAGCTAAAAATAGCAAAACGACATCTCCTCTGAAACGGTTCGGCAGATTTTGATGAAACTTGACAGTAATGTTCCTTGGGTGGTCCTTTATTAAAATTGCTCAAATGGTTCTGGTCCATTGCACAATATGGCCGCCACGCGAAAAATAGCAAAATCTTTAAACGACATCTCCTCTGAAACGGATAGGCAGATTTTGATGAAACTTGACAGAATTGTTCCTTGGGTGGTCCTTAACCAAAATTGCTCAAATGGTTCCGGTCCGCTGCACAACATGGCTGCCAGGGCAAAAAAATAGAAAAACCTTTAAAGAACATCTTCTCAGAAACCGATGATCAGATTTTGATGAAACTTAACAGAAATGTTCCTTGGATGGTCCTTTATCAAATTTGCTTCAATGGTTTCAGTCCACTGCACAAGATGGCCCCCAGAGGTAAAAATAGAAAAACCTTTAAACGACTTCTCCTAAGAAACCGATGATCGTATTGCAATGAAACTTGACAGAAATGTTACTTGGGTAGTCCTTAACCAAAATAGCCCAAACAGTTCTGGTCTGCTGCACAACATGGGCACCAGAGCTAAGAATAGAAAAAAACGTTAAACTACATCTTCTCAGAAACCGATTATCAGATTTTGATGAAACTTTACATAAATGTTCATCGGGATGCCCTTTAACCAAAATTGCCCAAATGGTTCCGGTCCGCTGCACAACATGGCTGCGAGAGTTAAAAATAGAAAAACCTTTAAGGACTTCTCGTCCGCAGTCTTCACGAAAAACATTTTAACCTACTAGCCAGTTGGACTAGCATAATGGCATATTTTACTAGTCCGAAAGACAATCTAGTAGTCCGACTATTTTGCCACATTATAAAACTGTATGCTTGAGGTAAATACCTATTTCAATTGAGCAGCTTGCAGTTTGAGTAAACATTTCTTTATTATGATGCTCATGCAGTGATAGGGAGTGACATCCTTCTGTTGGGAATAGTGCTCCTTGTTTTTCAGAACCTATGGGTACTATGTAAAAACAAAAGGCATCTTGCTTGAATAGACTGTAATAATATCAACATGGTTAGAAAAGAAATGCCATGCTTTAATAGCTTTGATTACATTTTACTACTGAATTACCTCCCTTTAATAGAAAAAAAAATAATGTCTTAATTTTTCACGTATAGCATCTTTAAATAATTTTTAAACAATAATAATTTATGAGTAAACATATAAGCATAAAGTTCTCACAAAAAGATCAATTTAAAAACCTTACATTTATACATAGGAAAGTATATATAGACTGAACATTAATTTTCGTTTAAGTGACATTCTGAAAGTTTATGAAACAGCTATTTTTAGTAACTTAAATGGCCGAAAAGTGTAAGTGAAACACCAAGTCGATTCTATCTCGTCAGTTCTTGTTCAGGTTAGATATTTGCTTCATAATCTATTCAGATTAAATGTTAACCGATGATCTGATTTTGATGAAACTTGACAGAAATGTTCCTTGGGTGGTCATTAACCAAAATTTGTTAAATGGTTCCAGTCCACTGCACACCATGGCTGCCAGAGCTAAAAAATAAAAAAAACTTTATACGACTTGTCGTCGAAACCGATGACCTTTTTTCGATAAAACTTGACAGAAATGTTTGTTTGGTGCTCCTTTACTCAAATTGCCCAAATCATTTCGGTCCACTGCACAACATGGCAGCCAGAGCTATTAAAGTAAAAAAATTTTTTGAATAACTTCTCCTCAAAAATTGATGATTGTATTTTATGAAACTTGACGAAAATGTTCGTTAGGTGGTCTTTGCTTGAACCTTTTGGCCAGTGGAGCACAGGCACTGATATGCCTCTTGTTGTTGATTTACGTTTATAAAAGCGGCCGCGTTCGTCTCGTTCCGCCATCTTGGAAATTCCAATAACATTATTATTAAAGCGAGGAAATAGCTTCTGTTACTAAAAATAGTAACATCCGGTATAGGCCGAGTACGTACGATGTTCGGCACAATTTGTAACGGAGAGTGTCTGAGTGGCGATATGTGTTGATGTTATCCAATGTTTCCCGAGTTGTATTACATGGCTAATACCTTAAGTTCTTCTTGGCCCGACACAATGTGCCCTTTTTTTTTTTTATAAAACAACAGCTGTAATAGGGCTGATTGCGAAACTGTTCCATTTGACATATTTTCAGAAAACCACTTTTTGGCAAAAATATATATATAATACTGTGATACATATCCTACAAAAATATTAAGTTTATATCTCTACAAATATTTATTTTATTCAACATTTGTCCTTTAGTTCCATCTGGTAAAGCAATTTTATTTTCCCGCGAAACTGTTCCATGTGAATATGCAAGCAAATGGGACAGTTTCGAAGTCAATTTAAAATTATTTTTTCAAATGGAAATTGTTCTATTTGAATAAAAGTGTTTTTTTGTCATTCATTTCTTAGATTTATATGAATGAAAAGTGTGGATCTAAACTTATATGGCTAAAATATATCATTTTTAGCTCGACTATTCGAAGAATAGGTGGGCTATTCTACTCGCCCCAGCGTCGGCGTCTGGTTAAAGTTTTAGGGCAAGTTGGGATTTTCACTTATAAGTCCAATACCCTACATTCAATTGACTTAATACTTCACGCAGTTGTTCAGGGCCATCACATGATGAGGTTAGATAACTCCATATTATTCTTTACACAGATTATGGCCCCTGATTGACTATGGAACTAAGGTTAAAGTTTTAGGGTAGGTTGGGATATTGTTTAATAACTTCTATATCCTTCATTCAATTGACTTAATACTTCACACAATTGTTCAGGACCATCACCCAATGAGGTTACATAACTCCATATCCTTTATACAAGTTATGGCCCCTGATTGACTTAGGTTAAAGTTTTAGGCAAGTAAAAGTTAAGGGCAAGTTGGGACTTTAATTAAAAAAAACTTCTATACCATTCAAAATACTTCTTCTGTTTTTCATATGGTACAGTTTCGCAGTATTTTTATCTTTGATAAGAATTAACTTTTACTGCGAAACTATACTAAGTGCAGCACATTTCTCAATATTTGGCACATTTTTTATCAATAATGATATTTATATCATTAGAATATAAATATATAGTTACTATATGATCATTAAATCATTGTATTTTCAGTAAAATGTTAACACATACTCTTTAACTTCACAAAACCCTTTCAAACTGTATAACAAAAAATGATAATAATATAGAATCACCAGGTATCAGAAATTAAAGAAGTTTTAATTCGGAGTCTTTAAGAATGTCTGTTTGGGAAAAAAATAGAAAGTGCAAGAGGAGTGACTACTATGGGCCAACAGATCTAAAGGGTATAGAGGCCATCTTATCAATGAGCCTTAACTAAATTATCGTCATATCAAGACATCTAGGTGAATAATAAGCAAGTGTCAGAATCCAATGAAAGTTTAAAATGCTATGTAATTCTAGTAGCTGTATGCAGGGTACTAGTATTTGTATATCGACTAAAAATGATAGTGACAACCTATTAAAAGAAATTCAATGTGAAAAAGCCTATAACTCTGCAACAATGTTGTCTAAAGTTTAAGTTTAAAAAATAATAACTTGCGCTGTATTTCGAAATAAAGAACCGGCGTATGAATCAGACTACTTAATCCTTTTTCTTTATACTTTTAATATTAATATCCATACAGATCAAGTCTAAATGATATAATGTAATCCAAAATTTTCAAAAAATGTTTTATACATAAGATATTCTCAAAAGGTGGCTTATGGGACTTATATAATTGTTTTGCATTTCCGATTCAAAATGCATGCATGGCATGCATGCCAAGAAATACTAGCCAATTTTTCCACTTTTCATTTCTACACAAGAGCCAATTTCAGCTACATATTAACCCCTAATTGACCGAGAATCTGACCATGTGTTTAATCATGTTTTCATATCTAGGGAGTTGCTGTAGTTCGGGTCACGATTTGAAAGAATGTATTTAATTTTGCCCAGAAAGACATGAAGAAGTACATCCTCACACCGGCCAAATCCTAAGAGCCTCTTATAGAACAATACCGTACTCAAGTTGTTAAATTAAACGACTTGATTACGGTATTGTTCTATAAGAGGCTATTAGGATTTGGCCGGCGTGAGGAAAATATTTAGCTGTTGGGTAACTAAGAAATATAGTTAGTACATTTGTACTTGATGTTTTCAATCTTTAAACATAATTCAAGAGTGTGGTTTAGATAGTTAAATATTGTTATCAAGGAGATTGTTCATAAACAATATCAAAGATGTAATGCTTAGCTTAGTTAATTAATAATTATACTTTTTATAGTTAAGAAAATCATGTCAATACTTAATAATAAACTATTATTGAAATTTTTGTTTTATTTTTGACAAGTGTCGTAATAAACAAAATGAGATGAAGCGTTAAACCTAAGAACCATGCACTATAGAAAGATTTTTCCGAAAAATGACCAAAATCATTGCTCCCCTGAATTTCATGCTGGTCGTAATGGCCATTAAATGAAATGAATTAGCTGTAACAGCAGATAACTGATAAAAATTTCATGGAGAACCAAGTCAGCCCTTTAACCCTTAGCACAAAACCACTGAATGGAACATAATGCATATGCTGCTAAAATCCAAGTATATGCTGGCATACATGGGTTTCCTTCTTAATCGAAAATTGGATAGGATTTCTTGGCATGACAATCAAGCAACATATTATTTTAAAAAAACTTTATGAAATAAAATTCTAAGACAGATCGACTGAGAGAAAAAAAGGCATTGGTATAAGTAAATATTGGACCACATTTAAAGGCGTTTCTTTGTTTTTGTCTAATCATTAATCAGAACAGTTTCCAGTAGGCAAAGCTTTTACCGTGCAATAAGTTGCATGCAGATAAATAACAACAATGTTTATGAGTAGGATATGAAGGACTTGGCTATATTTTCACATATTTTAATTGTGAACTAGTACATTTTGCTGCAATATTGACATTAAAAGTAACTCGGACAATTAATTAAAAACGGCTTTGGGGTGCCGACCGGAATTGCCCCCTCCATCATCCCCCTACAATACAACACACGCACTACTTATCCGTCAAACCACTAATTCTAGTTGCTTATTAAACTGACTGTTATTGTTTATAAGGTTAAATTGATTCCCAAAAAGTGTGGTGAAGTGTATTATTGTATAAATCATTAAAATTCATATCAAGGGTAAATAAAAATGACTAAGCAATCTTCAAGCATAAGTTAAATTTCAAAATGCATGTACATCAGATGTTATTTGGAAAGAAATGGGTCGAGGTGTTCTGATTGACTATTTAGAGAGTGCGAAAATTGACAATATGTTACTAAACAGTTACAGCACCCATTACCCTTGTAATTATAATACATTATAACAAATAAAATGAATTAGTTGTTTAATTTCAACAATTGAAATATAAAATCAGCTAATATCAGAAACAGACAGTTCACTATCAAATACTTTGTCAATAGACTTTCAGAATGATGCACGTAAAACTGGATGAGCCTCAGTTTAAGAATTAATATAGCAATGCCATATTTGTATTTAAAATAACTATTAACAAACCAACTTGTTAACTCTGAATTTTTAATCGGACTTTAGCCTAGCTCTCTGAGTCACAACAATGATCCCATATTTCATAATAAATTATAAAAATACGTTGAATTGGGAGGTAAAGGTCCTGATTCTGCCAGGCAGATTCATTTCAAATGCACAAAGATATGTGACCACAATCATGCTTGGTATGCCTTAGTGTTAACGCTCATGTCTCCAATAAAATGGATTGACAGACAGATGTGATGAAAATAATCGCCAACTTTTAATTACCGTAGTTAATTTATTGGTCATATATATATATATCGTTTCTTAATATCTAGACATTTGGCATGCGCGCTGCCTAGTAAAGAGATATCCTTGTCAAACACTAATAAATAAGTGTTTTTTACTTCATTATTATTATAACTATTATTAAAATTGTTTAGTACAGATATTTTACTGTAGTATTTGGATGATTCACAGGGTAGTTATTACTGGCCACCAAAAACAATATGATTGTTCATGATCGGCTGAAGACTATGTGAATAAATATCGAGTCCAGGATATCCATTCAAAATTTCACACGATTCACTAGACTCTTGACTGATGTGACATTGCAGTGATTTGGTCATTATCGCAGATATAATGAGTACACAAATATTTGTAGTCTTTTTAACTGATGTTGTCACACTTTTTTAACTGATGTTGTCACACTTTTTTAACTGATTGTTGTCACACTTTTGGTTTGTTCTGTTTTGTACAACTGTACAGATGTTTACCTCAATTGTAAAAAAATACCCATACAGAGGCTTTTTTCACAATAAAAAGGTTTATAGTTCAGAGTTTACTTTAAAAACTTACATCATAGATATTGATATCATGCAATCATTTTTTCATGATCAAACGTGTTTCTTGCTTGGGAACATTTCAATAATATTATATTATTTGTTCATTCAACTGAGGAAAAATGTTTCTTGAAATGCATATTTTTTCCCCCTGAAATCATGCTTTAATTAATGTTATTTATCTTTTGTTTCAACTATTAACTTCAGTTTTTAATTTAAAAAAATGGTTTCAGTTCATAGTTGTTAAATTTTAGTCATTTAATCTGGTAAAAACATTCGGTAACTGATATATGAAGGGCAATTCGAAAACGGCAAATAGAACAGTTTCGCTGTAATTTTAATTTCAAAAAGTATTATTTGCTGCTTTTTTCCTAAAAGTGACAAATTTTCATAACTATTTTGTGTATAAAGTTATGAACCATCATTTAAATAGTAAAATTGCAATATAAACCATACTTTTAAAAGTAAAATGTCATATAGAATAGTTTCGCAGTGAAACAAGAGTTTAGTTTTAGTCAATTTTGACCGCGAAACTGTTCAAAGTAACATAATTATTGTAATAAATACATATTTTAAAAAGGCATTGGTTAAAGTCTGAGTCATACCTATATTTCTGACATCATTTTGAATCAAGTCTCTGAATATAGTAACAAGAAAAGCCAGAAAAATAAACAGTTTTTAGCTTCTCCTGAACAATTTACAAAAATGCAGATGGAACAGTTTCGCGCTCAGCCCTCGGTATATAATAAGGTAAAGTTACGATAAATGGACTTACTCCCAGATTTTTTGTTGTCAACATTTATTTAAAGTTGTTAAAATTTAGTTATTTTACCTACTTTCATGAACAAAAACCAAGCAGCTATTGGCAGATGCTTATTAAATCCCAATCGGAAGATCCACGGCTAAAATTTTTAAATTTTCAATATCTTTACTACGGTAAGTTAACTCTTTAAGGTAAAGTGGAAAATTTTCTGTCTGATATTTAAATAATTATTTACAAAAGAGCTCTTATTTGAACTTATTCACATGATTTTTTTCCTGATGTCTGACCTTATTAACAGTAAATGAGTTCTTTTTAAAGACCTACTGCTTCATTTAGGCAAAAACATTGTTTATGTGGTTAGAGTTACATCTTGTCCAGAAACAGGTAGGGTAGATAGACTGTTTTTTTATTAGGCTTAAATTAAGAACATAATTGGCATCATTGGGGAATGGCTTAAAGTAATCTTCAGTATAAAGCTTCAAAGGATTTTAATCTACTTAGTTATGAAAACAAACATTACAATTTTTTTATTTATTTTTTTATTTTATTTTTAGAGATGTGCAATAAAAACCTCAGGGTCAGGGCCTTTTTTTGTAGTAAGGGTCGGGTAACCCGAAGCAGAATATTTTTTTAGGCCTTAATTGTTTGTTGCATATAAATGATGTTAGAAAACTGAGTGTGGTGTTTATTGATTGGTGACCTAATGACGGACGGTGTCCGTCTGCAATAACTACCTGTCATTGACACTGTTGAGGCACTATCGGAATTTCTCGCCTTGGAGAAAAATAACATATTCAGAGATAGCATTAAACGGTTATAACAGAATTTTTTTGTGATTTGTGGTTTTGTAGCTATTTGTATGAATTACGGTATGCTTGTAATTTTGTTATTTTTATTGTTTTTATCAAAATTATTAATCATGAAATGGGACATAATTTTATATTGGTATATGTTATAGTTAAATGACATGAAGAAAAATATTAATGATTAAAAATGGGTGGAGTGAGTGAAGCAACTTAGAATACAGCCTCATTAGAATACAGCCTCATTAGCTGATACATTGACAATGCAAAATCTGACACAGGGATTGTGTTTTGAGTGAGTAGCAGTAGGCGGACCTTTAAACGCACGCAAAAGTTGTCATTCTTATTGATTAAGTCTACTACTTAATAATTGCCTAACTGCAATTTTATTGCCTAAAAATGTAGGTAAAATGTATTCTAATGGGTCTGTAAACAAGATTTCTTTTTTTTATGTCAGTCTACTTTATTGCGTATTGATGACAAATTCTGTCTTTTTAACTTTCAAGAAATTGACACATCTGAAAAGTTCAACCTGAACCCAGTGTACTGCAGTGACATTTAAAAGTTAGATATGTTATGTAGTTTCTTTGTTCAAATACCATCAAGTTTTAATCTGAAAAGTGCTTTAGAGTGCTAGGTTGCCAAGGAAACCCATGTGGTTGAAATGCATTGAGACTGGTATAGGAATGGTTCTTTATTCAGAGTGTTAATTGCTCAATATCTGTGTCTGGGGATATAACACATAACAGTTTCTGTGATTTTTAAGCACATTTCTATTTTAACTCTGGATTTGTTTGAAGACTTAAATTACGCATTGTCCCTCAAATAATTGATTTCCGAAAGGGACGGTGAGTTAACCCTTTACTTCATGTAAACCTAAACCATTTCAGGCTGCCAGTGCATGGCTTATCAGTTCATATCAGTACCCCTACTTCATAGGAGATTATTGATATTATTGGAATTTTAACCCTCATGTATTACAAACCTATTTTCTTAGTATTTCTTTTGAATTAATCAATAAGTCATCAATGTAAAGTTTATAGAGAATTAAATTTCCAATCCAGTCATATAAATTTTATTTTGTTATCTAAATTATTTCCGCATGATATTCATAAATAAACAGAAAAATATGTCAAATTTGATTTTTTTTACACTTTTATTTATCAAACATAACACAAAATATTATACAAACAACATATTTTTATAATTCATTTAATGCAACCTGAATTGAAACAAAGATGGACAGAATTAGAAAATAATTCACAACAAAGAAGCACGGTATATTTATATATATGAAACAGAAGAAAAAAAGTTTAATCAACAGTAACTTTCGGTTATTAAACACTACAATGAACAAATAAAGTTATTATTCAACTACTAAATGAGGCCTGCATGTTGTTGTTTACTAAATTTATATCGTTTATTGCATGTCCAGGTATTGTCATTTGGGTTTGATTTTAAAAATCCTCATTTCTCGTATCCTTGTGTGCGTGACGCCGAGGTCCGAATTCGCCATCTCGACGTCATACTCAAACTCATTTTAATCGAAGCCAGAATGTTCCGATTCGTCAGACAAACACTGAAATATAAATGACATTATTCAGCAATGTTGTTTTAAACTGAAGTTAACAAGGCCAGAAATTAGCTCTTCATTGCATTCTTGTGTATTCGAAAACACGTGTTTCAACAGCTGATCGATGTTAAATTGGGTCATGTCAAAGTTTAACAATAGGGATAGTCATTATTTTATAACACATTTGTACTTACTTTCAATTTGTAGAAGCAGATGCGCATTTTTATGACCGGATTAGCGAAACAGAAGTGACACATATGTCCCATATAATGATTTATGGCCTTTGTTTATACAAGCCAGATGATTTTTTGTTTATCCAACATGGCCGACATTTTGACACGTTTTCGAACCATGACCTGTGACGTCAGGCGCGTGATCAATAAAATATAGTTGTATTATTGGTAGTTAATTATAACTTGCAGTATTGTGTAAATTTCCACGAGGAAAACGAGACAGGAATGCCCACAAACCTGCGCAGTCAACGTTTTACGCATCTTTGATACCAGTGACCTTATTTCGCGATTTTCCGAAATTCTTTAAATAGTAACATAGTGTTTTTTTTAGTGCATTGTATTTATCGATGTTTATACTTCATGAATATGAATTTATAGCAAATAAACAAGCATCAGGTATGAAAATAAATGCCCCTACATTACGAATACGTAGGATTACGTATCTATGAAGCTATGGATAAAACGTTAAGATCCGTATCTATGAAGCTATGGATAGATAAGTAAAATTGCGTATCTATGAAGTAAAGGGTTAATTATTACAAGTTTTGACTTATCTAAGGAGACAGATCCCAGTGAAGAAAAGTTGTAAATTTTTAATTGTCTTGAGTTTCAAGGGAAAGAGGAACTGTGGTAGCCTTGGCTTTGTATGTTGTCCGTGAGATGCAGAAATTCTGGCAATAAATAAAACATCATTCAAGATATTCAAAGAAAGATGGCAAACCATGTTGCAAGTTACTATAATCACATTTATTGCAAGGCCCATAACTCAGGCTTTGAAAATCGCTTAAAAGTATACCCTTATTTTTCGACTGAAAAAAAACAACACATAACAGACAAGCTGTGGCATCTGCTTCATGGTTCCCTTGCTTACAGCAGGTGATTTTGAATTAAAATAAAAAGGAAAAAAGAAAACTTACAAGGCAAAAATAATGATTTGGTTTCAAGGTTACATCCTTTTTAAAAAACTGATAGGTGAGTAAGGCTTTTTTATAACTTTTATTACTAGGCTTTATATAAGAACGTAAGAACGTAACGTCAGTATCGGGGGTTGGGGTTATAGTAATCATCATTAAGCTTTTTAAAGGTTTAATCTACATATAAAACACAGACTAAAATTTAAATTTTTTTAATAATAATAGAAAAATAATTCCTACAGTCTAAAAAACAGTAGGGTTGGCACCTTATTCGTAGGATCGGATGGGTAACAAGAACCCAAAATGTTTTTTTTTAGGCCCAAGCGTTATTGTCTTTTTGCTGTTTTATGAGGATACATGTTACAGATTTTCTTCTGTGTATAAAAAAGGTCATAAAGTGAAGCTGTAAAAAATGTTGCGACAAGAGACTTGTCATCAACGATGATGACCTTTTCTGAAAAACACACTGATTAATGCTTTAGTTATTGTTGTTAGGTTGTAAAACATTAAATCATACAAGATTCTTTTGACCTGAATCGTAGCACAAAGATTCATTTAATTAGAAATTGTTACAGTTGTGTATTTGATGATGTGTGTATTAGAAAGAAATGTTATTGCATGGATTTATATTTAATGCTGATTGTTCAATATCATTGTTCAATGTCTAATCACGTAGTTTAAGTTAAGTTGAAGTCATTTTGCATGATTTCAAAATACTTCTATTTCAAGTGAGAGTGGTATTGGTTCAAATCATATTTTAATGGTGAATTATATTCAGCACTGTCTGTGAAGGTAATAACCACATTGAGGTTTAGAAGTTTCTACAGAATATCCTTGAGTAAATGGTGATACACCGAATGTGATACATTTTTATGTTTGATCAGTATTTTTATGGTGAATTGTCTGTAGTACTATTTATTCAAGACTTCAGATGAGCGCAGTAGCCTAAATAGACATTGGAAGGTTATTTTTACAGCTGATTCTTGTGTGTATAGTGAATGTTATATAAATATCAGTATTTTCATGGTGAATTGCCATCAGAACTATCATTCCACTATCTGTTTATACTTACAGGTGAGAGCAGTAACCACATAGAGCTTGGGCGTCTGTTACAGCTGATCCTTGGTTGTGCCGTAAACTGCACAGAAAAGCAGGAGTACATTCAGCGGATTATGTCAATGGAAGAATCCGTTCAACACGCTGTCATGACCGCCATTCAAGAGGTAAGCTAATTGTTGGTTAGTTTTATTTTGTGAGGATCCTTTGTCATTATTTTCTGTTTTGGTCAAGTTCTCAAAGATAAAAAATAATTGACTCCATAATTCAATTATTGTCAATCATCATGAAATCAATAATTTGCCATGTTTACCATTGGCATTTTATTGATTTTTCTAAAAAAAAAATGAGATTATATATTAAACATTTAAAGTGCTATAAAATCTGCTCATAATACCATATTTAATAAGAATGCTACAGTAATCAGACATACCGTAATCCTTTCCAGTTGATGACCAAAGAAATTGCCACAGATGTGGACTCAGAAGTGGGAGAACAGGTATGACTCTCTGTGATAGCCTTAAATTATAAACAATGAGTAATCTGATTTCTGTGATAGCTTTGAACTGAATTGTAAATTAATGGGTTTTAATGATAATGTAAATACACTTCAACGAATTTCTAATTGGCCACCATATAAAATATGTTGCTATGCGACATTTATAATCAATTAACCTAATGTTTGGTTATTTTTGTATTGTACACACCAGTCTATCGATTTACTCGAAGAAAACACATATTCCTGTACAAAATCATTCGTGCGGAACGGTAGGTTCAAACATAGCCTATGTGCTATAGTTCCTCATGCACGGCATGGTGGTTGTCGAGACTAGTGCCTCGCTGTAATTGCCGCAACAGGTGGACATACTAAGTATTAAAACAAAATCAAATACGAAGTGATTTAATCTTACAGTTTTTATTTTAAGGGTGTCAATGTTGACCGTCTGTGTTAAGTAAGTTCCTGTGGTCATATTTCAATGAAGTTTTGTTTTACATGTTATGAATAAATCGTATTATCCTTATTCTTGGTTATTTGTATTTTTATCCAAATATTTTCCTAAAATATGATAAAAACTAGGTGGCCAATTAGAAATTTGTCTTAGTGTACATGTATTGGTTCTTTTTCTATTAAGAAGAAATCAGAAGTTTCTAGTTATACCCCCTGCAAACGAAGTTTGAAGGGGGTATATTGGGGTCACCCTGTGGTTGGTCGGTCGGTTTGTCGGTTGGTCCGTTGCAATTTACCTTGTCCGGAGCATAAGTAAACTTAAAAACTACTGGATGGAATTGGATTAAATTTCATACAATGGTAGAGCATAATGAGAGGAAGTGCAGTGTACAATAACCATAACTATATTCTTGCTTATTACTGAGTTTTTGCCCTTTATTTTTTATTTTTTGTTGTGAATTTTTTTTTCCAGACATTAACTGGTAGATGGTATTTATTGAAACTTCATACAATGGTATGGCCTTTAAGACTTTTTTCTTGTTCCAAGCATAACTTGAAAACTATTGGATGGAATTTAATAAAGCTTTATACAGTGATAGATCATAATGAGAGGAAGTGCAGTGTACAGGAACCACAATTCTATTTCAGCCAATCACAGAGTTATTGCCCTTTGTTACTTTTTTCTTGTCTGGAGTATAAGTTGAAAAATATGATGAACATACGCTATTTGTTGACATACAATTGCAGAAGTGTTCAAAACTTTCAAGTGCTTCAAAATTAGTGTAGTATTGTTTGTAATAAATTGTATACAAAGACTCCACAAATGCCAAATGTTTATAAACTGTCTTCTTCATAAAAAAAGGCCATCAGTGATAACAGTTTAAATAAAGTTCATGGAAGAACCAAGTCCATGAATACATAAAGTTCAGGCAAAAGAGGTGTTGTTTTTTATATTTCACATACATTTTTAGTGCTTTTTTGTTTGTTTTTCTTGAATCAAAATCTTGTTCCAAAGCACAACTGGAAATTGAATAACATTTATTAGCTCGCCTTTTCGAAGAAAAGGTGGGCTATACTACTCGCCCCGGCGTTGGCATCGGTTAATGTTTTAGGGCAAGTTGGGATTTTCACTTATAAGTCCAATACCCTTCATTCAATTGACTTAATACTTAACACAGTTGTTCAGAGCCATCACATAATGAGGTTAGATAACTCCATATTATCTTTTATACAAATTATGGCCCCTGATTGACTATGGAAATTAGGTTAAAGTTTTAGGGCAGGTTGGGATATTTATTGACTTAATACTTCACACAGTTGTTCAGGACCATCACCCTATGAGGTAACATAACTCCATACAGTAAAACTGCGATCGCTCGAAGTCGCCAGGGACCGAGCCAAAACCTCGAGGGAACCGATGTTTCGAACGACCTGATTTTCAATTTTCCAGTTTGATATGAAATATCTTTCAGTGTATTTTAAGTTTGAAGTTGTCAAACAGACTGTTAACTAAGACACCGATTATGTGTTGTGCTGTGGAAATCGCTAATATGTTCAAAGGTTGACGTAAACTAAATGTAAAACGCAAAAGAAAAAACAAGAACTGAATAAATAGAAATGTTTATTTTAACAAAAAAGCACATTTTCGTAACAAGCAATATTTGAATGACAGTACATATTGTGACATTAGTCAGATTAAAGTTTCGCAAAATCAAGGATTGTTGATTGGCGCATCTTGTCGGTTTCGCAAAACAGTTCAATCGTAATGTGACGTGACAGCGTACAGAGCGTCTGAAGATCACGGTCAGCATCGGCAGTGAACTCAAAGAACCTTCTGACAACATCTAAAGCGTTAGCTTCTCGTCATTAACTTCTCATAATTATCATCTCAAATGCCCATATCAACTAATATCGGTCATGTATTAACAGTGAAAAATGGTTTTTCACACCTTATCAAATTGCCTTTCAACTGTCATTGCATTTTTACAACATGCGAAAATTATAACACCTAGCACTTTTTTGTTTATTTTGGAACACCCATTCGGAAAAAAGTGTGAAATTATGTCCTCGAGGGAGCCATAAGGTTTTGTGCACGATTTGTGTACTTGGGACCGAGGATATAGCTCGACTTCTCGAAATAATTAGGTTTCGATGCAGCGTGGGTATATTTTATATGAAAATAGAAGGAAAAAAGTTTGGGGACCAAGCTCCGACCTCGAGGGAACGCAAGTTCTCGAACGACCGCTTGTTTGAGGGAACGCAGTTTCACTGTATTATCCTTAATACAAGTTATGGCCCCTGATTGACTTATTTGAATGACTTGCGTCATATTCGGGCGGGCTGGTGGGAGGGCAGCATCAAGGTCACCTTATGTATAAATGATTTTAGTTAGGTTTGACATAAAGTGACCAAACTTGGTAATATAACATCGTTATTGTATTCACTTCTAAGTAAAAGCAACGTAGTCAATGCGACGGCTCTTGTTGATTGCCATGTTAACTTGTGCAATTCACAACAATTATAAAAGAGTTATTTTCTTATTTTAACAATAACAATCGGAAGTTGTACAAAACAAAAATAACCCAATCCATAACATTTTATGTGTTTTCCTTTCTAAATATGTTTATATAAACCATTACTTTGAAACTACTGGTATAAAAGAAGTAACTTAACTCATTTATAGATGGTCATAGGCAATCCTATATTCTGTGCTTTAGAACATCAAATATATCAGTATAAACATCTCAGTATTAGCATCACTGATATTGTTAAAGCCTTTTTCTAACTTTTAAAAACATAATAAAAAAGTGAATAACTGACGATAGTCCGTAAAATAAAGTTGTCATTTATAGGTTGGCTTTCCAAATAGTTGACTGCAATTTCATATCAGGGCAGCGTTCGGAGGTATTAATCACCTTCAGTGTTAGCTCTAGTTTAAATTGAGTGTAATAAACATTTATATAGTTTAAAGTGTATTTTAATTTCAAGGTATAAGTAATTTTCTTTAAAAATAAGTCAATAATACAGATGTTTTATTTTCTTTCTTTTAACTGCATTGGGTCTTCATGCTATCAACTAGGCTGAGTGAAAACATTTTCAGCCATTTAAGTGCTGATGCATGATCCTAGCCATGTGCCTGATGGCTGCATTGTTTCTTGGGTAGAGCTGCAGTGACTCAGTGTAGCAGACCCTGGCTAGATTCAGTTCATTCTCCAGTTCATAACAGTGGCCCAGCATGTTCCAGGCTGTGTCTATATGACCACCGTCTTTACTTGAGGATATGTAGAAATAAAGGTTGTTCAGTGCCCGCAATTTTCTGTCACGTTGGTTCAGTTGTGTGTGTGTGAGGTACTGTAGGTAGTGGAGAAATGGGACACAGTCAATCACAATCTGGTCCATCCATTCATATTTATGTGCTGGATGTCTCTGTTGTATGTCTTCATCTCCTGCTGTTCTGAACATTTCATACACCAGATGTTGTGGAACACAATGGATATCATGTTTAGTGAACATAACATGTGAGTCTGTATTCTTCTGTAATATATCCTTGAATGGTGTGTTTACAGTCTTTTTCCTGAACTCATTGGTTATTAATGTTCCCTGTCTTCCTTCACACTGACAATATTGGCACACTGCAGGCCCCAGCAGGCCCTCACAGTAGGTCAGGCAGTTTGCTGCTGCCTCATACTGCCCACTGCAGTACAACATGGAGGCAAACTTCAGTCTGCTGGACAACAGATCCGAGTCAAAGGACAGTTGGTACAGCTGGAGAATGCTGTGTGTGACAGGTTGTCCTTGGTAGATACACCTGGAGGCTTTGATGGATGCAAGGGCTCCACAAACTGATGGTATTAACAAGGAAGCTGCCTCTTGTTCTATTTCAGTTCCAATGTTCTTTAAAACATTCAGTGTCTCAGAATATTCTATCAAAGATTGATATAAGTCCCTCTTGTCATTGATTAGTAAAGAAATAAGCTCAAAAGTTGCTTTCCACTGTATGTACAATTCAACCATTTGGACTTGATAGAGTGTGCATCGAGGGTCAACCCCAATAATTTGGGATGAAATCACAGATGACATTCTCCTTCCCAGATCATCCATTTCAATTGTATATAGGCACTGGAAATTGCTGTAAATGATTTCTGTTATCATAGAATGCAGTTTGTACTGTTCATGTTTGAACAGCTTTCCAGTGAACAGGTTCACCCCTGAGATGGTGTAGTGTGGACACATCCTGATCTTCAGCCATCTGAGTAGTGTGGTTAGACAGTAGATCACACACTGTACAAGGTTGTCTTCACTCCATATGTTTGGTGGATATGTCTCTATTGTAAACAGAATTGCAGTCTTCACGTGAAATGTACTGAAACGGTCATCAACAACCTGCTTTATTATTGATTTTCTAAGCATTTTCAGAAATACATACACCTTATGCTGTATTATATTCATATCAAATACAAGAAGTCTCTCCATGATAGATGTTGAAAATCTCCACTCCCGCTTATACAGAGGATAGTACATGTTTTCTTCTGGCACATGAAAAGTTGTGGATCGGCACTTGACTGGTCGTGAAGGATCCTCAGTGTATCCTTGTGGCACCAGGAACACTCCAGTCTGTCTTGCCATGGCCAGTGTGTCAGGTCTGGGCCAGTGACCAGGTCGTGGCCTACAGAATAGAAACTTGCACTCTTCAGGAAGGCTGGTACAGTGAAATGCAACTATAAAATCTTCCATTTCATTCCAGCTTCTTGATGGACCATGTTGGAACATCTCTCCAGATTCGCCCAATTGCCTCATATTTTCATGCAACTCAATTAGAGTGTTGGTCCTCAGCACTCTGCCCTCACTATCCACCATGTAATTAGGCCTGTTGACCTCTGTCACTGGTAATGGGAGGTCAGGTCTCACAAACTGTAGCCAGCAGTGTTGGGGTGAAGATTGTTCATTCTTTACCACAAGAAGATTCTCCTTCCCCTGCCTCCATTCACTCCAGTCAAGTATTACTGGCCAGTCATTTAAACATATCAATGTGTCTCTATCTGACTTCATCCCCTGTGTGGTAGTTCCCTCTGTCTGGCTTCCAAATGTATAGGGAGTGATGTTCCTACCAGCTAACTCATCTCTGATCCCGTCTATTGTCTCTATCATCAGGAATGTTCTCCTCCTCCTGGTGCGGATGAACCTGCTGACCCCAATGTCCTCCAGCACCCGGGACAGACGCAGGGACAGCTGCTGCATACTCTCTCTGTCCATGGCCTGAAAAACATTATTTGACATTTAAAATGTAATATTGCCAGGATTTCCTTGCGTTGGTATAGAAAATTATATAATTTGATCATTTTCTTAAATTAAAATCTAAATTTAAACCAAAAGTGAAGAAAATGATGAGAAATGAAAAGTAGTGTTTTGTTTTATGTTTAAACATATATTATATCATTTATTAGCTTGATAACAATATCATGTATTTAAACCTTAGTTTATTGTCTAATGTTATCAATAATTACCTTTGCTGTAAAAGTTCAGGATAACTAAACTATTTTGTCCTCTTTATATGTCCAATTATTGACGAAATGGAATGTTTTGGTTGATCTTCCTGGTCTATAAATAAAAACAAGACATTGAACAAAGTAGTTATAATTAGGCTAACAGTTTTTTATTAAGCGATTTACAGGGAAAAAAGAAGATTTTGAGTTTGGGGGACGATAAAAAAATAATAATAAAATCTCTGAAATGGGCCAGTAAATGGAACAAATTAAAATAAAATTGAAAATTAAAAGATTTTTTTTCAGTTTGAATTTGCAGTGAATAAACAGATCATTTTTTGGCCACATTATTACTCTACTACAAACAGAGCATATTAAGCCCATCAAACACAAATGTCTTGAGCCACACATAGTAATTTATGACATTGTTTGTTCAAGCTGCTTTGAAGGCTTTCAACAATACATCAGTCATATTGTGGGGTCAGTTCATAACCTTTCCTGGGCAGCCAGGTCTTAGTTTACAATACACTGTTCAATATAAATAGGTGTTATAAAATTAGCCCAATTGGAATTGGAATAATCGAGGGCTTTGTTATATGGAGTAATGACCCTCTCGCTGAGAGGTAGGTAGGTCCATTGACAACGGTTAAAAAATACAAGAAATCCTTAAATATTGAAAGGTCACCCACTACTAAAAGTAAGTTGCAGTAAAACACGGAAATACAAACTTAGTGAAAATCAAAAAAAACAATGACGTCGTTTTGCTTCGTGCCATTAGTAGATGTTAATAATTGTTGCAAATATTGATGTGAAAAATAATGATAATAACTCGAAACAACTTGCATCTGCGTCACAGTTGTCATCTTTCTGCATAAAACATATATTACAGTACAGTAGGGTATTTCAGATTTTCTTTAAAATTGTGATATTTGTGATATTAATGCACCAGTCAATTGTAACCATGGCCACCCCAGGATATACGGGGAATAGCCGGTGAAATGGGTCGTGTTTATGCTTTTCAGGTGGCCCTGCATTGCTGGGTGAATGCGGTGGTTTTGTCTTGTTTTAAATATAGCGGGTAATTGGCCTTACCACTTTGGTGGGGATTTTACCAACTGTTTGTCTCCGCATGGCATGGAATTTAGCCGGTGTTGGCTGTACTGAAAGTCCAAGTCCCCGCTATTCCCAAAATCTGGGGGGGGGGGGGTGGTGGGCGTGGTTACAATTGACTGACCAGTGCATAATTTGGTTCCCTTTATGCCATGTTGATCTGATTCATACCATAGTAAAATATTTTCTTCAACTGTAACAACACTTCAATATTAAACACTGCATTGCAACAGGAAAGTTTCACATAATTTATCTTGAGCCAATATCATTGTTTAATCACACAAGTGTGTATAATTACACAAGTGTTTCATTAAACACTTAAATTCCGATCAGCTTCTGTCAACATATCATTGCCATTTTGGAACTATCTAGCTGATGCGCGTCATCTTGAAGCTCAATATACATCAAGTCGAAAATTATAGATGTGTTCACTACGTGACGTGCCATATCAAAAATGGTAAAAAATCATTCAATGTACAATTATTTGAACTGAATAAACTTAGTGCTTGAAATGTCATTCTTGGCTAGGAGAAAAAGTTGGATGAGGCATGAAGTCTCGCCAAAACAAAACTTGTCAAAGACTCTGAAGTTGCTGTTTATTTGGACTAGTCAAGTATTAAACTTTTCAACAAGATAAAGTTACTATTATAAATGATCCTGGCATTAGGACACGGAGCTAGCCTGTCTGTATTATCTGGATGGTGCTAAGCCCCTGGTGAGCCTTAAATGCCTTGATTTGAAATCTGCCACTTATTATTCTCTATCATTGACTACACATTTTTCAGGTAATTGTAAATTACAGTATTTTTTGGTATGTTAAAATTAACAATGGTAAAAGATAATGCATAACTTAATTGTGCATGCTGGGGATATCAATATTGTATACATGTATATAGCTTTACGGATATTTACAGTGTTAAAATAGCCCAAAAGGGTCTTACTCAATGAAAAAATAAAAATACTAGAATGTAGACAGGATTTTGATATTTTTTGGCAATTAATTAAATTGAAGGGCATAGCCAGGCTGTACTAAATGTGAGAGGCTATGGGATGGGGAATCCCTGTAACCGTAGGTGGTTAAGGGGGGGGGGGGGGGGGGCTGCTCCCCACGGAAAAATGGAACTAACATGTTTAGCATTGATTTGTATTTGTCGGGATTTATAGGTTGGAGGCCGACGACTGTGTAAGTTACCAAGTGATTTTTAAGGCTGTGTTAGCTATCTATCACAGAGAAACAATGCTTTCTATAGCTGATCTTCCCTTTAAGGTTTTATTCTGATGTCAAAACATAGTGTAACCCTCGACTTTGTTTGGCCATTTTTTTTTATTTTTCAAATTGATGTTACGCACGTCGTAAGTGTGTAACGCTGGCTACGCCCCTGAAATTGTTCTGTTGCAATTTTGGGCAAATCATTCTCATTGGTATGCCTATCAAGCATCAAACATGTATGTCTAAAAAAGATCAATAAAAACAAGCCATATTATTGAAATGTTCAAGGCCAACAGATCCCTTCAGAGAAAATCATGCATAACCCTTTTACATGTATATACATAATATATTCTCCCTCCAAACAGAGACCTGGTATGTTAATTGGCATATTTTGTGCTAATGCGTATAACTTGGACTTGACTTATTTCTTAGTTACCGCATGGCCTGTTCCAAAGGGTAAAGCATTTGGAAATGTCAGTTCAGTTCAAACCTGACATATATGAAATTCTTTTCCTTAATTCAATTTTGATATTTTCAAAACACCCTCTTTTTTAAAAACATTTCGTCACCTTAGTGCAAGAACGCAATATCTGCTTCTATTTCTTTATGCAGTTATTGAGTTATTGCACTAAGGTGACGATGTTTTAATAGATGTTTATGGACAAGAAGACTCTTAATTTGAACATCAACTTGTTAAGACTAAGAAATAATGAGCCCTTAAAGCTGCACTCCCACAGATTGACTATTTTAACAGCTTCTTTTATTTTTTGTTTTGGAAAGAGCAAATTATTGCGTAAATATGTGCAAACCAATAATAAGATATCTGACAAAATATCAGATCTTAGATTTTCATATTTATGTTAAAAAATTGATGCTTAATGGCTTAAACTGATACTAACGGTGAAAGAAAAAATGCATAAAACATCAATTTTTGAACTTAATTATAAGAATCTATGATCTGTTTTTTAGCTCTACTGGCCAAAGGCCAGAAGAGCTTATGCGATGGTAATGTGTACGTAGTATGTGCATCCGTGCGTCCGTGCGGTCGTGCGTCTGTAACCAATTGCTTGTGAACACGATACAGTCTTCAGTTTTGATTTTATCTCGATGAAACTTGTACAGTATCTAGATATCCATTAGAGCTCGGTTCCTTTCGAAAACCAGCCAGATCCGCCCATGCATGCCTAGATTATGGCCCTTGATAGTATAAAAAAATGCTATTGTGTAAACAATTGGTTGTGAACGCGATACAGTCTTCAGTTTTGATTATATCTCGATGAAACTTGTACAGTATCTAGATATCCATTAGAGCTTGGTTCCTTTCGAAAACCAGCAAGATCCGCCCATGAATGCCTAGATTATGGGCCATGAAAGTTTTAAAGAAATGCTTTCTATTTTTAGCCAGGTCTGCATGAGCGAATTCTATTTTTAGCCAAGTTTACATGTATATGTTAATTCAAGTCTAGAGTTAAGGGAGACAATTTGCAAGTCTAGGATTTTGAGAGACAATTTGCTTTTTAGCTCACCTGTCACGTAGTGACAAGGTGAGCTTTTGTGATCACTCTTCGTCCGTCGTCCGTCCGTCCGTTCACAATTGCTTGTGAACACAATAGAGGTCACAATTTTGACCTAATCTTTATGAAACTTGGTCAGACTGATCATCTCTATAAAATCTAGGTCAAGTTCGATATTGGGTCATCTGGGGTCAAAAACTAGGTCACTAGGTCAATTAGTAGAAAAACCTTGTGAACACAATAGAGGTCACAATTTTAGCCTAATCTCAATGCAACTTGGTCAGAATGGTCATCTCTATAAAATCTAGGTCAAGTTCGATATTGGGTCATCCGCGGTCAATAATTAGGTCACTAGGTCAATTAGTAGAAAAACCTTGTGAACACAACAGAGGTCACAATTTTAGCCTAATCTCAATGCAACTTGGTCAGAATGATCATCTCTATAAAATCTAGGTCAAGTTCGATATTGGGTCATCCGCGGTCAATAACTAGGTCACTAGGTCAATTAGTACAAAAACCTTGTGAACACAATAGAGGTCACAATTTTAGGCTAATCTTAATGCAACTTGGTCAGAATGATCATCTCTATAAAATCTGGGTCAAGTTCGATATTGGGTCATACGCAGTCAATAACTAGGTCACTAGGTCAATTATTAGAAAAACCTTGTGAACAAAATATAGGTCACAATTTTAGCCTTATCTTAATGAAACTTGGTCAGAATGATCATCTTAACATAAGCTAGGTCAAGTTCCATATTGGGTCAACCCAGGTCTAAAACTAGGTCACTAGGTCAATAAGTAGAAAAACCTTGTGAACACAATAGAGGTCACAATTTTAGGCTTAACTCAATTCAACTTGGTCAGAATGATCATCTCTAGAAAAATATAGGTCAAGTTTGATATTGGGTCATTCGCAGTCAATAACTAGGTCACTAGGTCAATTAGTATAAAAACCTTGTGAACACAATAGAGGTCACAACTTAAGCCTAATCTAAATGTAACTTGGTCAGAATGATCATCTCTATAAAATCTAGGTCAAGTTCGATATTGGGTCATTTACCGTCAATAACTAGGTCAATAGGTCAATTAGTAGAAAAACCTTGTGAACACAATAGAGGTCACAATTTTAGCCTAATGTTAATGCAACTTGGTCAGAATGATCATCTCTATAAAATCTGGGTCATGTTCGATATTGGGTCATCCGCAGTCAATAACTAGGTCACTAGGTCAGATATTAGAAAAACCTTATGAACACAATAGAGGTCACAATTTTAGCCTAATCTTTATGAAACTTGGTCAGACTGATCATCTTTATAAAATCTAGGTCAAGTTCCACATTGGGTCATCCGCGGTCATTAGGCTTATATAAGGAAAGTGTTTAAAAATCTTCTTGTCTGAAAATGCAAGGCCTACGCATTCAATATTTGGTATGTATCATAACCAAGTGGTCCTCTACCAAGATTGTTCAATTTATGCCCCTGGGGAGAAGAGGCCCTATCCTGGGGGGAGTCACAAGTTTTGCATAGGCTTATATAGAACAAAAAACTTCTTGTCTAAACCAACAAGACATTGGCATTTTATATGTGGCATAACCTAGTGGCCCGCTACCAAGATTGTTCAATTTGTGCACCTGTGGTGAAAAGAGGCCTCACCCTGGGTGTCACAAGTTTTACATAGGCTTATATAGGAAAAAACTTTAAAATTTTCTTGTCTGAAGCCACAAGGACTAGGTCTTAAATATTTTGTTTGAAGCATTGCCTACTGATAGGGTCATGTGGGGTAAAAAACTAGGTCAGTGGGACAAATAAAAGAGTGGCCTCTAGGGGCCATACTTTTCATTGGATCTTTATGATAATAGGTCAGAATGTTCACTTTATTTAGCAAAGCTACAGGTGAGCGATACAGGGCCATCATGGCCCTCTTGTTGCTTCTGCAGTTGATTTTGTGAATTACTCTGCCTTGTTCTTGTTGAAAGCCCAAAGGCCATTTTTAGCTCACCTGTCACGTAGTGACAAGGTGAGCTTTTGTGATCACTCTTCGTCCGTCGTCCGTCCGTCTGTCCGTCCGTCCGTTCACAATTGCTTGTGAACACAATAGAGGTCACAATTTTGACCTAATCTTTATGAAACTTGGTCAGACTGATCATCTCTATAAAATCTAGGTCAAGTTCGATATTGGGTCATCTGGGGTTAAAAACTAGGTCACTAGGTCAATTAGTAGAAAAACCTTGTGAACACAATAGAGGTCACAATTTTAGCCTAATCTCAATGCAACTTGGTCAGAATGGTCATCTCTATTAAATCTAGGTCAAGTTCGATATTGGGTCATCCGCGGTCAATAATTAGGTCACTAGGTCAATTAGTAGAAAAACCTTGTGAACACAATAGAGGTCACAATTTTAGCCTAATCTCAATGCAACTTGGTCAGAATGATCATCTCTATAAAATGTAGGTCAAGTTCGATATTGGGTCATCCGCGGTCAACAACTAGGTCACTAGGTCAATTAGTACAAAAACCTTGTGAACACAATAGAGGTCACAATTTTAGCCTAATCTCAATGCAAGTTGGTCAGAATAATCATCTCTATAAAATCTAGGTCAAGTTCGATATTGGGTCATCCGCAGTCAATAACTAGGTCACTAGGTCAATTATTAGAAAAACCTTGTGAACACAACAGATGTCACAATTTTGACCTAATCTTTATGAAACTTGGTCAGACTGATCATCTCTATGAAATCTAGGTCAAGTTCGATATTGGGTCATCTGGGGTCAAAAACTAGGTCAGTAGGTCAATTAGTATAAATACCTTGTGAACACATTAGAGGTCACAATTTTAGCCTAATCTCAATGCAACTTGGTCAGAATGATCATCTCTATAAAATATAGGTCAAGTTCGATATTGGGTCATCCGCGGTCAATAACTAGGTCACTAGGTCAATTAGTAGAAAAACATTGTGAACACAATAGAGGTCACAATTTTAGCCTAATCTCAATGCAACTTGGTCAGAATGATCATCGCTATAAAATGTAGGTCAAGTTTGATATTGGGTCATTCACGGTCAATAACTAGGTCACTAGGTCAATTAGTACAAAAACCTTGTGAACTCAATAGAGGTCACAATTTTAGCCTAATCTCAATGCAACTTGGTCAGAATGATCATCTCTATAAAATCTAGGTCAAGTTCGATATTGGGTCATCCGCGGTCAATAACTAGGTCACTAGGTCAATTAGTACAAAAACCTTGTGAACACAATAGAGGTCACAATTTTAGGCTAATCTTAATGCAACTTGGTCAGAATGATCATCTCTATAAAATCTGGGTCAAGTTCGATATTGGGTCATACGCAGTCAATAACTAGGTCACTAGGTCAATTATTAGAAAAACCTTGTGAACAAAATAGAGGTCACAATTTTAGCCTTATCTTAATGAAACTTGGTCAGAATGATCATCTTAACATAAGCTAGGTCAAGTTCCATATTGGGTCAACCCAGGTCAAAAACTAGGTCACTAGGTCAATTAGTAGAAAAACCTTGTGAACACAATAGAGGTCACAATTTTAGGCTTAACTCAATTCAACTTGGTCAGAATGATCATCTCTAGAAAAATATAGGTCAAGTTCGATATTGGGTCATTCGCGGTCAATAACTAGGTCACTAGGTCAATTAGTATAAAAACCTTGTGAACACAATAGAGGTCACAACTTAAGCCTAATCTAAATGTAACTTGGTCAGAATGATCATCTCTATAAAATCTAGGTCAAGTTCGATATTGGGTCATTTACCGTCAATAACTAGGTCAATAGGTCAATTAGTAGAAAAACCTTGTGAACACAATAGAGGTCACAATTTTAGCCTAATGTTAATGCAACTTGGTCAGAATGATCATCTCTATAAAATCTGGGTCATGTTCGATATTGGGTCATCCGCAGTCAATAACTAGGTCACTAGGTCAGATATTAGAAAAACCTTATGAACACAATAGAGGTCACAATTTTAGCCTAATCTTTATGAAACTTGGTCAGACTGATCATCTTTATAAAATCTAGGTCAAGTTCCACATTGGGTCATCCGCGGTCAATAACTAGGTCACTAGATCAGATAGTAAAAAAACCTTGTGAACACAATAGAGGTCACAATTTTAGCCTAATCTTAATGAAACTTGGTCAGAATGATCATCTTAACATAAGCTAGGGCCATACTTTTCATTGGATCTTTATGATAATAGGTCAGAATGTTCACTTTATTTAGCAAAGCTACAGGTGAGCGATACAGGGCCATCATGGCCCTCTTGTTTAGCTTTAAGTTCTGTAGTTTGCGCATTCATCTTAACAAAATTGATTGTGAATGTTTAAGTTATGCATCTGGTGTCATTACTGGCCACACCCAGGGTTCACAGGTTTGGTAAACATAAATCTGGAAAGGTTTGAAAATCTTTTTGTGTGTTCGTGCATCCATCTCAGCACAATTGATTGTGAATGTTTGTTCAAATTGATCAATGTTGTCCTAGGATGCCCTTGACTTTGACCTTTTGACCAACTTTTTTTAACTTTTAAAACTACAGAAAATTTTACTATGAGTACAGTTTTGAAAGCATTTTTTTTGTCAGATGACTTTTACTTGGCACATATTAAAATAGTTCATGCAACTAATCTGCTTACAATACTTTCTGGGCTCAGATGTTGAACGTGCTACGTTTTCAGGTAACCCAAACACAAAACATAAACTATATGTCTGTTGCCTTTTACCCACACATACATGCTCTGGATTGATATGACCACAAAAGCCATGCCAGTAGAGCATAGGCCCTTTTGGGCCTCTTGTTTTGTCAGCAGTCTTATATTACTGTTTTCCATGGATTTTCGCAAAAAAATGGCTCGTTCCAAGACAAAGGAGTTGTCAATACTTTCAATCTGTGTGAGTGCAGCTTTAACAACAAAAATAGAATAAACCTACAATTAAGCAAATGAAATTTCAGATAGGCATAAATGAAGTGCTATCCTTAATCATTAACAATTTCATTCTTCAAGTTTGCTTTTTCCTCAGCCTACTGTCACTCACCTGATGCACAATCCCTGCATAAGATTTTACGTCGACAATGAATTAGACAATGAGGTTGTATTATAAGTCAATTAAATGACCTAATGTAACTAGCTTAATGATAAAGAAGGGCTCATTATCATCAATCACTCCATCCATTCTGAATAATGTTTTTTCATAAAGATTTTTTTTCGTGTTTTTTTATTTACTTGTATACTTTATATCCAGTTAAATACAGCCATCACACATTTTTTCTCTCCTAAATACACATGGGGATATCAATATAACATTGGTCTATTTCTATTGGTCAAAAAAAAAAATCACGACTCCAATATTTATGAAACACCGCTGTTGGTCAACGACAGGTCACGCGGTGACACCACATTTTTCCATTTTCCAAATTTAAATTACACCAAAATGGCGTCTTTATTCGGATTTGATGAATATTTCAATGAATAAATAAAACATTTAAACAGGGTAACAGGTTGTCAACGTTATACTTACATTACAGGGTTAGTAGGTGACATAGTATTGGAAATATGGGGGGCAAGAATCCATATTTAGGTTCGAGCTTCACTCCACCTCAATATGGTTTCCTTTACATTGAATATCCCATATCGCGGGTTACCTACTGACCATGGAACTTATAGTATCATTCCACATGTTTTTAAACAAATTCATAGATAAGAATGTTTTTTTCAAATGACAATTTGTCATTTTGTATTCATTGTGATGAAAAAATGTAAAATTAAATTTCCAACCAATTCTTAAGAGGAAAATGTGATATTTATCTTATCTCCTGATAAAAACTTTCAATCACGTTGGGTACTGAATGGGGTACTATATTGGTTTAAATAGGAAATGACGTCATGAACATATAGTAATCTATGACTTCATCTTACCGGTGACCATTATGATGTCACAATTAAAAACAGTTAAGTTTTTGTTGTTATGCCTTTCTGCTGTACTTGATATCACCTTTATATGTATTCTTCTTACAAACATTGTGAGAATGATCGCATGATTCTTTGGTTTGAAATTTTTCCTAATATAAATTTTTTGCAATGCTTGCTTGTAGTGCAGAAAATAGCATCACTTTAATGGTATCCTGTTTTTAGCTCGACTATTCGAAGAATATGGAGAGCTACACTACTCACCCAAGCGTTGGCGTCACACCTTGGTTAAGGTTTGAAATCTAATCTAATTTTACAGTGATCCATGTTTCGCCAAAACTTTTTAATCCTTACACTGAACAGCGGCGTAATAGTCGAGCGCGCAGTCTCTGTGACAGCTCTTGTTTACTAGAGAAGTAAAACAGGTTAGTTGTTTTTGCTGTCTTTACTTAAAGAATATTTTGATAAAAAGATACTAAGACTCGTCATCATATAATAGACTGTATTATACAACCCGTCAAACAAATATGTTAGTAAGATCGACAAAGGCTAAGTTATTTACACATTTCCTGAAGTTGTTGAATATGTTTTTTAAAGCTACATCAATGAAAACTTGACATCTGTACTGTTTTGAAAACAAACATATATTTATATATGTCGTTCTCCGATGACCCTGACTGGGACCTTTTTGACCATCTTATTTTTTAGAGCTATAGCATTTTAGACAGTTGAAAACAATATTTAATGTTGTCTTTTGATGACCTAGATTGTGGCCTTTTGACACACATTTAAATTTGAAGCTTCAGCCATGAAATTAAGGCCATTTATTCGAAATCAAAAATCAAAATTGTGCTTGGATAACGTTGTCCTTTCAACATACTTTCCTATTTTTAAGCTACTTCAATGAAAGTTTTTTAGTACAGTTATCAAAACAAAAAGCAATGTTGTGCTTTGATGACATAGAATATGATTTTTGACATACATTCTATTTCTATTCTAACAAAAGCAAAGAAATTTAGACCATGTGTATAACTTTTAAAACAAATATCAATATTGTACTTGGATAACCTTGATAATTACCGTTTGACCATCTTTTCTTTTCTAAGGTACTGCAACGAAAGTTCAGTAAGTTTTGCAAAACAATTATCAATGTTGTCCTCAGATCTTCTTTACTGTGACCTTTTGACCCTCTTTCATATGTTTACAGATTGGACAAAATGTACTGCTTTAAGAATAATTATAAATGTTGTGTTTGGCTTACCATGATTGTGACATTTTCACTTACTTTTTTATTTTTGTGGCCTCTGCAATAAAATGTTGCTATGTTTGGAAAACAATTCACCATTGTTGTTCTCGGGTTACTTTAAAGGGACTGTACACCAGATTGGCACCAAATATTTTTTTCCTGTAACGCAAATCAGGACAATTATTTAATAGAATGTGCTAAGCTTTGAATCATAATTATAGAGAAAGGACCAAAATGTAAAAAATAGCAGTCCAGTGTTGTATCCACTGTGCTACGAAGGCTTACTCCAAACGGGTGGTATATTTAAGCTATATACCTTGGTAGACATACCCAGTAATATTTTTAATGGAAAAATACAAAATCACTGCTTAGCTAAAATAAATTGTAAACTATGTGGTACTTCATTTAGTAAGATTCAATGTATTGTACACATTAATACCAAGTTTATGTCAGTTTTCAACAATTGTTTTTCTTGCAAATTGATCATCTTGTGCACAGTTGCTTCAATTAAGGCCTACGTTTTTAATTTTGAGTACAACATTGAACTTTGGACCATGTGTACTGTTTTAAAAAAATCTGTTAACATGGGTGAAAGTTTTCAGTATTGATACTGAATTCAGTATTTTGGAAAATATTTATCCTTTATAATGTATTGTAAAAATGGCATTTCCCTATGTAAACACCCTATTTTCAGTATTTTGAAAAATTCAAACTTTCACCCATGTGTTAATGATATGCTTCATTTATCTTGATTGTGTCCTTTTGGAGTATTTGTTATGCAACTGGAATGAAATTTTGACCATGAAGTCGTTCTGCAAACAAACATTAACAATGATATTGTCAGGTGACCTTTTCATCATCTTTTCAAAGCTACAGCATTAAGATGAATAATTATGTTTGGAAAATAAATATCAAGCTTAGATATTTGGTTTGAAGCATTGTCCAATTGTCCTCACCTAAGAGTGTTTAAATTATGCTTCTATATTCAAGATTAGGTTCCGATGATTTTCTGTGTTTATAAGAGAAAGGACTTAGTTCTATACTTGCAGCAGACCGAACAATGTCACCATCCATCAGCACTTTCAGTGCTTTGATTATATAGAGGATTCGGTGTAAGATCGTTATATATTTTCAAAGTGAGCACCAAAAGCAGTTTTTCAAGAAAGGCACAGCCATGAGAGAAATATTTATATTTTGTGTTCACAAGGTGATATTTATTGTGATCTTACACTGAAAAACAGTTTTCTTTTTATTATTTGACTTAGGCCACTACTTTTATATAAATTGGTTTACAAAACCGGCGGGTCTAATTTTCCGAAAAGTACAAAAAAAAATAAAAATGAATTTCACTTTTTTTCAAAGTTATTTTCCCGACCGTATTGATTTTAGTGCGAAATGAAAGAAAAACGAACAGATAAGAGTAAGAATGCAGTAAATCTGGGTCACGGACACTACGGACCATGGACATTACGGACCAGACATTACGGACCAGATTTAGGGACACTACGGACCAGATTTAGGGACATTACGGACCATCTTCAGAAACTTACGGACCATCATTTATAATGTTTTTAAACATTTTTTTTTAATTTATTCACTCATTGGTCTTAAATTTGTTAATAAATACTTGAATATTAGTGCTCAGTATGAAAATTATCTTTAATGTAACTGAAAAATCCAGGAAATTCCAATGTTAAACATCAATGTATTTTTAATAAAATATTATAATAATTTGAATAATAATGAATGAAATATGTGTTTATCCTATGATTGTAAATGTGAATATTAATGTTTTCATATGTGATCGATTGCTTTCTGAAATAAACTTTGTATCGTCATATATGTTTGTTTTCCGTTTCAACTGTTTTAATTGAAAGGTTCAGTCATGGCGGGGAATCCACGTGACCAAATGGTTGGTTTCAGTGCAAGATGGCGTCACCAAAACGCTCGATTCGAGCCGAAAATCAACGTAATACCTATAATTATGATAGTTTCTTGGAATTTTAACATAGCCTATCATATGCCTACCTACGAGAACACTTCTGCAATGTCACTGTTATGGCAGCGCCGGTGGCAATGGCGGAATTGACGATAGCAGTCATTCTTTGTATGAAATAATTAATTAAAATATGCAGGAGTTGTTAAAATACCAATAGCAATAAACATTGGTAAATTAAACAGCCGACACAAACAATAACTGTCACGTGATTGTTGTTTTTCCCCGCCAATCTAGGTCATGAAAATATTGTTGTTTATAGATAAAAATAAAAGTGTTACTGTCAGCGGCTGCCATCGAATAAGTAGACACAAATATCTATAAATTATGTGTGAGAAAAACATTTTATAACATTTTATGGTTAAATATCAAATAACAGTGCACTAAGTGTGAGTGGTGAAATCGAAAGTAAAATTTCTAAGTTGACATCGGTGACCTAGTTTCACAAGTTTGGTCGGTGGTGTTTATGGATTTTAAATCACAAAATGGTTTGGAAATACTTGGCATTGAGTCAATGTAAAGCTTGTGTTTATTCTAGATTACATGTTTATTCATGTTTGGGTTAATAGTATAGTAAAAACAATGAAATAATTGAACACATGTGTCAATGACATTTACTAATGCCAGGAGTTGTGTGCAAAACATTTAGATAAAACAACACGGATAAATTTTTTGAATAAGTCCATTTTTTCAATTTGTAATGAACTTGATATTTCACTATAAATGAGATTTGTTGTTATAAACAAGGAATACTTTTTAAAATGAAAAATAAACAAGCATGAAGTATAAATGCCAAAATGGCGGAGTTGGGAGAAGATGAAAATATCCGATACATAATTATGGATTTCTCTGTTACTATCATTGGTACATAAAGTTAAGTCACATGCTAGATTTATTAATTTGCTATGTGATTTTTATGTACTGATGTGGTAATTTGCTGCAAGATTTGAATTTGAAATGGATTTGGTGAACATCCCATGGTAAATATCCCGGTCCGAAAATATTCGGACTTAGCATCCATCTGGTTACACACAACTAGGACCTCGCATGGTAAAGGTTATTAAAACTCAAATCTAGGTCTAGTTTGGTTCTTAGTTTTTCAGGAATTGTTTTCACAATATTAAAGCTCAAATGTCTTCATAAAATGTTACTTCCTTATTTATAAAATTGGTAATTATTTCACTTTGTTGACATTTTCCAATATTGAAATAACTGAAACATTGTTAATAAAATGTAATGTATTGTTTTAATACAGTGCAATATTTTTGTTTTTTTAATGCGTAAAATTTGCCTTCCCTTATTTTTCAATTAAATATGTGTAAATTTGTAAGTGTTCTGTATTCACTTTTGATTTAGCATACCCATAAAGCTAAACAAATGTCTTCCTGAGTGAGATTCAATGTATCTTTGATAAAAAGTGTAGTTTATACATGTAAACATGTATAGTCAATTTCATTGATGCACAGTATGTAAGATTTAAACTGTGTGTTTAATAAGAACTTTGAAACTTTGAGTGTATTAAAAAATGCATTAATAGCAGTTTAAAAAAAGTAAATGATATAAATTTTCAACGTTTTGATGTTGTTCTCTGATTTTCACCCTTTAAGAGTATGTTTTGTGACTTTTTTCCTTTTTTTTTTCTTTTTTTTTTCGACCACCTGGTGGACATTTTTTCCAAAAATTCTTGTAAACCAAAAAATAAAAAAAGGAGTGGCCTTAAAAGGATTTAAAATTAGTTAATTGTAGTTTTTAAGAAATGTGTCCAAACCCTGTTCTTGCTGACATTTGATTTGGAATTGAAAGCAAGCTAAAATTTCAAAACAGTGAATAATATGAAAATATTACTTCACCGTTTGAAACAGTGAAATATCATTTTTATTTCACTAATTAATTTCTATAAAACACCTGGAAGCATATAATAAAAACAAAAACTAAACATGTTTTTTAATAAGTTTTTGACTTTGTAAGATTTTTTAAACTGACTATTTGTTGCCATTGCTTCACTATCATGGCTTAAGGTGGCTGGTATTTGCATTCAAGTTATGTTTCTATTTTCTGAAAATTTGTGTACATTTATGGGTTTAAGGATTTACCGTTTGTTTTTTTATTTGAAAAATCAAGAATATTCAAATGAGTTATTGTTGTTTTATATGTTGTATTTTTGTTTCAGCGTCATTATTTTAAAAACATTGTTTTCAGCAATTTTTATGCGTAAGTAGTCACAAGAAAAGGTTGCGGTGTCAATATTCTGCATTAGGCGTATACTCTCTGTAGATGTGTATGAGTTCTATACTATTATTTGGACCACTATATAAAATGGGTCTTATAGCTTTTTTTTAAGTTACTGCACCCTCAACCTCAGTTATTGAAATTATACGCAAGCGCTTTTGTGTGAGTGATCAATTTCAATTGTGAGTGTTTTGGGTGGTGTAAGTGTTTTGAACCATGTTGTCATGGACAACGTTCAATAACTAGCCTGCAGTATAAATAAATGGCATTGTAATTTATTGGCACAAATATTTATTAAATGGTTAAGCTCCGCCTACAAGTTACCATTCCAATATGGAAGTTATTCTATAGACAAAAACAAGTTAGCACTCTCAAAGATGGTACAATTGCAAGTTAACATCATGTCAATAATGTTTTAAATATAAATTAAACTGTAGATAATTTACAAAAATACATATGACCATCAAATAGGTCACGCTGTGGATGTACCTGTGCTATTTTTAGTCACATCAATCTATGACGTAATATTTCCCCCACTTAAGTAATTTGTGCTATAAGACCTATTGAGTATTCGATTTTTTTGATTTTTTTTTTGCCGTTGAAATCTATTGATTAGTTCTTTTTCTCACTCACTTGTTTGCTAAAAGCTGATTGGTTTATAATTGACCTTTTCTGGCTTAGAGCAGAGAAACTAATATAACAGATTGAAAGGCTGATTTTAATAAAAGCATAGGCATGATTTTGTGTGAAACGAGTATGTTACTTACGGAATTTAATGCCCCAGTCACACTGAGAGATAGAACAACTAACAACTAGTTACGACCCACTGCTACTGGAAATCCCAAGGAATTTTTAGGTCATCCCCAGTGGTCTTGGATAGTCGCATGCCATTTTAGGTTGAGGGAAGGTTTTCCAGCGATTGTCCTGCTAAAAGTCTTATTTTGTTGTAGTTAATCATAGAACCCCTGTCGTTGAACTAGTCGGGTGACAGTGTTTATCTACTCTTCTGATTGAACAAAGATGATTAAAATCATAAATGCTATTAAAAACCTATCCTGTGAGAACTGATGACCGTGCCTTGTTACAGCTGTAATTATACTGCCTCAAAATGGGTTGGGAAAGGCCATTCAAAGTATTTTTAAATTTTGGCCTTACAATAAAATAATAAATTATGTAAGTTCATTTATCACATATTTCTATATTGCTTATTTAACATCTTTATATTATATAGCTGTCAGATTGCAACATATGATAATAAGCTACTAATGACCCTAATAGAGATATATCTAGGGCTTAAAAAAGATATGTTTGTTTCCAGTTACCAGTAATCTTGATTAAAATGGTACAACAATTTTTGCAAAGGGATTTGTAGTTTATTAACCAAATAGGATGTTAATTTGATCAGAAATTAGGCCGTAAAAAAGGACGTAACCAGAAACAAACCTATTTTTTCTAAGGCCTGAAAGGATTTTAGTCAATGCATACATTCAAAAGTGCATATAATTTTCAGAACTGTTATAGATGAAGGATATAGCTATTAGGAACTCGTACATTATAATTTATTGCGATAGTGAGCTAGTTCTTAAAAACACAAGACGTGTTCCCTCATTGAAAGCAATGATGGCGCACAATTTTCTTTTTCCAGTAAATGCATTATTAAAAGCTGTTTATGCCGTGTATTTGCATTTTGTTGCTAGTGGATTGTTAACTGCATTGATTTCATTTTCAAAATGATTGTATTTTCATAGATGATTACTGCCAATTGAACAGCGACGAGCAGAAATAAGACTTGTAATTAATAAATGAAATTGTAAATTTTTGGCATTATGTCAAATAATAATGATTTTTACATGCTTTCAAAGATTTCTGCATATCTTATGTCTCCAGGAACAAAAAATAAATGATTTTTTATATTTTTTTTAACTGGCACAAGTTTAAAAGTCGATGGCATTTTTTGTTATTTTTATCATTTATTTTTTGTACATTAAATGACACTCTAGTTTACTTAAAATATGAAGTGTGGAGAGCCCTCAAAAGGAGGGCTTTTAAAAAGCCAGTTTTGCTTCTGTAGCTTCACCCCGTTTGACCCGTTTCCTTAACAGGTCAACATATCCACCATTTTTGTTAAAAGTTCCGGTGGCTGTGTGGACTAGGTGGCTGTGTGGACTAGCCGGCTGTTCTCTACTGTTTTCTTGGTTTTACCAGCGTGGTTTCGAACCCCACTAAAACCAAAATTCTGTATTAAGCACTGTATTTTTTTCTGCAATTTTGATATCATAAAATAATGGTAAAATTTATTAAGTGTTTTCAAATGCAATACAGGGAAAACTAATTTTTGGTCCAAAAACATAAGCGATTCACTTTAAAGGACTAAATCTAGAAAACTTGGTATATGCCTTCATATGAATAGTTATGGCGATGACACCTGATGTGAAGTTCTAAATCTTAAGCAATGCAGTTTATCAACTGAATACCTGGAATCATTGACCTTAGATTGGATTTTGGATTCAAAAGTGAAGTTATGTTAAGTTTGATTCAGTTGAAACTACAGCCATCACTGAAGGTGATTAATACCCCCGAACGCAGCCTCTCATTATGATTTATCATTGTATGAGGTTTTATGAAATTCCATCTAGTAGTTTTCAAGTTACTGTCCGGACAAAAGTTTGACAAAAAAAAAAACACAGAAAAAGGCAATAACTCTGTAATTTGCTAAAATAGTGTAATGATTCATGTACACTGAACTCCTTCTCATTGTGCTGTACCATTGTATAAAGTTTTATTACATTCTATCCGGTAGTTTTCAAGTTATGCTCCGGACAAGAAAAAAGTAACAAAGGGCTTTAACTCTGTAATTAACTGAAACAGAGTTATGGTTCTTGTGCACTGCACTTCCTCTCATTGTGCTTTACCATTGTATTAAGTGTTTATAAATTCCATCTAGTAGTTTGCAAGTTAATATCTGGAAAAATATTTGACAGCAAAAAAATCAAATAAAGAGCAGTAACTCAGTAATTAGCTAAAGTAGAGTTATGGTTCTTGAACACTGCACTTCCTCTCATTGTGCTTAACCATTGTATGAAGTTCCAATGAATCCCATCAAGTACTTTTTAAGTTATACTCCGGACAAAAAAAAGTAACAAAGGGTAATAACTCAGTGATAAGCAAGAATAGAGTTATGGTTATTGTACACTGCACTTCCTCTCATTATGCTCTACCATTGTATGAAGTTTAATCCAATTCCATCCATTAGTTTTTAAGTTATGCTCCGGACAAGGTAAATTGCAACGGACCGACCGACAAACCGACAGACCGACCACAGGGTGACTCCAATATACCCCCTTCAAACTTCGTTTGTCGGGGGTATAAAAACTATGAAATTGAAATAATGTTGATTGATTTTGAATTCTACAGATAATACACAGGATTTATGTAAGAAATATGGTTAGAATTAGGAAAGACTTGAAAGAAAGTCTTAACTGGTTGTGTAAAGAAACAGATAACTTTTAATTTAGTGAAAATACATAAAAATGGAATTACATGTAGAGAACAAGTCAGAAAAACATTGGATTAAGAAAGAGATCTACAAGAATAGGTTGGATTATGTGAAGAAAACTACTAGATCAACAATTGGATTCACCTGAGATATTACAAGAACATCAAATTAAGAAGATGATCTACAAAAATAGATTATATTATATGAAGAAACTACTAGATCAACAAAATTGGATTCACCTGAGGAATTACAAGAAACTATATGATGAAAGTCTTTTAACGGTGCTTTAAAAAAAATGTTCATCGGAAATGGGCCAAAATTAAAGAGAATATTGAAATTATATGAAAGAATTGTGTGGATTTTTGGTGACATGATTGAGTCTGTGACAAAAAACACTTCCATTGTAGGTAGTTTTCCATGCTTGGTGAAATTGAGAAATAGTTTTTCATACAAGTATGGTTACTTATCTGCATGGAAATATCAACATAAAGTGGAACTAATGTGAATTGTGTCACAAATTAATTCTTCTGAATGTATACAGTAACTATTATACACTTCTGTTTGCAAATCACGTTAGCATACACAGATCAAGGATCTGAAGCATTGATAGTTCTTGGCATTTGTTCAGGCTTAAACCACCAAGTGAATTTCCTTTCAAAGCTAACAGCTATGGCCTATCATTCAACTTCATACATCGAAAAAAACACTAACTTTTGCTAACACCATCAGCAATTTGACCTGTTGTTTAACTAATTACAGAACTTTCTCTTGAAAAAGCAGGCTCCTTACCACACAAACCATCCATGTACAGTTTGCATTGATCTCCCTTCGACCAGCCTATTGGATTGTAGTTTTAAAGTATGCATGCACAACTGCATCGTTACAAAAGGATATCTTTGAAGAGGTGATAATGACTACCTGGGGTATCTTTGAGAGGTGACCATGACTACCTGAGGTATTTATGAAGAGGTGACCATGACTACCTGGCGTATCTTTGAGAGGTGACCATGACTACCTGGGGTATCTATGTTTAAAGAGGTGACCATGACTACCTGGCGTATCTTTGAGAGGTGACCATGACTACCTGGGGTATCTATGTTTAAAGAGGTGACCATGACTACCTGGCGTATCTTTGAGAGGTGACCATGACTACCTGGGGTATCTATGAAGAGGTGACCATGACTACTTGGGGTATCTATGTTTAAAGAGGTGACCATGACTACCTGGCATATCTTTGAGAGGTGACCATGACTACCTGGGGTATCAATGAAGAGGTGACCATGACTACCTGGGGTATCTTTGAGAGGTGATCATGACTATCTGGGGTATCTATGAAGAGGTGATCATGACTACCTGGGGTATTTTTGAAGAGGTGATCATGACTACCTGGGGTATCTATGAAGAGGTGACCATGACAACCTGGCGTATCTTTGAGAGGTGATCATGACTACCTGGGATATCTTTGAGAGATGATCATGACTACCTGGGATATTTTTGAGAGGTGACCATGACTACCTGGGGTATCTTTGAGAGGTGATCATGACTACCTGGGGTTTCTATGAAGAGTTGATCATGACTATCTGGGGTTTCTATGAAGAGGTGATCATGACTACCTTGGGTATCTATGAAGAGTTGATCATGACTACCTGGGGTTTCTATGAAGAGGTGATAATGACTACCTGGGGTATCTTTGAGAGGTGATCATGACTACCTGGGGTATCTATGAAGAGGTGATCATGACTACCTGGGGTATCTATGAAGAGTTGATCATAACTACCTGGGATTTCTATGAAGAGGTGATAATGACTACCTCGGGTATCTTTAAGAGGTGATCATGACTACCTAGGGTATCTATGAAGAGGTGACCATGACAACCTGGGGCATCTTTGAGAGGTGATCATGACTACCTGGGATATCTTTGAGAGGTGATCAGGACAACCTGGGATATCTTTGAGAGGTGACCATGACTACCTGGGATATCTTTGAGAGGTGATCATGACAACCTGGGATATCTTTGAGAGGTGATCATGACTACCTGGGATATCTTTGAGAGGTGATCATGACTACCTGGGATATCTTTGAGAGGTGACAATGACTACCTGGGGTATCTATGAAGAGTTGATCATGACTACCTGGGGTATCTTTAAGAGGTGACCATGACTACCTGGGATATCTTTGAGAGGTGACCATGACTACCTGGGGCATCTTTGAAGAGTTGATCATGTCTATCAGGGATATCTATGAAGAGTTGATCATGACTACCTGGGGTTTTTATGAAGAGTTGATCAGGACTACCTGGGGTATCTATGAAGAGGTGACCATGACTACTTGGGGTATCTATGTTTAAAGAGGTGACCATGACTACCTGGCGTATCTTTGAGAGGTGACCATGACTACCAGGGGTATCTATGAAGAGGTGACCATGACAACCTGGCGTATCTTTGAGAGGTGACCATGACTACCTGGGATATCTTTGAGAGGTGATCATGACAACCTGGGATATCTTTGAGAGGTGATCAGGACTACCTGGGATATCTTTGAGAGGTGATCATGACTACCTGGGATATCTTTGAGAGGTGACAATGACTACCTGGGGTATCTATGAAGAGTTGATCATGACTACCTGGGGTATCTTTAAGAGGTGACCATGACTACCTGGGATATCTTTGAGAGGTGACCATGACTACCTGGGGCATCTTTGAAGAGTTGATCATGTCTATCAGGGATATCTATGAAGAGTTGATCATGACTACCTGGGGTTTTTATGAAGAGTTGATCAGGACTACCTGGGGTATCTATGAAGAGGTGACCATGACTACTTGGGGTATCTATGTTTAAAGAGGTGACCATGACTACCTGGCGTATCTTTGAGAGGTGACCATGACTACCAGGGGTATCTATGAAGAGGTGACCATGACTACCTGGGGTATCTTTGAGAGGTGATCATGACTATCTGGGGTATCTATGAAGAGGTGATCATGACTACCTGGGGTATCTATGAAGAGGTGATCATGACTACCTGGGGTATCTATGAAGAGGTGACCATGACAACCTGGGGTATCTTTGAGAGGTGATCATGACTACCTGGGATATCTTTGAGAGATGATCATGACTACCTGGGATATTTTTGAGAGGTGACCATGACTACCTGGGGTATCTTTGAGAGGTGATCATGACTACCTGGGGTTTCTATGAAGAGTTGATCATGACTACCTGGGGTATCTATGAAGAGTTTATCATGACTACCTGGGGTTTCTATGAAGAGTTGATCATGACTACCTGGGGTTTCTATGAAGAGTTGATCATGACTACCTGGGGTATCTATGAAGAGTTGATCATGACTACCTGGGGTTTCTATGAAGGGTTGATCATGACTACCTGGGGTATCTATGAAGAGGTGACCATGACAACCTGGGGTATCTTTTAGAGGTGATCATGACTACCTTGGATATCTTTGAAGATTATAGGGTGTAGTGTGATGGTCCTGAACAACTGTGTAACAGTTATTGGAGTTTTAAGTGAATATGCCAACTTGCCCCAAACCTTGAACTGGACACCAACAGCCTCCTTATTCTTCAAATGGTCAAGCTTGTCAACATGGTTTAAATTTTACATGTTCATAAAAAACATGTTCTTTTTGGAAATTAAGAAAACAAATACACACTACAGCAAAAAAGTGTAGGTCCAGCAGAAAAAATAGTGATCAGTCAGGTTTGTGGAAACATAAAAATAAACATTTCGCCTTAGCTGTACACTGGGCTTTTTTAAAAGTCAACTGCAGGACTCAAAGTGGACTGCATTTTAACCTTTTATTGTTCTCTTAACTAATTAAGACAATTATCTGTCAGTAAATGCAAAGATCTTACATAAATTTATTAAAATAATTTGGTTAAAAAGCAATGACTGTAATATTGACTTTTGACCATAAAGAATGTTTTACTATTAAAAGCATTATCAGTGATTTCCTGGTATTAAACACAAGCAGGAATTGATATAAGAGGGGGTGAATAAGGGCACAACCTTTTGACACATGCCTCTCCCTCAGAGATGAAAATTATACAGTTTTAAATGTTTGCAGTGAGGCTCAGGGTGATTTTAAACAATTCATGGGCATGGTGCATATTTAGCCTATTTTATAACCTTTTTGCAATATTGACATAATAAGGAAGTTGAATAAATTACACAGATTTAATAACATATAAATACAAAACTTTTTATATAATTATACAAAAACATTGGCTCTGAAACATAACATATCAAATAGGTTTTGTTTAAAGCTGCTCTCTCACAGCCGGATCGACTGATTTGACATCTTTATTGTCTTGAAATGAAGAATATTTGCTAGATGTCTAAAAGCAGTGATATATATGACTGCTGTCAAAAGATCAGATAGTTTTTCCAATAAGATGGGGTGAATGCAAAAACGTTCTAAGTGACATTAAATAAAGAAGCAGATAGAACCTTTTTGCTTTCACCCCCTTGAATTGATAATCAATGTTTTATGGCTACAAAAGTTACTTATAGACGCTTTAAGAGAATTAAATTTTTCAACAGTTTTTCACACAATTGAGATCTGTTCTATTGTTTAATCTTAAATGAACGATGCTTTTGAGACAAAACATGCAAAATAATGAAACAAGATAAGATCAACAATGACCCTAATTTGTGATGGTCAAGTTTCTGACACAAAGCGTAATAGTACATGTATTTACAGTTACATGCACAAATAATGATTTGCAATGCTGATAAGTTCTTGCTGAATTTCAGCAGGACCATGTTACATATGTTACATCTGATATATCAATCACTAAATATCAATGGTATAAGGTCAAAGAATTAAAGAGTCATTGTGCAGAATAACCACTGTTTGCCATGACCATCACCTTTGACCAACAAACTTCAAAAACAATACTGGTCATGTTCTGGTCAAAGATAACCTACCATTAATCTTTCATGGTCTGAGGTCAACCTACAAAATGTATTTTCAAGTTATTTACAAAAATAAAACGTGTCTGTTTGCAAACATATGCTAGTGCATATGACCATGGCATTGTTATTTTACAATAGTGGCAAAATACATATAAAATACATTTAAGGTCAATAAATCAATAACACAAAGCAGCCCAGTTTTTTTACATAACAGATTCTCTGCAAGCCAAGCTAAGGTAATTCCATCCAAAGAGCATGCAAACTGTCAACAGCCGGTTGAAGAGATTTTCCGGAAGAACAATCCTGGGGATTCATTCACTTCCTTCTGTCAGAGTAGAGACGTTTCAATCTGACAGCCTGCAATTTAAATGTACTCATTTGAAAACTGTTGATATTCACAATGACTTTTAAAAAAGAATTCCATTAAGTGATGTTACATCAAATGTTGCCCATATACAATTAAATGATCAAACAGACTATCATTAAACAGTAATTTTACAGGTATGAAGCTATGGCGTTTACGGCATTTAAAAACCAACAACATATTTATGAAACAAATGATATAATTTACTTTGTCTGTATATAATTATTTATAAACTAATATGTTTTAAACAGGTTATTATTTTTAGTTTTAAATACAGAAATGTTGATGCTGAGGTCTTGGAAAGTTAATTCTTACACAAGGAAGAGGTGCAAAATGTATGCATCCATAGGCAGATGTCATTCTGTTGATGTTGTCATGGCTGCTACTGTGATCCTGGACTCAACGGCATGGTCAAGAGTTGATCCAAGCAGCAATATATCTGCCATCGCTGTTGAAGGCTCTGGATGAAGGACGGCAAAGCTCCATGACCAGATCCTAATAGCAAATTCAATTATAATTAATAGTATGAGATGCATTGTTTAATTAACATGTACATGCATAGGTATATAATTTAACTCTACATAATAATGCACCAGTCAATTGTAACCACGTCCCCCCCAGGCCCATGGGTATACCGGGGATAGCCTGGGAAATGCGCCATGTTTTACCTTCCAGGTGGCCCCGCAGTGCCGAGTGACTGCGGTGGTTTTGTCTTTCCGCCAAATACAGCGGGTAATGGGCCTTACCTAGAGTCCCTTGGGTGCTGGGGCATTTGGCGGGGGTTTCACGAGCAATTTGTTCCTGCAGGGTGAGGACTTTGCCCGAGCTTGGCTGGACCGAAAGTCAAAGTCCCCGCTATTCCCCGGACCTGGGGGGGGGGGGGGGGGGGCGTGGTTACAATTGACTGGTGCATAATCAACACACATATCTGCCAACTTTCAAGAACCAGTTGACCAAACAGCATATGAGATGACTAGGGTACGAACTGACTAAGTCTAAGGTAAGAGTAGATCTACTCATAAAACGTCACACATTGATTTCTATCATTATACCCCCCAAAACAAAGTTTGGGGGGGGGGGGTATACTGGAATCGGGTTGTCCGTCTGTCTGTCTGTCCGTCTGTCCGTCCGTTTTTTTTTTTGTCCGGGATTCATCTTTGTCGTTATTGAACAAATCTTTTTCAAACTTTCAGATATTAATGGCCATGATGTAAACTTGCGCCTCTGTGAAATTGGTACGGGTCACATGACCCTGACCAGAGTTATCTCCCCTTGATGTGTTAAAGTAGGCAAAATAAGCCCTGTCCGGGATTCATCTTTGTTATTATTCAACAAATCTTTATCAAACTTTCAGAAATTAATGGCCATGTTGTAAACTTTCGCCTCTGTGAATTTGGTACAGGTCACATGACCCTGACTGGAGTTATCTCCCCTTGATGTGTTAAAGTAGGCAAAATAAGCCCTGTCCGGGATTCATCTTTGTTATTATTCAACAAATCTTTATCAAACTTTCAGAAATTAATGGCCATGTTGTAAACTTTCGCCTCTGTGAATTTGGTACAGGTCACATGACCCTGACTGGAGTTATCTCCCCTTGTAGACAAAATTAGCTTTGTCCGGCCTAACTCCAGGGCAAACAACCTAGACATGGAGGGGTGGGGGGTATTCGTTAGCCTATGGCTTACAGTTCTAGTTTTTTTTATTTTCTATAATGTGTTCCGTGTGCAAACAGAAAATGTCAATTAGAAATATGCATCGAAAAGGCTTTTAAAGGAACCTGGTGAAATAGCCCCCCAAGTCAAATAGCCCCCACATGGAAAAAAATGGTCAAAATGCCCTCATTTTGGTCAAATAGCCCCCACTCCTTTTTTTATTTGTAATTATCTTTGAATGTAAGTTGTAATATTTTTTTAAGATATTTGAATGTAAGTTGTAATCTTTTTTGAAGATATTTGAATCATAATGAATGTATATTTGAAGGTAAGTAATAATAATTTAAGATATTTGAATTTATATTTGAAGGTAAGTAATAATAATTTAAGATATTTGAATTTATATTTGAAGGTAAGTAATAATAATTTAAGATATTTGAATTTATATTTGAAGGTAAGTAATAATAATTTAAGATATTTGAATTTATATTTGAAGGTAAGTAATAATAATTTAAGATATTTGAATTTATATTTGAAGGTAAGTAATAATAATTTAAGATATTTGAATTTATATTTGAAGGTAAGTAATAATATTATTCATTTCACGCGTTTCGTTAGTATAGCGTGAAATATTTGTCTTGGCGAAATGATAGTATTTTAATACAGTAGTGGTCAGTCTTGCACGAGGATTTCGTGCTATATTGGTATATTAGCGTGTAGAGTCATTCTACCAGTCGATTTCACTCAGTTCACTTCGTAACCTAAATTTTCACCTCAATATTTTTAGTGATTTTGTTTCACTGTTTTATATCCATATTGAAACCAGACAAATGAATGAGGTTCGACATTCATACTTTGTGGATCGACACTAGGCAAACGAACACAGGTTTCCAGAGTTAACCGTCTCTGGTTTTTCCTGGCCGGTCGGTTGCACTGCATAGGACTTTATTAGCCAGGGAATTTTATTGTGTTGTGCTCTACATAAATACATGTGCTCGTTTTATACTTACTTAACCTGGCTGCACTTCATCATCTAATAAACAACTCGTCTGGTATTGCACATTTGTGTTATTGTTTTTATGGTAAAAACGAAGTATAGCAAAGACTTTTAAGATATTTGTATTTATATTTGAAGGTAAGTTGTAATATTTTTAAGATATATTGCATTTACATAACTGCTAATCAAACACTAGCATTTGTTGATAATTAAAATGTTTTAGATTATAAAAAATAATTTGCACATATTAAAGACTTATTAATTAGAGAAGAAAGGGCATCTAAATTATCACATTGTGCAATAATCCTTTGAAGAAAGATTAAAGTGGGTTCACACTTAGTTTTATAACTGACTTCAAATAATTTAGTTTGCACAATATTAAAGTCGGTTCACACTTAGCTTAATAACTGACTTCAAATAATTTAGTTTGCACACCTTCTCTTTGATATTTTTAATTACAATTTAGATTTAGTTTGAAATTATTTATTGTAGAAATAAGTTTATTTTTTAAAGTGTATATTGGATTAATAATGTTTGTTGAGTCGTATTGACATTTTTTTAAGTGTATATTGGATTTTTCATTTTTATTAAGTCATATTTATTAATTGTGAGTGTTTGGTTTCAAAATGGATTATCCTTGTGTAGATTGTGAGAAGGAGGTGCGGCCTAGGCAGCATGGAGTGGAATGCGAGTAGTGCGGGAGATGGCACCAAAATTACAATATATACTGTGTTTCATGGCGATTAGTATGCAATTGTAAGTTGTTGTACACCTCTCTTAGCCTGTACCATAATACAATGTAAATAGTCACATATTGATACAATTCAAATGTTCAAATTAGGATATTTTGCTTGAAACCAAAGGAAGTTTATAATGAATTGATAAAAATAAGGATACTCCAACATGTTAGGCCGAATGGAACATTGTTTTCCAGGATGTAAATTGGAAAAAGATCTATGGATTGGTATTGAGTATTACAAGAGATACATACTGGGTGAGTACCTAAATCGGAACACTTTTGGCACTATTTTTGAAATATTTTTAGTTAGACTTGCACCACAACTACAAAATTTTCCATCAGCTTACTAGGATTCAAGACCAATTGGTTGATATAAATGGCATTTTTCAAGATACTACCAATCTGCATGAAAAGTACTTTATTATCCGCACAATCAAGGACTGCCTTTTTCGTCCCTGGAGTACCTAAATACGGAACAGTTTAATTTGTTTTTTATGTTTTCTTCTAAAATTATTGCACCATGTTCTTTTTAAAGTAAATTAATAATTGTTATTTCCAGTGTGTTTGTTGTTGTTTTTTGTCATTTTTGTGAGTAAAATTTGATGATTGCAGTAAAATACAGGCTGTACCAGTATGCTGTGATTGTGGCAAGCATGAAGTCTTTCAAGCACGTGCCATGTTTTGACATTTGAACATGAACAACTTTAAATGATAGCAGTATTTGAAATACTTACCGGATAATTGTTTTCTTTGGAACTTGTATCTAAGGCTAGCGTCTGTATTGATTAAACTCGTAAATAAACTGATCTTGATCGGAAAAAAAAACACTTTTATAATGAGTGTTCCATAATTAGGTACTGTTCCGATTTCGAATGGAAATATGAAAATCTACGATCTGATTTCTTGTCAGCAATCTTATATCATTGTTTTGCAGATATTTACCCAAAAGTTTGCTCTTTCCAAGACAATTCTTATGCCTGATTTTCAGCTCTCTGATGGTTTACTTCCTCCCGAGTTTCCTCAGCTAGTTGCACATTTTCCGGATGTATTTGCTGGTCTCGATGCCTGCATCATAGAAGTATTTCAGTAACTAAGCATAGAAGAGGGACAAGCATTTTATATGTAGATATTTACGCTGTGTATTGATGATAGGAGCGTAACTTAAAGCTGCACTCTCACAGATATACCCTTTTTACAACATTTTTATTTTTCGTCTTGGAAAGGGCAATTTTTTTGCGTAAATATCTGCAAGCCCATGATAAAAGATTGCTGACAAAGATCAGATTGCAGATTTTCATATTTCCGTTCGAAAATTAATGTTTAATGGCTAACGGTTTAAGAAAAATGCATAAAACATCATTTTTTTTTAATTTAAATATTAAAATCTGAGATCTAATATTTTGTCAGCAGTCTTATATAAGTGGTTTCTATGGATTTTCGCAAAAAATGGCTCGTTTCAAGACAAAAAATAAAAAAAGTTGTCAAAACGTTCAATCTGTGAGAGTGCAGCTTTAAGGGTATACTGGCCTTAATTTCTTGAAATTTCTTAATAAGCTTAATTGGCTGAAAAAGCTTATTTTATTAATCAATGTTTAACTAAATAATCATGATTTTACTCAATAAAAAACTGTTATCGTGATTATTATATGAAAATTTCCTTTTAAAAACTACTATAAAACACAAAATATACCAAAACAAAACTAGTGAGCTAAGCTGTAAAAGGGGAGTTTTGAGAATTGGACTTTGTGCTATTTATGATATATATATAAACAGGAGAGCCTAAAATGTTCAATTCATATTTAGAATTGAGTTTACATGTATACTAATATATTTTAACTTGATACTGACAAAAAATTATGACAAAGATGACTCTTTCCTCTGTTTCCCGGGTAAAAATCATTACTGGAGTCCATTTTGAAAGGCCAACAGAAAGTACCCACAACCACCACCACAATAACTCAAACCCACAACCACTTTGGTGAGAGGCGGACAACTATACCTCTTCTCAACCAGTTATATCTATTATTGGATTGTTCATATAGTAAATTATACATAGTAGTTATGATTCAAAGCCACATAAAATAATAATGAATTAAAGTTGAAACCTCTGTTGAACCATCAGCACCAAGGGAATAAACATTCCAAAGAAGGCTCCAACGGCTAACAGCGCATCATCTCCTATCCCTTCTATCCACATGTTTCGGTTATTTCTGCCGGCCATCTACTATCTAGAAGTAATAGTGTACATTTATAGGTGTCAGGACATGATGGACCATGGACATAATGGACCAAACATAATGTACCATATTTGGGGACCATATTTGGGGACAATACGGACCATGATTTATAATGATTTATACTTACAGTTTGTTTTAACTTTATAACGTACCATATTTATGACATTGTTTGATGTTTAATATCTATTTATTATAGACTTATTTACTGGTCTCTATAATGAAATTTCACAGGAATTAATAACGGTCACATATTTAACATCGACCGTTTGGAATTTGACGGGAATTTTCACAGATAGTTGTAGATAGATAGATAGATTTATTTCAGTAAGGAATGCACATACATGGACATTTAAAATAAACAACATGTATAGTAAATAACATTATACATACATGATATTATCAATAGCCATGACAGGCACACCGAACCAAGGATGACACAAAAAAGAGAAAACTCTTATTTCCATTGTGGTCCTTTGTTTTGGTGGCATGGCATAGGGAGGCATTGCATATTTAAGTAATAATATAGCTGTAATCGAAATTGCACAAAAATATTTAAAGTTAGTCTTTATGCATTAAAATAAATATTGCTGTAGTTGTATCACAGTCACTTTACATAATTTAGTAACATAACGTTATAGTTGAGAAAGTTATATATAACTATCACATTAAAGTATGAATATGACAGTATGTATTACTTATAAAATGCGAGGTTAAGTTAAAATAGTTCCTTTACTGAAAATCTTTGAATAAATAAATGAAAAAAACCTTTTTAATAGCATAACTAATTATGCCAAATTATCTAAAAAAAGATTCTTTACTAGCAATTTAAAAACAGGTAATTTCTTAGTCTGTGCGATACAAGATGGCAACTTGTTCCATAACGAAATGCCAGAAAAGAAGAAGGACTTTAACCCAAAACCTTTGACCTCTGGAACAGCATATTAAAGCGTGTACAGTATCTTGGGAGATAAAATTGTCTCCCATATAGTCCGGGGCTATGCCATTTTTTATTCTAAAGACATGACCCAAAATAATCTGGTCTACACGTTTGTTGACAGGTAACCAGTTGAGTAATTTAAAGTGTTCTGGGCCAATGTGAGACCTTGCATCAAGATCCAAAACAAACCTCATAAGTTTATTTTGTGTGGTTTGGAGCTTGGTTTTAAGTATCTTGGTCAGACCATGATACCACATAGAACAGGCAATAATCAAAATGGCATTGAATTAAGGCCATGACAAGGAGTTTCTTGGTGTGTTTTGTAAGGTAACCTTTCTTTCGATATAGATATTTTAATCTTGCATTAGCCTTTTTTAATATGGAACGAGCCATAGAATCAAAAGATAGGGTCTGATCAATAGTTGCGGCAAGATATTTAACAGCAGAAGTTGGTTCAATAGTGGTACCATTACATGTTATATCAAGTGTTGAGTTTGACCTTATTTTATGTTTAGACCCAAATAAAATTGACTCAGTTTTGCCTAAATGAAGTGACAACTTATTATCAACCAACCATTGACTGACAAGATGCAGGTCATCTTTCAATGACGTTTCCACAGAAAACTTACATTTACCTGAAACAAGTATGCCAGAATCATCAGCGTATAACAAGAGCTTGTTTTTAACCACGGCTGACATATCGTTAACATAAATCAAAAATAAAAGAGGGCCTAGTATGGAACCCTGAGGAACTCCACATGTAATAGTAGAAGTTGTGGAATGTGTACTGGAGACATCAACTAGTTGCTTTCTATCTGAAAGATAGGATTCAAACCATCTTAAAATGTCATCACCAAGTCCTGCTGATCGAAGCTTCATAAGAAGGATTGAGTGATCGACTGTATCGAAAGCCTTTTGGAGGTCTCACAGAATCATACCTTCTACGTGACCTTTGTCCATTTCCATCCTTATGAAATCTGTTAAATGAATTAGACATGTATCTGTTGAGAAGCCACTTCTAAACCCAGACTGAAATTTATACAATAACTTGTTTACTCTGAAGTATGATAACCTTGGTCATATACAACCCTTTCATAAATCTTTGATACAATACTTAGAATAGAAACCGGGCGATAGTTACCTACAGAAGTTTTGTCATTCTTTTTAAATATGGGAACTACTCTAGCTGATTTTAGATCATCTGGTACCACACCTTGAATAAGGGATAAATTTATGACATGAGCAAGAGGTTCGGCAATAATAGAAGCTCCATCTTTTAAAAAACGAGAAGACATACCATCTAAACCTGTAGCCTTATTAGCACTTAACTGAGATAAATATTTCATAATTTGATTTTCGGAAACTAATGAAAAAGAAAAGCTATTTAACAACACGCCTAAATTGGAATAAAATTTTGTCACAAAAGATTCTCCAAACTTATTTACACAAACTGGTAATTTTTCAACAAGCTTAGAGGCAACTGTGGTATAAAATGAGTTAAAAGAGTCAGCAATAGTATTCTTATCAAAACAAATATCACCACCAATATTTTAAGACAAATATTGGAACTTGAAGAAGACCCTTTCTTAGAAGGTAAGCCAAGATTTTTAAGAATAGATCACAGGGACTTTGAATCATTTCTGTTTTCTTCCAGAGTCTCAGTGAAAAAGCTTTTCTTGGATGAATGAATCAAATACTGTGTTTTGTTGCTTAATGCTTTAAAAAGTACTATAATTTTCATCACTTCTGACTTTTTGATACTGTTTAAAAGCTGAGTCCCTCTGTTTTATTGCATTTAGGATATCAGAATTTATCCATTGTTCCGTTCTTTGTTTAATTCGTAGTTGTTTGACTGGTGCAATATTGTTAACAACTGACATAAAAGTATTCTTAAAAAAATCCCAAGCTTCAGAAGCGTTATCAGAAAGAATAATACTTGTCCAATCTGCAGCTAACAAGTTTCCTTGAAACTCTTCTTTACTATAGTTTTTCATGGATCGTGTTGTAATATTATTATGCATTCCAATAAATGACTTAGAAGCCTTTTGCGTACAAAAAATGATGCTGTGATCACTGAAACTTGTTTTAATAACTCCAGATTGTGAAATATTATTCGGATCTGACACTAATATCAAATCTATAGTAGAGGATGTTGTACTACATATCGATGGCGAAAACGAAATTAAACAACTCTTAGATTCACTGTGCTACATGAGGGTTATTTGACTTGGGGGCTATTTGACCTGAAAGCCAATTTACCCGTGCCTACTTTCCCGGCCTTTTTACTCGTGTTGCGACTATTGTATTAGACGGACGGATCAAGTATTGTCACTAATACACTTAAATATTCTCGCCGTTTTTCTGTTATTACTTCTTACTTACTCTGACCAATAAAACTACAAGACCCTATATATCAGCTTCATCCAATACTAAACCCCCCGGTCACAATATTCTTGACGTCAGCGTAAAGGAAATAGTTTAGGTTAGCCTAATCGATTAAGACAGATATTAAAACGAGTCCATACGGAAGTAGAAATGTTATCTCCCTTGTCAATTACAGCTTGCAACTTGTCAAAATAGTTTTTGAAATGATTTAAATACCAAAAGAATGGACAGAGAAGTTCTTTGCGAAAGTTTAATTGTCTGGGTAAGAAAGTTACAGTCATTTTATACTTTGTTTCTGTAAAACCTTTTTTCATATCGATTTCTTCAGGTTTTCCAAGCTCAAAACAATTGTTGTTTTTTCTGTTTTATGGTTAGTTTAACAGACTGGTGAACCTTTTCAAGCAAAAAGTAGAACAAAGGAAGTAACATTTTATGCTTTGTTTACAATAAAGTGACAAGCTATGTGCTTTGGGGCACTCGGAAATGCATTATGATGAACCATTTCAGGGTCCCCTCCTAGTCTAAAATTATAGACGTGTTATACGGGATTCTTCCAATCCCTAACGTATAAACCGGTTTGTGCAAAAACCAGGGGTGTTTTGAAAAATATTGAAATTGTATTAAGTAAAGTATTTTATGGTTTAAATTGATCATAAAGGTTTATATTCATATTTTACCATGTAAGTGAAAAGTTATTTTGCACAAAACAAGCATTTAAACACATTATTTACCTTTCCAATAAAACGAAAGTTGACTGACACAGACAACAATTATGCCAAGCGGAACAACTCAACCCAATCGTAATAACTCGGCCACCTCCGACAAGCTTCGAGATAGACCTTGTAAATACAATCGAAACAACTCGGCCATGGTTCGAGATAGACCTTGTAAATACAATCGAAACAACTCGGCCATGGTCGAAACGTTCCGATTGTTAAAAATTGTGCCCTGAAGCCATGCAGGTGCCCTTCATGTATATATCGCTATGTTTTGACAGCAAGAAATGAAAAAAAACACGTCAAACTCATAATTATTCATAGGATATGGCATTTTTATGTATGGAACTGATATAAAATAACATAATCTGGTAATATTTCTTGTTTATATGATATTTTTTAGATGTTAAATGCTTTAACCCGGAATCCCTATCTGAATAAATTCACACTTTTGATACTAAACAATTTGTACGTGAAGGATTTGCCATATCAAAAAACGTAAAAAAAATCCGTAAACGTACAATTATTTGGACTAGGTTCTCTTCAGGTTCTAAAAAGTTGTTGCCACTTTTTCGCGGGGGGTTAAGGGGGGCCCGAAAGGCTCCCTTACGGGTCCAGGGCAGCGTTCTTTTGGGGATTCAGAAGGGGTGAGGCCCCCTGAAGCTAATTGGGTTTAAGCATTTTAAGAGCCTTAGATTGCATTTAATTAGCACATTGTTGTGCAAAAACATAATATTTTTGTTGTACATGAAGCACAAGATATTAGCAAATTGTTATTCTATTGACAAAATATATTAACAAGTATATAAATAAATAAAAATATATATATTGCAAAAAATGTGACATATCAATATGTTGACTTCAGTCTAATGCCTGCATTCAAAAGCAGGGTTCTCGATAAGTTTCAGTTGAAGCGTCTTAAAGAGTAAAGTAACCAACCTGCTTCTACTTATTCTATTTAAAATTCATTTAGTTTTACAGATTTTAACCGGCACAATTGCCATTCGAACCATCAATTTTAGCCGGCAGCCGGTTCTTATTGAGAACACTGCAAAAGTGTCATAGAATTAAAGAATACAATTATGAAATTATGAGATAAATTTAGAATAAATGGGAACTCAAAGAAATATACATTGTCAAACTCAGGCCATTCTTTCCTAGTAGAAAACATGGAAAAACTTTCATAATGTGTGCCTAAATGCACTCAGCAGCTCATAAAGTTAAATTGAATGTGTTAATTGAGCCAAAGATAATGAAAACAGTTGAAAAAACATCAAAATTATTCAAAAAAATTGTTTGCTTTCGTAAATTGTCGTAAATGAATTGTGTCAGATGTCGCAAACGCTTATTTTGCAAACAAAACATTATAAGTTACATCAGCATTCAATGACAAAGCGGGGTATGCCAAAAATATCTTAACATTTCATCTTTCTTTAAAAAAAAATATTCATTTATTTAAACTTAACAATAAAGTAAATGTGAAGGTTACACAAAATGTTTGGATGTAAGCATACTTCTCAAAGGCCCTGAATTAGTGAATAGCTGTTAATGTATCTTGATATAGTGGGTGAATGTCGCGAAATCCATGTGTTCTGATGTACTTATTTTGACAAAAGAATAATATACGGTAAATCCTCTTTCCAGTTGATATCCAAATTTGACAACATTTATGTAGGTTTTTTTTATTATATTTCAAGGCATTCTGTGTATTTTTGAGCTGCTCGGTGCTTTACAACGCACATTGCTTTTGTCTTCAAGTGTTTTCTCAGTAATATTTCATCAAGCAGTTATATGAATACATGATGACATCAGTACACAAAAAGATTTCTTTTACATCAAAAATGATTGAATTCTTGTCCCTTGTATTAACTGAATTTTTCTGACGGAATGAATATTAACTTTTTTCACCGCTATTTCAGTTGGAGACATTTAATCTGGATGTTCCTCACGGCAACACAGAAGAGCTCAGTGATGGAATTGCGATGTCAAAGGTGCTGCATCAAATGTGAGTTTGCCACACTAGGAAGTTTTAGTTGGTCTAATAGAACCATGCTATTTAAATAATCAAACTGTTCCTTTTGATTCATGTTTTGATCTTTTTTTATTCATCAGAATTTTTTACCAATTCAATGTCATGTAGAAGCTCACTCCAGTCTGACAAGATAGATATATAAAGAACAATATATATATATGCATCCAATATTTATACTTGACACATGTATCTATTTGGACATGCAGCTTGTATGCAGCATTTTCAATATATTCACTCAAGGACTTTTGAGAACTGTTTAGGATGATACTTCACAGTTTCCCTATCTGCAATAATATTTTATTGAGTGGTTTCAGAAAGACTCCATGAAAAGTATACTTAGGGCTACTTTAAAAATATATATATTAAGTTAGATATACTTAAACTTTTTTGAATTTACATGTTGATCTTCATTTAAATGCCTGGCAAATGCTTTATCTCAAACTGGTGGACTAGCAAAATAGTATTATGTTATGATATAAAAAAATGATTTCAGTGCCCCTGACTATTTCACGGACTCATGGCTGAGCAGGGTAAAAACAGAGGATGTGACCAACTGGAGATTGAAGGTTTCCAACCTGAAGAAAATCCTCAAGGGCATCCTTGAGTACAATATTGAGGTATGGTTTCACATTGGTTCATTGTCATAAGTCAAGAGGTGGTAATGAATACATTTTAATAACATATAATAAAAAGCACAATATGTTTTCACTTCCTCTCCTCGAAGTGCATATTTTTCCAATAAAGTTATTAAGATGTAGTTTCACAACAGAACTAAACAGACTCAGGCGGGGAGTTTTATGAAGCCACTAGCTATCCATTGATGTCAGCCCCATTGAGAGTATCAGTCTTGTTAGCTTATGGGACAAAATGTTACTCTGGTTAGAGCTACCCTGGTTCTTTTAAGGGTTTCAGTGTATAGTACTTACACTGTTTAACATCCTTCCACGAAGACTAAATAAGTATTTTTAGTGGAGAGGAAGGAAAACACACGTGCAATAACTTGGTTGACAATCCGTTTTTGGAACTAGGTGATTGATCTGCCATGTGAACTCAACTTAGGGTGATATAGTATTTAATATTGAGTGAGACAAGAGATTCTGTTTAGCTTGGTAAAATATTGCTCATTTACAAGGAATGGTTAAACATGAAATTGAAAAAATGACACCATCTAATGAATAAAGAATAAGATTTTTGTTTTTCACAGTATGCTGTCATAATTTGATCATAATTCTTCATGCCTTTGTAGTGTATCTGTGGGCTAGTGGGCACTTACCAATCAACCCAGGAATTTTTACCATTTAACAATCAGGCCATTCTGGGGTTTGTACAGAAAAATCTCTTTCAATTCTTGTGCTTCATATTGGACAAGCATTTTGCGTGGTAAAATAGTGCTAATTTACAATGAATGTGAAAAATGACACCATCTTATGTATAAAGAACATGATTTTTGTTTTTCACATTATGCTGCTATATAGATTGATTATGATTCTTCATGCCATTGTGGTGGTTCTGTGGTCTAGGGGTGAGACACTTGATTGTCAAGTGTCAACCCAGGGGTTCAATACCCTGCCCCACAACTAAAAATACTGTGTGACATTGCTATACACTGGCATACATCAAAGAATGGTGACCCAAGGTACATGTAGTTTAATTCATGGTTACATTCTGTCTGTGTTCTGTGCCCTGAAACCTTAGAAAAAGATATTCTCACTAGGGTAGGCAATTGGCATCCAGTGCTCCAGCTAGGCCTAAATAACAGGGGAGAGTACTCTGCTGCCCCTTTCCGACTCCCTACTGCCTTTTTACTATGCCCTGCTGTGCCCTTTTGTATGACAGAACTGACTTTGATGATTTTGAACTATATTATGTATTTCTTGGACATATCAAGTCAAGTCAATTTTCAGAAATAAATACAAAAAAGATAAATGTACATAATTTTATGAATTAATTTTAATACAAAATTAAAGATCACAGCTAAGGTATTCATAACAAGCTATTAGTATTGAAAGTAGTCACAACACTTACACAATATAATTTTAACATTGAACTTTGCAAGTGCCCCAATTCAATTCGCATCAAAACGCCTCTTCTGACCTAGCACCCTGCTCTTTTTTTTAATCCTGGATAGAGCACTATGGCATCTGTAGACTCTTCTACAGATAGTTATTAAGTAGACAATTTTTATGAAACATCTTGAATGGATAATCAGGGATTTCCCTTACACAGAAAACCAGAGTCCCACACATATTTTTTCTGCCTAGGTACCCATTTCCATCTTCCTGTGGATTTCAGGGACCCCGTAAAATAAACTTGTTTACAGTTTTATTTGTATTATTGGGACCTCATAAAAGTACCAGAGACTTTAAAATGTTTTAAAGATTGTTATGAGATTTGTAAAATGAGAAAATGCTTCTTAACATAATTTCAAATCCACAGAATGTGCCTTTAATAACAAAGGGATAATGTGCCCTGACTGTATTTCAGATCCTGGGTATACAGATCCATGACTTTCAGATGCCGGATGTGAATGCTATAGGTATGTACACATACATTTTGCAATTAATATGTTGACTGCATTTACATGTATTCTACTAAATATGGTAGAATAAGTTATATATTTACAGTTCAATGGTTGGGCAGAGTTTCAAGCAGTAATTCTTAAATTAATATGGGTTTAACCCCTTTTGTGGAACTAGCTGCATTATTTTCAAAACATTATCATGATACATGTAACTGTACATGAATGTTTAGTGTTTGTGAGACTTGAACGTTCATGTTTGGGATAAGAGTAAAATAAATATGTATTTAACATAAATTTTTTATGATTACCTTTTAATTGCATTTATGATTTAAGGAACATCCATCCACATGGTCTAAGTACCAAGTAATAGACAGATGGGAACTTCAGGCTCAGAATTTCTGACTTGGAAAGATTAATAAGTTTATAAGCTTTAAGTTTCCAAGTTTATGAAATATAACTCATGTCACAACTTGTGACAAAAAGAGTTTTGATATAATACATATTACACAATAGGAAAACATTTGTTTTAGACTCTTGTAATGGTTGAATATAAACACTTTGAATTGTGCATCAAACGCGATACTTTACCTACAAATTTTATGAAAATTCCTAAAAATTCCTGAAAATCAGACATGGAATTTTTTTAAATTCCTGAGTTTGGGTCATATTGAAACCCCTGTGATAAGACAGTCCAAAATTGAAGGCAAAAAAGTTTATACCTTCATTTTCAAATTCTTAATGGAAGCCCTGAAACTGGGAAAGGGCTAGTTGTTTAAGTGAATCTAGAATAGTAATCATTTATGCATTCAGTTTATTGTATGGTTTTAGCTGAAGAGTTATGGATGGGTGCTGCATTATGTCCCTTTTTTGTTAGCACCCTTTTGCTCTCATGGAGACAAATTTTGGCACCATTCTGCCTTCTTAGAATAAAATGTTTAAAACTGTTGAATTTTTGTTCTCTTTGATTATAACTTTATTTGGCAGTTGAAAACTTTTACGACTTCAATTAAAAGGGAATAAATCAACAGTATTATTTATTCAAAACTTTAAAAATAAACATGTTTTATCAAACTTTTTGCCAAAAAATGAATAGACTATTCGGAACTTGTTCATTCTTGGTTTTCCCATAATTAATTCAGTATGTGCCATGCAGTACAAACAATGAAAAATACTGTATGTACTGTTGTGTAAGTTGAACTTGTTTAAACATTAATGTCATGGTTTTGAAAATAGCTAACAAGAAGTATGAAGTGCCCATTCTGGTGTAATAACATGATATCATTAAAACTTCTTAACATTATAAAGTTCCACCCGTAAACATCAATTAAATAATGCATTATATAAGGTATTTAAAATAGAAGAATTAATGTCTAGATGGGTTTGTTTATAACGTCCATGGAATCTTGAAAAACCCCTTGAAGATTGGGTTCTAAATAAAAACTATTATATTTAAAGGGATTTATCTGTATAATCATTTCATATTATCACAATTAATTCTTTAAACTGACATATCTTTCTCTAAAGTTCATATTCATTATTATGTCCCCCTTCAAAGAAGAGGGGTATATTGCTTTGCACAGGCATGTCGGTATGTCGGTCGGTCGGTCCGTCCGTCGGTAGACCAAAGCTTGTCAGAGTGATGACTCAACAATTCCTGGACGTATGGTCATCAAACTTCATATGAAGGTTGGGCCTGACCAGTAGATGACCCCTATTGATTTTGGGGGTCATCGGGTCAAAGGTCAAGGTCACAGTGACCTTTAATGGTAAAATAATGTTAAAGCTTGTCCGAGTGATAACTCAACAATGCCTGCACCCATGGCCCTCAAACTTGACATGGAGGTTGGGCCTGACCAGTAGATGACCACTATTGTTTTGGGGGGTCATCAGGCCAAAGGTCAAGGTCACAGTGACCTTGAATGGTAAAAGGTCGTCCGAGTGATAACTTGACAATGCCTGCACCCATGGCCCTCAAACTTGACTTGGAGGTTGGGCCTGACCAGTAGATGACCCCTATTGTTTTTGGGGGTCATCGGGCCAAAGGTCAAGGTCACAGTGACCTTGAATGGTAAAAGGTTGTCCGAGTGATAACTCAACAATGCCGGCACCCATGGCCCTCATAATTGACTTGGAGGTTGGGCCTGACCAGTAGAAGACCCCTATTGTTTTTGGGGGTCATCGGGCCAAAGGTCAAGGTCACAGTCACCTTGAATGGTTAAAGGTTTTCCGTGTGATAACTTGACAATGCCTGCACCCATGGCCCTCAAACTTGACTTGGAATTAGGCCTGACCAGTACATGACCCCTTTTGTTTTTGGGGGTCATCTGGCCAAAGGTCAAGGTCACAGTCACCTTGAATGGTAAAAGGTTGTCCGAGTGATAACTTGACAATGCCTTGTCACGTAACGTTGTTACGTATAAACTTTAAAGTGTCACGTAACATAAAAGTTACGTATGAAACACTTTAAAGTAATAACAAAAATCAATAATAGAATTCAAAGTTTATTTGTATCAAAAAGTAAATACTTCGTCATGGTGATCAAATGTAGATTCACTTAGATGCTGACAGTTCGTGATAGCCGCTGGCTATTAGACCAATTCTACAGTTCATGACTGTAGAATACATCTTTTTGTATATAACAAGAAATTAGATATGCATACCTGTCACAAACTAGACGAAATCAGCAGTATATATGAAAGCATGTTACTCAGTAAGTTTAGGTTAGGTTTTGGGCATGAACTGGACATATCGCCCGTATAATACTTAAGAAGGTACATAACAAAATAAAGACTTAGAACACTTGAACAGTTGTTGGTTGTTTACTGAACGAACTATCACGAAAGTTAAGTGAGCGTTGGCATTACGCGACAGCCTGCACCCATGGCCCTCAAACTTGACTTGGAATTGGGCCTGACCAGTACATGACCCCTTTTGTTTTTGGGGGTCATCTGGCCAAAGGTCAAGGTCACAGTCACCTTGAATGGTAAAAGGTTGTCCGAGTGATAACTTGACAATGCCTGCACCCATGGCCCTCAAACTTGACTTGGAGAATTGGCCTGACCAGTACATGACCCCTATGGTTTTTGGGGAACATCTGTCCAAAGGTCAAGGTCACAGTGACCTGGAATGGTAAAAGGTTGTCCGAGTGATAACTCGACAATGCCTGCACCCATGGCCCTCAAACTTGACTTGGAGGTTGGGCCTGGCCAGAAGATGGTCCCTATTGATTTTAGGGGTCATTTGGCTAAAGGTCAAGGTCACAGTGACCTGGAATGGTAAAAGGTTATCCGAGTGATAACTTGACAATGCCTGCACCCATGGCCCTCAAACTTGACTTGGCGGTTGGGCCTGGCCAGAAAATGGTCCCTATTGATTTTAGGGGTCATTGGGCCAAAGGTCAAGGTCACAGTGACCTTGAATGATAAAAGGTTGTCCGAGTGATAACTCAACAATGCCTGCACCCATGGCCCTCAAACTTGACATGGAGGTTGGGCCTGACCAGTAGATGACCTCTATTGATTTTAGGGGTCAAAGGTCAAGGTCACAGTGACCTTGAAAGCGAACTCGACAATTCCTGGACCTATGGTCATCAAACTTGACATGAAGGTTGGGCCTGCCCAGTAGATGACCCCTATCGACTTTGGGGGACATCAGGCCAAGGTCAGTGTCACAGTAACCTTTAACGCTAAAAAGTTAACAAATCTTCTCCCACTGATATCTTAACAATGCCTGAACCTATGATCATTAAACTTGACATGGATGTTAAGCCTGACCAGTAGATCACCCTTATTGATTTTAGGATTCATAGAGCCAAAGGTCAAGGTCACAGTGATCTTGAATGGTAAAAGATTGTCCGAATGATAACTCAACAATGCCTGAACCCATGGCCTTCAAACTTGACTTGGAGTTGCATCTGACTTGTGGATGACCCCTTATGATTTAAGGGGTCATTGGGTCAAAGGTCAAGGTCACAGTGACCTTGAACGAAAAAAACTTGTCTGTGTGATAACTTGACAATGCCTGCACCCATGGCCCTCGAACTTGACATTTAGGTTTCTGGTGACCAGCTGATGACTCTGGATTTTGAGTTCATAGAGTCAAAGGTCATGGTCATAACACACTCTATCCTCACACTTTAATGGTCATAATCTTAAAACTGCCTTAACAGCAACAAATCAGCTGTCATTTCGGTCCATGCATATTTCATTCAATTGTCCATATAATCCTGACAACATGGCGCTCAGGGGGGGGGGGGGGGGGGGGGGCATAATGTTTGACAAACATCTCTTGTTTTTTTATAAAACAACTGCTGTATGTAATAAGGCAAAGTTACGATTACAGGGACTTACTCACAGATTTTTTGTTGTCAACATTTATTTTAAATTGTTAAAATATAGATATTTTACCTACTTTCATGAACAAGCACCAAGCAGCTATTGGCAGATGCTTATTAAATCCGAAATTTGAAGATTACTAAGTTTAAGTTAACACTTACAGGTAAAATGGAAAATTTCTGTCTCATATTTGAATTATAATTGCAAAAGAGCTCTAATTTAAACTTATTGGGATTTTTTATACAAGTATTTTGATCACTTTTCACACAAAATAAAACAATTCTGGTGTTTGACGGTATAAAACAGGAATAAATCCTTTGAAAGACTTAAGTTCAGGCCACAAAAAAGGTGTGGTTAGGGTTAAATCTTGTCCAGAAACAGGAAGGGTAGGTAGACTGTTTTTTTTTATAAGGCTGACTTTAAAAAAAATATTTTTTTTAACTAAATGGAAGAACATTATTGCCTTCATTGGAGAATGGCGTTAATGTAATCTTCAGTGTTAACCTAAAAAGGATTTTAAACTACATTTCATGAGAACAAACATATTCAATTTTTTTACAGATAGACTATAAAAAAAACTAAGGGTCAGGGCCTTTTTTTTAGTTCGGGTCGGGTAACCTGAAGCAAAATTATTTTATTTAAGCCTTTATTGTTTGTTGCATATTAATGATGTTAGAAAACTGAGTGTGGTGTTTATTGATTGGTGACCTAATGACAGACACCGTCGTCTGCAATAACTACCTGTCATTGACACTGTTGAGGCACTATTGGAATTTCTCGCCTTGGAGAAAAATAACACATTCGGAGACAGCATTAAACGGTTATAACGGATTTTTTTGTGATTTGTGGTTTTGTAGATATTTGTATGATTATATTAAATGATATACGGTATGCTTCTAATTATGTTGTTTTAAGTATTTTGAAAAAAACAACATTTATCATGAAATGGGACATATATTGGTATATGTTATAGTTAGATGACAGGAAGTAAAATCATAATGATTAAGAATAATTTGAGTGAATGTAGAAACTTAGAATACAGCCTCATTGATTGCTGAATTGTCAACACAAAATCTGATGCAGGGAATGTGTTTTGGATTAGTAGCTGTAGGCAGACCTTTTAACGCATGCGAAAGTTGACAATCTTATTGATTAATTCTTCCATTAAATAATTGCCTTAATTATCTGATCTGCAATTTCATTGGCTGATAATATAGGTTTTAATCTAATGGGTCTATTAACAAGAATTTTCTATATATTGTGTCAGTCTGTTTTATAACATATATTGATGGCAAATTCTGCCTTTTGAACTATCAAGAAATTGACACATCTGAAAAGTTCAACCTGATGCCATTGTATGGCAGTGACATTTAAAAGTTAGATATGTTATGTGTTGGTTTTTTTTCAAATATCATCAAGTTTTATTATGAACAGTTATTTAGAATGTTTGGTTGCTATGGAAACCCATGTGGTTGACATGCATTGAGACTGGTATAGGAATGGTTTTTCATTCAAAGTGTTAATTGCTCTATATCAGTGTCTAGGGATATAACACATAACAGTTTCTGTGATTCTTAAGCACATTTCTATTTTAACTCTGGATTTGTTTGAAGGCTCAAATCAGGCATCATCCCTAAAATTAATTGATTTGTCAAAGAGATGGTGAGTTAATTACTACAAGTTTTGACTTATCTAAGGAGACAGATCCCAGTGAAGAAAAGTTGTAAATTTTTAGTTGTCTTGAGTTTCGAAGGAAAGAGTAACTGTGGTAGCCTTAGCTTTGTATGTTGTCCGTGACATGCAGAAACTTTGGCCATCAATAAAACATCATTCAAGATATTCATAGAAAGTTGGTGAACATGTTGCCAGTTACTATAATCACATTTATTGCAAGGCCCATAACTCTGGCTTTGAAAATCGCTTAAAAGTCCTTTATTTTTTACTGAAAAAAAAACACATAACAGACAAGCTGTGGCATCTGCTTCATGGTTCCCTTGCTTACAGCAGGTGATTTTGATTTAAAATAAAAAGGAAAAAGAAAACTTACAAGGCAATTTTTTTTATTTGGTTTCAAGGTTACATCCTTTTCAAAAACAGATAGGTGAGTAAGGCTTTTTTATAACTTTTATTACTAGGCTTTATATAAGAACGTAAGAACGTAACGTCAGTATCGGGGGTTGGGGTTATAGTAATCATCTGCATTAAGCTTTTTAAAGGTTTAATCTACATATAAAACACAGACTAAAATTTAAAAAAAAATAATAATAGAAAAATAATTCCTACAGTCTAAAAAACAGTAGGGTTGGCACCTTATTCGTAGGATTGGATGGGTAACAAGAACACAAAATGTTTTTTTTAGGCGTTATTGTCTTTTTGCTGTTTTATGAGGATACATGTTACAGGTTTTCTTCTGTGTATAAAAAAGGTCATAAAGTGAAGCCGTAAAAAATGTTGCAACAAGAGACTTGTCATCAACGATGATGACCTTTTCTGAAAATCTCAACGATTAATGCTTTAGTTATTGTTGTTAGGTTGTAAAACATTGAATCATACAAGATTCTTTTGACCTGAATCTTAGCACAAAGATACATTTAATTAGAAATTGTTACAGTTATGTATTTGATGATGTGTGTATTAGAAAGAAACGTTATAGCATGGATTTATATTTAATGCTGATTGTTCTATATCATTGTCCTACGACTAAACACGTATAGTTTAAGTTAAGTATAAGTCATTTTTGCATGATTTCAAAATACTTCCATTTCAAGTGAGAGTGGTATTGGTTCAAATCATATTTTAATGGTGAATTATATTCAGCACTGTCTGTGAAGGTAATAACCACATTGAGATTTAGAAGTTTCTACAGAATATCCTTGCGTAAATGGTGGTACACCGAATGTGATACATTTTTATGTTTGATCAGTATTTTTATGGTGAATTGTCTGCAGTACTATTTATTCAAGGCTTCAGATGAGCGCAGTAGTCTTAATAGAGATTGGACGGTTATTTTTACAGCTGATTCTTATTCCTGGGTGTATAGTGAATGTTATATAAATAATTTTTTTTCATGGTGAATTGCCTTAAGCACTTATATTCCACTATATGTTTTACTTACAGATGAGAGCAGTAACCATATAGAGCTTGGACAGTTACTACAGCTGATTCTTGCGTGTATTGTGAATGTTATATAAATACCAGTATTTTTATGGTGAATTGCCATCAGAACTATCATTCCACTATCTGTTTATACTTGCAGGTGAGAGCAGTAACCATATAGAGCTTGGGCGGCTGTTACAGCTGATCCTTGGTTGTGCCGTAAACTGCACAGAAAAACAGGAGTACATTCAGAGGATTATGTCAATGGAAGAATCTGTTCAACACGCCGTCATGACTGCAATTCAAGAGGTAAGCTTACTGTTGATTGGTTGAATTTTTATGCCCCCGAAGGTGGGCATATTAAAATCGCACCGTCCGTCCGTGTGTCCGGCTCAGTAACTTGTGTCCGGGCTGTAACTTTCCCTTGTATGGACAGATTTTAAAATAACGTTCGGCATACCAAGACGATGTGTTGCGTACAAGACCCGTGTCCCTACGTCTAAGTTCAAGGTCACACTTAGTGTTTATTCACAATGGAATGCTGCATTTAAGTACCTAGAGTATAGGTTGTCGTGTCCGGGCTGTAACTTTCCATTGTATGGACAGATTTTAAAATACCTTGCCACATGTGTTCGACATACCAAGGCGACATGTTGCGTGCAAGACCTGTGTCCCTACCTCTAAGGTCAAGGTCACACTTAGTGTTTATTCACAATGGAATGCTGCATATAAGGACATAGAATATAGGTTGTCGTGTCTGGGCTGTAACTTTCCCTTGTATTGACAGATTTTAAAATAACTTGTCACATGTGTTCGGCATACCAAGACGACGTGTCGCGTGCAAGACCTGTGTCCGTACCTCTAAGGTCAAGGTCACTTTTAGGTGTTTATTCACAATGTAGTGCTGCATATAAAGACACATAGTATTGGCTGTTGTGTCCGCGCTGTAACTTTTTCTTGTATGGACAGATTTTAAAATAACTTGCAACATGTGTTTGACATACCAAGACGACGTGTCGCATGCTAGACCCATGTCCCTACCTCTAAGGTGAAAGATACACTTAGTGTTTATTCACAATGGAATGCTGAATATAAGGACATAAGAATGTAGGTTGTCAAGAATGGGTTTTTATTTTTTTATGTTCAGTGGCCATTAAAAATAACTTGCCACATGTATTTGTTTGATTTTTAACTTTTCATGTACTGACCTTGTTCATAGGTCAGTGTCACATTCGGGGGCATTCGTCACATACTGTGGCAGCACTTGTGTGGGATTATTTTTTCGTGATTTGTTTATTTTGGTCAAGTTTGCAAATATTAAGATATTTTATGCCATAATTCAATCATCATGAAATCAATAATTTAATTATTTTTCAGTTGGCGACTTGATTGATTCACCCCAAGAAATGAATGAGAATATATATATAATATAACATATACAGTGCTATAAAATCTGCTCATAATACCATATTTAATAAGAATGCTACAGTAATCAGACATACCGTAATCCTTTCCAGCTGATGACCAAAGAAATTGCCACAGATGTGGACTCAGAAGTGGGAGAACAGGTATGACTTTCTGTTTGGTTATTTTTGTATTGTACACACCAATCTATCGATTTACTCGAAGAAAACACATATTCCTGTACAAAATCATTCATGCGAAACGGTAGGTGCTTTAGTTCCTCATGCATGGCATGGTGGTTGTTGAGACTAGGTGCCTCGCTGTAATTGCCGCAGCAGGTGGACATACAAAGTATTAAAACAAAATCAAATACAACGTGATTTAATCTTACAGTTTTTATTTTAAGGGTGTCAATGTTGACCGTCTGTTAAGTAAGTTCCCGTGATCATATTTCAATGAAGTTTGTTTTACGTGTTATGAATAAATCGTATTAACCTTATTCTTGGTTATTTGTATTTTTATCCAAATATTTTCCTAGAATACGATAAAAACTAGGTGGCCAATTATAAATTCGTCTTAGTGTACATGTATTGGTTCTTTTTCTATTAAGAAGAAATCAGAAGTTTCTAGTTATACCTTCGGCAAACGAAGTTTGAAGGTGGAATATTGGAGTCACCCTGTGGTTGGTCGGTCGGTTTGTCGGTTGGTCCGTTGCAATTTACCTTGTCCGGAGCATAAGTTAACTTAAAACTACTGGATGGAATTGGATTAAATTTCATACAATGGTAGAGCATAATGAGAGGAAGTGCAGTGTACAATAACCATAACTATATTCTTGCTTTTACTGAGATTTTGCCCTTTATTATTTTTTTCTGTGAATTTTTTTTCCAGACATTAACTTGCAAACTACTAGATGGAATTTATTGAAACTTCATACAATGGTAAAACGCAATGAAGGGAAGTGCAGTGCACAAGAACCATAACTCTATTTTAGCTTTTTACAGAGTTATGGCCTTTAAGACTTTTTTCTTGTTCCAAGCATTACTTGAAAACTATTGGATGGAATTTAATAAAGCTTTATACAGTGATAGATCTTAATGAGAGGAAGTGAAGTGTACAGGAACCACAATTCTATTTCAGCCAATTACAGAGTTATTGCTCTTTGTTACTTTTTTCTTGTCCGGAGCATAACTTGAAAACTATGATGAACATATGCTATTTGTTGACATACAATTGCAGAAGTGTTCAAAACATTCAAGTGCTTCAAAATTAGTGTAGTATTGTTTGTAATAAATTGTATACAAAGACTCCACAAATGCCAAATGTTTATAAACTGTCTTCTTCATAAAAAAGGCCATCAGTGATAACAGTTTAAATAAAGTTCATGGAAGAACCAAGTTGATGAATATATAAAGTTCAGGCAAAAGAGGGTGTTTTATATTTCACATACATTTTTAGTGCTCTTTTGTTTGTTTTTCTTGAATCAAAATGTTGTCCCTCAGCATAACTGGAAATTTTATAACATTTATTAGCTCGCCTTTTCGAAGAATAGGTGGGCTATACTACTCGCCCCGGCGTTGGCGTCGGTTAAAGTTTTACGGCAAGTTGGGATTTTCACTTATAAGTCCAATACCCTTCATTCAATTGACTTAATACTTCACACAGTTGTTCAGAGCCATCACATAATGAGGTTAGATAACTCCATATTATCTTTTATACAAAATATGGCCCCTGATTGACTATGGAACTTAGGTTAAAGTTTTAGGGCAGGTTGGGATATTATATTAATAACTTCTAAACCCTTTGTTTAATTGACTTAATACTTCACACAGTTGTTCAGGACCATCACCCTATGAGGTTACATAACTCCATATTATCCTTAATACAAGTTATGGCCCCTGATTGACTTAGGTTAAAGTTTTAGGCAAGTAAAAGTTTTAGGGCAAGTTGGGATTTTCACTTAAAACTCCAATACCATTCATTCAATGCACTTAATAGAATTCAAAATTATTTACGACCATCTTACAACAAGAAACAAAACTCCATTTTAACCCTAAATACAAATTATGGCCCATGAATTATTATTTTTTATTATTTATTTCTTTTGAAAGGCATATTTGTAAATTCTTAACCATACTTTCATAATGGGAAATCAAGTTATTTGAATGACTTGGATCATGTTCGGGCGGGCTTGTGGGAGGGCAGCATCAAAGTCACCTTATGTATAAATAATTTTAGTTAGGTTTGACATAAAGTGACCAAACTTGGTAATATAACATCGTTACTGTATTCACTTCTAAGTAAAAGCGGCGTAGTCAACGCGACGGCTCTTGTTGATTGCCATGTTAACTTGTGCAATTCACAACAATTATAAAAGAGTTATTTTCTTATTTTAACAATAACAATCAGAAATTGTACAAAACAAAAATAACCCAATCCATAACATTTTATGTGTTTTCCTTTCTAAATATGTTTATATAAACCATTACTTTGAAACTACTGGTATAAAAGAAGTAACTTAACTCATTTATAGATGGTCATAGGCAATCATATATTCTGTGCTTTAGAACATCAAATATATCAGTATTAACATCTCAGTATTAGCATCACTGATATTGTTTAAAGCCTTTTTCTAACTTTTAAAAACATACTGGTAATAAAAAAGTGAATAACTGACGATAGTCCGTAAAATAAAGTTGTCATTTATAGGTTGGCTTTCCAAATAGTTGACTGCAATTTCATATCAGGGCGGCGTTCGGAGGTATTAATCACCTTCAGTGTTAGCTCTAGTTTAAATTGAGTGTAATAAACATTTATATAGTTTAAAATGTATTTTAATTTCAAGGTATAAGTAATTTTCTTTAAAAATAAGTCAATAATACAGATATTTTTTTTTCTTTCTTTTAACCGCATTGGGTCTTCATGCTATCAACTAGGCTGAGTGAAAACATTTTCAGCCATTTAAGTGCTGATGTATTATCCTAGCCACGTGCCAGTTGGCTGCATTGTTTCTTGGGTAGAGCTGCAGTGACTCAGTGTAGCAGACCCTGGCTAGATCCAGTTCATTCTCCAGTTCATAACAGTGGCCCAGCATGTTCCAGGCTGTGTCTATATGACCACAGTCTTCACTTGAGGATATGTAGAAATAAAGGTTGTTTAGTGCCCGCAATTTTCTGTCACGTTGGTTCAGTTGTGTGTGTGTGAGGTACTGTAGGTAGTGGAGAAATGGGAAACAATCAATCACAATGTAGTCCATCCATTTAAATTCATCTGCTGGATGTCTCTGTTGTCTGTCTTCATCTCCTGCTGTTCTGAACATTTCATACACCAGATGTTGTGGAACACAATAGATCTCATTTTGAGTGAAACTAACATCCAAGGCTGTATACTTCTGTAATATATCCTTGAATGGTGTGTTTACAGTCATTTTCCTGAACTCATTGTTTAGTGGTGTTCCCCATCTTCCTTTACACCCACAATATTGCCACACTGCAGGCCCCAGCAGTCCCTCACAGAAGGTCAGGCAGTTTGCTGCCGCCTCATACTGCCCACTGCAGTACAACATGGAGGCAAACTTCAGTCTGCTTGACAGCAGATCCGAGTCAAAGGACAGTTGATACAGCTGGAAAGTGTTGTGTGTGACAGGTTGTCCTTGGTTGATACACCTGGAGGCTTGGATGGAGGCAAGGGCTCCACACACTGATGGTATTAACAAGGAAGCTGCCTCTTGTTCTATTTTAGTTCCATTGTTCTTTAAAACATTCAGTGTCTCAAAATGTTCTATCATAGATTGATATAAGTCGCTCTTGTCATTGATTAGGAAAGCAATATGTTTATACTCTGAAGGTATTGCCCACCATAGGTACAATCCAACCATTTGGACTTGATAGAGTGTGCATCGAGTGTCAACCCCAATAATTTGGGATGAAATCACAGATGACATTCTCCTCCCCAGATCATCCATTTCAATTGTATATAGGCACTGGAAATTGCTGTAAATGATTTCTGTTATCATAGAATGCAGTTTGTACTGTTCATGTTTGAACAGCTTTCCAGTGAACAGGTTCACCCCTGAGATGGTGTAGTGTGGACACAACCTGATCTTCAGCCATCTGAGAAGTGTGGTCAGGCAGTAGATCACACACTGTACAAGGTTGTCTTCACTCCATATGTTTGGTGGATATGTCTCTATTGTAAACAGAATTGCAGTCTTCACGTGAAATGTACTGAAACGGTCATCAACAACCTGCTTTATTATTGATTTTCTAAGCATTTTCAGAATTACATACACCATATGCTGTATTATATTCATATCAAATACAAGAAGTCTCTCCATGATAGATGTTGAAAATCTCCACTCCCGCTTATACAGAGGATAGTACATGTTTTCTACTGGCACATGAAAAGTTGTGGATCGGCACTTGACTGGTCGTGAAGGATCCTCAGTGTATCCTTGTGGCACCAGGAACACTCCAGTCTGTCTTGCCATGGCCAGTGTGTCAGGTCTGGGCCAGTGACCAGGTCGTGGCCTACAGAATAGAAACTTGCACTCTTCAGGAAGGCTGGTACAGTGAAATGCAACTATAAAATCTTCCATTTCATTCCAGCTTCTTGATGGACCATGTTGGAATATCTCTCCAGATTCGCTCAATTGTCTAATTATTTCTTGTATTTCAATTAGAGTGTTGGTCCTCAGCACTCTGCCCTCACTATCCACCATGCCACTACGCATGTTGACCTCTGTCACTGGTAATGGGAGGTCAGGTCTCACAAACTGTAGCCAGCAGTGCTGGGGTGGAGATTGTTCATTCTTTACCACAAGAAGATTCCCCTTCCCCTGCCTCCATTCACACCAGTCAAGTATTACTGGCAAGTTATTATAACACGCCAATCTGTCTATATCTGACTTCATCCCCAGTGTGGTAGTCCCCTCTGTCTGGCTTCCAAAGGTATAGGTAGTGAGGTTCCTACCAGCTAACTCATCTCCGATCCTGTCTATTGTCTCTATCATCAGGAATGTTCTCCTCCTCCTGGTGCGGATGAACCTGCTGACCCCAATGTCACCCAGCACCCGGGACAGATGCAGGGACAGCTGCTGCATACTCTCTCTGTCCATGGCCTGAAAAACATTATTTGACAAATGTAATATTGCCAGGATTTCCTTGCGTTGGTATAGAAAATTATATAATTTGATCATTTTCTTAAATTAAAATCTAAATTTAAACCAAAAGTGAAGAAAATGATGTGAAATGAAAAGTAGTGTTTTGTTTTATGTTAAAACATATATCATATCATTTATTAGCTTGATAACAATATAATGTATTTAAACCTTAGTTTATTGTCTAATGTTATCAATAATTACCTTTGCTGTAAAAAGTTCAGGATTGCTAAACTTTTAAGTCCTCTTTATATGTCCAATTATTGACGAAATGGAATGTTTTGGTTGATCTTCCTGGTCTATAAATAGAAACAAGACATTGAACAAAGTATTTATGATTAGGCTAGCATTTTTTATTAATCGATTTACAGGGAAAAAAGTAGATTTTGAGTTGGGGGGACGATAAAAAAATAATAAAATCTCTGAAATGGGCCTGTAAATGGAAGAAATAAAAATAAAATTGAAAATTAAAAGATTTTTTTTCAGTTTGGATTTGCACTTAATAAAAATATCATTTTTTTGGCCACATTATTACTCTACTACAAACAGAGCATATTAAGCCCATCAAACACAAATGTCTTGAGCCACACATAGTAATTTGTGATATTGTTTGTTCAAGCTGCTTTGAAGGCTTTCAACAATACATCAGTCATATTGTGGGGTCAGTTAATAACCTTTCCTGGGCAGCCAGGTCTTAGTTTAGAATACATTGTTCAATATAAATAGGTGTTATAAAATTAGCCCTATTGGAATTGGAATAATCGAGGGCTTAGGGAAAGACAGGAATTCTTTCTATTGTTATATGGACTAATGACCGTCTCGCTGAGATCTAATGTGGTAGGTCCATTGACAACGGTTAAAAAATACAAGAAATCCTTAAATAATGATCAGATGAATACATGAATTGTTTGAAAATCATAAAACAGTCAACTTAATGAAATGATGATATAAATATTTGGAAAAAAACATGTAAAATTGTGTAAATTTTTCCAGTTACGTCGAACAGTAGATGAACTCAACAATGCAGTAGAGGCAAAGGAGGAATTAATGCAGAGCTGTCATGAGCTTAACCAACAGGTACACACATAGGGAGGATCGTTCAGAAAATAGTTAAAGTTAACAGGGTTGTTAACGACACTGTTGTTAATTTTTAAATCTTTACTGCTCTGAAATGTCATGAGCATAACCAACAGGTACACACATAGGGAGGATAGTTTAGAAATTTGTAAAAGTTATCAGGGTTGTAAAACAACTTGATAGATACCCTTGTGATCTGTTGTATTTCTTAAAGATTTAAGACATATGTTTTAAGCTGTACTTGTGTATAGTTTAATATACAAGCACATCATCAGATAGTTCATGTTTAAAAGTTATCAACAATGTCGTTGATCACTTTATTAACTTGAACAAAGTTTGAAGCAATGTTTTATGGATTAAATATTTCATATTATATGTTTACTGGCTTAACATGTTATGTCATAATGGGTTGGTATAATCAATTACTTCTTGAAAGCAAGAAGGTTCTAATGGCAGATAGAACTGTCTCGCTCTCATCTCTCGCATTAAGCTGATGTATAAATGAATCAGAGACAGGTGTTAATGTTCATGTTCATATATTTCACACTATTTTCCTGCCACAACATTTTGGAATCAATACCATCTAACTTTGTAACAAAAACTGATGATTTTTCAGTGGTCTATTTTTGTGCTTCTTGCTAAACATGGCATCTGTATATGGTTTACTTTATATGGTGTCATCATCGGTTTTCAATCATTAACAATTTAACAGCTTCAGGCTGAGTCATTTAACTTGGTATGCACTTTATTCATTGTCATAAGACGCCCCTTATGGATTGGATTTTGGGGTTTAAAGGTCAATGTTATGGTAAAAAATTATGGGTGCTCCTAAGAGGTGACACCCGATTCACACAATTCTAGTTTATATAGAAATTAAAACAATATTTTCACATCCATTCTTTTGCTCTTCTCAGGTTACAGTGTTACAAGAAGAAAAACAAAACCTTGCCATCGAAAACGATAGACTCCCAGAAAGGCTAAACATAGCAGAAAATCGGGATGACCCTACGCAGGTTACACACCACTAAATTCTCTAAAAAAAACAATATGGCGTAATTGTATATTGGTTTTACCTAGTTTCATTGTGCTTGTAAAATTCCCTTGGTTAAAAGTTTATGATATTCATATTAGTTCACATTTTTAGCTCGACTATTCGAAGCCTCGGCGTCCGGTTAAAGTTTTAGGGCAAGTTGGGATTTTCACTTATAAGACCAATACCCTACATTCAATTGACTTAATACTTAACGCAGTTGTTCAGGGCCATCGCATGATGAGGTTAGATAACTCATATTATTCTTTACACAGATTATGGCCCCTGATTGATTATGGAACTTAGGTTAAAGTTTTAGGGCAAGTTGGAATATTTATTAATAACTTCTATATCCTTTGTTCATTTCACTTAATACTTCACACAGTTGTTCAGGACCATCACACAATGAGGTTACATTACACTATATTATCCTAAATACAAGTTATGGCCCCTGATTGACTTAGGTTAAAGTTTTAGGGCAGGTTAAAGTTTTAGAGCATGTTGGGATTTCACTTATAAGTCCAATACCCTTCATTTAATTGACTTAATACTTCACACAGATGTTCACAGCCATCATAATACTTCACACAGATGTTCATAGCCATCACATAATGAGGTTAGATAACTCCATATTATCTTTTATACAAATTATGGCCCCAGATTGACTATGGAACTTAGGTTAAAGTTTTAGGGCAGGTTGGGATATTGTTTAATAACTTCTATACCCTTCATTCAATTGACTTAATACTTCACACAATTGTTCAGGACCATCACCCATTGAGGTTACATAACTCCATATCCTTAATACAAGTTATGGCCCCTGATTGACTTAGGTTAAAGTTTAAGGCAAGTAAAAGTTAAGGGCAAGTTGGGATTTAAATAAAAAAACTTCTATACCGTTCATTAATTGCACTTAATAAAATTCAAAATTATTTACGACCATCTTACAACAAGAAACATAACTCCATTTTAACCCTAAATACAAATTATGGCCCTTGAATTTTTTATTTTTTTATTTCCTTTAAAAGGCATGTTTGTATATTCTTAACAACATTTTCATTTAATGGGAAATCAAGTTATTTGAATGACTTGCGTCATTGTTTGGGCGGGCTGGTGGGAGGGCAGCATCAAAGTCACCTGATGTATCGAATAATTTTAGTTAGGTTTGACATAAAGAGACCAAACTTGGTATTATTACATCGTTATTGTATTCTAAGTCAAAGCGGCGTAGTCGAGCGCGCTGTCTTACGACGGCTCTTGTTATATAGAGGAGTACTGTTTGTTTCGGTGTAAGATCATAATATATGATCATAATATATTCACAAAGTAAGCACCAAAAGCAGTTTTTCAAGAAAGGCACAGCCATGAGAGAAATATTTATTGTTGGCGTTCACGAGATGAAATTTATTGTGATTTTACACTGAAACGAACAATTTTTATTTTTATTATATATGCTTTAAAAGGATTTTAAATTAGTTAATTGTAGTTTTTCGAAATGTGTCCCAGCCCTGTGCTCGCTGGCATTTGATTTGGAATTGAAAGCAAGCTAAAATTTCAATACAGTGAATAGTATCAAAATGTTATTTCACTGTTTGAAACAGTGAAATATCATTTGTATTTCACTGATAATCTCTATCTCTACAAACCACAGGGAAGCAGATATTAAAAAAATATCAAACAGATGTTTTTAATTGGTTTTTAACTTTGTTAGATATTTTAAATTGACAATTTGTTGCCATTGCTTGGCTATGATGGCTTAAGGTGGTTTGTTTTGCATTCCAGTTTCATTTCTATTTTCTGAAAATTTGTATTCAATTATGGGGTTTAAGTATTTACGTTTTGTTTATTTATTTGAAAAAGCAAGAATATTCAAATGGGTTATGGTTGTTTTATATGTTGTATTTTTGTTTCATCGTCATTATTTTATAAACATTGTTTTCAGCAATTTTTATGCGTAAGTAGTCACAAGAAAAGGTTGCGGTGTCAATATTCTGCATTAGGCGTATACTCTCTGTAAATGTGTATGAGTTTTATACTATTATTTGGACCACTATATAAAATGGGTCTTATAGCTATTTTTTTAAGTTACTGCACCCTCAACCTCAGTTATTGAAATTATACACAAGCGCTTTTGTGTGAGTGATCGATGTTAACCATGAGTGTTTTGGGTGGTGTAAGTGTTTTGAACCATGTTGTCATGGACAACGTTCAATAACTAGCATGCAGTATAAATAAATGGCATTGTAATTTATTGGCACAAATATTTATTGAATGGTTAAGCTCCTCTTTCTTGTTGCCATTCCAATATGGAAGTTCTTGTACTGACAAAAAAAAATTAGCACTCTCAAAGATGGTGCAATTGCAAGTGTCAGCATCATGTCAATAATGTTTTAAATATAAATTAAACTGTAGATAACTTAAAAAAACAATTGACCTTCAAAAGAGGTCACACTTAGGATGTACCTGTGCTATTTTTAGTCACATCAATCTATGACGTCATATTCCCCCACTTAAGTAATTTTTGCTATAAGACCTGTTGAGATTTCGATTTTTCTGTTGTTTTTTTTGCAGATGAAATTTATTGATTAGTTCTTTTTCTCACTCACTTGTTAGCTTAAAGCTGATTGGTTTATAATTGACCTCTTCTGGCTTAGAGCAGAGAAACTATTATAACAGATTGACAAGCATGGGCATGATTTTGTGTGAAACGAGTATGTTACTTACGTAATTTAATGCCCCAGTCACACTTGGAGATAGAACAACTAATAACAGGTTATAACCCACTGCTACTGGAAATTCCAAGGAATTTTTAGGTCATCCCCAGTGGTCTAGGATAGTCGCACGACCATTTTAGGTTGAGGGAAGGTTTTGCAGCAATTGTCCAGCTACAAGTCTTATTTTGTCGTCGTTAATCATAGAACCCCTGTCTTTGAACTAGTCCTGTGAGAGTGTTTATCTATTCTTCCGATTGCACAAAGATGTTTAAAATCGTAAAAGCTATTAAAAACCTATCCTGTGAGAACTGATGACCGTGCCTTGTTACAAATGTAATTATACTGCCTTAAAATGGGTTGGGAAAGGCAATTCAAAGTATTTTTAAATTTTGGCCTTACAAAAAATGATAAATTATGTAAGTTCATTAATCACATATTTCTATATTGCTTATTTAACATCTCTATATTATATAGCTGTCAGATTGCAACATATGATAATAAGCTACTAATGACCAAAATAGAGATATGTCTAAGGCTTAAAAAAGATATGTTTGTTTCCGGTTACCAGGAATCTTGATTCAAAAGGGTGCTAATTTTTTTGCAAAGGGATTTGTAGTTTATTAACCAAATAGGATGCTACTTTGATCAGAAATTAGGCCGTAAAAAAGGACGTAACCAGAAACAAACCTATTTTTTTCTAAGGCCTGAAAGGATTTTAGTCAATGCATACATTCAAAAGTGCATATAATTTTCAGAACTGTTAAAGATGAAGGATATAGCTATTGAGAACTTTTACATTATAATTTATTGCGATAGTGAGCTAGTTCTTGAAAACACAAGACGTTGAAGGTTACATTTGTATTCCCTCTTTGAAAGCAATGATGGCGCACAATTTTCTTTTTCCAGTAAATGCATTATTAAAAGCTGTTTGTGCCGTGTATTTGCATTTTGTTGCTAGTGGATTGTTAACTGCATTGATTTGATTTTCAAAATGATTGTATATTTATAGATGATTACTGCCAATTGAACAGCGACGAGCAGAAATGACTTGTAATTAATAAATGAAATTGTAAATTTTTGGCATTATATCAAATAATAATGATTTTTACATGCTTTCAAAGGTTTCTGCATATCTTATGTCTCCAGGGAACAATAAAGAATTTTATATATTTTTTTTAACTGGCACAAGTTTAAAAGTCGATGGCATTTTTTGTTATTTTTATCATTTATTTTTTGTACCTTAAATGACACTCCAGTTTACTTAAAATATGAAGTGTGGAGAGCCCTCAAAAGGAGGGCTTTTAAAAAGCCAGTTTTGCTTCTGTAGCTTCACCCCGTTTGACCCCAAAAAGCACCCCCCAAAAAGCACCCCCCCCCCCAAAAAAAAAAAGAACACATCACTGAAATTGTTTCAGCCCTTCAGCTACCAGGTCTATCACATTCCTGATTATGAATGTTTCCTTAACAGGTCAACATATCCACCATTTTTGTTAAAAGTTCCGGTGGCTGTGTGGACTAGGTGGCTGTGTGGACTAGCCAGCTGTTCTCTACTGTTTTCTTGGTTTTACCAGCGTGGTTTCGAACCCCACTAAAACCAAAATTCTGTATTAAGCACTGTATTTTTTTCTGCAATTTTGATATCATAAAATAATGATAAAATTTATTAAGTGTTTTCAGATGCAATACAGGGAAAACTAATTTTTGGTCCAAAAACATAAGCGATTCACTTTAAAGGACTAAATCTAGAAAACTTGGTATATGCCTTCATATGAATAGTTATGGCGATGACACCTGATGTGAAGTTCTAAATCTTAAGCAATGCAGTTTATCAACTGAATACCTGGAATCATTGACCTTAGATTGGATTTTGGATTCAAAAGTGAAGTTATGTTAAGTTTGATTCAGTTGAAACTACAGCCATCACTGAAGGTGATTAATACCCCCGAACGCAGCCTCTCATTATGATTTATCATTGTATGAGGTTTTATGAAATTCCATCTAGTAGTTTTCAAGTTACTGTCCGGACAAAAGTTTTACAAAAAAAAAAACACAGAAAAAGGCAATAACTCTGTAATTTGCTAAAATAGTGTAATGATTCATGTACACTGAACTCCTTCTCATTGTGCTGTACCATTGTATAAAGTTTTATTACATTCTATCCGGTAGTTTTCAAGTTATGCTCCGGACAAGAAAAAAGTAACAAAGGGCTTTAACTCTGTAATTAACTGAAACAGAGTTATGGTTCTTGTGCACTGCACTTCCTCTCATTGTGCTTTACCATTGTATTAAGTGTTTATAAATTCCATCTAGTAGTTTGCAAGTTAATATCTGGAAAAATATTTGACAGCAAAAAAATCAAATAAAGAGCAGTAACTCAGTAATTAGCTAAAGTAGAGTTATGGTTCTTGAACACTGCACTTCCTCTCATTGTGCTTAACCATTGTATGAAGTTCCAATGAATCCCATCAAGTACTTTTTAAGTTATACTCCGGACAAAAAAATGTAACAAAGGGTAATAACTCAGTGATAAGCAAGAATAGAGTTATGGTTATTGTACACTGCACATTCCTCTCATTATGCTCTACCATTGTATGAAGTTTAATCCAATTCCATCCATTAGTTTTTAAGTTATGCTCCGGACAAGGTAAATTGCAACGGACCGACCGACAAACCGACCGACCGACCACAGGGTGACTCCAATATACCCCCTTCAAACTTCGTTTGTCGGGGGTATAAAAACTATGAAATTGAAATAATGTTGATTGATTTTGAATTCTACAGATAATACACAGGATTTATGTAAGAAATATGGTTAGAATTAGGAAAGACTTGAAAGAAAGTCTTAACTGGTTGTGTAAAGAAACAGATAACTTTTAATTTAGTGAAAATACATAAAAATGGAATTACATGTAGAGAACAAGTCAGAAAAACATTGGATTAAGAAAGAGATCTACAAGAATAGGTTGGATTATGTGAAGAAAACTACTAGATCAACAATTGGATTCACCTGAGATATTACAAGAACATCAAATTAAGAAGATGATCTACAAAAATAGATTATATTATATGAAGAAACTACTAGATCAACAAAATTGGATTCACCTGAGGAATTACAAGAAACTATATGATGAAAGTCTTTTAACGGTGCTTTAAAAAAAATGTTCATCGGAAATGGGCCAAAATTAAAGAGAATATTGAAATTATATGAAAGAATTGTGTGGATTTTTGGTGACATGATTGAGTCTGTGACAAAAAACACTTCCATTGTAGGTAGTTTTCCATGCTTGGTGAAATTGAGAAATAGTTTTTCATACAAGTATGGTTACTTATCTGCATGGAAATATCAACATAAAGTGGAACTAATGTGAATTGTGTCACAAATTAATTCTTCTGAATGTATACAGTAACTATTATACACTTCTGTTTGCAAATCACGTTAGCATACACAGATCAAGGATCTGAAGCATTGATTGATCTTGGCATTTGTTCAGGCTTAAACTACCAAGTGAATTTCCTTTCAAGTCTTACAGCTATGGACTATCATTCAACTTCATACATCGAAAAAACACTAACTTTTGCTAACACCATCAGCAATTTGACCTGTTGTTCAGCTAATTACAGAACTTTCTCTTGAAAAAGCGGGCTCCTTACCACACAAACCATCCATGTACAGTTTGCATTGATCTCCCTTCGACCAGCCTATTGGATTGTAGTTTTAAAGTATGCTTGCACAACTGCATCGTTACAAAAGGATATCTTTGAAGAGGTGATAATGACTACCTGGGGTATCTTTGAGAGGTGACCATGACTACCTGGGGTATCTATGAAGAGGTGACCATGACTACCTGGGGTATCTATGAAGAGGTGACCATGACTACCTGGGGTATCTATGAAGAGGTGACAATGACTACCTGGGGTATCTTTGAGAGGTGACCATGACTACCTGGGGTATCTATGAAGAGGTGACAATGACTACCTGGGGTATCTATGAAGAGTTGATCATGACTACCTGGGGTATAATCTATGAAGAGGTGACCATGACTACCTGGGGTATAATCTATGAAGAGGTGACCATGACTACCTGGGGTATCTTTTAGAGGTGATCATGACTACCTGGGGTATCTATGAAGAGGTGACCATGACAACCTGGGGTATCTTTGAGAGGTGATCATGACTACCTGGGATATCTTTGAGGGGTGATCATGACTACCTTGGATATCTTTGAGAGGTGACCATGACTACCAGGGGTATCTTTGAGAGGTAATCATGACAACCTGGGGTTTCTTTGAAGAGTTGATCATGACTAGCTGGGATATCTTTGATAGGTGATCATGACTACCTGGGGTATCTATGAAGAGTTGATCATGCTACCTGGGGTTTCTATGAAGAGGTGATAATGACTACCTGGGGTATCTTTGAGAGGTGATCATGACTACCTGGGGTATCTATAAAGTGGTGACCATGACTACCTGGGGTATCTTTGAGAGGTGATCATGACTACCTGGGATATTTTTGAGAGGTGATCAGGACAACCTGGAATATCTTTGAGAGGTGACCATGACTACCTGGGGTATCTTTGAGAGGTGATCATGACTACCTGGGGTATGTTTGAGAGGTGATCATGACTAGCTGGGATATATTTGAGAGGTGACCATGATTACCTGGGGTTTTTATGAAGAGTTGATCATGACTATCTCGAGTTTCTATGAAGAGGTGATCATAACTTCCTGGGGTTTCTTTGAAGAGGTGATAATGACTACCTGGGGTATCTTTGAGAGGTGATCATGACTACCTGGGGTATCTATGAAGAGGTGACCATGACAACCTGGGGTATCTTTGAGAGGTGACCATGACTACCTGGGATATCTTTGAGAGGTGATCAGGACAACCTGGGGTATCTTTGAGAGGTGACCATGACTACCTGGGATATCTTTGAGAGGTGATCAGGACAACCTGGGGTATCTTTGAGAGGTGACCATGACAACCTGGGGTATCTTTGAGAGGTGACCATGACAACCTGGTGTATCTTTGAGAGGTGACCATGACTACCTGGGATATCTTTGAGAGGTGATCATGACTATCTGGGGTATCTTTGAGAGGTGATCATGACTACCTGGGATATCTTTCAAAGGTGATCAGGATAACCTGGGATATCTTTGAAGATTATAGGGTGTAGTGTGATGGTCCTGAACAACTGTGTAACAGTTATTTGAGTTTTAAGTGAATATGCCAACTTGCCCCAAACCTTGAACTGGACACCAACAGCCTCCTTATTCTTCAAATGGTCAAGCTTGTCAACATGGTTTAAATTTTACATGTTCATAAAAAACATGTTTTTTTTGGAAATTAAGAAAACAAATACACACTACAGCAAATAAGTGTAGGTCCAGCAGAAAAAAATAGTGATCAGTCAGGTTTGTGGAAACATAAAAATAAACATATCGCCTTAGCTGTACACTGGGCTTTTTTAAAATTCATTCAAATATGACTGCATTTTAACCTTTTATTGTTCTCTTAACTAATTAAGACAATTATCTGTCAGTAAATGCAAAGATCTTACATAAATTTATTAAAATGATTTGGTTAAAAAACAATGACTGTAATATGGACTTTTGACCATAAAGAATGTTTTACTATTAATAGCATTATCAGTGATTTTAAATACAAGCAGGAATTGATATAAGAGGGGGTGAATAAGGGCACAAGCTTTTGACACATGCCTCTCCCTCAGATATGAAAATTATACAGTTTTAAATGTTTGCAGTGAGGCTCAGGGTGATTTTAAACAATTCATGTGCATGGTGCATATTTAGCCTATTTTATAACCTTTTTACAATATTGACATAATAAGGAAGTTGAATAAATTACACAGATTTAATAACATGTAAATGCAATTTTTTTTATATAATTATACAAAAACATTGGCTCTGAAACATAACATATCAAATAGTCTTTGTATGAAGCTGCTCTCTCACAGCCGGATCTACTGATTTGACATCTTTATTGTCTTGAAATGAGGTATATTTGCTAGATATCTAGAAAACAGTGATATAATATATGACTGCTGTCAAAAGATCCGATAGTTTTTCCAATAAGATGGGTGAATGCAAAAACGTTCTAAGTGACATTAAGTAAAGAAGCAGATAGAACCTTTTTGCTTTCACCCCCTTGAATTGATAATCAATGTTTGATGGCTACAAAAGTTACTTATAGACGCTTTAATAAAATTAAATTTTTCAACAGTTTTTCACACAATTGAGATCTGTTCTATTGTTTAATCTTAAATGAAGGATGCTTTTGAGACAAAACATGCAAAATAATGAAATAAGATAAGATCAACAATGACCCTAATTTGTGATGGTCAAGTTTCTGACACAAAGCATAGTAGTATTTACAGTTACATGCACAAATAATGATTTGCAATGCTAATAAGTTCTTGCTGAATTTCAGCAGGACCCTGTTACATATGTGTTGGACTGATATATCAATCACTAAATATCAATGGTATAAGGTCAATGAATTAAAGAGTCATCGTGCAGAATAACCACTGTTTGCCATGACCATCACCTTTGACCAACACACTTCAAAAACAATACTGGTCATGTTCTGGTCAAAGATAACCTACCATTAATCTTTCATGGTCTGAGGTCAACCTACAAAATGTATTTTCAAGTTATTTACAAAAACAAAATGTGTCTGTTTGCAAACATATGCTAGTGCATATGCCCATTGTTTTTACAATAGTGGCAAAATACATATAAAATACATTTAAGGTCAATAAATCAATAACACAAAGCAGCCCAGTTTTTTTACATAACAGATTCTCTGCAAGCCAAGCTAACGTAATTCCATCCAAGACATGCAAACTGTCGACAGCTGGTTGAAGAGATTTTCCGAATGAACAATCCTGGGGATTCATTCACTTCCTTCTGTCAGAGTAGAGACTTTTCAATCTGACAGCCTGCAATTTAAATGTACTCATTTGAAAACTGTTCATATTCACAATGACTTTTTAAAAAAATATTCCATTAAGTGATGTTACATCAAATGTTGCCCATATACAATTAAATGATCAAACAGACTATCATTAAACAGTAATTTTACAGGTATGAAGCTATGGCGTTTACAGCATTTAAAAAACAACAACACATTTATGAAACAAATGATATAATTTACTTTGTCTGTATATAATTATTTATAAACTAATATGTTTTAAACAGGTTATTATTTTTAGTTTTAAATACAGAAATGTTGATGCTGAGGTCTTGGAAAGTTAATTCTGACACAAGAAAGAGGTGCAAAATGTATGCATCCATAGGCAGATGTCATTCTGTTGATGTTGTCATGTGTTGATCCAAGCAGCAATATATCTGCCATCGCTGTGGAAGGCTCTGGATGAAGGACGGCAAAGGTCCATGACCAGCTCCTAATAGCAAATTAAATTATAATTAATAGTATGATATAATTTAACTCTACATAATAATGCACCAGTCAATTGTAACCACGCCCCCCCCCCCAGGCCCGTGGGTATACCGGGGATAGCCGGGGAAATGGGCCATGTTTTAACCTTCCAGGTGGTCCCGCAGTCCCGAGTGACTGCGGTGGGTTTGTCTTCCCGCCAAATATAGCGGGTAATAGGCCTTACCTAGAGTCCCTTGGGTGCTGGGGCATTTGGCGGGGGTTTCACGAGCAGTTTGTCCCTGCAGGGTGAGGACTTTGTCCGAGCTTGGCTGGACCGAAAGTCAAAGTCCCCGCTACATTGTATTCCCCGGACCCGGGGGGGAGGGGGCGGGGCGTGGTTACAATTGACTGGTGCATAATCAACACACATATTATATCTGCCAACTTTCAAGAACCAGTTGACCAAACAGCATATGAGATGACTAGGGTACGAACTGACTACATGTATGTCTTAGGTAAGAGTAGTTCTACTCATAAAACGTCACACATTGATTTCTATCATTTTTTTTATTTTCTATAATGTGTTCCGTGTGCAAACAGAAAATGTCAATAAGAAATATGCATCGAAAAGGCTTTTAAAGCTTGTAAAATTACCTTTGACTACAGGATATATCCCTGTACATTAGTGACTTTTAGACATAATTTACATAGCTAGAAAGGTAGGAATTTAAAACCAAAAACATTTTCTGAAAGCTGGATGTTCCTTCTTAACAATCATACCAAAACTTTACAAAAGTAGCAAGAATTAAAAAAGTTTGACCCTAGGGCCGTGTTTCAGCCAAAGCCATATCAAAGAAGTATCGAGGGAAGAAAATGACTCCAGAGAAAGCGTCTAATGTTCGTTGAGCATGATACAGTGTATACATGTAATGAAAAGCTTACACTTAGGAAAGCAGCTAGAGAATATGGGGTCTCTTATGTGTTTCTTTATAGGCAGCAATTATTTAGGGGAAGTGCACATCGAAAAGATTAAGGGGCCGGAAACTGTCTTTTTCTCTGCTGAGGAAAAAAGCATGGCCGAATGTCTTAGTGAAATGACCCAGCGCGGAATAGATTTAAAGAAACTCGTTCATGGTTTGTAAAATGCACTTTTTTAATTACGAAATAAAGTGTGGCAAATCATAAGGAGTGTTGTTTTGTTTAATTGTGCAATGTTTTATACTCAAAGTAGCTTGAATCTTGATTCAAATCGTTGTATCTTTTGCCATCAAGCTTGTTCATTCAAGGTTATCATGATTGTCTGTGTAATTTGTTCAGGTTAAAGTATTAGGTTTACCTTATACTATTTCTAACACTTTTAACCTGTTACTTCATATCATTGCATAGGTTGGTACCATAATATTATGCACCAGTCAATTGTAACCCTGCCCCCCCCCCCCCCTACACACACACAGCTCAAGGAAAAGCCGGGGAAATGGGCCGTGTTTTACCTTCAAGGTGGCCATGCAGTGCTGGGTGAATGCGGTGGTTTTATCTTCGCGCCAAAATAGCGGGAAATGGGCCTTATCTAGGGTCCCTGGGTTGCGCTGGCATTTGGCGGGGATTTTACCAGCAGTTCGTGCCCGCAGGACGGGGATTTATCCCGGGCATGGCTGGATCGAAAATCAAAGTCCCTGCTTTTCCCCGGACATGGGGGGCCGTGGTTACAATTGACTGGTGCATTAACACCTGGTCAGAATATCTGGTCAACTGTTATGTGTTTATATATATTTGTTTATATTTTACTTTTTAAAATGTCAGTGATTTTATTCTTGAATACTTAGTGATTTTCTGTGATTTTATGACTCGGGATACTTAATCATTGTCGAATTATTTTTAAATGAAAATAAATGATCTCAATCAGAAAGAGTTTATTCTATGCATAGTAAATCATGAACAGTTAACAGATTTTCTAGCACATGCATACACAGTTATTATTTATATACGTTCAAATAATTTTGATCAGTGATAAAAGGTCCAAAAGCTCTCAAAATGAACTGCACCTGAGTGTTTTCAGCAGGTAATTTGTTGAATTATTTCAACAAATCGGATATCTTTAAATACATATATATGCTATCTCTACGGATTTGACGTGAAACAAATCACCAAAGAAGCATCCTATCATGATATCACCTGTATATTGCATAAAAGAGGGACTAAATATAGTCAACAGAAAAGATGAACAATCTGATTGTAAATTTTGACAGCTAAAACCTCGCTTGAGACAACCCCCAATATCGGAATGTCACGTGATCCGTTATTGGTACATTTGATTCGCTAATGCATCATTTACTCGTACATGTAAACAACGGTCAGTTAATATGTTTCTGCACTGAAATTGAATTATTTTATGTCAATCAAAAGAGAAAATATTTTTCTTTTCTACTGTAAACACTTTAATCCCAGAATGTTGAACGTTTGTGCAATGCGCTGCATTGTTTCCATACTTAGTCCACCTAAATGGCCGTGTACGAGTCTTTTGACGATTTTTTTAATATGGCAGACTCGTGGTAGTCCACCTAAATGGCCGTCAACGAGTCTTTTGACGATTTTTTTAATATGGCAGACTCGTGACAGGGATACATAAGAAATGTCAAAATAAAAAAAAATATATCCCTGATCGCTCATTATTATTATCGCTATTTCCATACTGATCCGCTAAGGGTAACAAGAGTTTAGACTGTACGCTGTTTTCAACAATGACTTTAAGGTACTATTACTCACTATTAGCATAATATTTTAACTAAAAATTAAAAACCAAAAACATTTTCTGAAAGGTGGTTGTTTCTTCTTTACAACGATATCAAAATGTCTTAAATTGGTAAAGAATCAAAAAAGTTAGACCCTAGGGCCGTGTTTTTTTTACCTATACCTCTGTAGAGATCTTATAGGGCCGAATTTTATACATACCCTTATTATAGCGGTTTAATTTAAAGGTTACACCCTTGTACCGGTGACCAATGCATCACAAACCTTTATAAAAAAATTGACGGAATGTGCTTCGTTCATCTTTCGTTATTTTTCCCCTGTTTTTTTTTGTACAATGATAAATAATGGATAACCTCACTTAGATATAATTGTTATTATCATAATATGTTTGATTGAATAAAAAACTGTTTCATTGTACTTAGGTTGGATATATTTATACCCACGGCTGAAGTAAATATGCAAGAACGTCACCGAAAGACGCCTTCTAATGTTAATGTGCATCTATAGCTATTATATCGATATAAAATATAGTAAACTCATCTGGGTTTTGTTAAATTGGTTGGTTAGATGCCAAAATAGAGTGAGACAACTACGTCTCAATAATGTGTATAACTATAAAATTGCAAATAAAGGAAGTCTATCATATTTGCATACTCATATTACATGTCCGATGAACGTTTTAACATAGTACTAGGGGTCAAGATTATAACTTGAATATGTCTCTTGTCAATAGTGTTACCGGTTCTACTCTATACTACCACACCTTTATACTAACAGACTAGCTGGAACAAACTGACACTAAGAATAAAAAATCAAGAAAGTATGCCCTTTTGAATGGAGTCAAAGATTTTCTCCATCTGCCCAAAGAGAATACAGATTAGGAGACTCGTATTTTATAAATGTTGTAAATGCAATATATAATCTTGACTTTACCGGTGTAGGTTCGAACCCCACTAAAACCAAAATAATTTTGTGTGCTATAACTGTATTTTTTTTGCAATTTCGATATCATAGAGTAAAATAATGTTAAAATAAGTGTTTTCAGATGCTTTGCCGGGAAAAGTAATTTTTGGTCCCAAAACACGAGCGAGTCACTTTAATCATCAACATATGCTGTTGTGGTATTTTTACTACTCAATTAGCAATCACAAATGGTTCATATTGCTTTACATTACATGTGAACTAAATTTGAGACAAATGAAATTATTAGAAATTACATGAATGGCACTTAGCCAGGAATTCTTATAATGTCTTTAAGGGCTTACATGATGTAACATTCTGCTCTTTTCATCAATTAAATCTTCATCATAGTTAATACAGGCGCGTAGCTGCCTATACGCGAGTACGCGGCTGAATCTACATGGTTCTGACCTGGGAGTAGGATCAGGTTCTGACAAAACAAAATATTCATCCAAAGTGACAATATTTGAACTTGACTTTACATAGTGTAACAGACATATGAACATTGAGCATTTAATGATATAGTTCAATGGAAAAAAGGACCAAAAAAATAGACTTCTGTTAGACAATCGTGAGAGTAACATAACGGGGGGTAAGTCAGTGTTTGCTATTTTATAGAAAGTGAAGGGTTTATTTGGTGATTTATTATCCTTACACTGTTCATTTTCTTAAAAGAGTACCCCAGAACGCCAAGAATGCATCACATTGCACCATTGTTTTCATTAATTTAGGCGGCATGCCCCCAGACCCCGGCCATATGTACGCTCATGTTATGTATCTCCAATTCTGTTTACTGTGCGTAAAGATTTATGTGTGTGATTTAAGTATGTTGTCCGTCCAGTCTATTTGAGTGAGTTGTTTATACATTTATAGGGGGGGGGGGGGGGGCACTTTTACTAACCATCAGTTATCCTTGCCAACTTTCCCGGCCTTTTTCTCCTGTTACGACTATCATATTAAACGGACGGATCAAGTATTGACACTAATACACTTTGATATTCTCGCGAAAGAAAATATTAAGCTGCCGTTTTTCTGTTATAACTTCTTATTTACTCTTACCAATAAAACTTCAAGACCCTAGTGGCTTCATCCAACACTAAACTCCCGGTCACAATATTCTTGACGTCAGCGTAAAGGAAATAGTTTAGGTTAGCCTAATCGATTAAGCCAGAAATTAAAACGAGTCCATACGGAAGTAGATATGTTATCTCCCTTGTCCATTTACAACTTGCAACTTGTCAAAACAGTTTTTGAAATGATTTAAATACCAAAAGAATGGACAGAGAAGTTCTTTGCAAAAGTCTAATTGTCTGGGTAAGAAAGTTACAACCATTTTATACTTTGCTTCTGCAAAACCTGTGTTCATATCGATTTCTTCGGGTTTTCCAAGATCAAAACAGTTGTGGACTAGCTGTGAGCTTTCGGGCACTTAGTCCACCTAAATGGCCGTCAACCAGTCTTTTGACAATTTTTAGACTATGGCAGACTGGTGACGTCCACCATCCCAGCGAAAAGTAGCAAACGGGCCTTGCGCAGAGGATCCTCGCGGCCACAATTTTTAAATTATCTTTGTTATAAATTCAAATTTCTACGAAAATATCATTGCCTACTATCAAACACACATTTATTTATGTCATTATGCCAAAAAAACATGTTCAGATACCATAATGCACTTACATGCATCAATTGTATCCATTAATCTGTAAATCTAGGACAAATCTGACAGGTTGTGTACATGAATGAAACGGGGTAGAGGATTTCGAATATTTTGGTCGTTAATAGGCTCGGTTAAATAACACTATTAAAATGCAACCATTTCAATGCGCTGAACGCTAACGTGTTTGATGGGTCAAGTTGGGAGAAGTTGATGATGATGATGTTCGTGATGATGATGATGATGATTAGGTATCACCATTTTTGAACACTGTTGCGTTGCTCTGCACAATACATAGAAAAGGGAGAATAACTGTGACTGCGCACAGGGTTAACCATCATTGACGGATGGGTACAAATTTATTCGATAAAAATCAACATGTATAAAAAATGGTGGACTGCTACGCTCATTTCGTGACCCAGAGTATATTTATGTGAAAATAACGACTCTAACGACAAATCCAACCCAGTTAAGATCACTGTTAGGTACATTTGTAACAATTATATCATTATTAATCAACATCGATGCATAATATTACTATACATTCTTTCGCCCAGTGTTAAATGGTAGAGAGTTGTAGCGTTACAGGGATACACATGAAATGTCAAAATAATAAAAAAGTATCCCTGATCGCTCATTATTGTAGCTATCGGGCACTCAGAAATGCATTATGATGAACCATTTACAGAGAAAACATGGAAAGACTTACATAATGTGTGCCTAAATGCACCTCATACAGTTAAATTGATTGTGTTAGTTGAGCAAAAATTTATGAAAACAGTTGAAAATACCTCAAAATTATTAAAAAAATGTGTTTGCTTTCGTAAATTGCTGCAAATGAGTTGTGCCAGATGTCGCGAACACACACTTTGCAAACAAAACATTAAAAGTTATATCAGCATTCAAAGACCAAGCTGAGTATGCCAAAAATATTTTATCATTTTATCTAGTCCAAATAATTGTACGTTGACGGATTTTTTTAGATTTTTGATATGGCAAATCCTTCACGTACAAATTGTTTAGTATCAAAAGTCAGGGGTGTAGAAATGGGCCGGGAGCCGCTAAAATAACCCGGTTACTTTAGCATCTCCACCCGGCTAATTTCCCAGCATCAACAAAAATAAAATCTGTTATTTTTTGTCATGTCTGTTCTGTTTGCATCCGTTTAAAACCTTGATTGTTGATATTGTTTATTTTGCTTTCCGCGCGTTCCGACTACAATACAGCATTAGCTCGATACGTGACGTCATTTGTCACATCCCCCTCTGGGATGTTTTTCAAGTATTAGGTTTGGGTTTCCCAGTGTTCCGAGAACAAAAACATTAGCTCGATACATGACCTTATTAGTCGCATCCCCATCTGTGGATGTTTTGAAATTAATGATTTGCGAAGCAATGGAGGGTGAAATAAATATTTTTTTCCAGACACAAAAAAGCGTAGTAAGTATGCAACATGAGCGTGTCTGGCCTTCTGTTAGTCCTATTACCATTTACGCAACAGTAAATTTTATATACGCCTGTTAACCAGGTGTAAACAAAATGAACAAGCTTGCGGTGATGTCACTGCTAAAAATAATCCATTATTTTGATGAATTTTACATGTACGTTGGGTGAAATTTAGTACGCTTTAAATGTCACAAAGTGTTCAGATATTTCTTCTGGTTATTAAAATGGAATATTAGTTAGCTGCAGGTGAAATATCTAGAACCACAGAAAATGAAGTTAGATGTTTAATTTACAGAGGTTAATAGTGATTCAGTGGCTGAAAGTATATAATTGGTAGAGAAGAAATAACATATATTATTAGGAGGGAATAGCTAGCAAATGTCAAGGCATGTGGTCTGGAATGTTATAATATTATCCTGAATCTGAATTTGACAGTAGTTTGGTTAATTAGTTAGCCCTCACTGGTGGGTGGTGGGGGGATAGTACTCAGTTTCAGTATCATATTATAGTACATTTATGTTAAGGTTCCCTGTTACAAAATAAACATGCACCAGAAGACTAGAATGTTTGGTTAAAAAGGCTTAAATTCATCCCACAAGGGGCGTTGCCCCCTTGACCCTAACTGGGGGAGGACATCCAGACCCCCCGCCTACTTTTAGGATATTCCCTGCTACTTGAAATAATTTCTACACCCCTGAAAAGTGGGTAGTTGTTCCGATCAGGATTCCGGGTTAAAGCATATGGAGTCTATAAAATATCATAAAAACAAGAAATAGTATCAGATTTTTTTCATTTCATTCTGTCAAAACATAACGATATATACATGAAGGGCACCTGCAAGGCTTCAGGGCACAGTTTTAAATCGCTCGGAACATTTCGGCCATGGCCGAGTTGTTACGATTGTATAACAAGGTCTATCTCGAAGCTTTGTCGGAGGAGGCCGAGTTATTACGATTGTATCGAGTTATTCCCCTTCGCATAGTTGTTTTCTGTGTCAGTCAACTTTCGTTTTATTGGAAAGCTAAACAACTTGTTTTAATGCATTAAATGCTTGTTTAGTGCAAAATAGCATTTCACTTACATGGTAGAATATGAATGTAACTCTTTATGATCAATTTCAACCATAAAATACTTCACTTAAAACAATTTCAATATTTTTAAAACACCCCCGTTTTTTGCACATTCCCGTTTAGACGTTAGGGATTGGAAGAATCCCGTATAACACGTCTAATATTTTAGAGTTACATTTTATCTTGCTCTAAAAAAATATTCATTCATTTAAACTTAACAAAATAGAAAATGTGAAGGTAACACATTTAATTCTTGTTTTCGATTGAAATGTTTGGATGTAAGCATACTTCTCAATGGCCTTGTATTAGTGAATAGCGGTTAATGTACAGTACACTCTAGGCGGAACTATCACTTTCCGTTTTTCTCGGCGGATTCATGTCATCGCGGACACGAAATTCAATTTATCAAAATCCACTTGCCTGGACGTTTACACTCGTTCACCCTCCGAGGCTGGTCAGTGGACCAAATAATTACAGTCGCCGCATTACTCGGGAGTGACAACACCGCCGCGAAACTCTTAGGAAACCAATAAGAATCTCCTACTGTACATGCAGGGATAATTTTAGTAAGCGATTTCCGCGATTTCTTGCTTAAAAATTGCTCGAATCACAATAATGCGAGATATTATTGTGCTTCATCGCAGTTTGTTTATTTTGTGCCTTTTCCCTTTTGATGTTTTACAAAATAAAGCATCGGAAGTTGCCGATGGCTTCTTGTTTATATGAATTGAATTACTGACGAATTGCCTCCCCTACATTGAATACATAAAGTAACATTTGTCTTATCAAAAGTTTGGATCAATATCGTCCACATACTTGTTTCCAAGCGTTTTTGCGACCTGGAATAATTTTGTATACGTGGGTAACCACTGCATTTTAAAGGCGTCTACAATATCCGAAGCGTCAAAATGTCAAATCAGAAAACGTTGTTGCATTTCTTAAAAAAAAAGCCTGTTGACCAAAATGAAATACCAGCTTCAGATGAAAACTACAATGGAAAGCATTCATTTCCCCCAAAAAAGTCAATGCACCTTTCAGCAAAAACGGCTAAACCCTATTTTTTGCTCAAGAATGATGAGGATGAATATTCATGATGTCTGAACTGTTAACAAGTGTTTCCTTCTAGTCAAATAAGTGTATATATTATATCTATATATTGTAAATTTGTAATATATATATTGATATTCATGAATAAAGTTACTGTTTTGCATTGTCTTATCACTGTGTTATCCATGTATTATAAAAATCTCTGAAATTAAAATTCTTTCACCAATTTTGGACAAATGTGAGCAATTCTCTCATTGAAAATCTGACATAGAATTATCCCTGACATGTATCTGATTTTGTGTAATTTATTTGAATACCGTTCTTTTATTGTGTTGTTTCAATATTTTTTAGACTTACTTGCACATAATAATAAACTGCTAATCCTTTGACGGCACAAAAATGCAATATATGTCGATGTCCATTTTTGACCCAGTTCTAATTATATCTTACTCATTTGACTTCCAACAGTCCCAGTTACTTAAAGTTATGTAAACATTCTGTTTGCTACGTATATTCAATTAATTTCTCTTAACTGTCTTACATTTAAACCTGCAGTTTTAAAATGCATTTTTTCCCAATAACCAGATAACCAAAAGTAGTCAGAATTTTGCCTTTTTATACTAATAATTTCTAATTATTAACTAAGAAGTAATGGTTTCAATAGTTTTTAAACATAATATTCATACTAACACCGTATCTTTCATAAAATTATTCAATTGAAAGCTGAATTATATTCGTTTAAGTAGGAAATAGATTACGACAATATCTTCATACAGATGTATATACATACTGCCAATAAAACCCTCGGCAGAAAAAGAGCAACTCGGCGAAACAAGGCGGATTATAGCGAGGAAAGCGGTTAAGTACTTGATGGATATCCGCGATAAAACCCTCGGAGTGACCGAGGAAAGTGGTAGTTCAGCATGGAGTGTATCTTGATACAGTCGGTGAATGACGTGAAATCCATGTGTTTTGATGAACTTATTTTGAGGAAAGATTAATTTATGGTATATTCTAGCACACCGGATAGGCATTTCCGGTGACGTCAGCCGTGCTGGAAAAATCCCATCTGGCATCCCCCCATGCCAGATGAGTCACGCGCTGTGACGTAATACTTTTTATCTCTTTTATTATATACTTTAAGTAACCATAATTATGAGATTTCAATAGATGAGTTTCATAAACATTTACTTTGCAAAAATATATCTTCACAACAAAACGAAATAACCCTTCAAAGACTTGATATCGAAGGAACTTATTGACGTGGACAGTGAATAAAAGTTACTGGGCCGTCATGACGTCAATAAACATTATCGCATGCGCTTTTTGGTGAAATGTACAAAAATGAGCTTTTTTATGCAGTTTCTTCCCCCCAAAAATAATTAAGGTATGCTAGAAAAATATCTATCATGTGTATCCGTTCTGGATAGAAAAATCCGACCCTCGAGCACGCTGCGTAGCCGGTAACTCAGCAAGCCTCGTTACCAGGCAACGCAGGTGCCCTCGTGTAGGATTTTTCTATCCGGAGCGGGAACACATGACAGATATTATTATTCTCATTCCAGTTGATATCCGAAGGTAATTTGTCAACACTTATGTAGGTTTTTATAATATTTCAAGGCATTCTGTGTATTTATGAGCTGTTTGATGCTTTACGAGGCACATTGCTTTCTAGTTTTGTCTTCAAGTGTTTTCTCTGCAATATTTCATCAAGCAGTTATATGTGTACATGAAGACATCAGTTCACAAAAAGTAGTTTTTTACATAAAAAAGAGACAAAATGATTGAGTTCTTGTCCCTTGTATTTACTGAATTTTACTGACAGAACACTAACATTTTTCACCACTATTTCAGTTGGAGACGTTTAATCTGGATGTTCCTCACGGCAATGCAGAAGAGCTCAGTGATGGAATTGCCATGTCAAAAGTGCTGCATCAAATGTGAGTTCGCCACACTAGGAAGTTTTAGTTGGACTAATAGAACCATGCTATTTAAATAATCAAACTGTTCCTTTTGATGAATTCTAGAGATCAGACATTTTTATCAATTCAATATCATGTAGAAACTCCAGTCTGACAAGTTAGTTAAGGACAAATTCATATATGCATCCAATATTTATACTTGACACATGTATCTATTTGGACATGCAGCTTGTATGCAGCATTTTCAATATACATTTAAGGACTTTTGAGAACTGTTTAGGATGATACTTCACAGTTTCCCTATCTGCAATAATATTTTATTAAGTGGTTCAAGAATAACTCCATGAAAAGTATACTTAGGGCTCCTTTAAAAAATAAAAATATTAAGTTAAATATACTTAAACTTTTTTTGAATTTACATGTTGATCTTCATTTAAATGCCTGGCAAATGCTTTATCTCAAACTGGTGGACGAGCAAAATAGAATTATGATATATAAAAAAAATAATTTCAGTGCCCCTGACTATTTCACGGACCCATGGCTGAGCAGGGTAAAAACAGCGGATGTGACCAACTGGAGATTGAAGGTTTCCAACCTGAAAAAAATCCTCAAGGGCATCCTCGAGTACAATATTGAGGTATGGTTTCACATTGGTTCATTGTCATAAGTCAAGAGGTGGTAATGAAAACATTTTAAGTGACATATAATAAAGAAGCATAGAATGTTTTCACTTCCTTGAAGTGCATATTTTTGACATAAAGCTATTATAAGATGTAGCTTCACAGCAGATCTAAACAGACTCAGGCAGGGAGTTTTATGAAGCCACTAGCTATCCATTGATGTCAGCCCCATTGAGAGTTTCAATCTTGTTAGCTTATGGAACAAAATGTAACTCTGGTTAGAGCTACCCTGGTTCTTTTAAGTGTTTCATTCAGTCTTGTTAGCTTGTGGGACAAAATGTAACTCTGGTTGGAGCTACCCTGGTTCTTTTAAGTGTTTCATTCAGTCGTGTTAGCTTATGGAACAAAATGTTACTGTGGTTAGAGCTACCCTGGTTCTTTTAAGTGTTTCATTCAGTCTTGTTAGCTTGTGGGACAAAATGTAACTCTGGTTGGAGCTACCCTGGTTCTTTTAAGTGTTTCATTCAGTCTTGTTAGCTTATGGAACAAAATGTTACTGTGGTTAGAGCTACCCTGGTTCTTTTAAGTGTTTCATTCAGTCTTGTTAGCTTGTGGGACAAAATGTAACTCTGGTTGGAGCTACCCTGGTTCTTTTAAGTGTTTCATTCAGTCTTGTTAGCTTATGGAACAAAATGTTACTGTGGTTAGAGCTACCCTGGTTCTTTTAAGTGTTTCATTCAGTCTTGTTAGCTTGTGGGACAAAATGTAACTCTGGTTGGAGCTACCCTGGTTCTTTTAAGTGTTTCATTCAGTCTTGTTAGCTTATGGAACAAAATGTAACTCTGGTTGGAGCTACCCTGGTTCTTTTAAGGGTTTCAGTGTGTAGTACTGGCACTGTTTAGCATCCTTCCAGGAAGATTAGTATTTTTAGTGGAGAGGCAGGAAAACACACATGCAATAACTTGGTTGACAGTACATTTTTTGGAACTAGGTGATTGATCTGCCATGTGAACTCAACTTAGGGTGATATAGTATTTAATATTGAGTGAGACAAGAGATTCTGTTTAGCTTGGTAAAATATTGCTCATTTACAAGGAATGGTTAAACATGAAATTGAAAAATGACACCATCTAATGAATAAAGAATAAGATTTTTGTTTTTCACAGTATGCTGTCATAATTTGATCATAATTCTTCATGCCTTTGTGGTGTATCTGTGGTCTAGTATGCACTTACCAATCAACCCAGGAATTTTTACCATTTAACAGTCAGGCCATTCAGGGGTTTGTACAGAAAAATCTCTTTCAATTCTTGTGCTTCATATTGGACAAGCATTTTGCTTGGTAAAATAGTGCTAATTTACAATGAATGTGAAAAATGACACCATCTTACGTATAAAGAACATGTTTTTTGTTTTTCACATTATGCTGCTATAGAGATTGATTATGATTCTTCATGCCATTGTGGTGGTTCTGTGGTCTAGGGGTGAGACACTTGATTGTCAAGTGTCAACCCAGGGGTTCAATACCCTGCCCCACAACTAAAAATACTGTGTGACATTGCTATACACTGGCATACTTCATAGAACGGTGACCCAAGGTACATGTAGTTTAATTCATGGTTACATTCTGTCTGTGTCCTGTGCCCTGAAACCTTAGAATAAGATACTCTCACTAGGGTAGGCAGTTGGCATCCAGTGCTCCAGCTAGGCCTAAATAATAGGGGAGAGGTCTCTGCTGCTCTTTTCCGACTCCCTACTGCCTTTCTACTATGCCCTGCTGTGGTCTTTTGTTTGACAGCTGATTTTGTGAATTTGAACCATATTTGATGTTAACTGGACATATTGTCAAGTCAAAGTATAAAATTTAATATAATAGATATACATAATTTAGACACTTAAGTCAAGATTACAGCTAAGGTATTCACAACAAGCTATTAGTATTGAAAGTAGTCACAACACTTACGCAATATAATTTTAACATTGAACTTTGCAAGTGCCCCAATTCAATTCGCATCAAAAACGCCTCTTCTGACCTAGCACCCTGCTCTTTTTAAATCCTGGATGGAGCACTATGGCATCTGTAGACTCTTCTACAGATAGTTACTAAGTAGACAATCTTTATGAAACATCTTGAATGGATAATCAGGGATTTCCCTTACACAGAACACCAGAGTCCCACAAATATTTTTCTGCATAGGGACCCATTTCCATTTTCCTGTGATTTTTCAGGGACCCCCTAAAATAAACTTGTTTACAGTTTTATTTGTATTATTGGGACCTCATAAAAGTACCAGAGACTTTAAAATGTTTTAAAGATTGTTATGAGATGTGTAAAATGAGAAAATGCTTCTTAACATAATTTCAAATCCACAGAATGTACCTTTAATAACAAAGGGATAATATGTCCTGGCTGTATTTCAGATCCTGGGTATACAGATCCATGACTTTCAGATGCCGGATGTGAATGCTATAGGTATGTACACATACGTTTTGCAATTAATATGTTAACTTCATTTACATGTATTCTACTAAATATGGTAAAATAAGTTATATATTTACAGTTTAGTTTCAAATAATGAATTGAATCCCTGAAATTGGGAAAGGGCTAGTTGTTTTAGAAATCTAGAATAGTAGTCATTTATGCATTCAGTTTATTGTATGGTTTTAGCTAAAAAGTTATGGAAAGGGGCTGCACCATGTCCTTTTTTGTTAGCAACTTAGCACCCTTCTGCTCTCATGGAGACAAATTTTGGCACCATTCTGCCTTCTTAGAATAAAATGTTTAAGACTGTTGATTATTTGTTCTCTTTGATTATAACTTTATTTGGCAGTTGAAAACTTTTATGACTTCAATTAAAAGGGAATAAAACAACAGTATTTTTTATTCAAAACATAAAAAACAAACATGTTTTATCAAACTTCTTGCTGTTCCTAATAGCATAATCTGAATAGACTATTCGGAACTTGTTCATTCTGGGTTTTCCAATAATTATGCCCCCCTTCGAAGAAGAGGGGTATATTGCTTTGCACAGGCATGTCGGTCGGTCGGTCGGTCGGTCCGTCGGTAGACCAAAACTTGTCCGAGTGATAACTTAACAAATCCTGGACATATGGTCATCAAACATGACATGAAGGTTGGGTCTGACCAGTAGATGACCCCTATTGATTTACGGGCTCATCAGGTCAAAGGTCAAGGTCACAGTGACCTTTAATGGTAAAATAATTTTAGAGCTTGTCCGAGTGATAACTCAACAATGCCTAGACCTATGGTCATCAAACTTGATATGGAAGTTGGGCCTGACCAGAAGATGACCCCTATTGTTTTTGGGGGTCATCAGGCCAAAGGTCAAGGTCACAGTGACCTTGAATGGTAATAGGTTGTTTGAGTGATAACTCAACAATGCCTTCACCTATGGCCCTCAAACTTGACTTGGAGGTTGGGTCTGACCAGTAGCTGACCCCTATTGTTTTTGGGGCTCATCGGGTCAAACTTCAAGGTCACAGTGACCTTGAATGGTAAAAGTTTGTCCATGTGATAACTCAACAATGCCTTCACCCATGGCCCTCATAATTGACTTGGAGGTTGGGCCTGACCAATAGATGACCCCTATTGTATTTGGAGGTCATCGGGCCAAAGTTCAAGGTCACAGTTACCTTGAACGGTAAAAGGTTGTCCATGTGATAACTCGACAATGCCTGCACCCATGGCCCTCAAACTTGACTTGGAGGTTGGGCCTGACCAGTAGCTGACCCCTATTGTTTTTTTTTTTGCTCATCAGGTCAAAGGTCAAGGTCACAGTGACCTTGAATGGTAATAGGTTGTTTGAGTGATAACTCAACAATGCCTTCACCTATGGCCCTCAAACTTGACTTGGAGGTTGGGTCTGACCAGTAGATGACCCCTTTTGTTTTTGGGGGTCATCAGGCCAAAGGTCAAGGTCACAATGACCCTGAATGGTTAAAGGTTGTCCTAGTAATAACTCGACAATGCCTGCACCCATGGCCATCAAACTTGACTCTGAGGTTGGGCCTGACCAATAGATGGCCCCTATTGATTTTGGGGGTCATTGGGCCAAAGGTCAAGGTCACAGTGACTTTGAACAATAAAAGGTTGTCCAAGTGATAACTCAACAATGCCTGCACCCATGGCCCTCAAACTTGACTTGGAGGTTGGGCCTGACCAGTTGATGACCCCTATTGATTTTAGGGGTCAAAGTCACAGTGACCTTGAAAGCAAACTTGACAATTCCTGGACCTATTGTCATCAAACTTGACATGTAGGTTGGGCCTGACCAGTAGATGACCCCTCTTGACTTTGGGGGCCATCGGGCCAAGGTCAAGGTCACAGTAACCTTTATCACAATAAAGTTAACAAATCTTCTCCCAGTGATATCTCAACAATGCCTGAACCAATGATCATCAAACTTGACATGGAAGTTGGGCCTGACCAGGATATGACACTTATTGATTTTAGGAGTCATTGGGTCAAAGGTCAAGTTCACAGTGACCTTGAATGCGAAAATGTTTCAAGTGATAATTTGACAATGCCTGCACCCATGGCCCTCAAACTTGACTTGGTGTTGTGTCTGACCTTTAGATGACCCCTTATGATTTTAGGGTCATCGGGTCAAAGGTCAAGGTTACAGTGACCTAGTACGAAAAAAAAGCTTGTCCGTGCGATAACTTGTCAATGCCTGCACCCATGGCCCTCAAACTTGACATTTAGATTTTTGGTGACCAGCTGATGATTCCTATGGATTTTGAGGTCATAGAGTCAAAGGTCATGGTCATAGCACACTCTATCCTCAAACTTTGAATGGACATAATCTTAAAACTGCCTCAACAGCATCCAATGTCAGTGACAAATCAGCTGTCATTTCAGTCCATGCATATTTCATTCAATTGTCCATATAATCCTGACAACATGGCGCTCAGGGGGGGGGGCATAATGTTTGACAAACATCTCTTGTTAATTCAGTATGTGCCATGCAGTACAAACAATGAAAAATACTGTATATGATGTTGTGTAAGTTTAACTTGTTTAAACATTAATGTCATGGTTTTGAAAATAGCTAACAAGAAGTATATGAATTGCCTATCTGTGGTGTAATTACATGATATCATTAAAACTTCTTAACATTATAAAGTTCCACCTGTAGACATCAATTGTCCTTTCATTTTAAAGATTTTGTGCCTGATTTAAATAATTCATATTTAAGGTATTTAAAATAGAGATTATTGTCTAGGTTACATTACATTACACGCTACTACATTACAGTTTCTGTGATTTTTAAGCACATTTCTATTTTAGCTCTGGATTTGTTTGAAGGCTCAAATCAGGCATCATCCCTCAAATAATTGATTTGCCAAAGGGATGGTGAGTTAATTACTATAAGTTTTGACTTATCTAAGGAGACAGATCCCAGTGAAGAAAAGTTGTTAATTTTTAGTTGTCTTGAGTTTCGAAGGAAAGAGGAACTGTGGTAGCCTTGGCTTTGTATGTTGTCCGTGAGATGCAGAAATTCTGGCAATAAATAAAACATCATTCAAGATATTCATAGAAAGTTGGTAAACATGTTGCCAGTTACTATAATCACATTTATTGCAAGGCCCATAACTCTGGCTTTGAAAATCGCTTAAAAGTATACCCTTATTTTTCGACTGGAAAAAAACACATAACAGACAAGCTGTGGCATCTGCTTCATGGTTCCCTTGCTTCCAGCCGGTGATTTTGAATTAAAACAAAAAGGAAAAAGAAAACTTACAAGGCAAAAAATATATTTGGTTTCAAGGTTACATCCTTTTCAAAAACAGATAGGTGAGTAAGGCTTTTTTATAACTTTTATTTCTAGGCTTTATATAAGAACGTAAGAACCTAACGTCAGTATTGGGGGATGGGGTTATAGTAATCATCTGCATTAAGCTTTTTAAAGGTTTAATATACATATAAAACACAGACTAAAATTTAAAAAAAAAATAATAGAAAAATAATTCCTACAGTCTAAAAAACAGTAGGGTTGGCACCTTATTCGTAGGATCGGATGGGTAACAAGAACACAAAATGTTTTTTTTAGGCGTTATTGTCTTTTTGCTGTTTTATAAGGATACATGTTACAGGTTTTCTTCTGTGTATAAAAAAGGTCATAAAGTGAAGCCGTAAAAAATGTTGCGACAAGAGACTTGTCATCAACGTTGATGACCTTTTCTGAAAATCTCAACGATTAATGCTTTAGATATTGTTGTTAGGTTGTAAAACATTATCAAACATTGAATCATACAAGATTCTTTTGACCTGAATCTTAGCACAAAGATACATTTAATTAGAAATTGTGTAAAGTTGTGTATTTGATGATGTGTGTATTAGAAAGAAACGTTATTGCATGGATTTATATTTAATGCTGATTGTTCAATATCATTGTCCTACGACTAAACACGTATAGTTTAAGTGAAGTATAAGTCATTTTTGCATGATTTCAAAATACTTCCATTTCAAGTGAGAGTGGTATTGGTTCAAATCATATTTTAATGGTGAATTATATTCAGCACTGTCTGTGAAGGTAATTACCACATTGAGATTCAGAAGTTTCTACAGAATATCCTTGCGTAAATGGTGGTACACCGAATGTGATACATTTTTATGTTTGATCAGTATTTTTATGGTGAATTGTCTGCAGTACTATTTATTCAAGGCTTCAGATGAGCGCAGTAGCCTTAATAGAGATTGGACGGTTATTTTTACAGCTGATTCTTATTCCTGGGTGTATAGTGTATGTTATATAAATATCTTTTTTTTCATGGTGAATTGCCTTAAGCACTTATATTCCACTATATGTTTTACTTACAGATGATAGCAGTAACCATATAGAGCTTGGACAGTTACTACAGCTGATTCTTGCGTGTATTGTGAATGTTATATAAATACCAGTATTTTTATGGTGAATTGGCATCAGAACTATCATTCCACTCTCTGTTTATACTTGCAGGTGAGAGCAGTAACCATATAGAGCTTGGGCGGCTGTTACAGCTGATCCTTGGTTGTGCCGTAAACTGCACAGAAAAACAGGAGTACATTCAGCGGATTATGTCAATGGAAGAATCTGTTCAACACGCCGTCATGACTGCAATTCAAGAGGTAAGCTTACTGTTGATTGGTTGAATTTTTATGCCCCCGAAGGTGGGCATATTAAAATCGCACCGTCCGTCCGTGTGTCCGGCTCAATAACTTGTGTCCGGGCTGTAACTTTCCCTTGTATGGACAGATTTTAAAATAACGTTCGGCATACCAAGACGATGTGTTGCGTACAAGACCCGTGTCCCTACGTCTAAGTTCAAGGTCACACTTAGTGTTTATTCACAATGGAATGCTGCATTTAAGTACCTAGAGTATAGGTTGTCATGTCCAGGCTGTAACTTTCCATTGTATGGACAGATTTTAAAATACCTTGCCACATGTGTTCGACATACCAAGGCGACATGTTGCGTGCAAGACCTGTGTCCCTACCTCTAAGGTCAAGGTCACACTTAGTGTTTATTCACAATGGAATGCTGCATATAAGGACATAGAATATAGGTTGTCGTGTCTGGGCTGTAACTTGCCCTTGTATGGACAGATTTTAAAATAACTTGTCACATGTGTTCGGCATACCAAGACGACGTGTCGCGTGCAAGACCTGTGTCCGTACCTCTAAGGTCAAGGTCACACTTAGGTGTTTATTCACAATGTAGTGCTGCATATAAAGACACATAGTATTGGCTGTTGTGTCCGCGCTGTAACTTTTTCTTGTATGGACAGATTTTAAAATAACTTGCAACATGTGTTTGACATACCAAGACGACGTGTCGCATGCTAGACCCATGTCCCTACCTCTAAGGTGAAAGATACACTTAGTGTTTATTCACAATGGAATGCTGAATATAAGGACATAAGAATGTAGGTTGTCAAGAGTGGGTTTTTATTTTTTTATGTTCAATGGCCATTAAAAATAACTTGCCACATGTATTTGTTTGATTTTTAACTTTTCATGTACTGACCTTGTTCATAGGTCAGTGTCACATTCGGGGGCATTCGTCACATACTGTGACAGCACTTGTGTGGGATTATTTTTTCGTGATTTGTTTATTTTGGTCAAGTTTGCAAATATTTAAGATATTTTATGCCATAATTCAATCATTGGCAATCATCATGAAATCAATAATTTAATTAGTTTTCAGTTGGCGACTTGATTGATTCACCCCAAGAAAAAAAAACGAGAATATATATATAATATAACATATACAGTGCTATAAAATCTGCTCATAATACCATATTTAATAAGAATGCTACAGTAATCAGACATACCGTAATCCTTTCCAGCTGATGACCAAAGAAATTGCCACAGATGTGGACTCAGAAGTGGGAGAACAGGTATGACTTTCTGTTTGGTTATTTTTGTATTGTACACACCAATCTATCGATTTACTCGAAGAAAACACATATTCCTGTACAAAATCATTCATGCGAAACGGTAGGTGCTTTAGTTCCTCATGCACGGCATGGTGGTTGTCGAGACTAGGTGCCTCGCTGTAATTGCCGCAGCAGGTGGACATAAAACAAAATCAAATACAACGTGATTTAATCTTACAGTTTTTATTTTAAGGGTGTCAATGTTGACCGTCTGTTAAGTAAGTTCCCGTGATCATATTTCAATGAAGTTTGTTTTACGTGTTATGAATAAATCGTATTAACCTTATTCTTGGTTATTTGTATTTTTATCCAAATATTTTCCTAGAATACGATAAAAACTAGGTGGCCAATTATAAATTTGTCTTAGTGTACATGTATTGGTTCTTTTTCTATTAAGAAGAAATCAGAAGTTTCTAGTTATACCCCCTGCAAACGAAGTTCGAAGGGGGTATATTGGGGTCACCCTGTGGTTGGTCGGTTTGTTGGTCGGTCTGTTGCAATTTACCTTGTCCGGAGCATAAGTAAACTTAAAAACTACTGAATGGAATTGGATTAAACTTCATACAATGGTAGAGCATAATGAGAGGAAGTGCAGTGTACAATAACCATAACTATATTCTTGCTTATTACTGAGATTTTGCCCTTTATTTTTTTTTTCTGTGAATTTTTTTTCCAGACATTAACTTGCAAACTACTAGATGGAATTTATTGAAACTTCATACAATGGTAAAACGCAATGAAGGGAAGTGCAGTGCACAAGAACCATAAATCTATTTTAGCTTATTACAGAGTTAAGGCCTTTAAGACTTTTTTCTTGTTCCGAGCATAACTTGAAAACTATTGGATGGAATTTAATAAAACTTCATACAGTGATAGATCATAATGAGAGGGAGTGCAGTGTACAGGAACTGCAAATCTATTTCAGCTAATTACCGAGTTACTGCCATTTGTAACTTTTTCTTGTTCGGAGCATAACTTTTTTTTAAGCTATTGGATGGAATTTAATAAAACTTTATACAGTGATAGATCATAATGAGAGGAAGTGCAGTGTACAGGAACCAAAATTCTATTTCAGCCAATAACAGAGTTATTGCCCTTGGTTACTTTTTTCTTGTACGAAGCATAACTTGAAAACTATGATGAACATATGCTTTTTGTTGACATACAATTGCAAAAGTGTTCAAAACTTTCAAGTGCTTCAAAATTAGTGTAGTATTGTTTGTAATAAATTGTATACAAAGACTCCACAAATGCCAAATGTTTATAAAATGTCTTCTTCATAAAAAAGGCCATCAGTGATAACAGTTTAAATAAAGTTCATGGAAGAACCAAGTTGATGAATATATAAAGTTCAGGCAAAAGAGGGTGTTTTATATTTCACATACATTTTTAGTGCTCTTTTGTTTGTTTTTCTTGAATCAAAATCTTGTCCCTCAGCATAACTGGAAATTTTATAACATTTATTAGCTCGCCTTTTCGAAGAATAGGTGGGCTATACTACTCGCCCCGGCATTGGCGTCGGTTCAAGTTTTAGGGCAAGTTGGGATTTTCACTTAAGTCCAATACCATTCATTCAATTGACTTAATACTTCACACAGTTGTTCAGAGTCATCACATAATGAGGTTAGACAACTCCATATTATCTTTTATACAAATTATGGCCCCTGATTGACTATGGAACTTAAGTTAAAGTTTTAGGGCAGGTTGGGATATTTATTAATAACTTCTAAACCCTTTGTTTAATTGACTTTATACTTCAAACAGTTGTTCAGGATCATCATCCTATGAGGTTACATAACTCCATATTATCCTTAATACAAGTTATGGCCCCTGATTGACTTAGGTTAAAGATTTAGGCAAGTAAAAGTTTTAGGGCAAGTTGGGATTTTCACTTAAAACTCCAATACCATTCATTCAATGCACTTAATAGAATTCAAAATTATTTACGACCATCTTACAACAAGAAACAAAACTCCATTTTAACCCTAAATACAAATGGCCCTTGAATTTTTTTTTTAATCTATTTATTTCTTTTGAAAGGCATATTTGTATATTCTTAACCACACTTTCGTAATGGGAAATCAAGTTATTTGAATGACTTGCGTCATATTCGGGCGGGCTGGTGGGAGGGCAGCATCAAAGTCACCTTATGCAGACAATGCGAATGTCCGTCGGACAGTCGGACATGTCCGGTATATTTCAATTTTGACCGACGAAACTTTTGTTTTGGTCGGTCACAATGTCCGGTGAAAAATTAAAGTCAGCACCGTTTAATTTTCGGAAAATTTACTTTCAGTTTCTAAATAAATGTTCAGAGTTATTTTTATATCATGATTATTCAGCGTGTTAATCCGTGTTTCACTATTTGTAAACCCCGTTTCGACATGTTTCCGTAAAAGCCGATAAAACGCGTAAGGTTCCGATTTCAGCTGGTACTCTAATACTTTTATTTTACGGAAATGTTTGGAAATTACAAAATTCCGTATGTAGTGGTTCCCGGCAATCGTGTTAATTAAATATGATGATTAATATACCGAGCTGACTTTCTTTCCGCTCTGTTTAACATTGCCAATAACAAGAACTCTACTTTCGTTTTTGCATAAATGTTGTGCCTGAGTTTGACTTGTAGTACAATTCGTTACATTTTATAACCCTTTTGTATCTTTAATTTAAAGATGAATAAAAAGAGTAAGATCTAGCTGTTTCATGGGTAGACGAACCAGATATGAGTTTTTTGGGGAGGCAAGGGAAGAAAAAAATTATGACATTTATAAGATCCGAATATTGATTTTTTTACATTATGTTTGTCTTTTTTGGTAATTTATTATAGTACTGTAGGACAAATCTAACCAAAAAGATCTGAACCTGTTCAAATGGGGAATTACAAAACTTATTTAAAAAAGAGGCTTAAAATCAAGGTTTAGGCTGATGTTACTGAATACTGTTCGTAACATTGCGACAGGTAAAAATTTGGTGCAACAGGTAAACTTTCAGTGTTTACCTGTCGCAATGTCCTGTGAAGAAGGAAAAGTTTTCGCGTTGTCTGCCTTATGTATCAAATAATTTTAGTTAGGTTTGACATAAAGTGACCAAACTTGGTAATATAACATCGTTATTGTATTCACTTCTAAGTAAACGCAGCGCGTTATTGTATTCACTTCTAAGTAAACGCAGCGTAGTCAACGCGACGGCTCTTGTTGATTGCCATGTTAACTTGTGCAATTCACAACAATTATAAAAGCGTTATTTTCTTATTTTAACAATAATAATCGGAAATTGTACAAAACAAAAGTAGCCCCATTCATAACATTTTATGTGTTTTCCTTTCTAAATATGTTTATATATAACAAATAGTTGACTGCAATTTCATATCAGGGCGGCGTTCGGGGGTATTATTCACCTTCAGTGATAGCTCTAGTTAAAATTGAGTGTAATAAACATTTATATAGTTTAAAATGTATTTTAATTTCAAGGTATAAGTAATTTTCTTTAAAAATAAGTCAATAATACAGATGTTTTATTTTCTTTCTTTTAACCGCATTGGGTCTTCATGCTATCAACTAGGCTGAGTGAAAACATTTTCAGCCATTTAAGTGCTGATGCATGATCCTAGCCACGTGCCAGTTGGCTGCATTGTTTCTTGGGTAGAGCTGCAGTGACTTAGTGTAGCAGACCCTGGCTATATTCAATTCATTCTCCTGTTCATAACAGTGGCCCAGCATGTTCCAGGCTGTGTCTATATAACCACAGCCTTTTTTTGAGAATATGTAGAAATAAAGATTGTTCAGTGCCCGCAATTTTCTGTCACGTTGGTTCAGTTGTGTGTGTGTGAGGTACTGTAGGTAGTGGAGAAATGGGACACAGTCAATCACAATCTGGTCCATCCATTCATATCTATGTGCTGGATGTCTCTGTTGTCTGTCTTCATCTCCTGCTGTTCTGAACATTTCATACACCAGATGTTTTGGAACACAATGGATATCATCTCGAGTAAAAGTAACATCAATGGCTGTATATTTCTGTAACATATCCTTGAATGGTGTGTTTCCAGTCTTTTTCCTGAACTCATTGGTTAGTGGTGTTCCCTGTCTTCCTACACACGTACAACATTGCCACACTGCAGGCCCCAGTAGGCCCTCACAGTAGGTCAGGCAGTTTGCTGCTGCCTCATACTGCCCACTGCAGTACAACATGGAGGCAAACTTTAGTCTCCTGGACAGCAGATCCGAGTCAAAGGACAGTTGGTACAGCTGGAGAATGCTGTGTGTGACAGGTTGTCCTTGGTAGATACACCTGGAGGCTTTAATGGAGGCAAGGACTCCACAAACTGATGGTATTAACAAGGAAGCTGTCTCTTGTTCTATTTTAGTTCCATTGTTCTTTAAAACATTCAGTGTCTCAAAATGTTCTATCATAGATTGATATAAGTCGCTCTTGTCATTGATTAGGAAAGCAATATGTACTTGCAGATAATATGCTGCCCACCATATGTACAAATCAACCATTTGGACTTGATAGAGTGTGCATCCAGTGTCAACCCCAATAATTTGGGATGAATTCACAGATGACATTCTCCTCCCCAGATCATCCATTTCAATTGTATATAGGCACTGGAAATTGCTGTAAATGATTTCTGTTATCATAGAATGCAGTTTGTACTGTTCATGTTTGAACAGCTTTCCAGTGAACAGGTTCACCCCTGAAATGGTGTAGTGTGGACACAACCTGATCTTCAGCCATCTGAGAAGAGTGGTCAGGCAGTAGATCACACACTGTACAAGGTTGTCTTCACTCCATATGTTTGGTGGATATGTCTCTATTGTAAACAGAATTGCAGTCTTCACGTGAAATGTACTGAAACGGTCATCAACAACCTGCTTTATTATTGATTTTCTAAGCATTTTCAGAAATACATACACTTTATGCTGTATTATATTCATATCAAATACAAGAAGTCTTTCCATGATAGATGTTGAAAATCTCCACTCCCGCTTATACAGAGGATAGTGCATGTTTTCTACAGGCACATAAAAAGTTGTGGATCGGCACTTGACTGGTCGTAAAGGATCCTCAGTGTATCCTTGTGGCACTAGGAACACTCCAGTCTGTCTTGCCATGGCCAGTGTGTCAGGTCTGGGCCAGTGACCAGGGCGTGGCCTACAGAATAGAAACTTACACTCTTCAGGAAGGCTGGTACAGTGAAATGCATTTATAAAATCAAGCATTTCATTCCAGCTTCTTGATGGACCATGTTGGACCATCTCTCCAGATTGGCTTATTTGTCTCATTTTTTCATGCATCTCAATTTGAGTGTTGGTCAGTAGCACTCTGCCCTCACTATCCACCATGTCACTACGCCTGTTGACCTCTGTCACTTGTAATGGGAGGTCAGATCTCACCCACTGAAGCCAGCAGTGTTGGGGTGGAGATTGTTCATTCTTTACCACAAGAAGATTCTCCTTCCCCTGCCTCCATTCACTCCAGTCAAGTATTACTGGCCAGTCATTATCACACACCAATCTGTCTATATCTGACTTCATCCCCAGTGTGGTAGTCCCCTCTGTCTGGCTTCCAAAGGTATAGGTAGTGAAGTTCCCACCAGCTAACTCATCTCTGATCCTGTCTATTGTCTCTATCATCAGCCATGTTCTCCTCCTCCTGGTGCGGATGTACTTGCTGACCCCAATCTCCTCCAGCACCCTGGACAGACGCAGGGACAGCTGCTGCATACTCTCTCTGTTCATGGCCTGAAAAACATTAGTTGACATTTGAAATGTTACATTGCCAGGATTCCCTTGCTTTAGTATAGAACATTATGTAATTTGATCATTTCTTAAATTAAAATCTAAATTTAAACCCAAAGTGAAGAGTATGATGAGAAATGAAAAGTAGTGTTTTGTTTTATGTTAAAACATATATATTATATCATTTATTATTAGCTTGATAACAATATCATGTATTTAAACCTTTTCATATGTCCAATTATTGACGAAATGGAATGTTTTGATTGAGCTTCCTGGTCTATAAATAGAAACAAGACATTGAACAAAGTATTTATGATTAGGCTAGCATTTTTTTATTAATCGATTTACAGGGAAAAAAGTAGATTTTGAGTTGGGGGGACAATAAAAAAATAATAATAAAATCTCTGAAATTGGCCAGTAAATGGAACAAATAAAATTAAAATTATAAGGTTTTTTTTCAGTTTGAATTTGCACTGAATAAACGGATCATTTTTTTGCCACATTATTACACTACTACAAACAGAGCATATTAAGCCCATCAAACACAACTGTCTTGAGCCACACATAGTAATATGTGACATTGTTTGTTCAAGCTGCTTTGAAGGCTTTTATGTTTTTTATTTCATTATATTCCATGCCAAACATAAATAATTTATTATTTACCTTAAGGATAATAAAATAAAATGAACACATGTGTAGGTGTGCTACAGACGGGATACTTTAATCAAAGATACACTCACATACAAAGCAAATGGTTCCAAAAAAACAACTTCCAGTAAATTATTACTACTGGCTTCAGAGTTCTTATACATATTTCATAATGAAAATTATTAACATAAAGTGTCCGGAACCACTGCTGCACCCACTCTCAGACTCAACCATACTCGCATTGCCATGGTAACAGAAAAATACCAATCTGAAAATATAAATATATTTTAAACAAGGGACAAAATGATGTTTAACATATATTATTATATGTATCTGAATACATTCATAGATAATGAAAATTTGACAATTTTGCAATGTTTTCTCTATCCCATCTGAGCGTCGAATAACCAATTCAGTTCAGTAAATGCACGAGGAAAACTCCTGATTTACGCACGAGTAACCAGACCTATACCTAATAGTACTTTAATAATCCTATACCGCAATAATAATAAATACATTTATGTTTTCTATTTCATTATATTCCATGCCAAACATAAATAATTTGTTATTTACCTTAAGGATAATAAAATAAAATGAACACATGTGTAGGTGTGCTACATACGGGATACTTTAATCGAAAGAAAAAGAACGGGGAATCTTTTACTATATGTTTTTTAAAACAAAACAAAACAAATTATACATTTGCTCCAGTTAAACTAAAGATCTACAGATCATCGCAAGCGACTAAGAAAAAGAATTCTTTTTACATAAACATACTAATACTTTGTATAACATTATTCGTTTTACAATACACTAAATACCATTCTCGTCATATTTGTAAACAAACCATCCTTAACATGATTTCAAAATAAATGAAATAATTTCAATACTTGTCAAATACACAGAAAAAAATGAATAATCTAAATTCCTAGATTTTTCGATACACTCATTTTGACTTGTACCGAATCTCTAACAAATCTGTCCTTAGCACTGTCGGACTTCCAACGTCCATGCTTTTTAAGCAATCTCTCTGATACACCATTTGCAACCGCTGCTGTGGCCCCATCCGAACGAAACGAATGTAAACCATATTGTTTACTATCAATACCGACAGCTTTTAGATTTGTTATCAAAATTTCCCTGGCTCTATTGTAAGAAATAGGTTTTTCCGGGCAAAGAGTATGCTTATTCAATTTACGAGAATATCTGATATTAGTATAATTACAAAAAATGTAATCACATGATTTATCATTAATTTCAGCTTCAATCAGAAATTTCTCAAGGAAAGAAACTGGACAAGAACATTTTCCTGTTCTAGAAATGATCACCTTTTCGCCAGCTTTGCACTGATCTGTTTTACTAGAAGAAATAAAAATTTCTGCACAATCAGAAAAAATCTTAAGATCAGACCTTTTAATATGTGAAAGCTCACTAAATCTCAAAAAACCTGCAAAACTTACTAAACACATGCAAATGAATCTTAAATCCAAGATATTGGTTGTATTTCCGAAATGAGCAATAAGTTTAAGCAAATCTTCTTTAGAAATTTCAGATTTTTGCTGAATCGGTCTGCCAGAATCTCGCGACAGACTGTTTTTGGTAAAACTTACTTGATTTGTATTACAAGGGTCAGAAAACCCTGAAACTTGATGAGCCCACGAAATACTATAAGTAATGGAGTTCACTTTTGACGCTGTCGGTGAAGAATCTTTCATGGATGAAAGAGAAAGTGCAACATGATAATCGGAAGCTGGAAGCGGCTTAAATTCATATTTTTTGCACCACTGGCAAAACGATTTAAAATAACAATTGTATTGTTTGTAAGTGTTATCTGATTTTGACAGTTTCACCAGCGTTTGTAAATTATCATGATGTTTTTTGAGATCATCGGGCAGACATTCTTTGTGAAAATTCCTCCAATGTCCAACCTTGAATGCATCTGTCAATTGTATAATATAATAACATAATAACACCTTTTTATGTATAATTATTAACTTTTCCTTTCACATACACATATACCATTCAAAACATATTTCTTATAATCTTCGTGTACAGTAAACGACTTCATTTGTACCAGGTACAAATGGGCACTCCGGCTCGACAAGCCGATCGAGTAAACGAAATTAATGCCGATAACGTAGGGGAAACAACCCACACACACTCATATCATGTATTTTCACAATTATCTTTCTTATACTTTTCATCGTCCTTTATGCCAAAATAGATATTAAGATCATGATCTTTATAAACGGTGCTTTTTAAACATCAACGTATATATACAGAAAACGCTGTTTTACAATTAGCAAATACAAATTTAAAATATTTTTCGCTCCCTTCATGAGCATTAACGCTTACAATATTAAGCATAACCAGTGTAAACAACTCCAACTCAATGCTGAGTCATGTATAGTCATTACTATCTTTGATATACTTTTCCTCGAAAAGTTATACATTTCCTCTCCATAATTCATAATCGTGTGCATCACACAAGCTAAACAAAACACAACTAAGCACAATTTACTTCTTACTTCTGCAGTCTAGTATACATTAAAATACTGGCCATTAAAGACGAATAGCTAGAACTTTGCTAGAGAAACGTCTAGAACTAAATACGCTATCACTCCTGCTATCAAATATTGATTGCCATTTATCAAACTCCAAAACCTCCAATACAAAATCTCTCTTCTGGCAGTTTGCTTCAAACAAAGTTGGCCAAAATGCTGCGCTAGGCCATTTAGGAACAACTAAAGTTCCATGTGCAGAACAAGCAATTAAATGAAATACAGCTCTATTTACTAGATAAATAGGCGGGACTAACCAATTATTTTCACTGGCCCAATTCTGTGTGAATGCATCGACTGCCTCAGTTTCAAAATCATGAAACTTAGAATTGAATCTATGTATTTTCCTATTACTATAATTAGCAAATCTGTCCACTGTAAACGGTCCCCATATCCTATTCATATACCCGAAAAACTGAGGTGTAACCTCCCATTCATCAGTATTCCTATATTTACTGATATCATCAGCAATCTGGTTCAAATCCCTAGGGACCCATTGAATATCGAGATCAATCTTGTTTTGTAAACAAAGTCTAAACACATTCAGAGCTAATTCCTGTAACTCTAAAATGGGGCTGCCAACGTTGATAACATGAACACAAACTTGAGAATCTGAGAACCATTTCACCTTATGATTTGCTAAAGAATGTCCATACGCTCTCAGTGCCAAAAATACAGCCTTCATTTCTCGGAAAGTTGAACTTTTATCCTTGTCATCTTCTGACCACATGTCGTGAAATACAAAACCTGGCATATTGACAATATGCGCTCCACATGCGAAAATACTAGCATCAGAATACACTTCTAGCGTATCTACAGCAGTGCATTTACCCAATTTTCTGTAATTTAAATTGTCTACATGTTCGAGCCAGAATCTAATCTCAGAAATACACGGACAGTCTATTTCTAAACTGAATGGGAAATCCCAACTAGTCCTTGAACAAATTTGAATGTACATAAATCTAGTCATAAGCCGTGCAATATTGCCAATAACTGGCATCATAGAAATTACTTTCCCGGTGCACTTCGCTAAACTCCTAGCAGAAACAATAGGAAGAGAATAAACAATAGGAAGAGAATTTAAAAATTCCAAAAGCAACATTCTAAAATCTTCAATTCTACGTGCTGGAATGCTAATAGAGTAGTCAATGCTATTCCACAACAAGCCAATCCACTCTAGATTTTGAACCGGTAACCAGACTGACTTTTCATCATTTATAATAAGCCCTGCCTGATTGAGGCTATCTTTCACAAATATTGCATCGCGTGTAGCTAAATCACAACTCTTGTTGGTCCCCCACCCATCATCAAGAAACATAACAATTTTGATACCGTTGAATCTCCAGAACTTAACCATTTCACGCAATGCCTTACTGAAAATAAAAGGAGCGCTCGACAAACCGAAAGCAACCACAGAGTAGCAGTAGTATTTTCCTTCTAAACTGAAACCCAGAAATGTTTTATGTTCTGGGAATATATCGATATGATAATAACCTTTAGACAAATCAAATTTGTAACAATACGAGTCTTTTTCAAAATATTCGACTCCTACTTTCCAATCTTCAAATGTCATCTTTTCCTTCCAAATTTATTTATTTATTATTCCGAGATCTAAAATAAGTCGTTTCTTACCCGGTTTGTTTACAGAAACACTTAAAGGACTGACTAGATGAGGTGGAAAATCTGTTTGTTCTATAAAACCGTTTTTCAACATGTCATCAATAGATTCTTTAACAAATTCAATAATTGAAAGAGCTGACTGATTATTTTTTAAAAACGATGTTTCCGGCATTGAAATGAAAGGAATTTTATAGCCGTTTTCAATAACATCTATTATATCAGGGTTTGTGCCAATAGTCTTCCAATAGTGTACATTGTTTTTAAGGCTGCCTTTAGCCAAAGATGTTTTGATGGGAGAATCAGATTCAAACTCAAAACAATGATCTTGATTACAAATATTGAATAAATACTCATCATTTAGTGGCTGAGTTTGCTCCTGTGGGCTTGACATCACGGTTGGCTGACTGGTTAAATCTGGATAGCCACTCGCACTCGCGCCGGAAGTGACTCCGCTTTCCACATGCGAAGCAGATGACTTTATCTGGCGTTCTAGAATAAGGTTGCTGGGGTTGATACTGGTCCTGATAGGGACTGTAGGTCCGAAAAAGATCCCGCATGCCCGTAGCCATGGGCCGTGATGGGAAGATGGGCCCCGCACCGGAAGAACGTCCCGGGTATCCAAAGGTTGCCGCTGGTGCTGGCCTCCGCTCCATACGATCAGGGAAAAAAGAAAGAGAATCAGCATTTGTAGGATTACCCTTTGTAAGTTTTCTGACAGCCTTGGCTTCAGCCCTTTTGATTTTACGCTCGTCATCGCTATCAGAGCCCAATTCTGGGGTTTCATATTCTTTGACTGTGGCCCAGCCCCCAGGGGAATTGTCCGCCAAACGAATAAGTTTGTTTCTATGTTTAATTTTCCTTAGCTTCTTTAGCTTTTTCTTTATTTGAATCAAGGCTGTCAGAATCCACGATAAACTGTAACAAGTTTGAAATATCAGTATTGAACTGAAACTGAATTTTGCAGGAGGTATTCTTGAAATAAGGAATGTTATCTTTTTCCTTTTGTTTGCAACTTGTACTCGTTAGCTCTTGTTTTAATGTTGAAAGTTTCGTGTCAAAATAAGATCTGAATAAATCAAAAGCTCCAAACAAATCTCCTTCTCTATCCCCCGAGGGCCCAGGCCTACCTTTATCTCCGCTGTAACTTGCTCCAGGGTCTCTATCATTCAAGGTCTCCGAGTCCCTGCCACGAGATGTGCAAACCGGCTCCTTGCCACGTTGTACTTCAAGTCTCCTGCTACGGTCTGGATAGACTGGCCCAAGGAAATAGACGAAAGCTGCCTATGGCTAAACTCTTGGTCATTTATTCCCGCAGAGTCGAATGCCATCTTCCCGAAGTGAATACCAAATATTAAGAAAAAACTCGAGATTTGACAATTTTGCAATGTTTTCTCTATCCCGTCTGAGCGTCGAATAACCAATTCAGTTCAGTAAATGCACGAGGAAAACTCCTGATTTACGCATGAGTAACCAGACCTATACCTAATAGTACTTTAATAATCCTATACCGCAATAATAATAAATACATTCAACAATACATCAGTCATATTGTGGGTCAGTTAATAACATTTCCAGGGCAGCCAGGTCTTAGTTTAGAATACACTGTTCAATATAAATAGGTGTTATAAAATTAGCCCTATTGGAATTGGAATAATCGAAGGCTTAGGGAAAGACAGACAGGAATTCTTTCTATTGTTATTTGGAGTAATGACCGTCTCGCTGAGATCTAATGTGGTAGGTTCATTGACAACAGTTAAAAAATACAAGAAATCCTTAAATAATGATCAGATGATTACATGAATTGTTTGAAAATCATAAAACAGTCAACTTAATGAAATGATGATATAAATATTTTGTAAATATTGTGTCAATTTTTCCAGTTACGTCGAACAGTAGATGAACTCAACAATGCAGTAGAGGCAAAGGAGGAATTAATGCAGCGCTGTCATGAGCTCGACCTACAGGTAAACACATTGGGAAGATTGTTCAGAAAATTGTTAAAGTTAACAACGTTGTTAATGTCACTGTTGTTAACTCTTAAATCTTTGCTACTCTGAAATGTCATGAGCTTCATCAACAGGTACACACATTGGGAAGGTTGTTCAGAAATTTGTTAAAGTTAACAACGTTGTTAACGTCAGTGTTGTTGACTTTTGAATCTTTACTACTCTGAAATGTCATGAGCTTCATCAACAGGTACACACATTGGGAAGGTTGTTCAGAAATTTGTTAACAATTTAACAATGTTGTTAACATCATTTTTGTTAACTCTTAAATCTTTGCTACTCTAATACGCTCGTAATCTGTTGTATGTTTAACAAAATTTGAGATAAATGTTTAAGCTCTACATGTTTATAGTAAAATATATAAGCACATCTTAGGATTATTCATGTTTAAAAGTTAACAACGATGTTGTTGATCACTTTATTAACTTTAACAAAGTTTGAAGCAATGTTTTATGGATTAAATATTTCATATTATATGTTTTCTGGCTTAACATGTTATGTCATAATGGTTTGGTATAATCAATTACTTCTTGAAAGCAAGAAGGTTCTAATGGCAGATAGAACTGTCTCGCTCTCATCTCTCGCATTGAGCTGCATGTTCATATATTTCACACCATTATACTGCCACAACGTTTTGGAATCAATACCATCTTTGTAACGAAAACTGTTGATTTTCAGTGGTCTATTTTTGTGCTTCTTGCTGAACATGGGATCTGTATATGGATGACTTTATCTGGTGTCATCATTGGTTTTCAATCATTAACAATTTAACAGCTTCAGGTTGAGTCAAATATTTGACTTGGTATTCATTTGATTCATAGTCATAAGACGCCCCTTATGGATTTTGGGGTTTAAAGGTCAATGTCATGGTAAAAAATTATGGGTGCTCCTGAGAGGTGACACCCGATTCACACAATTCTAGTTTATGTAGAAATTAAAACAATATTTTCACATCCATTCTTTTTCACTTCTCAGGTTACAGTGTTACAAGAAGAAAAACAAAACCTCGCCATCGAAAATGATAGACTCGCAGAAAGGCTAAACATAGCAGAAAATCTGGATGACCCTACGTAGGTTACACACCACTAAATTCTCTAAAAAAAAACAATATTGCATAATTGTATATTGGTTTTACCTAGTTTCATTGTGCTTGTAAAATTCCCTTGGTTAAAACTTTATGATATCCTTTCATATTAATTCACATTTTTAGCTCGACTATTCGAAGCTTCGGCGTCCGGTTAAAGCTTTAGGGCAAGTTGGGATTTTCACTTATAAGACCAATACCCTACATTCAATTGACTTAATACTTAACGCAGTTGTTCAGGGCCATCGCATGATGAGGTTAGATAACTCATATTATTCTTTACACAGATTATGGCCCCTGATTGATTATGGAACTTAGGTTAAAGTTTTAGGGCAAGTTGGAATATTTATTAATAACTTCTATATCCTTTGTTCATTTCACTTAATACTTCACACAGTTGTTCAGGACCATCACACAATGAGGTTACATTACACTATATTATCCTAAATACAAGTTATGGCCCCTGATTGACTTAGGTTAAAGTTTTAGGGCAGGTTAAAGTTTTAGGGCATGTTGGGATTTTCACTTATAAGTCCAATACCCTTCATTTAATTGACTTAATACTTCACACAGATGTTCACAGCCATCATAATACTTCACACAGATGTTCACAGCCATCACATAATGAGGTTAGATAACTCCATATTATCTTTTATACAAATTATGGCCCCAGATTGACTATGGAACTTAGGTTAAAGTTTTAGGGCAGGTTGGGATATTGTTTAATAACTTCTATACCCTTCATTCAATTGACTTAATACTTCACGCAATTGTTCAGGACCATCACCCAATGAGGTTACATAACTCCATAATCTTAATACAAGTTATGGCCCCTGATTGACTTAGGTTAAAGTTTTAGGCAAGTAAAAGTTAAGGGCAAGTTGGGATTTTAATAAAAAAAATTCTATACCATTCATTAAATGCACTTAATAAAATTCAAAATTATTTACGACCATCTTACAACAAGAAACATAACTCCGTTTAAGCCTAAATACAAATTATGGCCCTTGATTTTTTTTTTTTAATTTCCTTTGAAAGGCATATTTGTATATTCTTAACCACATTTTCATAATGGGAAATCAAGTTATTTGAATGATTTGCGTCATTGTTTGGGCGGGCTGGTGGGAGGGCAGCATCAAAGTCACCTTATGTATCAAATAAATGTAGTTAGGTTTGACATAAAGAGACCAAACTTGGTATTATTACATAGTTATTGTATTCTAAGTCAAAGCGGCGTAGTCGAGTGCGCTGTCTTACGACGGCTCTTGTTATATAGAGGAATACTGTTTGTTTCGGTGTAAGATCATAATATATTCACAAAGTAAGCACCAAAAGTAGTTTTTCAAGAAAGGCACAGCCATGAGAGAAATATTTATTGTTGGCATTCACGAGATGAAATTTATTGTGACTTTACACTGAAACAAACAATATTTATTTTTATTATATATGCTTTAAAAGGATTTTAAATTAGTTAATTGTAGTTTTTCGAAATGTGTCCCAGCCCTGTGCTCGCTGGCATTTGATTTGGAATTAAAAGCAAGCTAAAATTTCAAAACAGTGAATAATATCAAAATGGTATTTCACTGTTTCAAACAGTGAAATATCATTTATTTCACTGATATATCTCTATAAACCACATTGTAGGATAATATCATAATAACAAATCTCTAAACATGTTTTAAATTAGTTTTTAACTTTGTCAGATGTTTAAAATTGACAATTTGTTTCCATTGCTTGGCTATGATGGCTTAAGGTGGCTGGTTTTGCATTCAAGTTACGCTTCCATTTTCTGAAATATACATTTATGGGTTTAAATATTTACCTTTTGTTTATTTATTTGAAAAAGCATGAATATTCAAATGGGTTATGGTTGTTTTATATGTTGTATTTTTGTTTCATCGTCATTATTTTATAAACATTGTTTTCAGCAATTTTTATGCGTAAGTAGTCACATAAAAAGGTTGCGGTGTCAATATTCTGCATTAGTCGTATACTCTCTGTAGATGTGTATGAGTTTTATACTATTAATTGGACCACTATATAAAATGGGTCTTATAGCTATTTTTTTAAGTTACTGCACCCTCAACCTCAGTTATTGAAATTATACACAAGCGCTTTTGTGTGAGTGATCAATTTCAACCGTGAGTGTTTTGGGTGGTGTAAGTGTTTTGAACCATGTTGTCATGGACAACATTCAATAACTAGCCTGCAGTATAAATACATGGCATTGTTATTTATTGGCACAATATTTATTAAATGGTTAAGTTCCACCTACTTGTTGCCAATCCAATATGGAAGTTATTGTATAGACAAAAAAAATTAGCACTCTCAAAGATGGTACAATTGCAAGTGTTAGCATCATGTCAATAATGTTTTAAATAAAACAAAACTGTAGACAACTTTAAAAATGCATATGACCATCAAATAGGTCACGCTGTGGATGTACCTGTGCTATTTTCAGTCACATCAATCTATGACGTAATATTTCCCCCACTTAAGTTATTTGTGCTATAAGACCTATTGAGTAATCGATTTTTCTTTTGTTTTTTTGCAGTTGAAATCTATTGATTAGTTCTTTTTCTCACTCATTTGTTAGCTTAAAGCTGATTGGTTTATAATTGACCTCTTCTGGCTTAGAGCAGAGAAACTAATATAACTGATTGAAAGACTGATTTTAATAAAAGCATGGGCATGATTTTGTGTGAAACGTGTATGTTACTTACGGAATTTAATGCCCCAGTCACACTGAGAGATAGAACAACTAACAACTAGTTACGACCCACTGCTACTGGAAATCCCAAGGAATTTTTAGGTCATCCCCAGTGGTCTTGGATAGTCGCACGACCATTTTAGGTTGAAGGAAGATTTTCCAGCGATTGTCCAGCTACAAGTCTTATTTTGTCGTAGTTAATCATAGAACCCCTGTCGTTGAACTAGTCTTGTGACAGTGTTTATCTATTCTTCCGATTGCACAAAGATGTTTAAAATCGTAAAAGCTATTAAAAACCTATCCCGTGAGAACTGATGACCATGCCTTGTTACAGCTGTAATTATACTGCCTCAAAATGGGTTGGGAAAGGCCATTCAAAGTATTTTTAAATTTTTGCCTTAAAATAAAATAATAAATTATTTAAGTTCATTAATCACATATTTCTATATTGCTTATTTAACATCTTTATATTATATAGCTGTCAGATTGCAACATATGATAATAAGCTACTAATGACCAAAATAGAGTCTAGAGATGTATCTAAGGCTTAAAAAAGATATGTTTGTTTCAGGTTACCAATAGTCTTGATTAAAATGGTACAACAATTTTTGCAAAGGGATTTGTAGTTTATTAACCAAATAGGATGTTAATTTGATCAGAAATTAGGCCGTAAAAAAGGACGTAACCAGAAACAAACCTATTTTTTCTAAGGCCTGAAAGGATTTTAGTCAATGCATACATTCAAAAGTGCATATAATTTTCAGAACTGTTATAGATGAAGGATATAGCTATTAGGAACTCGTACATTATAATTTATTGCGATAGTGAGCTAGTTCTTAAAAACACAAGACGTTGAAGGTGTTCCATCTTTGAAAGCAATGATGGCGCACAATTTTCTTTTTCCAGTAAATGCATTATTAAAAGCTGTTTGTGCCGTGTATTTGCATTTTGTTGCTAGTGGATTGTTAACTGCATTGATTTCATTTTCAAAATGATTGTATATTTATAGATGATTACTGCCAATTGAACAGCGACGAGCAGAAATGACTTGTAATTAATAAATGAAATTGTAAATTTTTGGCATTATGTCAAATAATAATGATTTTTACATGCTTTCAAAGATTTCTGCATATCTTATGTCTCCAGGGAACAATAAATAAATGATTTTTTATATTTTTTTTAACTGGCACAAGTTTAAAAGTTGATTGCATTTTTTGTTATTTTTATCATTTATTTTTTGTACCTTAAATGACACTCCAGTTTACTTAAAATATGAATTGTGGAGAGCCCTCAAAAGGAGGGCTTTTAAAAAGCCAGTTTTGCTTCTGTAGCTTCACCCCGTTTGACCCCAAAAAGCACCCCCCCCCCCAAAAAAAAACAAAAACACATCACTGAAATTGTTTCAGCCCTTCAGCTACCAGGTCTATCACATTCCTGATTATGAATGTTTCCTTAACAGGTCAACATATCCACCATTTTTGTTAAAGTTCCGGTGGCTGTGTGGACTAGCCGGCTGTTCTCTACTGTTTTCTTGGTTTTACCAGCGTAGTTTCGAACCTCACTAAAACCGAAATACTGTTTTAAGCACTGTATTTTTTTCTGCAATTTTGATATCATGAAATAATGATAAAATTTATTAAGTGTTTTCAGATGCAATACAGGGAAAACTAATTTTTGGTCCAAAAACATAAGCGATTCACTTTAAAGGACTAAATCTAGAAAACTTGGTATATGCCTTCATATGAATGGTTATGGTGATGACACCTAATGTGAAGTTCTAAATCTTAAGCAATGCAGTTTATCAACTGAATACCTGGAATCATTGACCTAAGATTGGATTTTGGATTCAAAAGTGAAGTTATGTTAAGTTTGATTCAGTTGAAACTAGAGCTATCACTGAAGGTGATTATTACCCCCCGAACGCCGCCTCTCATTATGATTTATCATTGTATGAGGTTTTATGAAATTCCATCTAGAAGTTTTAAAGTTACTGTCCAGACAAAAGTTTGACAAAAAAACACACAACAAAAAAAAAACTCTGTAATTTGCTCAAATAGTGTAATGATTCATGTGCACTGAACTCCTTCTCATTGTGCTGTACCATTGTATAAAGTTTTATTACATTCTATCCGGTAGTTTTCAAGTTATGCTCTGGACAAGAAAAAAGTAACAAAGGGCAGTAACTCTGTAATTGTTGAAATAGAATTGCGGCTCATGTACACTGCACTTCCTGTCATTATGATCTATCACAGTATGAAGGTTGATTAAATTCCATCCAATAGTTTTCAAGTTATGCTCCGGACAAGAAAAAAGTAACAAAGGGCAGTAACTCTGTAATTGTTGAAATAGAATTGCGGCTCATGTACACTGCACTCCCTCTCATTATGATCTATCAATGTATGAAGTTTGATTAAATTCCATCCAATAGTTTTCAAGTTATGCTCCGGACAAGAAAAAAGTAACAAAGGGCAGTAACTCTGTAAATAGCTGAAATAGAATTGCAGTTCCTGTACACTGCACTCCCTCTCATTATGATCTATCACTGTATGAAGTTTTTTTAAATTCCATCCAATAGTTTTCAAGTTGTGCTCCGGACAAGAAAACAGTAACAAAGGGCAGTAACTCTGAATTAACTGAAACAGAGTTATGGTTCTTGTGCACTGCACTTCCTCTCATTGTGCTTTACCATTGTATTAAGTGTTAATATATCCATCTAGTAGTTTGCAAGTTAATGTCTGGAAAAATATTTGACAGCAAAAAAACAACAAATAAAGAGCAATAACTCAGTAATTAGCTAAAGTAGAGTTATGGTTCTTGAACACTGCACTTCCTCTCATTGTGCTTTACCATTGTATGAAGTTCCAATGAATCTCATCCAGTACTTTTCAAGTTATACTCCGGACAAAAAAAAGGAACAAAGGGCAATTACTCAGTAATAAGCAAGAATAGAGTTATGGTTATTTTACACTGCACTTCCTCTCATTATGCTCTATCATTGTATGAAGTTTTATCCAATTCCATCCAGAAGTTTTTTAAGTTATGCTCCGGACAAGGTAAATTGCAACGGAACGACCGACAAACCGACCGACCACAGGGTGACTCCAATATACCCCCTTCAAACTTTGTTTGTCGGGGGTATAAAAACTATGAAATTAAAATAATGTTGCTTGATTTTGAAGTCTACAGATAATACACAGGATTTATGTAAGAAATATGGTTAGAATCAGTCAAGACTTGAAAGAAAGTCTTAACTGGTTGTGTAAAGAAACAGATAACTTTTAATTTAGTGAAAAAAACATAAAAATGGAATTACATGTAGAGAAAAAAAGTCAGAAAAACATTGGATTAAGAAAGAGATCTACAAGAATAGGTTGGATTATGTGAAGAAAACTACTAGATCAACAATTGGATTCACCTGAGATATTACAAGAACATCAAATTAAGAAGATGATCTACAAAAATAGAGTATATAATATGAAGAAACTACTAGATCAACAAAATTGGATTCACCTGAGGAATTACAAGAAACTATATGATGAGTCTTTTAACGGTGCTTTAAAAAAAATGTTCATTGGAAATGGGCCAAAATTAAAGAGAATATTGCAATTATATGAAAGAATTGTGTGGATTTTTGGTGACATGATTGAGTCTGTGACAAAAAACACTTCCATTGTAGGTAGTTTTCCATGCTTGGTGAAATTGAGAAATAGTTTTTCATTCAAGTATGGTTACTTATCTGCATGGAAATATCAACATAAAGTGGAACTAATGTGAATTGTGTCACAAATTAATTCTTCTGAATGTACACAGTAACTATTATACACTTCTGTTTGCAAATCACGTTAGCATACACAGATCAAGGATCTGAAGCATTGATTGATCTTGGCATTTGTTCAGGCTTAAACCACCAAGTGAATTTCCTTTCAACAGCTATGGCCTATCATTCAACTTCATACATCGAAAAAACACTAACTTTTGCTAACACCATCAGCAATTTGACCTGTTGTTTAACTAATTACAGAACTTTCTCTTGAAAAAGCGTGCTCCTTACCACACAAACCATCCATGTACAGTTTGCATTGAACTCCCTTCAACCAGCCTATTGGATTGTAGTTTTAAAGTTTGCTTGCACAACTGCATCGTTACAAAAGGATATCTTTGAAGAGGTGATAATGACTACGTGGGGTATCTTTGAGAGGTTACCATGACTACCTGGGGTATCTATGAAGAGGTGACCATGACTACCTGGGGTATCTATGAAGAGGTGACCATGACTACCTGGGGTATCTATGAAGAGGTGACCATGACTACCTGGGGTATCTATGAAGAGGTGACCATGACTACCTGGGGTATCTATTAAGAGGTGACCATGAATACCTGGGGTATCTTTGAAGAGGTGACCATGACTACCTGGGATATCTTTGAGAGGTGACCATGCCTACCTGGGGTATCTTTGAGAGGTGATCATGACTACCTGGGATATCTTTGAGAGGTGATCATGACTACCTTGGATATCTTTGAGAGGTGACCATGACTACCTGGGCTATCTTTGAGAGGTGATCATGACAACCTGGGGTTTCTATGAAGAGGTGACCATGACTATCTGGGGTTTCTATGAAGAGGTGATCATGACTACCTGGGGTTTCTATGAAGAGGTGACCATGACTATCTGGGGTTTCTATGAAGAGGTGACCATGACTATCTTGGGTTTCTATGAAGAGGTGATCATGACTACCTGGGATATCTATGAAGAGTTGATCATGACTACCTGGGGTTTCTATGAAGAGGTGATAATGACTACCTGGGCTATCTATGAAGAGGTGACCATGACGAACTGGGGTATCTTTGAGAGGTGATCATGACTACCTGGGATATCTTTGAGAGATGATCATGACTACCTGGGATATCTTTGAGAGGTGATCATGACTACCTGGGATATCTTTGAGAGGTGATCATGACTACCTGGGATATCTTTGAGAGGTGACCATGGCTACCTGGGGTTTCTATGAAGAGTTGATCATGACTATCTGGGGTTTCTATGAAGAGGTGCTCATGACTACCTTGGGTTTCTATGAAGAGTTGATCATGACTACCTGGGGTATCTATGAAGAGTTGATCATGACTACCTTGGGTTTCTATGAAGAGTTGATCACGACTACCTGGGGTTTCTATGAAGAGTAGATCATGACTACCTGGGGTTTCTATGAAGAGTTGATCATGACTACCTGGGGTTTCTATGAAGAGTTGATCATGACTACCTGGGGTATCTATGAAGAGTTGATCATGACTACCTGGGGTCTCTATGAAGAGTTGATCAGGACTACCTGGGGTATCTATGAAGAGTTGATCATGAATACCTGGGGTTTCTATGAAGAGTTGATCATGACTACCTGGGGTTTCTATGAAGAGTTGATCATGACTACCTGGGGTTTCTATGAAGAGTTGATCATGACTACCTGGGGTTTCTATGAAGAGTTGATCATGACTACCTGGGGTTTCTATGAAGAGTTGATCATGAATACCTGGGGTTTCTATGAAGAGTTGATCATGACTACCTGGGGTTTCTATGAAGAGTTGATCACGACTACCTGGGGTTTCTATGAAGAGTTGATCACGACTACCTGGGGTTTCTATGAAGAGTTGATCACGACTACCTGGGGTTTCTATGAAGAGTTGATCATGACTACCTGGGGTTTCTATGAAGAGTTGATCATGACTACCTGGGGTTTCTATGAAGAGTTGATCATGACTACCTGGGGTTTCTATGAAGAGTTGATCATGACTACCTGGGGTTTCTATGAAGAGTTGATCAGGACTACCTGGGGTATCTATGAAGAGTTGATCATGACTACCTGGGGTATCTATGAAGAGTTGATCATGACTACCTGGGGTATCTTTGAGAGGTGATCATGACTACCTGGGGTTTCTGTGAAGAGGTGATCATGTCTACCTCGGGTATCTTTGAGAGGTGATCATGACTACCTGGGGTTTCTGTGAAGAGGTGATCATGTCTACCTGGGGTATCTATGAAGAGTTGATCATGACTACCTGGGATATCTATGAAGAGTTGATCAGGACTACCTGGGGTTTCTATGAAGAGTTGATCATGACTACCTGGGATATCTATGAAGAGTTGATCATGACTACCTGGGGTTTCTATGAAGAGTTGATCATGACTACCTGGGGTATCTATGAAGAGTTGATCATGACAACCTGGGGTATCTATGAAGAGTTGATCATGACTACCTGGGGTTTCTATGAAAAGTTGATCATGACTACCTGGGGTTTCTATGAAGAGTTGATCAGGACTACCTGGGGTTTCTATGAAGAGGTGTACATGACTACCTGGGGTATCTATGAAGAGTTGATCATGACTACCTGGGGTATCTATGAAGAGTTGATCAGGACTACCTGGGGTATCTATGAAGAGTTGATCATGACTACCTGGAGTTTCTATGAAGAGTTGATCATGACTACCTGGGGTATCTATGAAGAGTTGATCATGACTACCTGGGGTATCTATGAAGAGTTGATCAGGACTACCTGGGGTTTCTATGAAGAGTTGATCATGACTACCTGGGGTATCTATGAAGAGTTGATCAGGACTACCTGGGGTATCTATGAAGAGTTGATCATGACTACCTGGAGTTTCTATGAAGAGTTGATCATGACTACCTGGGATATCTATGAAGAGTTGATCATGACTACCTAGGCTTTCTATGAAGAGTTGATCATGACTACCTGGGGTTTCTATGAAGAGGTGACCATGGCAACCTGGGATATCTTTGAGAGGTGATCATGACTACCTTGGATATATTTGAAGATTATAGTGTGATGGTCCTGAACAACTGTGGGCTGCAACGATCATTTCGTGACCCAGAGTATATTTATGTTAATATAACGACAAATTTAATCCAGATAAGATCACTGTCAGGTACATTTGTAACAATTATATCATTATTATTCAACATCGATGCATAATATTACTATATATTCTTTCGCCCAGTGTTAAATGGCAGAGAGTTGTAGCGTTACAGGGATACACATGAAATGTCAAAATAATAAAAAACAAGTATCCCTGATCGCTCATTATTGTAGCTACCAGGTACAGATTATTTTGTAAAAAACACTTTTCAGTTAATCATACAATGAAGATATCAATTTCATATACTTATGACATGCGGTTGACCAGTTCAGAAATCGCTACTGTATGGCTGAGTGAGATATTGTCACTGAAAAGATGGATGGGGTGTACCGTCTTTGAGCCTCAACAATGGATATTTGAGATGTTTTGACTGAAATCAAAGGATGGGAACGCCTTTCAAATACCAACACGCTGGTTGAGAGATTAAAACTAAAAAGATATACAGGAATTGTGTGACAGGTGAACTCTTGTGCCATGCAACACCACTTTTGTGTAAATTAAGAAGTTGAGCCGGGAGGGTGCGGAAGGGGTATCCCCTCCTGCCAAGTTAAACCATGGCGGAGCGCAAGATTATGACTGAAAAGATCAATGGACGGTTGCAGTCTGACACCATGTGAATGATAAAGATTGTATGTAATATTAATATATTTAATATGTAAAAATATACGACCAAAAGTGGATTATTTGTTTATTATTTGTATCATAGAGTACACAAGCACATTTTTAAAATACTCTGACCAAGAGATCATCCAAGGGACCAAATCGCCCCAATCAGATAGCTCGACTGGCAACAACTGCAGTCCAAATACCAGGTAACTGAAATGCAACACCACTTTTTTGTGACAGATGTTATTAAATTAAGAAGTTGGAAGGGGAGGGTGCGGGGCGGAACGTAAGATTATGACTGAAAAGATAAATGGACGGTCCAACACCATGGCTTTGTGAGCTATTGTGACTGTAAAGATGAATGGTTTTGCTTTGATCCACAGATTGTGTGATAGATTGTAAATAAATAGTGCCGAGTGACCCCTCGTGCCAAGCAACACTATGGGAGATGAGAGATTGTGACTGAATATGTTGAAAGGAAGGCTGACACCATAAGAGTGCAAGATTGTGATTGAAAGACAAATCGGCAAATGCGGGTTGATGGTTTTGCTGTGGGCCACAGATCGTGTGAAATATTGTAATTAAATAGTCAGTACAGGGTGTGGAGAAGGCGAACCATCCTGCCAAACAACCCCCATGACTGAGTGAGAGTTGCCGTACCCTTTTCATGAAACAACATGGCTTTGTGAGCGAATCATTAATGTTACTAAAATACACTTACTTTACAGGTGCACCTGTATGTTATTAAGCTGTACAATTCTTTATTCATACGTTCTGTTCTATATATATTTTGTGTCAAAATTTCTGCTTGTTAATTAGTAAAAAAGTCTAAATGAGATGCCTAAAGAAGTTTGTGTTGTTGACAGTAAATACTGTAAACACCCTCTGCGATTCACTCAGAATATGCATGCGATAATGCACCAGTCAATTGTAACCACGCCCCCCCCCCGACCCCCCCCCCCCCCCCAATCCGGGGAATAGTGGGGACTTTGACATTTGGTCCAGCCAAACCCGGCTAAAATCCCCACCCTGTGGGAATGAACAGATGATAAAATCCCCGCCAAATGCCCCTGCACCCCAGGGACCCTAGGTAAGGCCCATTCCCCATTATATTTAAAGCGAAGACAAAACCACAGTATTCACCCGGCACTGTGGGCCACCTGAAAAGTAAACACACGGCCCATTTCCCCGTCTATCCCCTGTATACCCCCCGGACCTGGGGGAGCCGTGGTTACAATTGACTGGTGCATAAGACACCAGCTTCTCAATAAATCTCAAGCGTAACGGACTTAAAAAGCTTGAACCTGTAATAAAATATTTCCATAAATTGGGCCAAAGAAACATGACATACAAAATAAAAAGTCATGTACATACAGTGTACTAATGCTCAATAGCAATATGTTTGGTCATAAAGAAGTTGTGTCCCTATAGTATAGGACAATTAGATTTCAGTGTAAATAACTTGTAAATGGGATATGTCAGATTAGCACAAATTAGAAACTTTTTTTTGTATTTCAGAATGCATCCATGCCACCTGCTTTTTGACATAACAGCTGTGGACTGATTTCCAGAAATGCAGGTATTGCCATGTTAGTATTGCCATGTTATGTATTACTGGAGGCAATAAGTTTGAAAATAAACCGGACTTATGTCAAGGTTTCCCTGAAATAAATTGCCAGTATGTTACTTGCTCTAAGCTCTTCGATATTAACATTTGCTTGTTATGACATCATGATCAGTGTTTATTTCAATATTGTGCTCCGATTGGATTAGCGCCACACCATTAACTATTGATATGGAGGTTCCAAATATCAGCTATTCTTGATCGTATAAGCTCATTGATATACTGTTTGTTTCTTTCCTAATTGACTTTCTTTCATACCGTTTTTGGTGCGGCTTTAAGATAATATATTATATTTCTAATGAAACTGCTGACTTGTATTGGTCTTTTGTCTGTATTGTGCATCTTTTCGCACATTTTGTTTGCTCTTTTAAGCAAACATACATAATTGCAAACAAGTATCAAAACTTACTACACATACATGTATGATGCAGAATGATGTTTAATTTTAAATAGTGTGCATATGATTTTCAGCTAATGAACAAGAAAAACATCCACTTAAACAATCACAGCAACACAATGAGATCCCTATCTAAAGAAATATTTCTTCTTTTCATTAATTCATACTATCAAACATTCATGAATATATTCATTTATTTGAAGTTTATACATTGGAAAACTTGACATTTCTGAAGGCAAAAGTAAAAAGGTGATCCGGTTTTTATTGAGATTAGAACCTTTTCCCTTTATGCATTAAAGAAAACACCTAAATACACTCAAAATGCCTTAAAGGGACTGAACACCAGATTGGCACCAAAAATCTTTTTTATGTATCGAATCTCAAGACAATTATTTCATAAAATGTTGTCAAAACGTTCAATCTGTGAGAGTGCAGCTTTAAAAACACTTATTTATTGTTTATTTCTATTGCCAGCCTGGTTGCTGAAGCCACATAAGTATTTTCAAGGACAAGAACCAATGCTGATCAAAACGTGGTCTTGTGATGGAATTCCATACCGGTTCTTGGCAATGATTTCCGAGAAAGGAATATCCTCTCCAAGTAAGAAATAATTCTAAGTATGTATGGTTTCAACGCTTTCAAAATGCATCCAGGTACTCAATTAGTTAAGATTAACCTTTGAGTTGTTAAAAACTGATTGCAAAATGTTCAAAAGACTACATATATATTTAATAATTTTGTCATGAAAATCTTTGAATTAATGAACTTTTCTGCATATTTATCACATAAATGCCTACATAAAAGGTTGTGTATGCCTCAAATGATTGTTTACAGGCATTTTTCATACTTTAACAGTATAAGCAGATACTTTTATTCTGTGTCAAACACTGATTTTGTGTCTTGCTTGCAGATTATGTTGTCCCAATAAGCTCCAGTTACATGAAGCTGCGGCTTTTCGCCCTTGGCATCCAGGAGATGCAGCTCTGAATCCAATAGTTCAGACGAATAAAGTCAACTCTATAGTACTTGTTTGTGTGTAAATGATTCCAAAGAGTCAGATTTATAGCAAAGCAGGTGTAAATAAGCAACTTATAGACAATGGTAAAGTGCTGTACTCTTGATTTTAAGCCAAATCTAGTCTTCAAAACAGATACTTAATGCAATTTTTTTTTAAACTAGGGCATATTAATGCTATCGCTGCAGTTTCTACATCATGTAGCCACCTCATATATGAAAACACTAGCAGTTCTCATGAATCTTTCAGTTTTTTTGCCATTTCTTTTGTTGCGCCATTTGTCCCGGAAGCAATCAATTTGGCATATAGTGGTGTTTAAAATGTCTATAAACACATTATCACTTTTTATTTGTTAAACTGAACATTTCTGTTACCTTTGTATATAACTGGACCAGAAAAGCATAAATTTGACAAGTTGAGGGATTTCAGTTTGGCACTATGTCATTTTTTATATAAAACGCGAAGCCGATAAAGTGGAAAAATCTTATTTTGCTTAGAAAAAAATCTTATAAGAGTAGGAAGGCGATTTTTTTGTTGTGCTGTTTTATAGACACCATTGAAAGTTACAAGGAGAACTTTACTTGGTCAGATTATTCCAATGCATGAGGAAACAATGGCTCTTAAAAGGTTTGCAGCTAACCATTTGATGGAAATGGCTATTTCTTCCTTTTAAGAAAACACCACAGTTGCTAATACTCATTTTTTAAGTGTTTAAGATATCATTGCCAAACTTTCGGTATGTGTTGCATACAGTCTGAAATTGAACTATAGGTTCTGTTTAAATTGCAAAAACATTGTATGCAACGACTGTTTTGAAGAGAAAAGCCAGGTTAGTGTTTATATGAAACATATACTAAAAACAATTGTGGTCTTGGGCAATATTTACATACTTTTAACAAAGGTGACTTCATTTGTTAGTGTGATAGCCTCTTCATCTGTGTCTACTGTCAATGTGAACAAATTGACCCTTGAGTATTACTTCAATTTGGTGCTAATCTGTTTCAGATCGGGATCCATCACTTCAGTACCGTATTCACCAGTAACGTAGGATACCATATTGGCATCTGGGATTGATCTTTTCAGTACTGTATTCACCAGTAACGTTTTATCTAGGATACCAGAGTCGCATCAGGGATTGATCACTTCAGTACTATATTCAGCAGTAACGTTTTGTCCAGGATACCAGAGTTGGCATATGGGACCGATCACTTCAGTACCCTAGTATACCAGAGTGCATATGGGATCTGGGATTGATGACTTCAGTACCGTCATCAAAAACATTTAAACTAAGAGACAAGAATTGCATAGGCATCTCAAAGTGTTCTCAAAAGAGCATCATAAACTCTAATAAATATCTTTTTAATTTTGATTTACAAGTGAAAGTGATTAAATTTTATGAAAAAACTTCATTTAAATACTAGTTGTTTTTTCGAAAGTGTTTGTAAAACATCTTTATTTCCTTTACAAATCTTTCTTATCATATTATAAATTATTGAAATTGTTTTAAACATCTTGTAGAAATGTTATTTGTCAGTATTGTAAAATTACCTTTCATGTTTTTGTACCATATGATGGCATATCTTCTTTAGCTAAAAACCAGGTCCTGATTCCATTATATTTCCAAATTTCATAGATATATGTTAAATTTGTATATTAGCACAAAAGATGTTCATTTTTGAGTCGTATAAAGTAATGTGAAAGCGCTCCATATAATGCTGGAACTAACTTTGTTAGCCCAGGGACAGATTCAGCCCTGGGCTTTAGGGCTGAAGCCACCCCCCCCCCCAGCTGGGCTCAAAGATATGCTTAGGGGAGGGCTGGTCTTTTTTTTTCTTTATTTGTTGACAAATGCAGGGCTGATTTGTCCATTTACTTACAGAGTATTCCTTTATCACTAGATCAATACATCATGGTTTATTTCAGTCATCTGGTCAGTAGGCCACTAATCCCTTGCAAGGGGAGGGGGCAATTAACTTTGTCTAGAATACCGTGCGTTGTTAAAATTAAAACTAAGCCTAGTACGTTCTGAACAATTAAGTGTATTTGCAAAGGATAAAGTTTTAAACTGAATGAGCTAATGAATGAGCTAATGTAAGCATAATTATAGTACATTCTTGTTCTGATTATGTTGTGAACTGTTAAACTGCTATATTGTGAATATATTACAAGTTTACACCATAATATATTCACATATATATATTATATATTAATATCAATAACTCATGTTTTGTTAAATAATCTATGTGCTTGTTTTTTTAAATGTTATAGATGTATTGTTGTTGAATGTTTATTATTCAGTTTAAAGTCTCATACTTTAAATAATTAAATATGTTCATACTTTCTGCATACATTGTTATATTCAATGATGAAATGGTGCTAACAACGTCAACTACAGGGAATTTATATTCATTTCAAACTGCTGAGGGGGTCAAACCATATTTTTTGGTTATTTGCAGAACCTTAAACATCTAAAATATACACAATGCTGTTTTACATATAAAATAGTAAAGTACAGGTTGATTATCAGATAACTGTGATCATTAATTTTTAAGTTAAGGTTTGTTTACCTTGTTATGTTTAAAGTAGAAATCATTATTTTGTTCTGTAACTGCTTGTATGATATTCAGTATTCGGTCAATAAGATTATTTATTGTGTTTGTAATTATGTGTTTTCTCAAACATTAAAATATTAAATTTGATTTGCATTGCCTTAACCTTACTTGTGATGCACCTAAATAATCTAAATGGTCGTAGTCATAGCCATAGTATGTCATATAAAATCAATTTTGCCTGTAGTTGATAACATACCTAGAGCCCGTCTAAGGCAGTGCCTTATTTCATATTAGCATTATCAGTGATTTCCTGGTATTAAATACAAGCTGGAATTGATATAAGAGGGGGTGAATAAGGGCACAACCTTTTGACACATGCCTCTCCCTCAGAGATGAAAATTATACAGTTTTAATTGTTTGCAGTGAGGCTCAGGGTGATTTTAAACAATTCATGTGCATGGTGCATATTTAGCCTATTTTATAACCTTTTTACAATATTGACATAATAAGGAAGTTGAATAAATTACACAGATTTAATAACATGTAATGCAAAACTTTGTATATAATTATACAAAAACATTGGCTCTGAAACATAACATAACATATCAAATAGTCTTTGTGTAAAGCTGCTCTCTCACAGCCGGATCGACTGATTTGACATCTTTATTGTCTTGAAATGAGGTATATTTGCTAGATGTCTAGAAAACAGTGATATATATGATTGCTGTCAAAAGATCAGATAGTTTTTCCAATAAGATGGGGTGAATGCAAAAATGTTCTAAGTGACATTAAATAAAGAAGCAGATAGAACCTTTTTGCTTTCACCCCCTTGAATTGATAATCGATGTTTTATGGCTACAAAAGTTACTTATAGACGCTTTAAGAAAATTAAAATTTTCAGCAGTTTTTCACACAATTGAGATCTGTTGTATTGTTTAATCTTAAATGAAGGATGCTTTTGTGACAAAACATGCAAAATAATGAAACAAGATAAGATCAACAATGACCCTAATTTGTGATGGTCAAGTTTCTGACACAAAGCGTAATAGTATTTACAGTTACATGCACAAATAATGATTTGCAATGCTAATAAGTTCTTGCTGAATTTCAGCAGGACCCTGTTACATATGTGTTGGACTGATATATCAATCACTAAGTATCAATTGTATAAGGTCAAAGAATTAAAGAGTCATTGTGCAGAATAACGACTGTTTGCCATGACCATCACCTTTGACCAACAAACTTCAAAAACAATACTGGTCATGTTCTGGTCAAAGATAACCTACCATTAATCTTTCATGGTCTGAGGTCAAGTTATTTACAAAAATAAAATGTGTCTGTTTGCAAACATATGCTAGTGCATATGACCATTGTTGTTTTACAATAGTGGCAAAATACATATAAAATACATTTAAGGTCAATAAATCAATAACACAAAGCAGCCCAGTTTTTTTACATAACAGATTCTCTGCAAGCCAAGCTAAGGTAATTCCATCCAAAGAGCATGCAAACTGTCAACAGCCGGTTGAAGAGATTTTCCGGAGGAACAATCCTGGGGATTCATTCACTTCCTTCTGTCAGAGTAGAGACGTTTCAAACTGACAGCCTGCAATTTAAATGTACTCATTTGAAAACTGTTGATATCCACAATGACTTTTAAAAAAAAAAATCCATTAAGTGATGTTACATCAAATGTTGCCCATATACAATTAAATGCTCAAACAGACTATCATTTAACAGTAATTTTACAGGTATGAAGCTATGGCGTTTACAGCATTTAAAAAACAACACATTAATGAAACAAATGATATCATTTACTTTGTCTGTATGTAATTATTTATAAACTAACATGTTTTAAACAGGTTATTATTTTTAGTTTTAAATACAGAAATGTTGATGCTGAGGTCTTGGAAAGTTAATTCTTACACAAGGAAGAGGTGCAAAATGTATGCATCCATAGACAGATGTCATTCTGTTGATGTTGTCATGGCTGCTTCTGAGATCCTGGACTCAACGGCATGGTCAAGAGTTGATCCAAGCAGCAATATATCTGCCATCGCTGTTGAAGGCTCTGGATGAAGGACGGCAAAGGTCCATGACCAGCTCCTAATAGCAAATTCAATTATAATTAATAGTATGAGATGCATTGTTTAATTAACATGTACATGCATGGGTATATAATTTAACTCTACATAATAATGCACCAGTCAATTGTAACCACGCCCCCCCCCCCCCCAGGCCCGTGGGTATACCGGGGATAGCCGGGGAAATGGGCCATGTTTTAACCTTCCAGGTGGTCCCGCAGTCCCGAGTGACTGCGGTGGGTTTGTCTTCCCGCCAAATATAGCGGGTAATAGGCCTTACCTAGAGTCCCTTGGGTGCTGGGGCATTTGGCGGGGGTTTCACGAGCAGTTTGTCCCTGCAGGGTGAGGACTTTGTCCGAGCTTGGCTGGACCGAAAGTCAAAGTCCCCGCTACATTGTATTCCCCGGACCCGGGGGGGAGGGGGCGGGGCGTGGTTACAATTGACTGGTGCATAATCAACACACATATTATATCTGCCAACTTTCAAGAACCAGTTGACCAAACAGCATATGAGATGACTAGGGTACGAACTGACTACATGTATGTCTTAGGTAAGAGTAGTTCTACTCATAAAACGTCACACATTGATTTCTATCATTTTTTTTATTTTCTATAATGTGTTCCGTGTGCAAACAGAAAATGTCAATAAGAAATATGCATCGAAAAGGCTTTTAAAGCTTGTAAAATTACCTTTGACTACAGGATATATCCCTGTACATTAGTGACTTTTAGACATAATTTACATAGCTAGAAAGGTAGGAATTTAAAACCAAAAACATTTTCTGAAAGCTGGATGTTCCTTCTTAACAATCATACCAAAACTTTACAAAAGTAGCAAGAATTAAAAAAGTTTGACCCTAGGGCCGTGTTTCAGCCAAAGCCATATCAAAGAAGTATCGAGGGAAGAAAATGACTCCAGAGAAAGCGTCTAATGTTCGTTGAGCATGATACAGTGTATACATGTAATGAAAAGCTTACACTTAGGAAAGCAGCTAGAGAATATGGGGTCTCTTATGTGTTTCTTTATAGGCAGCAATTATTTAGGGGAAGTGCACATCGAAAAGATTAAGGGGCCGGAAACTGTCTTTTTCTCTGCTGAGGAAAAAAGCATGGCCGAATGTCTTAGTGAAATGACCCAGCGCGGAATAGATTTAAAGAAACTCGTTCATGGTTTGTAAAATGCACTTTTTTAATTACGAAATAAAGTGTGGCAAATCATAAGGAGTGTTGTTTTGTTTAATTGTGCAATGTTTTATACTCAAAGTAGCTTGAATCTTGATTCAAATCGTTGTATCTTTTGCCATCAAGCTTGTTCATTCAAGGTTATCATGATTGTCTGTGTAATTTGTTCAGGTTAAAGTATTAGGTTTACCTTATACTATTTCTAACACTTTTAACCTGTTACTTCATATCATTGCATAGGTTGGTACCATAATATTATGCACCAGTCAATTGTAACCCTGCCCCCCCACCCCCCCCTACACACACACAGCTCAAGGAAAAGCCGGGGAAATGGGCCGTGTTTTACCTTCAAGGTGGCCATGCAGTGCTGGGTGAATGCGGTGGTTTTATCTTCGCGCCAAAATAGCGGGAAATGGGCCTTATCTAGGGTCCCTGGGTTGCGCTGGCATTTGGCGGGGATTTTACCAGCAGTTCGTGCCCGCAGGACGGGGATTTATCCCGGGCATGGCTGGATCGAAAATCAAAGTCCCTGCTTTTCCCCGGACATGGGGGGCCGTGGTTACAATTGACTGGTGCATTAACACCTGGTCAGAATATCTGGTCAACTGTTATGTGTTTATATATATTTGTTTATATTTTACTTTTTAAAATGTCAGTGATTTTATTCTTGAATACTTAGTGATTTTCTGTGATTTTATGACTCGGGATACTTAATCATTGTCGAATTATTTTTAAATGAAAATAAATGATCTCAATCAGAAAGAGTTTATTCTATGCATAGTAAATCATGAACAGTTAACAGATTTTCTAGCACATGCATACACAGTTATTATTTATATACGTTCAAATAATTTTGATCAGTGATAAAAGGTCCAAAAGCTCTCAAAATGAACTGCACCTGAGTGTTTTCAGCAGGTAATTTGTTGAAATAATTCAACAAATCGGATATCTTTAAATACATATATATGCTATCTCTACGGATTTGACGTGAAACAAATCACCAAAGAAGCATCCTATCATGATATCACCTGTATATTGCATAAAAGAGGGACTAAATATAGTCAACAGAAAAGATGAACAATCTGATTGTAAATTTTGACAGCTAAAACCTCGCTTGAGACAACCCCCAATATCGGAATGTCACGTGATCCGTTATTGGTACATTTGATTCGCTAATGCATCATTTACTCGTACATGTAAACAACGGTCAGTTAATATGTTTCTGCACTGAAATTGAATTATTTTATGTCAATCAAAAGAGAAAATATTTTTCTTTTCTACTGTAAACACTTTAATCCCAGAATGTTGAACGTTTGTGCAATGCGCTGCATTGTTTCCATACTTAGTCCACCTAAATGGCCGTGTACGAGTCTTTTGACGATTTTTTTTAATATGGCAGACTCGTGGTAGTCCACCTAAATGGCCGTCAACGAGTCTTTTGACGATTTTTTTAATATGGCAGACTCGTGACAGGGATACATAAGAAATGTCAAAATAAAAAAAAATATATCCCTGATCGCTCATTATTATTATCGCTATTTCCATACTGATCCGCTAAGGGTAACAAGAGTTTAGACTGTACGCTGTTTTCAACAATGACTTTAAGGTACTATTACTCACTATTAGCATAATATTTTAACTAAAAATTAAAAACCAAAAACATTTTCTGAAAGGTGGTTGTTTCTTCTTTACAACGATATCAAAATGTCTTAAATTGGTAAAGAATCAAAAAAGTTAGACCCTAGGGCCGTGTTTTTTTTACCTATACCTCTGTAGAGATCTTATAGGGCCGAATTTTATACATACCCTTATTATAGCGGTTTAATTTAAAGGTTACACCCTTGTACCGGTGACCAATGCATCACAAACCTTTATAAAAAAATTGACGGAATGTGCTTCGTTCATCTTTCGTTATTTTTCCCCTGTTTTTTTTTTGTACAATGATAAATAATGGATAACCTCACTTAGATATAATTGTTATTATCATAATATGTTTGATTGAATAAAAAACTGTTTCATTGTACTTAGGTTGGATATATTTATACCCACGGCTGAAGTAAATATGCAAGAACGTCACCGAAAGACGCCTTCTAATGTTAATGTGCATCTATAGCTATTATATCGATATAAAATATAGTAAACTCATCTGGGTTTTGTTAAATTGGTTGGTTAGATGCCAAAATAGAGTGAGACAACTACGTCTCAATAATGTGTATAACTATAAAATTGCAAATAAAGGAAGTCTATCATATTTGCATACTCATATTACATGTCCGATGAACGTTTTAACATAGTACTAGGGGTCAAGATTATAACTTGAATATGTCTCTTGTCAATAGTGTTACCGGTTCTACTCTATACTACCACACCTTTATACTAACAGACTAGCTGGAACAAACTGACACTAAGAATAAAAAATCAAGAAAGTATGCCCTTTTGAATGGAGTCAAAGATTTTCTCCATCTGCCCAAAGAGAATACAGATTAGGAGACTCGTATTTTATAAATGTTGTAAATGCAATATATAATCTTGACTTTACCGGTGTAGGTTCGAACCCCACTAAAACCAAAATAATTTTGTGTGCTATAACTGTATTTTTTTTGCAATTTCGATATCATAGAGTAAAATAATGTTAAAATAAGTGTTTTCAGATGCTTTGCCGGGAAAAGTAATTTTTGGTCCCAAAACACGAGCGAGTCACTTTAATCATCAACATATGCTGTTGTGGTATTTTTACTACTCAATTAGCAATCACAAATGGTTCATATTGCTTTACATTACATGTGAACTAAATTTGAGACAAATGAAATTATTAGAAATTACATGAATGGCACTTAGCCAGGAATTCTTATAATGTCTTTAAGGGCTTACATGATGTAACATTCTGCTCTTTTCATCAATTAAATCTTCATCATAGTTAATACAGGCGCGTAGCTGCCTATACGCGAGTACGCGGCTGAATCTACATGGTTCTGACCTGGGAGTAGGATCAGGTTCTGACAAAACAAAATATTCATCCAAAGTGACAATATTTGAACTTGACTTTACATAGTGTAACAGACATATGAACATTGAGCATTTAATGATATAGTTCAATGGAAAAAAGGACCAAAAAAATAGACTTCTGTTAGACAATCGTGAGAGTAACATAACGGGGGGTAAGTCAGTGTTTGCTATTTTATAGAAAGTGAAGGGTTTATTTGGTGATTTATTATCCTTACACTGTTCATTTTCTTAAAAGAGTACCCCAGAACGCCAAGAATGCATCACATTGCACCATTGTTTTCATTAATTTAGGCGGCATGCCCCCAGACCCCGGCCATATGTACGCTCATGTTATGTATCTCCAATTCTGTTTACTGTGCGTAAAGATTTATGTGTGTGATTTAAGTATGTTGTCCGTCCAGTCTATTTGAGTGAGTTGTTTATACATTTATGGGGGGGGGGGGCACTTTTACTAACCATCAGTTATCCTTGCCAACTTTCCCGGCCTTTTTCTCCTGTTACGACTATCATATTAAACGGACGGATCAAGTATTGACACTAATACACTTTGATATTCTCGCGAAAGAAAATATTAAGCTGCCGTTTTTCTGTTATAACTTCTTATTTACTCTTACCAATAAAACTTCAAGACCCTAGTGGCTTCATCCAACACTAAACTCCCGGTCACAATATTCTTGACGTCAGCGTAAAGGAAATAGTTTAGGTTAGCCTAATCGATTAAGCCAGAAATTAAAACGAGTCCATACGGAAGTAGATATGTTATCTCCCTTGTCCATTTACAACTTGCAACTTGTCAAAACAGTTTTTGAAATGATTTAAATACCAAAAGAATGGACAGAGAAGTTCTTTGCAAAAGTCTAATTGTCTGGGTAAGAAAGTTACAACCATTTTATACTTTGCTTCTGCAAAACCTGTGTTCATATCGATTTCTTCGGGTTTTCCAAGATCAAAACAGTTGTGGACTAGCTGTGAGCTTTCGGGCACTTAGTCCACCTAAATGGCCGTCAACCAGTCTTTTGACAATTTTTAGACTATGGCAGACTGGTGACGTCCACCATCCCAGCGAAAAGTAGCAAACGGGCCTTGCGCAGAGGATCCTCGCGGCCACAATTTTTAAATTATCTTTGTTATAAATTCAAATTTCTACGAAAATATCATTGCCTACTATCAAACACACATTTATTTATGTCATTATGCCAAAAAAACATGTTCAGATACCATAATGCACTTACATGCATCAATTGTATCCATTAATCTGTAAATCTAGGACAAATCTGACAGGTTGTGTACATGAATGAAACGGGGTAGAGGATTTCGAATATTTTGGTCGTTAATAGGCTCGGTTAAATAACACTATTAAAATGCAACCATTTCAATGCGCTGAACGCTAACGTGTTTGATGGGTCAAGTTGGGAGAAGTTGATGATGATGATGTTCGTGATGATGATGATGATGATTAGGTATCACCATTTTTGAACACTGTTGCGTTGCTCTGCACAATACATAGAAAAGGGAGAATAACTGTGACTGCGCACAGGGTTAACCATCATTGACGGATGGGTACAAATTTATTCGATAAAAATCAACATGTATAAAAAATGGTGGACTGCTACGCTCATTTCGTGACCCAGAGTATATTTATGTGAAAATAACGACTCTAACGACAAATCCAACCCAGTTAAGATCACTGTTAGGTACATTTGTAACAATTATATCATTATTAATCAACATCGATGCATAATATTACTATACATTCTTTCGCCCAGTGTTAAATGGTAGAGAGTTGTAGCGTTACAGGGATACACATGAAATGTCAAAATAATAAAAAAGTATCCCTGATCGCTCATTATTGTAGCTATCGGGCACTCAGAAATGCATTATGATGAACCATTTACAGAGAAAACATGGAAAGACTTACATAATGTGTGCCTAAATGCACCTCATACAGTTAAATTGATTGTGTTAGTTGAGCAAAAATTTATGAAAACAGTTGAAAATACCTCAAAATTATTAAAAAAAATGTGTTTGCTTTCGTAAATTGCTGCAAATGAGTTGTGCCAGATGTCGCGAACACACACTTTGCAAACAAAACATTAAAAGTTATATCAGCATTCAAAGACCAAGCTGAGTATGCCAAAAATATTTTATCATTTTATCTAGTCCAAATAATTGTACGTTGACGGATTTTTTTAGATTTTTGATATGGCAAATCCTTCACGTACAAATTGTTTAGTATCAAAAGTCAGGGGTGTAGAAATGGGCCGGGAGCCGCTAAAATAACCCGGTTACTTTAGCATCTCCACCCGGCTAATTTCCCAGCATCAACAAAAATAAAATCTGTTATTTTTTGTCATGTCTGTTCTGTTTGCATCCGTTTAAAACCTTGATTGTTGATATTGTTTATTTTGCTTTCCGCGCGTTCCGACTACAATACAGCATTAGCTCGATACGTGACGTCATTTGTCACATCCCCCTCTGGGATGTTTTTCAAGTATTAGGTTTGGGTTTCCCAGTGTTCCGAGAACAAAAACATTAGCTCGATACATGACCTTATTAGTCGCATCCCCATCTGTGGATGTTTTGAAATTAATGATTTGCGAAGCAATGGAGGGTGAAATAAATATTTTTTTCCAGACACAAAAAAGCGTAGTAAGTATGCAACATGAGCGTGTCTGGCCTTCTGTTAGTCCTATTACCATTTACGCAACAGTAAATTTTATATACGCCTGTTAACCAGGTGTAAACAAAATGAACAAGCTTGCGGTGATGTCACTGCTAAAAATAATCCATTATTTTGATGAATTTTACATGTACGTTGGGTGAAATTTAGTACGCTTTAAATGTCACAAAGTGTTCAGATATTTCTTCTGGTTATTAAAATGGAATATTAGTTAGCTGCAGGTGAAATATCTAGAACCACAGAAAATGAAGTTAGATGTTTAATTTACAGAGGTTAATAGTGATTCAGTGGCTGAAAGTATATAATTGGTAGAGAAGAAATAACATATATTATTAGGAGGGAATAGCTAGCAAATGTCAAGGCATGTGGTCTGGAATGTTATAATATTATCCTGAATCTGAATTTGACAGTAGTTTGGTTAATTAGTTAGCCCTCACTGGTGGGTGGTGGGGGGATAGTACTCAGTTTCAGTATCATATTATAGTACATTTATGTTAAGGTTCCCTGTTACAAAATAAACATGCACCAGAAGACTAGAATGTTTGGTTAAAAAGGCTTAAATTCATCCCACAAGGGGCGTTGCCCCCTTGACCCTAACTGGGGGAGGACATCCAGACCCCCCGCCTACTTTTAGGATATTCCCTGCTACTTGAAATAATTTCTACACCCCTGAAAAGTGGGTAGTTGTTCCGATCAGGATTCCGGGTTAAAGCATATGGAGTCTATAAAATATCATAAAAACAAGAAATAGTATCAGATTTTTTTCATTTCATTCTGTCAAAACATAACGATATATACATGAAGGGCACCTGCAAGGCTTCAGGGCACAGTTTTAAATCGCTCGGAACATTTCGGCCATGGCCGAGTTGTTACGATTGTATAACAAGGTCTATCTCGAAGCTTTGTCGGAGGAGGCCGAGTTATTACGATTGTATCGAGTTATTCCCCTTCGCATAGTTGTTTTCTGTGTCAGTCAACTTTCGTTTTATTGGAAAGCTAAACAACTTGTTTTAATGCATTAAATGCTTGTTTAGTGCAAAATAGCATTTCACTTACATGGTAGAATATGAATGTAACTCTTTATGATCAATTTCAACCATAAAATACTTCACTTAAAACAATTTCAATATTTTTAAAACACCCCCGTTTTTTGCACATTCCCGTTTAGACGTTAGGGATTGGAAGAATCCCGTATAACACGTCTAATATTTTAGAGTTACATTTTATCTTGCTCTAAAAAAATATTCATTCATTTAAACTTAACAAAATAGAAAATGTGAAGGTAACACATTTAATTCTTGTTTTCGATTGAAATGTTTGGATGTAAGCATACTTCTCAATGGCCTTGTATTAGTGAATAGCGGTTAATGTACAGTACACTCTAGGCGGAACTATCACTTTCCGTTTTTCTCGGCGGATTCATGTCATCGCGGACACGAAATTCAATTTATCAAAATCCACTTGCCTGGACGTTTACACTCGTTCACCCTCCGAGGCTGGTCAGTGGACCAAATAATTACAGTCGCCGCATTACTCGGGAGTGACAACACCGCCGCGAAACTCTTAGGAAACCAATAAGAATCTCCTACTGTACATGCAGGGATAATTTTAGTAAGCGATTTCCGCGATTTCTTGCTTAAAAATTGCTCGAATCACAATAATGCGAGATATTATTGTGCTTCATCGCAGTTTGTTTATTTTGTGCCTTTTCCCTTTTGATGTTTTACAAAATAAAGCATCGGAAGTTGCCGATGGCTTCTTGTTTATATGAATTGAATTACTGACGAATTGCCTCCCCTACATTGAATACATAAAGTAACATTTGTCTTATCAAAAGTTTGGATCAATATCGTCCACATACTTGTTTCCAAGCGTTTTTGCGACCTGGAATAATTTTGTATACGTGGGTAACCACTGCATTTTAAAGGCGTCTACAATATCCGAAGCGTCAAAATGTCAAATCAGAAAACGTTGTTGCATTTCTTAAAAAAAAAGCCTGTTGACCAAAATGAAATACCAGCTTCAGATGAAAACTACAATGGAAAGCATTCATTTCCCCCAAAAAAGTCAATGCACCTTTCAGCAAAAACGGCTAAACCCTATTTTTTGCTCAAGAATGATGAGGATGAATATTCATGATGTCTGAACTGTTAACAAGTGTTTCCTTCTAGTCAAATAAGTGTATATATTATATCTATATATTGTAAATTTGTAATATATATATTGATATTCATGAATAAAGTTACTGTTTTGCATTGTCTTATCACTGTGTTATCCATGTATTATAAAAATCTCTGAAATTAAAATTCTTTCACCAATTTTGGACAAATGTGAGCAATTCTCTCATTGAAAATCTGACATAGAATTATCCCTGACATGTATCTGATTTTGTGTAATTTATTTGAATACCGTTCTTTTATTGTGTTGTTTCAATATTTTTTAGACTTACTTGCACATAATAATAAACTGCTAATCCTTTGACGGCACAAAAATGCAATATATGTCGATGTCCATTTTTGACCCAGTTCTAATTATATCTTACTCATTTGACTTCCAACAGTCCCAGTTACTTAAAGTTATGTAAACATTCTGTTTGCTACGTATATTCAATTAATTTCTCTTAACTGTCTTACATTTAAACCTGCAGTTTTAAAATGCATTTTTTCCCAATAACCAGATAACCAAAAGTAGTCAGAATTTTGCCTTTTTATACTAATAATTTCTAATTATTAACTAAGAAGTAATGGTTTCAATAGTTTTTAAACATAATATTCATACTAACACCGTATCTTTCATAAAATTATTCAATTGAAAGCTGAATTATATTCGTTTAAGTAGGAAATAGATTACGACAATATCTTCATACAGATGTATATACATACTGCCAATAAAACCCTCGGCAGAAAAAGAGCAACTCGGCGAAACAAGGCGGATTATAGCGAGGAAAGCGGTTAAGTACTTGATGGATATCCGCGATAAAACCCTCGGAGTGACCGAGGAAAGTGGTAGTTCAGCATGGAGTGTATCTTGATACAGTCGGTGAATGACGTGAAATCCATGTGTTTTGATGAACTTATTTTGAGGAAAGATTAATTTATGGTATATTCTAGCACACCGGATAGGCATTTCCGGTGACGTCAGCCGTGCTGGAAAAATCCCATCTGGCATCCCCCCATGCCAGATGAGTCACGCGCTGTGACGTAATACTTTTTATCTCTTTTATTATATACTTTAAGTAACCATAATTATGAGATTTCAATAGATGAGTTTCATAAACATTTACTTTGCAAAAATATATCTTCACAACAAAACGAAATAACCCTTCAAAGACTTGATATCGAAGGAACTTATTGACGTGGACAGTGAATAAAAGTTACTGGGCCGTCATGACGTCAATAAACATTATCGCATGCGCTTTTTGGTGAAATGTACAAAAATGAGCTTTTTTATGCAGTTTCTTCCCCCCAAAAATAATTAAGGTATGCTAGAAAAATATCTATCATGTGTATCCGTTCTGGATAGAAAAATCCGACCCTCGAGCACGCTGCGTAGCCGGTAACTCAGCAAGCCTCGTTACCAGGCAACGCAGGTGCCCTCGTGTAGGATTTTTCTATCCGGAGCGGGAACACATGACAGATATTATTATTCTCATTCCAGTTGATATCCGAAGGTAATTTGTCAACACTTATGTAGGTTTTTATAATATTTCAAGGCATTCTGTGTATTTATGAGCTGTTTGATGCTTTACGAGGCACATTGCTTTCTAGTTTTGTCTTCAAGTGTTTTCTCTGCAATATTTCATCAAGCAGTTATATGTGTACATGAAGACATCAGTTCACAAAAAGTAGTTTTTTACATAAAAAAGAGACAAAATGATTGAGTTCTTGTCCCTTGTATTTACTGAATTTTACTGACAGAACACTAACATTTTTCACCACTATTTCAGTTGGAGACGTTTAATCTGGATGTTCCTCACGGCAATGCAGAAGAGCTCAGTGATGGAATTGCCATGTCAAAAGTGCTGCATCAAATGTGAGTTCGCCACACTAGGAAGTTTTAGTTGGACTAATAGAACCATGCTATTTAAATAATCAAACTGTTCCTTTTGATGAATTCTAGAGATCAGACATTTTTATCAATTCAATATCATGTAGAAACTCCAGTCTGACAAGTTAGTTAAGGACAAATTCATATATGCATCCAATATTTATACTTGACACATGTATCTATTTGGACATGCAGCTTGTATGCAGCATTTTCAATATACATTTAAGGACTTTTGAGAACTGTTTAGGATGATACTTCACAGTTTCCCTATCTGCAATAATATTTTATTAAGTGGTTCAAGAATAACTCCATGAAAAGTATACTTAGGGCTCCTTTAAAAAATAAAAATATTAAGTTAAATATACTTAAACTTTTTTTGAATTTACATGTTGATCTTCATTTAAATGCCTGGCAAATGCTTTATCTCAAACTGGTGGACGAGCAAAATAGAATTATGATATATAAAAAAAATAATTTCAGTGCCCCTGACTATTTCACGGACCCATGGCTGAGCAGGGTAAAAACAGCGGATGTGACCAACTGGAGATTGAAGGTTTCCAACCTGAAAAAAATCCTCAAGGGCATCCTCGAGTACAATATTGAGGTATGGTTTCACATTGGTTCATTGTCATAAGTCAAGAGGTGGTAATGAAAACATTTTAAGTGACATATAATAAAGAAGCATAGAATGTTTTCACTTCCTTGAAGTGCATATTTTTGACATAAAGCTATTATAAGATGTAGCTTCACAGCAGATCTAAACAGACTCAGGCAGGGAGTTTTATGAAGCCACTAGCTATCCATTGATGTCAGCCCCATTGAGAGTTTCAATCTTGTTAGCTTATGGAACAAAATGTAACTCTGGTTAGAGCTACCCTGGTTCTTTTAAGTGTTTCATTCAGTCTTGTTAGCTTGTGGGACAAAATGTAACTCTGGTTGGAGCTACCCTGGTTCTTTTAAGTGTTTCATTCAGTCGTGTTAGCTTATGGAACAAAATGTTACTGTGGTTAGAGCTACCCTGGTTCTTTTAAGTGTTTCATTCAGTCTTGTTAGCTTGTGGGACAAAATGTAACTCTGGTTGGAGCTACCCTGGTTCTTTTAAGTGTTTCATTCAGTCTTGTTAGCTTATGGAACAAAATGTTACTGTGGTTAGAGCTACCCTGGTTCTTTTAAGTGTTTCATTCAGTCTTGTTAGCTTGTGGGACAAAATGTAACTCTGGTTGGAGCTACCCTGGTTCTTTTAAGTGTTTCATTCAGTCTTGTTAGCTTATGGAACAAAATGTTACTGTGGTTAGAGCTACCCTGGTTCTTTTAAGTGTTTCATTCAGTCTTGTTAGCTTGTGGGACAAAATGTAACTCTGGTTGGAGCTACCCTGGTTCTTTTAAGTGTTTCATTCAGTCTTGTTAGCTTATGGAACAAAATGTAACTCTGGTTGGAGCTACCCTGGTTCTTTTAAGGGTTTCAGTGTGTAGTACTGGCACTGTTTAGCATCCTTCCAGGAAGATTAGTATTTTTAGTGGAGAGGCAGGAAAACACACATGCAATAACTTGGTTGACAGTACATTTTTTGGAACTAGGTGATTGATCTGCCATGTGAACTCAACTTAGGGTGATATAGTATTTAATATTGAGTGAGACAAGAGATTCTGTTTAGCTTGGTAAAATATTGCTCATTTACAAGGAATGGTTAAACATGAAATTGAAAAATGACACCATCTAATGAATAAAGAATAAGATTTTGTTTTTCACAGTATGCTGTCATAATTTGATCATAATTCTTCATGCCTTTGTGGTGTATCTGTGGTCTAGTATGCACTTACCAATCAACCCAGGAATTTTTTACCATTTAACAGTCAGGCCATTCAGGGGTTTGTACAGAAAAATCTCTTTCAATTCTTGTGCTTCATATTGGACAAGCATTTTGCTTGGTAAAATAGTGCTAATTTACAATGAATGTGAAAAATGACACCATCTTACGTATAAAGAACATGTTTTTTGTTTTTCACATTATGCTGCTATAGAGATTGATTATGATTCTTCATGCCATTGTGGTGGTTCTGTGGTCTAGGGGTGAGACACTTGATTGTCAAGTGTCAACCCAGGGGTTCAATACCCTGCCCCACAACTAAAAATACTGTGTGACATTGCTATACACTGGCATACTTCATAGAACGGTGACCCAAGGTACATGTAGTTTAATTCATGGTTACATTCTGTCTGTGTCCTGTGCCCTGAAACCTTAGAATAAGATACTCTCACTAGGGTAGGCAGTTGGCATCCAGTGCTCCAGCTAGGCCTAAATAATAGGGGAGAGGTCTCTGCTGCTCTTTTCCGACTCCCTACTGCCTTTCTACTATGCCCTGCTGTGGTCTTTTGTTTGACAGCTGATTTTGTGAATTTGAACCATATTTGATGTTAACTGGACATATTGTCAAGTCAAAGTATAAAATTTAATATAATAGATATACATAATTTAGACACTTAAGTCAAGATTACAGCTAAGGTATTCACAACAAGCTATTAGTATTGAAAGTAGTCACAACACTTACGCAATATAATTTTAACATTGAACTTTGCAAGTGCCCCAATTCAATTCGCATCAAAAACGCCTCTTCTGACCTAGCACCCTGCTCTTTTTAAATCCTGGATGGAGCACTATGGCATCTGTAGACTCTTCTACAGATAGTTACTAAGTAGACAATCTTTATGAAACATCTTGAATGGATAATCAGGGATTTCCCTTACACAGAACACCAGAGTCCCACAAATATTTTTCTGCATAGGGACCCATTTCCATTTTCCTGTGATTTTTCAGGGACCCCCTAAAATAAACTTGTTTACAGTTTTATTTGTATTATTGGGACCTCATAAAAGTACCAGAGACTTTAAAATGTTTTAAAGATTGTTATGAGATGTGTAAAATGAGAAAATGCTTCTTAACATAATTTCAAATCCACAGAATGTACCTTTAATAACAAAGGGATAATATGTCCTGGCTGTATTTCAGATCCTGGGTATACAGATCCATGACTTTCAGATGCCGGATGTGAATGCTATAGGTATGTACACATACGTTTTGCAATTAATATGTTAACTTCATTTACATGTATTCTACTAAATATGGTAAAATAAGTTATATATTTACAGTTTAGTTTCAAATAATGAATTGAATCCCTGAAATTGGGAAAGGGCTAGTTGTTTTAGAAATCTAGAATAGTAGTCATTTATGCATTCAGTTTATTGTATGGTTTTAGCTAAAAAGTTATGGAAAGGGGCTGCACCATGTCCTTTTTTGTTAGCAACTTAGCACCCTTCTGCTCTCATGGAGACAAATTTTGGCACCATTCTGCCTTCTTAGAATAAAATGTTTAAGACTGTTGATTATTTGTTCTCTTTGATTATAACTTTATTTGGCAGTTGAAAACTTTTATGACTTCAATTAAAAGGGAATAAAACAACAGTATTTTTTATTCAAAACATAAAAAACAAACATGTTTTATCAAACTTCTTGCTGTTCCTAATAGCATAATCTGAATAGACTATTCGGAACTTGTTCATTCTGGGTTTTCCAATAATTATGCCCCCCTTCGAAGAAGAGGGGTATATTGCTTTGCACAGGCATGTCGGTCGGTCGGTCGGTCGGTCCGTCGGTAGACCAAAACTTGTCCGAGTGATAACTTAACAAATCCTGGACATATGGTCATCAAACATGACATGAAGGTTGGGTCTGACCAGTAGATGACCCCTATTGATTTACGGGCTCATCAGGTCAAAGGTCAAGGTCACAGTGACCTTTAATGGTAAAATAATTTTAGAGCTTGTCCGAGTGATAACTCAACAATGCCTAGACCTATGGTCATCAAACTTGATATGGAAGTTGGGCCTGACCAGAAGATGACCCCTATTGTTTTTGGGGGTCATCAGGCCAAAGGTCAAGGTCACAGTGACCTTGAATGGTAATAGGTTGTTTGAGTGATAACTCAACAATGCCTTCACCTATGGCCCTCAAACTTGACTTGGAGGTTGGGTCTGACCAGTAGCTGACCCCTATTGTTTTTGGGGCTCATCGGGTCAAACTTCAAGGTCACAGTGACCTTGAATGGTAAAAGTTTGTCCATGTGATAACTCAACAATGCCTGCACCCATGGCCCTCATAATTGACTTGGAGGTTGGGCCTGACCAATAGATGACCCCTATTGTATTTGGAGGTCATCGGGCCAAAGTTCAAGGTCACAGTTACCTTGAACGGTAAAAGGTTGTCCATGTGATAACTCGACAATGCCTGCACCCATGGCCCTCAAACTTGACTTGGAGGTTGGGCCTGACCAGTAGCTGACCCCTATTGTTTTTTTTTTGCTCATCAGGTCAAAGGTCAAGGTCACAGTGACCTTGAATGGTAATAGGTTGTTTGAGTGATAACTCAACAATGCCTTCACCTATGGCCCTCAAACTTGACTTGGAGGTTGGGTCTGACCAGTAGATGACCCCTTTTGTTTTTGGGGGTCATCAGGCCAAAGGTCAAGGTCACAATGACCCTGAATGGTTAAAGGTTGTCCTAGTAATAACTCGACAATGCCTGCACCCATGGCCATCAAACTTGACTCTGAGGTTGGGCCTGACCAATAGATGGCCCCTATTGATTTTGGGGGTCATTGGGCCAAAGGTCAAGGTCACAGTGACTTTGAACAATAAAAGGTTGTCCAAGTGATAACTCAACAATGCCTGCACCCATGGCCCTCAAACTTGACTTGGAGGTTGGGCCTGACCAGTTGATGACCCCTATTGATTTTAGGGGTCAAAGTCACAGTGACCTTGAAAGCAAACTTGACAATTCCTGGACCTATTGTCATCAAACTTGACATGTAGGTTGGGCCTGACCAGTAGATGACCCCTCTTGACTTTGGGGGCCATCGGGCCAAGGTCAAGGTCACAGTAACCTTTATCACAATAAAGTTAACAAATCTTCTCCCAGTGATATCTCAACAATGCCTGAACCAATGATCATCAAACTTGACATGGAAGTTGGGCCTGACCAGGATATGACACTTATTGATTTTAGGAGTCATTGGGTCAAAGGTCAAGTTCACAGTGACCTTGAATGCGAAAATGTTTCAAGTGATAATTTGACAATGCCTGCACCCATGGCCCTCAAACTTGACTTGGTGTTGTGTCTGACCTTTAGATGACCCCTTATGATTTTAGGGTCATCGGGTCAAAGGTCAAGGTTACAGTGACCTAGTACGAAAAAAAGCTTGTCCGTGCGATAACTTGTCAATGCCTGCACCCATGGCCCTCAAACTTGACATTTAGATTTTTGGTGACCAGCTGATGATTCCTATGGATTTTGAGGTCATAGAGTCAAAGGTCATGGTCATAGCACACTCTATCCTCAAACTTTGAATGGACATAATCTTAAAACTGCCTCAACAGCATCCAATGTCAGTGACAAATCAGCTGTCATTTCAGTCCATGCATATTTCATTCAATTGTCCATATAATCCTGACAACATGGCGCTCAGGGGGGGGGGCATAATGTTTGACAAACATCTCTTGTTAATTCAGTATGTGCCATGCAGTACAAACAATGAAAAATACTGTATATGATGTTGTGTAAGTTTAACTTGTTTAAACATTAATGTCATGGTTTTGAAAATAGCTAACAAGAAGTATATGAATTGCCTATCTGTGGTGTAATTACATGATATCATTAAAACTTCTTAACATTATAAAGTTCCACCTGTAGACATCAATTGTCCTTTCATTTTAAAGATTTTGTGCCTGATTTAAATAATTCATATTTAAGGTATTTAAAATAGAGATTATTGTCTAGGTTACATTACATTACACGCTACTACATTACAGTTTCTGTGATTTTTAAGCACATTTCTATTTTAGCTCTGGATTTGTTTGAAGGCTCAAATCAGGCATCATCCCTCAAATAATTGATTTGCCAAAGGGATGGTGAGTTAATTACTATAAGTTTTGACTTATCTAAGGAGACAGATCCCAGTGAAGAAAAGTTGTTAATTTTTAGTTGTCTTGAGTTTCGAAGGAAAGAGGAACTGTGGTAGCCTTGGCTTTGTATGTTGTCCGTGAGATGCAGAAATTCTGGCAATAAATAAAACATCATTCAAGATATTCATAGAAAGTTGGTAAACATGTTGCCAGTTACTATAATCACATTTATTGCAAGGCCCATAACTCTGGCTTTGAAAATCGCTTAAAAGTATACCCTTATTTTTCGACTGGAAAAAAACACATAACAGACAAGCTGTGGCATCTGCTTCATGGTTCCCTTGCTTCCAGCCGGTGATTTTGAATTAAAACAAAAAGGAAAAAGAAAACTTACAAGGCAAAAAATATATTTGGTTTCAAGGTTACATCCTTTTCAAAAACAGATAGGTGAGTAAGGCTTTTTTATAACTTTTATTTCTAGGCTTTATATAAGAACGTAAGAACCTAACGTCAGTATTGGGGGATGGGGTTATAGTAATCATCTGCATTAAGCTTTTTAAAGGTTTAATATACATATAAAACACAGACTAAAATTTAAAAAAAAAGTAATAGAAAAATAATTCCTACAGTCTAAAAAACAGTAGGGTTGGCACCTTATTCGTAGGATCGGATGGGTAACAAGAACACAAAATGTTTTTTTTAGGCGTTATTGTCTTTTTGCTGTTTTATAAGGATACATGTTACAGGTTTTCTTCTGTGTATAAAAAAGGTCATAAAGTGAAGCCGTAAAAAATGTTGCGACAAGAGACTTGTCATCAACGTTGATGACCTTTTCTGAAAATCTCAACGATTAATGCTTTAGATATTGTTGTTAGGTTGTAAAACATTATCAAACATTGAATCATACAAGATTCTTTTGACCTGAATCTTAGCACAAAGATACATTTAATTAGAAATTGTGTAAAGTTGTGTATTTGATGATGTGTGTATTAGAAAGAAACGTTATTGCATGGATTTATATTTAATGCTGATTGTTCAATATCATTGTCCTACGACTAAACACGTATAGTTTAAGTGAAGTATAAGTCATTTTTGCATGATTTCAAAATACTTCCATTTCAAGTGAGAGTGGTATTGGTTCAAATCATATTTTAATGGTGAATTATATTCAGCACTGTCTGTGAAGGTAATTACCACATTGAGATTCAGAAGTTTCTACAGAATATCCTTGCGTAAATGGTGGTACACCGAATGTGATACATTTTTATGTTTGATCAGTATTTTTATGGTGAATTGTCTGCAGTACTATTTATTCAAGGCTTCAGATGAGCGCAGTAGCCTTAATAGAGATTGGACGGTTATTTTTACAGCTGATTCTTATTCCTGGGTGTATAGTGTATGTTATATAAATATCTTTTTTTTCATGGTGAATTGCCTTAAGCACTTATATTCCACTATATGTTTTACTTACAGATGATAGCAGTAACCATATAGAGCTTGGACAGTTACTACAGCTGATTCTTGCGTGTATTGTGAATGTTATATAAATACCAGTATTTTTATGGTGAATTGGCATCAGAACTATCATTCCACTCTCTGTTTATACTTGCAGGTGAGAGCAGTAACCATATAGAGCTTGGGCGGCTGTTACAGCTGATCCTTGGTTGTGCCGTAAACTGCACAGAAAAACAGGAGTACATTCAGCGGATTATGTCAATGGAAGAATCTGTTCAACACGCCGTCATGACTGCAATTCAAGAGGTAAGCTTACTGTTGATTGGTTGAATTTTTATGCCCCCGAAGGTGGGCATATTAAAATCGCACCGTCCGTCCGTGTGTCCGGCTCAATAACTTGTGTCCGGGCTGTAACTTTCCCTTGTATGGACAGATTTTAAAATAACGTTCGGCATACCAAGACGATGTGTTGCGTACAAGACCCGTGTCCCTACGTCTAAGTTCAAGGTCACACTTAGTGTTTATTCACAATGGAATGCTGCATTTAAGTACCTAGAGTATAGGTTGTCATGTCCAGGCTGTAACTTTCCATTGTATGGACAGATTTTAAAATACCTTGCCACATGTGTTCGACATACCAAGGCGACATGTTGCGTGCAAGACCTGTGTCCCTACCTCTAAGGTCAAGGTCACACTTAGTGTTTATTCACAATGGAATGCTGCATATAAGGACATAGAATATAGGTTGTCGTGTCTGGGCTGTAACTTGCCCTTGTATGGACAGATTTTAAAATAACTTGTCACATGTGTTCGGCATACCAAGACGACGTGTCGCGTGCAAGACCTGTGTCCGTACCTCTAAGGTCAAGGTCACACTTAGGTGTTTATTCACAATGTAGTGCTGCATATAAAGACACATAGTATTGGCTGTTGTGTCCGCGCTGTAACTTTTTCTTGTATGGACAGATTTTAAAATAACTTGCAACATGTGTTTGACATACCAAGACGACGTGTCGCATGCTAGACCCATGTCCCTACCTCTAAGGTGAAAGATACACTTAGTGTTTATTCACAATGGAATGCTGAATATAAGGACATAAGAATGTAGGTTGTCAAGAGTGGGTTTTTATTTTTTTATGTTCAATGGCCATTAAAAATAACTTGCCACATGTATTTGTTTGATTTTTAACTTTTCATGTACTGACCTTGTTCATAGGTCAGTGTCACATTCGGGGGCATTCGTCACATACTGTGACAGCACTTGTGTGGGATTATTTTTTCGTGATTTGTTTATTTTGGTCAAGTTTGCAAATATTTAAGATATTTTATGCCATAATTCAATCATTGGCAATCATCATGAAATCAATAATTTAATTAGTTTTCAGTTGGCGACTTGATTGATTCACCCCAAGAAAAAAAACGAGAATATATATATAATATAACATATACAGTGCTATAAAATCTGCTCATAATACCATATTTAATAAGAATGCTACAGTAATCAGACATACCGTAATCCTTTCCAGCTGATGACCAAAGAAATTGCCACAGATGTGGACTCAGAAGTGGGAGAACAGGTATGACTTTCTGTTTGGTTATTTTTGTATTGTACACACCAATCTATCGATTTACTCGAAGAAAACACATATTCCTGTACAAAATCATTCATGCGAAACGGTAGGTGCTTTAGTTCCTCATGCACGGCATGGTGGTTGTCGAGACTAGGTGCCTCGCTGTAATTGCCGCAGCAGGTGGACATAAAACAAAATCAAATACAACGTGATTTAATCTTACAGTTTTTATTTTAAGGGTGTCAATGTTGACCGTCTGTTAAGTAAGTTCCCGTGATCATATTTCAATGAAGTTTGTTTTACGTGTTATGAATAAATCGTATTAACCTTATTCTTGGTTATTTGTATTTTTATCCAAATATTTTCCTAGAATACGATAAAAACTAGGTGGCCAATTATAAATTTGTCTTAGTGTACATGTATTGGTTCTTTTTCTATTAAGAAGAAATCAGAAGTTTCTAGTTATACCCCCTGCAAACGAAGTTCGAAGGGGGTATATTGGGGTCACCCTGTGGTTGGTCGGTTTGTTGGTCGGTCTGTTGCAATTTACCTTGTCCGGAGCATAAGTAAACTTAAAAACTACTGAATGGAATTGGATTAAACTTCATACAATGGTAGAGCATAATGAGAGGAAGTGCAGTGTACAATAACCATAACTATATTCTTGCTTATTACTGAGATTTTGCCCTTTATTTTTTTTTTCTGTGAATTTTTTTTCCAGACATTAACTTGCAAACTACTAGATGGAATTTATTGAAACTTCATACAATGGTAAAACGCAATGAAGGGAAGTGCAGTGCACAAGAACCATAAATCTATTTTAGCTTATTACAGAGTTAAGGCCTTTAAGACTTTTTTCTTGTTCCGAGCATAACTTGAAAACTATTGGATGGAATTTAATAAAACTTCATACAGTGATAGATCATAATGAGAGGGAGTGCAGTGTACAGGAACTGCAAATCTATTTCAGCTAATTACCGAGTTACTGCCATTTGTAACTTTTTCTTGTTCGGAGCATAACTTTTTTTTAAGCTATTGGATGGAATTTAATAAAACTTTATACAGTGATAGATCATAATGAGAGGAAGTGCAGTGTACAGGAACCAAAATTCTATTTCAGCCAATAACAGAGTTATTGCCCTTGGTTACTTTTTTCTTGTACGAAGCATAACTTGAAAACTATGATGAACATATGCTTTTTGTTGACATACAATTGCAAAAGTGTTCAAAACTTTCAAGTGCTTCAAAATTAGTGTAGTATTGTTTGTAATAAATTGTATACAAAGACTCCACAAATGCCAAATGTTTATAAAATGTCTTCTTCATAAAAAAGGCCATCAGTGATAACAGTTTAAATAAAGTTCATGGAAGAACCAAGTTGATGAATATATAAAGTTCAGGCAAAAGAGGGTGTTTTATATTTCACATACATTTTTAGTGCTCTTTTGTTTGTTTTTCTTGAATCAAAATCTTGTCCCTCAGCATAACTGGAAATTTTATAACATTTATTAGCTCGCCTTTTCGAAGAATAGGTGGGCTATACTACTCGCCCCGGCATTGGCGTCGGTTCAAGTTTTAGGGCAAGTTGGGATTTTCACTTAAGTCCAATACCATTCATTCAATTGACTTAATACTTCACACAGTTGTTCAGAGTCATCACATAATGAGGTTAGACAACTCCATATTATCTTTTATACAAATTATGGCCCCTGATTGACTATGGAACTTAAGTTAAAGTTTTAGGGCAGGTTGGGATATTTATTAATAACTTCTAAACCCTTTGTTTAATTGACTTTATACTTCAAACAGTTGTTCAGGATCATCATCCTATGAGGTTACATAACTCCATATTATCCTTAATACAAGTTATGGCCCCTGATTGACTTAGGTTAAAGATTTAGGCAAGTAAAAGTTTTAGGGCAAGTTGGGATTTTCACTTAAAACTCCAATACCATTCATTCAATGCACTTAATAGAATTCAAAATTATTTACGACCATCTTACAACAAGAAACAAAACTCCATTTTAACCCTAAATACAAATGGCCCTTGAATTTTTTTTTTAATCTATTTATTTCTTTTGAAAGGCATATTTGTATATTCTTAACCACACTTTCGTAATGGGAAATCAAGTTATTTGAATGACTTGCGTCATATTCGGGCGGGCTGGTGGGAGGGCAGCATCAAAGTCACCTTATGCAGACAATGCGAATGTCCGTCGGACAGTCGGACATGTCCGGTATATTTCAATTTTGACCGACGAAACTTTTGTTTTGGTCGGTCACAATGTCCGGTGAAAAATTAAAGTCAGCACCGTTTAATTTTCGGAAAATTTACTTTCAGTTTCTAAATAAATGTTCAGAGTTATTTTTATATCATGATTATTCAGCGTGTTAATCCGTGTTTCACTATTTGTAAACCCCGTTTCGACATGTTTCCGTAAAAGCCGATAAAACGCGTAAGGTTCCGATTTCAGCTGGTACTCTAATACTTTTATTTTACGGAAATGTTTGGAAATTACAAAATTCCGTATGTAGTGGTTCCCGGCAATCGTGTTAATTAAATATGATGATTAATATACCGAGCTGACTTTCTTTCCGCTCTGTTTAACATTGCCAATAACAAGAACTCTACTTTCGTTTTTGCATAAATGTTGTGCCTGAGTTTGACTTGTAGTACAATTCGTTACATTTTATAACCCTTTTGTATCTTTAATTTAAAGATGAATAAAAAGAGTAAGATCTAGCTGTTTCATGGGTAGACGAACCAGATATGAGTTTTTTGGGGAGGCAAGGGAAGAAAAAAATTATGACATTTATAAGATCCGAATATTGATTTTTTTACATTATGTTTGTCTTTTTTGGTAATTTATTATAGTACTGTAGGACAAATCTAACCAAAAAGATCTGAACCTGTTCAAATGGGGAATTACAAAACTTATTTAAAAAAGAGGCTTAAAATCAAGGTTTAGGCTGATGTTACTGAATACTGTTCGTAACATTGCGACAGGTAAAAATTTGGTGCAACAGGTAAACTTTCAGTGTTTACCTGTCGCAATGTCCTGTGAAGAAGGAAAAGTTTTCGCGTTGTCTGCCTTATGTATCAAATAATTTTAGTTAGGTTTGACATAAAGTGACCAAACTTGGTAATATAACATCGTTATTGTATTCACTTCTAAGTAAACGCAGCGCGTTATTGTATTCACTTCTAAGTAAACGCAGCGTAGTCAACGCGACGGCTCTTGTTGATTGCCATGTTAACTTGTGCAATTCACAACAATTATAAAAGCGTTATTTTCTTATTTTAACAATAATAATCGGAAATTGTACAAAACAAAAGTAGCCCCATTCATAACATTTTATGTGTTTTCCTTTCTAAATATGTTTATATATAACAAATAGTTGACTGCAATTTCATATCAGGGCGGCGTTCGGGGGTATTATTCACCTTCAGTGATAGCTCTAGTTAAAATTGAGTGTAATAAACATTTATATAGTTTAAAATGTATTTTAATTTCAAGGTATAAGTAATTTTCTTTAAAAATAAGTCAATAATACAGATGTTTTATTTTCTTTCTTTTAACCGCATTGGGTCTTCATGCTATCAACTAGGCTGAGTGAAAACATTTTCAGCCATTTAAGTGCTGATGCATGATCCTAGCCACGTGCCAGTTGGCTGCATTGTTTCTTGGGTAGAGCTGCAGTGACTTAGTGTAGCAGACCCTGGCTATATTCAATTCATTCTCCTGTTCATAACAGTGGCCCAGCATGTTCCAGGCTGTGTCTATATAACCACAGCCTTTTTTTGAGAATATGTAGAAATAAAGATTGTTCAGTGCCCGCAATTTTCTGTCACGTTGGTTCAGTTGTGTGTGTGTGAGGTACTGTAGGTAGTGGAGAAATGGGACACAGTCAATCACAATCTGGTCCATCCATTCATATCTATGTGCTGGATGTCTCTGTTGTCTGTCTTCATCTCCTGCTGTTCTGAACATTTCATACACCAGATGTTTTGGAACACAATGGATATCATCTCGAGTAAAAGTAACATCAATGGCTGTATATTTCTGTAACATATCCTTGAATGGTGTGTTTCCAGTCTTTTTCCTGAACTCATTGGTTAGTGGTGTTCCCTGTCTTCCTACACACGTACAACATTGCCACACTGCAGGCCCCAGTAGGCCCTCACAGTAGGTCAGGCAGTTTGCTGCTGCCTCATACTGCCCACTGCAGTACAACATGGAGGCAAACTTTAGTCTCCTGGACAGCAGATCCGAGTCAAAGGACAGTTGGTACAGCTGGAGAATGCTGTGTGTGACAGGTTGTCCTTGGTAGATACACCTGGAGGCTTTAATGGAGGCAAGGACTCCACAAACTGATGGTATTAACAAGGAAGCTGTCTCTTGTTCTATTTTAGTTCCATTGTTCTTTAAAACATTCAGTGTCTCAAAATGTTCTATCATAGATTGATATAAGTCGCTCTTGTCATTGATTAGGAAAGCAATATGTACTTGCAGATAATATGCTGCCCACCATATGTACAAATCAACCATTTGGACTTGATAGAGTGTGCATCCAGTGTCAACCCCAATAATTTGGGATGAATTCACAGATGACATTCTCCTCCCCAGATCATCCATTTCAATTGTATATAGGCACTGGAAATTGCTGTAAATGATTTCTGTTATCATAGAATGCAGTTTGTACTGTTCATGTTTGAACAGCTTTCCAGTGAACAGGTTCACCCCTGAAATGGTGTAGTGTGGACACAACCTGATCTTCAGCCATCTGAGAAGAGTGGTCAGGCAGTAGATCACACACTGTACAAGGTTGTCTTCACTCCATATGTTTGGTGGATATGTCTCTATTGTAAACAGAATTGCAGTCTTCACGTGAAATGTACTGAAACGGTCATCAACAACCTGCTTTATTATTGATTTTCTAAGCATTTTCAGAAATACATACACTTTATGCTGTATTATATTCATATCAAATACAAGAAGTCTTTCCATGATAGATGTTGAAAATCTCCACTCCCGCTTATACAGAGGATAGTGCATGTTTTCTACAGGCACATAAAAAGTTGTGGATCGGCACTTGACTGGTCGTAAAGGATCCTCAGTGTATCCTTGTGGCACTAGGAACACTCCAGTCTGTCTTGCCATGGCCAGTGTGTCAGGTCTGGGCCAGTGACCAGGGCGTGGCCTACAGAATAGAAACTTACACTCTTCAGGAAGGCTGGTACAGTGAAATGCATTTATAAAATCAAGCATTTCATTCCAGCTTCTTGATGGACCATGTTGGACCATCTCTCCAGATTGGCTTATTTGTCTCATTTTTTCATGCATCTCAATTTGAGTGTTGGTCAGTAGCACTCTGCCCTCACTATCCACCATGTCACTACGCCTGTTGACCTCTGTCACTTGTAATGGGAGGTCAGATCTCACCCACTGAAGCCAGCAGTGTTGGGGTGGAGATTGTTCATTCTTTACCACAAGAAGATTCTCCTTCCCCTGCCTCCATTCACTCCAGTCAAGTATTACTGGCCAGTCATTATCACACACCAATCTGTCTATATCTGACTTCATCCCCAGTGTGGTAGTCCCCTCTGTCTGGCTTCCAAAGGTATAGGTAGTGAAGTTCCCACCAGCTAACTCATCTCTGATCCTGTCTATTGTCTCTATCATCAGCCATGTTCTCCTCCTCCTGGTGCGGATGTACTTGCTGACCCCAATCTCCTCCAGCACCCTGGACAGACGCAGGGACAGCTGCTGCATACTCTCTCTGTTCATGGCCTGAAAAACATTAGTTGACATTTGAAATGTTACATTGCCAGGATTCCCTTGCTTTAGTATAGAACATTATGTAATTTGATCATTTCTTAAATTAAAATCTAAATTTAAACCCAAAGTGAAGAGTATGATGAGAAATGAAAAGTAGTGTTTTGTTTTATGTTAAAACATATATATTATATCATTTATTATTAGCTTGATAACAATATCATGTATTTAAACCTTTTCATATGTCCAATTATTGACGAAATGGAATGTTTTGATTGAGCTTCCTGGTCTATAAATAGAAACAAGACATTGAACAAAGTATTTATGATTAGGCTAGCATTTTTTTATTAATCGATTTACAGGGAAAAAAGTAGATTTTGAGTTGGGGGGACAATAAAAAAATAATAATAAAATCTCTGAAATTGGCCAGTAAATGGAACAAATAAAATTAAAATTATAAGGTTTTTTTTCAGTTTGAATTTGCACTGAATAAACGGATCATTTTTTTGCCACATTATTACACTACTACAAACAGAGCATATTAAGCCCATCAAACACAACTGTCTTGAGCCACACATAGTAATATGTGACATTGTTTGTTCAAGCTGCTTTGAAGGCTTTTATGTTTTTTATTTCATTATATTCCATGCCAAACATAAATAATTTATTATTTTCCTTAAGGATAATAAAATAAAATGAACACATGTGTAGGTGTGCTACAGACGGGATACTTTAATCAAAGATACACTCACATACAAAGCAAATGGTTCCAAAAAAACAACTTCCAGTAAATTATTACTACTGGCTTCAGAGTTCTTATACATATTTCATAATGAAAATTATTAACATAAAGTGTCCGGAACCACTGCTGCACCCACTCTCAGACTCAACCATACTCGCATTGCCATGGTAACAGAAAAATACCAATCTGAAAATATAAATATATTTTAAACAAGGGACAAAATGATGTTTAACATATATTATTATATGTATCTGAATACATTCATAGATAATGAAAATTTGACAATTTTGCAATGTTTTCTCTATCCCATCTGAGCGTCGAATAACCAATTCAGTTCAGTAAATGCACGAGGAAAACTCCTGATTTACGCACGAGTAACCAGACCTATACCTAATAGTACTTTAATAATCCTATACCGCAATAATAATAAATACATTTATGTTTTCTATTTCATTATATTCCATGCCAACCATAAATAATTTATTATTTACCTTAAGGATAATAAAATAAAATGAACACATGTGTAGGTGTGCTACAGACGGGATACTTTAATCGAAAGAAAAAGAACGGGGAATCTTTTACTATATGTTTTTTAAAACAAAACAAAACAAATTATACATTTGCTCCAGTTAAACTAAAGATCTACAGATCATCGCAAGTGACTAAGAAAAAGAATTCTTTTTACATAAACATACTAATACTTCGTATAACATTATTCGTTTTACAATACACTAAATACCATTCTCGTCATATTTGTAAACAAACCATCCTTAACATGATTTCAAAATAAATGAAATAATTTCAATACTTGTCAAATACAAAGAAAAAAATGAATAATCTAAATTCCTAGATTTTTCGATACACTCATTTTGACTTGTACCGAATCTCTAACAATATCTGTCCTTAGCACTGTCGGACTTCCAACGTCCATGCTTTTTAAGCAATCTCTCTGATACACCATTTGCAACCGCTGCTGTGGCCCCATCCGAACGAAACGAATGTAAACCATATTGTTTACTATCAATACCGACAGCTTTTAGATTTGTTATCAAAATTTCCCTGGCTCTATTGTAAGAAATAGGTTTTTCCGGGCAAAGAATATGCTTATTCAATTTACGAGAATATCTGATATTACAAAAAATGTAATCACATGATTTATCATTAATTTCAGCTTCAAACAGAAATTTCTCAAGGAAAGAAACTGGACAAGAACATTTTCCTGTTCTAGAAATGATCACCTTTTCGCCAGCTTTGCACTGATCTGTTTTACTAGAAGAAATAAAAATTTCTGCACAATCAGAAAAAATCTTAAGATCAGACCTTTTAATATGTGAAAGCTCACTAAATCTCAAAAAACCTGCAAAACTTACTAAACACATGCAAATGAATCTTAAATCCAAGATATTGGTTGTATTTCCGAAATGAGCAATAAGTTTAAGCAAATCTTCTTTAGAAATTTCAGATTTTTGCTGAATCGGTCTGCCAGAATCTCGCAACAGACCAGTTTTTGGTAAAACTTACTTAGATTTGTATTACAAGGGTCAGAAAACCCTGAAACTTGATGAGCCCACGAAATACTATAAGTAATGGAGTTCACTTTTGACGCTGTACGGTGAAGAATCTTTCATGGATGAAAGAGAAAGTGCAACATGATAATCGGAAGCTGGAAGCGGCTTAAATTCATATTTTTTGCACCACTGGCAAAATGATTTAAAATAACAATTATATTGTTTGTAAGTGTTATCTGATTTTGACAGTTTCACCAGCGTTTGTAAATTATCATGATGTTTTTTGAGATCATCGGGCAGACATTCTTTGTGAAAATTCCTCCAATGTCCAACCTTGAATGCATCTGTCAATTGTATAATATAATAACATAATAACACCTTTTTATGTATAATTATTAACTTTTCCTTTCACATACACATATACCATTCAAAACAAATTTCTTATAATCTTCGTGTACTTCATTTGTACCAGGTACAAATGGGCACTCCGGCTCGACAAGCCGAGTAAACGAAATTAATGCCAATAACGTAGGGGAAACAACCCACACACACTCATATCATGTATTTTCACAATTATCTTTCTTATACTTTTCATCGTCCTTTATGCCATAATAGATATTAAGATCATGATCTTTATAAACAGTGCTTTTTAAACATCAATGTATATATACAGAAAACGCTGTTTTACAATTAGCAAATACAAATATTTTTCGCTCCCTTCATGAGCATTAAACGCTTACAATATTAAGCATAACCAGTGTAAACAACTCCAACTCAATGCTGAGTCATGTATAGTCATTACTATCTTTGATATACTTTTCCTCGAAAAGTTATACATTTCCTCTCCTTAATTCATAATCGTGTGCATCACATAAGCTAAACAAAACACAACTAAGCACAATTTACTTCTTACTTCTGCAGTCTAGTATACATTAAAATACTGGCCATTAAAGACGAATAGCTAGAACTTTGCTAGAGAAACGTCTAGAACTAAATACGCTATCACTCCTGCTATCAAATATTGATTGCCATTTATCAAACTCCAAAACCTTCAATACAAAATCTCTCTTCTGGCAGTTTGCTTCAAACAAAGTTGGCCAAAATACTGCGCTAGGTCATTTAGGAACAACTAAAGTTCCATGTGCAGAACAAGCAATTAAATGAAATACAGCTCTATTTACTAGATAAATAGGCGGGACTAACCAATTATTTTCACTGGCCCAATTCTGTGTGAATGCATCGACTGCCTCAGTTTCAAAATCATGAAACTTAGAATTGAATCTATGTATTTTCCTATTACTATAATTAGCAAATCTGTCCACTGTAAACGGTCCCCATATCCTATTCATATACCCGAAAAACTGAGGTGTAACCTCCCATTCATCAGTATTCCTATATTTACTGATATCATCAGCAATCTGGTTCAAATCCCTAGGGACCCATTGAATATCGAGATCAATCTTGTTTTGTAAACAAAGTCTAAACACATTCAGAGCTAATTCCTGTAACTCTAAAATGGGGCTGCCAACGTTGATAACATGAACACAAACTTGAGAATCTGAGAACCATTTCACCTTATGATTTACTAAAGAATGTCCATACGCTCTCAGTGCCAAAAATACAGCCTTCATTTCTCGGAAAGTTGAACTTTTATCCTTGTCATCTTCTGACCACATGTCGTGAAATACAAAACCTGGCATATTGACAATATGCGCTCCACATGCGAAAATACTAGCATCAGAATACACTTCTAGCGTATCTACAGCAGTGCATTTACCCAATTTTCTGTAATTTAAATTGTCTACATGTTCGAGCCAGAATCTAATCGCAGAAATACACGGACAGTCTATTTCTAAACTGAATGGGAAATCCCAACTAGTCCTTGAACAAATTTGAATGTACATAAATCTAGTCATAAGCCGTGCAATATTGCCAATAACTGGCATCATAGAAATTACTTTCCCGGTGCACTTCGCTAAACTCCTAGCAGAAACAATAGGAAGAGAATTTAAAAATTCCAAAAGCAACATTCTAAAATCTTCAATTCTACGTGCTGGAATGCTAATAGAGTAGTCAATGCTATTCCACAACAAGCCAATCCAATCTAGATTTTGAACCGGTAACCAGACTGACTTTTCATCATTTATAATAAGCCCTGCCTGATTGAGGCTATCTTTCACAAATATTGCATCGCGTGTAGCTAAATCACAACTCTTGTTGGTCCCCCACCCATCATCAAGAAACATAACAATTTTGATACCGTTGAATCTCCAGAACTTAACCATTTCACGCAATGCCTTACTGAAAATAAAAGGAGCGCTCGACAAACCGAAAGCAACCACAGAGTAGCAGTAGTATTTTCCTTCTAAACTGAAACCCAGAAATGTTTTATGTTCTGGGAATATATCGATATGATAATAACCTTTAGACAAATCAAATTTGTAACAATACGAGTCTTTTTCAAAATATTCGACTCCTACTTTCCAATCTTCAAATGTCATCTTTTCCTTCCAAATTTATTTATTTATTATTCCGAGATCTAAAATAAGTCGTTTCTTACCCGGTTTGTTTACAGAAACACTTAAAGGACTGACTAGATGAGGTGGAAAATCTGTTTGTTCTATAAAACCGTTTTTCAACATGTCATCAATAGATTCTTTAACAAATTCAATATTTGAAAGAGCTGACTGATTATTTTTTGAAAACGATGTTTCCGGCATTGAAATGAAAGGAATTTTATAGCCGTTTTCAATAACATCTATTATATCAGGGTTTGTGCCAATAGTCTTCCAATAGTGTACATTGTTTTTAAGGCTGCCTTTAGCCAAAGATGTTTTGATGGGAGAATCAGATTCAAACTCAAAACAATGATCTTGATTACTAATATTGAATAAATACTCATCATTTAGTGGCTGAGTTTGCTCCTGTGGGCTTGACATCACGGTTGGCTGACTGGTTAAATCTGGATAGCCACTCGCACTCGCGCCGGAAGTGACTCCGCTTTCCACATGCGAAGCAGATGACTTTATCTGGCGTTCTAGAATAAGGTTGCTGGGGTTGATACTGGTCCTGATAGGGACTGTAGGTCCGAAAAAGATCCCGCATGCCCGTAGCCATGGGCCGTGATGGGAAGATGGGCCCCGCACCGGAAGAACGTCCCGGGTATCCAAAGGTTGCCGCTGGTGCTGGCCTCCGCTCCATACGATCAGGGAAAAAAGAAAGAGAATCAGCATTTGTAGGATTACCCTTTGTAAGTTTTCTGACAGCCTTGGCTTCAGCCCTTTTGATTTTACGCTCGTCATCGCTATCAGAGCCCAATTCTGGGGTTTCATATTCTTTGACTGTGCCCCAGCCCCCAGGGGAATTGTCCGCCAAACGAATAAGTTTGTTTCTATGTTTAATTTTCCTTAGCGCTTCTTTAGCTTTTTCTTTATTTGAATCAAGGCTGTCAGAATCCACGATAAAGTGTAACAAGTTTGAAATATCAGTATTGAACTGAAACTGAATTTTGCAGGAGGTATTCTTGAAATAAGGAATGTTATCTTTTTCCTTTTGTTTGCAACTTGTACTCGTTAGCTCTTGTTTTAATGTTGAAAGTTTCGTGTCAAAATAAGATCTGAATAAATCAAAAGCTCCAAACAAATCTCCTTCTCTATCCCCCGAGGGCCCAGGCCTACATTTATCTCCGCTGTAACTTGCTCCAGGGTCTCTATCATTCAAGGTCTCCGAGTCCCTGCCACGAGATGTGCAAACCGGCTCCTTGCCACGTTGTACTTCAAGTCTCCTGCTACGGTCTGGATAGACTGGCCCAAGGAAATAGACGAAAGCTGCCTGTGGCTAAACTCTTGGTCATTTATTCCCGCAGAGTCGAATGCCATCTTCCCGAAGTGAATACCAAATATTAAGAAAAAACTCGAGATTTGACAATTTTGCAATGTTTTCTCTATCCCGTCTGAGCGTCGAATAACCAATTCAGTTCAGTAAATGCACGAGGAAAACTCCTGATTTACGCATGAGTAACCAGACCTATACCTAATAGTACTTTAATAATCCTATACCGCAATAATAATAAATACATTCAACAATACATCAGTCATATTGTGGGTCAGTTAATAACCTTTCCAGGGCAGCCAGGTCTTAGTTTAGAATACACTGTTCAATATAAATAGGTGTTATAAAATTAGCCCTATTGGAATTGGAATAATCGAAGGCTTAGGGAAAGACAGACAGGAATTCTTTCTATTGTTATTTGGAGTAATGACCGTCTCGCTGAGATCTAATGTGGTAGGTTCATTGACAACAGTTAAAAAATACAAGAAATCCTTAAATAATGATCAGATGATTACATGAATTGTTTGAAAATCATAAAACAGTCAACTTAATGAAATGATGATATAAATATTTTGTAAATATTGTGTCCATTTTTCCAGTTACGTCGAACAGTAGATGAACTCAACAATGCAGTAGAGGCAAAGGAGGAATTAATGCAGCGCTGTCATGAGCTCGACCTACAGGTAAACACATTGGGAAGATTGTTCAGAAAATTGTTAAAGTTAACAACGTTGTTAACGTCACTGTTGTTAACTCTTAAATCTTTGCTACTCTAATACGCTTGTAATCTGTTGTATGTTTAAAAACATTTGAGATAAATGTTTAAGCTCTACATGTTTATAGTAAAATATATAAGCACATCTTAGGATTATTCATGTTTAAAAGTTAACAACGATGTTGTTGATCACTTTATTAACTTGAACAAAGTTTAAAGCAATGTTTTATGGATTAAATATTTCATATAATATGTTTTCTGGCTTAACATGTTATGTCATAATGGTTTGGTATAATCAATTACTTCTTGAAAGCAAGAAGGTTCTAATGGCAGATAGAACTGTCTCGCTCTCATCTCTCGCATTGAGCTGCATGTTCATATATTTCACACCATTATACTGCCACAACGTTTTGGAATCAATACCATCTTTGTAACGAAAACTGTTGATTTTCAGTGGTCTATGTTTGTGCTTCTTGCTGAACATGGCATCTGTATATGGATTACTTTATCTGGTGTCATCATCGGTTTTCAATCATTAACAATTTAACAGCTTCAGGTTGAGTCAAATATTTAACTTGGTATTCATTTGATTCATTGTCATAAGACGCCCCTTATGGATTTTGGGGTTTAAAGGTCAATGTCATGGTAAAAAATTATGGGTGCTCCTGAGAGGTGACACCCGATTCACACAATTCTAGTTTATGTAGAAATTAAAACAATATTTTCACATCCATTCTTTTTCACTTCTCAGGTTACAGTGTTACAAGAAGAAAAACAAAACCTCGCCATCGAAAATGATAGACTCGCAGAAAGGCTAAACATAGCAGAAAATCTGGATGACCCTACGTAGGTTACACACCACTAAATTCTCTAAAAAAAACAATATGGCGTAATTGTGTATTGGTTTTACCTAGTTTCATTGTGCTTGTAAAATTCCCTTGGTTAAAACTTTATGATATCCTTACATATTAATTCACATTTTTAGCTCGACTATTCGAAGCTTCGGCGTCCGGTTAAAGCTTTAGGGCAAGTTGGGATTTTCACTTATAAGACCAATACCCTACATTCAATTGACTTAATACTTAATGCAGTTGTTCAGGGCCATCGCATGATGAGGTTAGATAACTCATATTATTCTTTACACAGATTATGGCCCCTGATTGATTATGGAACTTAGGTTAAAGTTTTAGGGCAAGTTGGAATATTTATTAATAACTTCTATATCCTTTGTTCATTTCACTTAATACTTCACACAGTTGTTCAGGACCATCATACAATGAGGTTACATTACACTATATTATCCTAAATACAAGTTATGGCCCCTGATTGACTTAGGTTAAAGTTTTAGGGCAGGTTAAAGTTTTAGGGCATGTTGGGATTTTCACTTATAAGTCCAATACCCTTCATTTAATTGACTTAATACTTCACACAGATGTTCACAGCCATCATAATACTTCACACAGATGTTCACAGCCATCACATAATGAGGTTAGATAACTCCATATTATCTTTTATACAAATTATGGCCCCAGATTGACTATGGAACTTAGGTTAAAGTTTTAGGGCAGGTTGGGATATTGTTTAATAACTTCTATACCCTTCATTCAATTGACTTAATACTTCACGCAATTGTTCAGGACCATCACCCAATGAGGTTACATAACTCCATAATCTTAATACAAGTTATGGCCCCTGATTGACTTAGGTTAAAGTTTTAGGCAAGTAAAAGTTAAGGGCAAGTTGGGATTTTAATAAAAAAAAATCTATACCATTCATTAAATGCACTTAATAAAATTCAAAATTATTTACGACCATCTTACAACAAGAAACATAACTCTGTTTAAGCCTAAATACAAATTATGGCCCTTGATTATTTTTTTTAATTTCCTTTGAAAGGCATATTTGTATATTCTTAACCACATTTTCATAATGGGAAATCAAGTTATTTGAATGATTTGCGTCATTGTTTGGGCGGGCTGGTGGGAGGGCAGCATCAAAGTCACCTTATGTATCAAATAAATGTAGTTAGGTTTGACATAAAGAGACCAAACTTGGTATTATTACATTGTTATTGTATTCTAAGTCAAAGCGGCGTAGTCGAGCGCGCTGTCTTACGACGGCTCTTGTTATATAGAGGAATACTGTTTGTTTCGGTGTAAGATCATAATATATTCACAAAGTAAGCACCAAAAGTAGTTTTTCAAGAAAGGCACAGCCATGAGAGAAATATTTATTGTTGGCATTCACGAGATGAAATTTATTGTGACTTTACACTGAAACAAACAATATTTATTTTTATCATATATACTTTAAAAGGATTTTAAATTAGTTAATTGTAGTTTTTCGAAATGTGTCCCAGCCCTGTGCTCGCTGGCGTTTGATTTGGAATTAAAAGCAAGCTAAAATTTCAAAACAGTGAATAATATCAAAATGGTATTTCACTGTTTCAAACAGTGAAATATCATTTATTTCACTGATATATCTCTATAAACCACATTGTAGGATAATATCATAATAACAAATCTCTAAACATGTTTTAAATTAGTTTTTAACTTTGTCAGATGTTTAAAATTGACAATTTGTTTCCATTGCTTGGCTATGATGGCTTAAGGTGGCTGGTTTTGCATTCAAGTTACGCTTCCATTTTCTGAAATATACATTTATGGGTTTAAATATTTACCTTTTGTTTATTTATTTGAAAAAGCATGAATATTCAAATGGGTTATGGTTGTTTTATATGTTGTATTTTCGTTTCATCATCATTATTTTATAAACATTGTATTCAGCAATTTTTATGCGTAAGTAGTCACAAGAAAAGGTTGCGGTGTCAATATTCTGCATTAGGCGTATACTCTCTGTAGATGTGTATGAGTTCTATACTATTATTTGGACCACTATATAAAATGGGTCTTATAGCTATTTTTTTAAGTTACTGCACCCTCAACCTCAGTTATTGAAATTATACACAAGCGCTTTTGTGTGAGTGATCAATTTCAACCGTGAGTGTTTTGGGTGGTGTAAGTGTTTTGAACCATGTTGTCATGGACAACATTCAATAACTAGCCTGCAGTATAAATACATGGCATTGTTATTTATTGGCACAATATTTATTGAATGGTTAAGTTCCACCTACTTGTTGCCAATCCAATATGGAAGTTATTGTATAGACAAAAAAAAATTAGCACTCTCAAAGATGGTACAATTGCAAGTGTTAGCATCATGTCAATAATGTTTTAAATAAAACAAAACTGTAGACAACTTTAAAAATGCATATGACCATCAAATAGGTCACGCTGTGGATGTACCTGTGCTATTTTCAGTCACATCAATCTATGACGTAATATTTCCCCCACTTAAGTTATTTGTGCTATAAGACCTATTGAGTAATCGATTTTTCTTTTGTTTTTTTGCAGTTGAAATCTATTGATTAGTTCTTTTTCTCACTCACTTGTTAGCTTAAAGCTGATTTGTTTATAATTGACCTTTTCTGGCTTAGAGCAGAGAAACTAATATAACAGATTGAAAGGCTGATTTTAATAAAAGCATGGGCATGATTTTGTGTGAAACGAGTATGTTACTTACGGAATTTAATGCCCCAGTCACACTGAGAGATAGAACAACTAACAACTAGTTACGACCCACTGCTACTGGAAATCCCAAGGAATTTTTAGGTCATCCCCAGTGGTCTTGGATAGTCGCACGACCATTTTAGGTTGAAGGAAGATTTTCCAGCGATTGTCCAGCTACAAGTCTTATTTTGTCGTAGTTAATCATAGAACCCCTGTCGTTGAACTAGTCTTGTGACAGTGTTTATCTATTCTTCCGATTGCACAAAGATGTTTAAAATCGTAAAAGCTATTAAAAACCTATCCCGTGAGAACTGATGACCATGCCTTGTTACAGCTGTAATTATACTGCCTCAAAATGGGTTGGGAAAGGCCATTCAAAGTATTTTTAAATTTTTGCCTTAAAATAAAATAATAAATTATTTAAGTTCATTAATCACATATTTCTATATTGCTTATTTAACATCATAATATTATATAGCTGTCAGATTGCAACATATGATAATAAGCTACTAATGACCAAAATAGAGTCTAGAGATGTATCTAAGGCTTAAAAAAGATATGTTTGTTTCAGGTTACCAATAGTCTTGATTAAAATGGTACAACAATTTTTGCAAAGGGATTTGTAGTTTATTGACCAAATAGGATGTTAATTTGATCAGAAATTAGGCCGTAAAAAAGGACGTAACTAGAAACAAACCTATTTTTTCTAAGGCCTGAAAGGATTTTAGTAAATGCATACATTCAATGTGCATATAATTTTCAGAACTGTTAAAGATGAAGGATATAGCTATTAAGAACTTGTTCATTATAATTTATTGCGATAGTGAGCTAGTTCTTGAAAACACAAGACGTTGAAGGTTACATTTGTATTCCCTCTTTGAAAGCAATGATGGCGCACAACTTTCTTTTTCCAGTAAATGCATTATTAAAAGCTGTTTGTGCCATGTATTTGCATTTTGTTGCTAGTGGATTGTTAACTGCATTGATTTGATTTTCAAAACGATTGTATATTTATAGATGATTACTGCCAATTGAACAGCGACAAGCAGAAATAAGACTTGTAATTAATAAATGAAATTATTAATTTTTGGCATTATGTTAAATAATAATGATTTACATGCTTTCAAAGATTTCTGCATATCTTATGTCTCCAGGGAAAAAAAATGAAAAAAATATGATTTTATATAAAAAAAATTAACTGGCACAAGTTAAAAAGTTGATTGCATTTTTTATTATTTTTATCATTTATTTTTTGTACCTTAAATGACACTCCAGTTTACTTAAAATATGAAGTGTGGAGAGCCCTCAAAAGGAGGGCTTTTAAAAAGCCAGTTTTGCTTCCGTAGCAGGTAGCTTCACCCCGTTTGACCCCAAAAAGCACCCCACAAAACACATCACTGAAATCGTTTCAGCCCTTCAGCTACCAGGTCTATCACAACCCAGATTATGAATATTTCCTTAACAGGTCAACATATCCACCATTTTTATTAATAGTCTGGTGGCTGTGTGGACTAGCCGGCTGTTTTCTACTGTTTTCTTGGTTTTATCAGCGTGGTTTCGAACCCCACTAAAACCGAAATACTGTTAGCACTGTATTTTTTGTGCAATTTTGATATCATAAAATAATTATATAATTTATTAAGTGTTTTCAGATGCAATACAGGGAAAACTAATTTTTGGTCCAAAAACATAAGCGATTCACTTTAAAGAACTAAATATAGAAAACTTGGTATATGCCTTCATATGAATAGTTATGGCGATGACACCTGATGTGAAGTTCTAAATCTTAAGCAATGCAGTTTATCAACTGAATACCTGGAATCATTGACCTAAGATTGGATTTTGGATTCAAAAGTGAAGTTATGTTAAGTTTGATTCAGTTGAAACTAGAGCTATCACTGAAGGTGATTAATACCCCCGAACACAGCCTCTCATTATGATTTATCATTGTATGAGGTTTTATGAAATTCCATCTAGTAGTTTTCAAGTTACTGTCCGGACAAAAGTTTGACAAAAAAAAACACAGAAAAAGGCAATAACTCTGTAATTTGCTAAAATAGTGTAATGATTCATGTACACTGAACTCCTTCTCATTGTGCTGTACCACTGTATAAAGTTTTATTACATTCTATCCAATAGTTTTCAAGTTATGCTATGGACAAGAAAAAGTAACAAAGGGCAGTTTCTCTGTAATTGGCTGAAATAGAATTGCGGTTCATGTACACTGCACTTCCTCTCATTATGATATATCACTCTATGAAGTTTTATTAAATTCCATCCAATAGTTTTCAAGTTATGCTCTGGACAAGAAAAAGTAACAAAGGGCAGTAACTCTTTAATTGGCTGAAATAGAATTGCGGTTCCTGTACACTGCACTTCCTCTCATTATGATCTATCACTGTATGAAGTTTGATTAAATTCCATCCAATAGTGTTCAAGCTATGCTCTGGACAAGAATAAAGTAACAAAGGGCATTACCTCTGTAATTGGCTGAAATAGAATTGCGGCTCCTGTACGCTGCACTCCCTCTCATAATGAATTATCACTGTATGAAGTTTTTATCAAATTCCATCCAATAGTTTTCAAGTTATGCTCCGGACAAGAAAAAGTTACAAAGGGCAGTAACTCTGTAATTAGCTGAAATAGAATTGCAGTTCCTGTATAATGCACTCCCTCTCATTATGATCTATCACTGTATGAAGTTTTATTAAATTCCATCCAATAGTTTTCAAGTTATGCTCCGGACAAGAAAAAAGTAACAAAGGGCAGTAACTCTGTAATTAACTGAAACAGAGTTATGGTTCTTGTGCACTGCACTTCCTCTTATTGTGCTTTACCATTGTATTAAGTGTTAATAAATTCCATCTAGTAGTTTGCAAGTTAATGTCTGGAAAAATATTTGACCAGACAATGCGAATGTCCGTCGGACAGTCGGACATGTCCGGTATATTTCCATTTTGACCGACGAAACTTTTGTTTTGGTCGGTCACAATGTCCGGTGAAAAATTACAGTCAGCACCGTTTAATTTTCGGAAAATTTACTTTCAGTTTCTAAATAAATGTTCAGAGTTATTTTTAACTATTACATCATGATTATTCAGCGTGTTAATCACTATTTGTAAACCCCTTTTCGACATGTTTCCGTAAAAGCCGATAAAACTCGTAAGGTTCCGATCTCAGCTCGTACTATAATACTTTTATTATACGGAAATGTTCGGAAATTATTTCCGGCGAAGTGGTTCCCGGCAATCGTGTTAATTTAAATATGATGATTAATATACCAAGCTGACTTTCTTTCCGCTCTGTTTAACATTGCCAATAACAAGAAATCTACTTTCGTTTTTGCATAAATGTTGTGCCTGAGTTGACTTGTAGTACAATTCGTTACATTTTATAACCCTTTTGTATCTTTAATTTAAAGATGAATAAAAAGAGTAAGATCTAGCTGTTTCATGGGTAGACGAACCAGATATGAGTTTTTTGGGGAGGCAAGGGAAGAAAAAAATTATGACATTTATAAGATTCGAATATTGATTTTTTTACATTATGTTTAGCTTTTTTTGTAATTTATTATAGTACTGTAGGACAAATCTAACCAAAAAGATCTAAACCTGTTATAATGGGGAATTACAAAACTTATTTAAAAAAGAGGCTTAAAATCAAGGTTTAGGCTGATGTAACCGAATACTGTTTGTAACATTGCGACAGGTAAAAATTTGTTGCGACAGGTAAACTTTAAGTGTTAACCTGTCGCAATGTCCTGTGAAGGAGAAAAAGTTTTCGCGTTGTCTGTTTGACATAAAAAACAACAAATAAAGAGCAGTAACTCTGTAATTAGCTAAAGTAGATTTATGGTTCTTGAACACTGCCTGGACAAAAAAAGTAATAACTCGAGAACTCTGTAATAAGCAAGAATAGAGTTATGGTTATTGTACATTGCACTTCCTCTCATTATGCTCTATCATTGTATGAAGTTTAATCCAATTCCATCTAGTAGTTTTTAAGTTATGCTCCTGACAAGGTAAAATGCAACGGACCGACCGACAAACCGACCGACCACAGGGTGACTCCAATATATCCCCTTCAAACTTTGTTTGTCGGGGGGTATAAAAACTATGAAATTAAAATAATGTTGCTTGATTTTGAAGTCTACAGATAATACACAGGATTTATGTATGAAATTTGGTTAGAATCAGTAAAGACTTAAAAGAAAGTCTTAACTGGTTGTGTAAAGAAACAGATAACTTTTAATTTAGTGAAAAAACTAGGGATGCAAACGAATGGCAAAATTGATACTGAATATTCGGTAATTCTTTTGATCGAATATTCGAATATTCGATTACTAAAATGAATATTTAAGAAATATAGTAAACAACTAATATATTCCACAGTAATAGCCGGGGCCTTTGTCATAGCCGGTACACGTGACGGACCCTGATTTCCCCTAAATAGGCCGCTAAAATTCCCAATTTACAGAAAATAAATCCAATAAAAAGCGAAATATTCTGAACAAACAAAAACCCATTTTTTTTAATTCCACAGCATTCATATTTGTTAACAAGGCCATGATCGTAAATTCCCAGTTAAATGTCGTAATGCACCAGCGGATGGTAATTCTGTAGGACGCGCAGCCTCGTTTTGGGATTGATCTCTACTAAAAATATTCATGGAAAAAACAAACCTACTCGGGAATTATTTAAATAATAAAACGAAAAAAAAACACCTGAATATTTTACTCATCTATTGTACAACAATGTTACACTTCAAAGCGCGGACGTTATAATGAAACATTTTGAGCAATATTGCAAAGCTTATTTGGCAGCCATGACACCAGTTTGTTGGCTGATTCCGTTTATCCTTTATTGGCATGGTCATTAAAATTTACCGAAAATAATTGAAACTTGTTTGATGACACTTGTCTAATAGGCAATTTTCGTTATATTTTGGGTACTGTTTATAGTCGCGACGAAATGTCTCTAATTAACATATGACGCGTGCATAGTGTCATCACGTTCACACCTCTGGCACTAGGGATCAATCGTTGTAAAAACATGCCAGGCGTATAAATATAACACATTTGCAGGCATAAATTTAATAAAATATCAAACAAAAAACATCGAATATTCGAATACCGATTTTGACATTCGAATATCAAACGTTCGATCGAATATTCGAATATTCGTTTGCATCCCTAGAAAAAACATAAAAATGGAATTACATGTAGAAAAAAAAGGTCAGAAAAACATTGGATTAAGAAAGAGATCTACAAGAATAGGTTGGATTATGTGAAGAAAAGTACTAGATCTACAATTGGAATCACCTGAGATATTACAAGAACATCAAATTAAGAAGATGATCTACAAAAATAGATTATATTATATGAAGAAACTACTAGATCAACAAAATTGGATTCACCTGAGGAATTACAAGAAACTATATGATGAAAGTCTTTTAACGGTGCTTTAAAAAAATGTTCATTGGAAATGGGCCAAAATTAAAGAGAATATTGAAATTATATGAAAGAATTGTGTGGATTTTTGGTAACATGATTGAGCCTGTGACAAAAAACACTTCCATTGTAGGTAGTTTTCCATGCTTGGTGAAATTGAGAAATAATTTTTCATACAAGTATGGTTACTTATCTGCATGGAAATATCAACATGAAGTGAAACTAATGTGAATTGTGTTACACATTAATAATTCTTCTGAATGTACACAGTAACTTTTATTTACTTCTGTTTGCAAATCACGTTAGCATACATAGATCAAGGATCTGAAGCATTGATTGATCTTGGCATTTGTTCAGGCTTAAACCACCAAGTGAATTTCCTTTCAAGTCTTACAGCTATGGCCTATCATTCAACTTCATACATCGAAAAAACACTAACTTTTGCTAACACCATCAGCAATTTGACCTGTTGTTTAACTAATTACAGAACTTTCTCTTGAAAAAGCGTGCTCCTTACCACACAAACCATCCATGTACAGTTTGCATTGAACTCCCTTCAACCAGCCTATTGGATCGTAGTTTTAAAGTTTGCTTGCACAACTGCATCGTTACAAAAGGATATCTTTGAAGAGGTGATAATGACTACGTGGGGTATCTTTGAGAGGTTACCATGACTACCTGGGGTATCTATGAAGAGGTGACCATGACTACCTGGGGTATCTATGAAGAGGTGACCATGACTACCTGGGGTATCTATGAAGAGGTGACCATGACTACCTGGGGTATCTATGAAGAGGTGACCATGACTACCTGGGGTATCTATTAAGAGGTGACCATGAATACCTGGGGTATCTTTGAAGAGGTGACCATGACTACCTGGGATATCTTTGAGAGGTGACCATGACTACCTGGGGTATCTTTGAGAGGTGATCATGACTACCTGGGATATCTTTGAGAGGTGATCATGACTACCTTGGATATCTTTGAGAGGTAACCATGACTACCTGGGCTATCTTTGAGAGGTGATCATGACAACCTGGGGTTTCTATGAAGAGTTGATCATGACTACCTGGGGTTTCTATGAAGAGGTGACCATGACTACCTGGGGTATCTATTAAGAGTTGATCATGACTACCTGGAGTATCTATGAAGAGGTGATAATGACTACCTGGGGTATCTTTAAGAGGTGATAATGACTACCTCGGGTATCTTTAAGAGGTGATAATGACTACCTGGGCTATCTATGAAGAGGTGACCATGACGAACTGGGGTATCTTTGAGAGGTGATCATGACTACCTGGGATATCTTTGAGAGATGATCAGGAAAACCTGGGGTATCTTTGAGAGGTGATTATGACTACCTGGGATATCTTTGAGAGGTGATCATGACAACCTGGGGTATCTTTGAGAGGTGATCATGACTACCTGGGATATCTTTGAGAGGTGATCATGACTACCTGGGATATCTTTGAGAGGTGACCATGGCTACCTGGGGTTTCTATGAAGAGTTGATCATGACTATCTGGGGTTTCTATGAAGAGGTGCTCATGACTACCTGGGGTTTCTATGAAGTTGATCATGACTACCTGGGGTATCTATGAAGAGTTGATCATGACTACCTGGGGTTTCTATGAAGAGTTGATCATGACTACCTGGGGTTTCTATGAAGAGTTGATCATGACTACCTGGGGTTTCTATGAAGTTGATCATGACTACCTGGGGTATCTATGAAGAGTTGATCATGACTACCTGGGGTTTCTATGAAGAGTTGATCATGACTACCTGGGCTATCTTTGAGAGGTGATCATGACTACCTGAGGTATCTTTGAAGAGTTGATCATGACTACCTGGGCTATCTTTGAGAGGTGATCATGACTACCTGGGGTTTCTATGAAGAGTTGATCATGACTACCTGGGCTATCTTTGAGAGGTGATCATGACTACCTGGGGTTTCTATGAAGAGTTGATCATGACTACCTGGGCTATCTTTGAGAGGTGATCATGACAACCTGGGGTTTCTATGAAGTTGATCATGACTACCTGGGGTATCTATGAAGAGTTGATCATGACTATCTGGGGTTTCTATGAAGAGGTGATCATGACTATCAGGGATATCTATGAAGAGTTGATCATGACTACCTGGGGTTTCTATGAAGTTGATCATGACTACCTGGGGTTACTATGAAGAGTTGATCATGACTACCTGGGGTATCTATGAAGAGTTGATCATGACTACCTGGAGTTTCTATGAAGAGTTGATCATGACTACCTGGGGTTTCTATGAAGAGTTGATCATGACTACCTGGGGTTTCTATGAAGAGGTGACCATGATTACCTGGAGTTTCTATGAAGAGGTGACCATGGCAACCTGGGATATCTTTGAGAGGTGATCATGACTACCTGGGGTTTCTATGAAGAGGTGACCATGGCAACCTGGGATATCTTTGAGAGGTGATCATGACTACCTTGGATATATTTGAAGATTATAGTGTGATGGTCCTGAACAACTGTGGGCTGCAACGATCATTTCGTGACCCAGAGTATATTTATGTTAATATAACGACAAATTTAATCCAGATAAGATCACTGTCAGGTACATTTGTAACAATTATATCATTATTATTCAACATCGATGCATAATATTACTATATATTCTTTCGCCCAGTGTTAAATGGCAGAGAGTTGTAGCGTTACAGGGATACACATGAAATGTCAAAATAATAAAAAACAAGTATCCCTGATCGCTCATTATTGTAGCTACCAGGTACAGATTATTTTGTAAAAAACACTTTTCAGTTAATCATACAATGAAGATATCAATTTCATATACTTATGACATGCGGTTGACCAGTTCAGAAATCGCTACTGTATGGCTGAGTGAGATATTGTCACTGAAAAGATGGATGGGGTGTACCGTCTTTGAGCCTCAACAATGGATATTTGAGATGTTTTGACTGAGATCAAAGGATGGGAACGCCTTTCAAATACCAACACGCTGGTTGAGAGATTAAAACTAAAAAGATATACAGGAATTGTGTGACAGGTGAACTCTTGTGCCATGCAACACCACTTTTGTGTAAATTAAGAAGTTGAGCCGGGAGGGTGCGGGAGGGGTATCCCCTCCTGCCAAGTTAAACCATGGCGGAGCGCAAGATTATGACTGAAAAGATCAATGGACGGTTGCAGTCTGACACCATGTGAATGATAAAGATTGTATGTAATATTAATATATTTAATATGTAAAAATATACGACCAAAAGTGGATTATTTGTTTATTATTTGTATCATAGAGTACACAAGCACATTTTTAAAATACTCTGACCAAGAGATCATCCAAGGGACCAAATCGCCCCAATCAGATAGCTCGACTGGCAACAACTGCAGTCCAAATACCAGGTAACTGAAATGCAACACCACTTTTTTGTGACAGATGTTATTAAATTAAGAAGTTGGAAGGGGAGGGTGCGGGGCGGAGCGTAAGATTATGACTGAAAAGATAAATGGACGGTCCAACACCATGGCTTTGTGAGCTATTGTGACTGTAAAGATGAATGGTTTTGCTTTGATCCACAGATTGTGTGATAGATTGTAAATAAATAGTGCCGAGTGACCCCTCGTGCCAAGCAACACTATGGGAGATGAGAGATTGTGACTGAATATGTTGAAAGGAAGGCTGACACCATAAGAGTGCAAGATTGTGATTGAAAGACAAATCGGCAAATGCGGGTTGATGGTTTTGCTGTGGGCCACAGATCGTGTGAAATATTGTAATTAAATAGTCAGTACAGGGTGTGGAGAAGGCGAACCATCCTGCCAAACAACCCCCATGACTGAGTGAGAGTTGCCGTACCCTTTTCATGAAACAACATGGCTTTGTGAGCGAATCATTAATGTTACTAAAATACACTTACTTTACAGGTGCACCTGTATGTTATTAAGCTGTACAAATCTTTATTCATACGTTCTGTTCTATATATATTTTGTGTCAAAATTTCTGCTTGTTAATTAGTAAAAAAGTCTAAATGAGATGCCTAAAGAAGTTTGTGTTGTTGACAGTAAATACTGTAAACACCCTCTGCGATTCACTCAAATATGCATGCGATAATGCACCAGTCAATTGTAACCACGCCCCCCCCCCCCGACCCCCCCCCCAATCCGGGGAATAGTGGGGACTTTGACATTTGGTCCAGCCAAACCCGGCTAAAATCCCCACCCTGTGGGAATGAACAGATGATAAAATCCCCGCCAAATGCCCCTGCACCCCAGGGACCCTAGGTAAGGCCCATTCCCCATTATATTTAAAGCGAAGACAAAACCACAGTATTCACCCGGCACTGTGGGCCACCTGAAAAGTAAACACACGGCCCATTTCCCCGTCTATCCCCTGTATACCCCCCGGACCTGGGGGAGCCGTGGTTACAATTGACTGGTGCATAAGACACCAGCTTCTCAATAAATCTCAAGCGTAACGGACTTAAAAAGCTTGAACCTGTAATAAAATATTTCCATAAATTGGGCCAAAGAAACATGACATACAAAATAAAAAGTCATGTACATACAGTGTACTAATGCTCAATAGCAATATGTTTGGTCATAAAGAAGTTGTGTCACTATAGTATAGGACAATTAGATTTCAGTGTAAATAACTTGTAAATGGGATATGTCAGATTAGCACAAATTAGAAACTTTTTTTTGTATTTCAGAATGCATCCATGCCACCTGCTTTTTGACATAACAGCTGTGGACTGATTTCCAGAAATGCAGGTATTGCCATGTTAGTATTGCCATGTTATGTATTACTGGAGGCAATAAGTTTGAAAATAAACCGGACTTATGTCAAGGTTTCCCTGAAATAAATTGCCAGTATGTTACTTGATCTAAGCTCTTCGATATTAACATTTGCTTGTTATGACATCATGATCAGTGTTTATTTCAATATTGTGCTCCGATTGGATTAGCGCCACACCATTAACTATTGATATGGAGGTTCCAAATATCAGCTATTCTTGATCGTATAAGCTCATTGATATACTGTTTGTTTCTTTCCTAATTGACTTTCTTTCATACCGTTTTTGGTGCGGCTTTAAGATAATATATTATATTTCTAATGAAACTGCTGACTTGTATTGGTCTTTTGTCTGTATTGTGCATCTTTTCGCACATTTTGTTTGCCCTTTTAAGCAAACATACATAATTGCAAACAAGTATCAAAACTTACTACACATACATGTATGATGCAGAATGATGTTCAATTTTAAATAGTGTGCATATGATTTTCAGCTAATGAACAAGAAAAACATCCACTTAAACAATCACAGCAACACAATGAGATCCCTATCTAAAGAAATATTTCTTCTTTTCATTAATTCATACTATCAAACATTCATGAATATATTCATTTATTTGAAGTTTATACATTGGAAAACTTGACATTTCTGAAGGCAAAAGTAAAAAGGTGATCCGGTTTTTATTGAGATTAGAACCTTTTCCCTTTATGCATTAAAGAAAACACCTAAATACACTCAAAATGCCTTAAAGGGACTGAACACCAGATTGGCACCAAAAATCTTTTTTATGTATCGAATCTCAAGACAATTATTTCATAAAATGTTGTCAAAACGTTCAATCTGTGAGAGTGCAGCTTTAAAAACACTTATTTATTGTTTATTTCTATTGCCAGCCTGGTTGCTGAAGCCACATAAGTATTTTCAAGGACAAGAACCAATGCTGATCAAAACGTGGTCTTGTGATGGAATTCCATACCGGTTCTTGGCAATGATTTCCGAGAAAGGAATATCCTCTCCAAGTAAGAAATAATTCTAAGTATGTATGGTTTCAACGCTTTCAAAATGCATCCAGGTACTCAATTAGTTGAGATTAACCTTTGAGTTGTTAAAAACTGATTGCAAAATGTTCAAAAGACTACATATATATTTAATAATTTTGTCATGAAAATCTTTGAATTAATGAACTTTTCTGCATATTTATCACATAAATGCCTACATAAAAGGTTGTGTATGCCTCAAATGATTGTTTACAGGCATTTTTCATACTTTAACAGTATAAGCAGATACTTTTATTCTGTGTCAAACACTGATTTTGTGTCTTGCTTGCAGATTATGTTGTCCCAATAAGCTCCAGTTACATGAAGCTGCGGCTTTTCGCCCTTGGCATCCAGGAGATGCAGCTCTGAATCCAATAGTTCAGACGAATAAAGTCAACTCTATAGTACTTGTTTGTGTGTAAATGATTCCAAAGAGTGAGATTTATAGCAAAGCAGGTGTAAATAAGCAACTTATAGACAATGGTAAAGTGCTGTACTCTTGATTTTAAGCCAAATCTAGTCTTCAAAACAGATACTTAATGCAATTTTTTTTTAAACTAGGGCATATTAATGCTATCGCTGCAGTTTCTACATCATGTAGCCACCTCATATATGAAAACACTAGCAGTTCTCATGAATCTTTCAGTTTTTTTGCCATTTCTTTTGTTGCGCCATTTGTCCCGGAAGCAATCAATTTGGCATATAGTGGTGTTTAAAATGTCTATAAACACATTATCACTTTTTATTTGTTAAACTGAACATTTCTGTTACCTTTGTATATAACTGGACCAGAAAAGCATAAATTTGACAAGTTGAGGGATTTCAGTTTGGCACTATGTCATTTTTTATATAAAACGCTAAGCCGATAAAGTGGAAAAATCTTATTTTGCTTAGAAAAAAATCTTATAAGAGTAGGAAGGCGATTTTTTTGTTGTGCTGTTTTATAGACACCATTGAAAGTTACAAGGAGAACTTTACTTGGTCAGATTATTCCAATGCATGAGGAAACAATGGCTCTTAAAAGGTTTGCAGCTAACCATTTGATGGAAATGGCTATTTCTTCCTTTTAAGAAAACACCACAGTTGCTAATACTCATTTTTTAAGTGTTTAAGATATCATTGCTAAACTTTCGGTATGTGTTGCATACAGTCTGAAATTGAACTATAGGTTCTGTTTAAATTGCAAAAACATTGTATGCAACGACTGTTTTGAAGAGAAAAGCCAGGTTAGTGTTTATATGAAACATAAACTAAAAACAATTGTGGTCTTGGGCAATATTTACATACTTTTAACAAAGGTGACTTCATTTGTTAGTGTGATAGCCTCTTCATCTGTGTCTACTGTCAATGTGAACAAATTGACCCTTGAGTATTACTTCAATTTGGTGTTAATCTGTTTCAGATCGGGATCCATCACTTCAGTACCGTATTCACCAGTAACGTAGGATACCATATTGGCATCTGGGATTGATCTTTTCAGTACTGTATTCACCAGTAACGTTTTATCCAGGATACCAGAGTCGCATCAGGGATTGATCACTTCAGTACTATATTCAGCAGTAACGTTTTGTCCAGGATACCAGAGTTGGCATATGGGACCGATCACTTCAGTACCCTAGTATACCAGAGTGCATATGGGATCTGGGATTGATGACTTCAGTACCGTCATCAAAAACATTTAAACTAAGAGACAAGAATTGCATAGGCATCTCAAAGTGTTCTCAAAAGAGCATCATAAACTCTAATAAATATCTTTTTAATTTTGATTTACAAGTGAAAGTGATTAAATTTTATGAAAAAACTTCATTTAAATACTAGTTGTTTTTTCGAAAGTGTTTGTAAAACATCTTTATTTCCTTTACAAATCTTTCTTATCATATTATAAATTATTGAAATTGTTTTAAACATCTTGTAGAAATGTTATTTGTCAGTATTGTAAAATTACCTTTCATGTTTTTGTACCATATGATGGCATATCTTCTTTAGCTAAAAACCAGGTCCTGATTCCATTATATTTCCAAATTTCATAGATATATGTTAAATTTGTATATTAGCACAAAAGATGTTCATTTTTGAGTCGTATAAAGTAATGTGAAAGCGCTCCATATAATGCTGGAACTAACTTTGTTAGCCCAGGGACAGATTCAGCCCTGGGCTTTAGGGCTGAAGCCACCCCCCCCCCAGCTGGGCTCAAAGATATGCTTAGGGGAGGGCTGGTCTTTTTTTTTCTTTATTTGTTGACAAATGCAGGGCTGATTTGTCCATTTACTTACAGAGTATTCCTTTATCACTAGATCAATACATCATGGTTTATTTCAGTCATCTGGTCAGTAGGCCACTAATCCCTTGCAAGGGGAGGGGGCAATTAACTTTGTCTAGAATACCGTGCGTTGTTAAAATTAAAACTAAGCCTAGTACGTTCTGAACAATTAAGTGTATTTGCAAAGGATAAAGTTTTAAACTGAATGAGCTAATGAATGAGCTAATGTAAGCATAATTATAGTACATTCTTGTTCTGATTATGTTGTGAACTGTTAAACTGCTATATTGTGAATATATTACAAGTTTACAACATAATATATTCACATATATATATTATATCAATAACTCATGTTTTGTTAAATAATCTATGTGCTTGTTTTTTTAAATGTTATAGATGTATTGTTGTTGAATGTTTATTATTCAGTTTAAAGTCTCATACTTTAAATAATTAAATATGTTCATACTTTCTGCATACATTGTTATATTCAATGATGAAATGGTGCTAACAACGTCAACTACAGGGAATTTATATTCATTTCAAACTGCTGAGGGGGTCAAACCATATTTTTTGGTTATTTGCAGAACCTTAAACATCTAAAATATACACAATGCTGTTTTACATATAAAATAGTAAAGTACAGGTTGATTATCAGATAACTGTGATCATTAATTTTTAAGTTAAGGTTTGTTTACCTTGTTATGTTTAAAGTAGAAATCATTATTTTGTTCTGTAACTGCTTGTATGATATTCAGTATTCGGTCAATAAGATTATTTATTGTGTTTGTAATTATGTGTTTTCTCAAACATTAAAATATTAAATTTGATTTGCATTGCCTTAACCTTACTTGTGATGCACCTAAATAATCTAAATGGTCGTAGTCATAGCCATAGTATGTCATATAAAATCAATTTTGCCTGTAGTTGATAACATACCTAGAGCCCGTCTAAGGCAGTGCCTTATTTCATATTAGCATTATCAGTGATTTCCTGGTATTAAATACAAGCTGGAATTGATATAAGAGGGGGTGAATAAGGGCACAACCTTTTGACACATGCCTCTCCCTCAGAGATGAAAATTATACAGTTTTAATTGTTTGCAGTGAGGCTCAGGGTGATTTTAAACAATTCATGTGCATGGTGCATATTTAGCCTATTTTATAACCTTTTTACAATATTGACATAATAAGGAAGTTGAATAAATTACACAGATTTAATAACATGTAATGCAAAACTTTGTATATAATTATACAAAAACATTGGCTCTGAAACATAACATAACATATCAAATAGTCTTTGTGTAAAGCTGCTCTCTCACAGCCGGATCGACTGATTTGACATCTTTATTGTCTTGAAATGAGGTATATTTGCTAGATGTCTAGAAAACAGTGATATATATGATTGCTGTCAAAAGATCAGATAGTTTTTCCAATAAGATGGGGTGAATGCAAAAATGTTCTAAGTGTTGAATAAATTACACAGATTTAATAACATGTAATGCAAAACTTTGTATATAATTATACAAAAACATTGGCTCTGAAACATAACATAACATATCAAATAGTCTTTGTGTAAAGCTGCTCTCTCACAGCCGGATCGACTGATTTGACATCTTTATTGTCTTGAAATGAGGTATATTTGCTAGATGTCTAGAAAACAGTGATATATATGATTGCTGTCAAAAGATCAGATAGTTTTTCCAATAAGATGGGGTGAATGCAAAAATGTTCTAAGTGACATTAAATAAAGAAGCAGATAGAACCTTTTTGCTTTCACCCCCTTGAATTGATAATCGATGTTTTATGGCTACAAAAGTTACTTATAGACGCTTTAAGAAAATTAAAATTTTCAGCAGTTTTTCACACAATTGAGATCTGTTGTATTGTTTAATCTTAAATGAAGGATGCTTTTGTGACAAAACATGCAAAATAATGAAACAAGATAAGATCAACAATGACCCTAATTTGTGATGGTCAAGTTTCTGACACAAAGCGTAATAGTATTTACAGTTACATGCACAAATAATGATTTGCAATGCTAATAAGTTCTTGCTGAATTTTAGCAGGACCCTGTTACATATGTTTTGGACTGATATATCAATCACTAAATATCAATGGTATAAGGTTAAAGAATTAAAGAGTCATTGTGCAGAATAACCACTGTTTGCCATGACCATCACCTTTGACCAACAAACTTCAAAAACAATACTGGTCATGTTCTGGTCAAAGATAACCTACCATTAATCTTTCATGGTCTGAGGTCAACTTACAAAATGTATTTTCAAGTTATTTACAAAAATAAAATGTGTCTGTTTGCAAACATATGCTAGTGCATATATGCCCATTGTTTTTTTACAATAGTGGCAAAATACATATAAAATACATTTAAGGTCAATAAATCAATAACACAAAGCAGCCCAGTTTTTTTACATAACAGATTCTCTGCAAGCCAAGCTAAGGTAATTCCATCCAAAGAGCATGCAAACTGTCAACAGCCGGTTGAAGAGATTTTCCGGAGGAACAATCCTGGGGATTCATTCACTTCCTTCTGCCAGAGTAGAGACGTTTCAATCTGACAGCCTGCAATTTAAATGTACTCATTTGAAAACTGTTGATATTCACAATGACTTTTTTTTTTAAAAATCCATTAAGTGATGTTACATCAAATGTTGCCCATATACAATTAAATGCTCAAACAGACTATCATTTAACAGTAATTTTACAGGTATGAAGCTATGGCGTTTACAGCATTTAAAAAACAACACATTAATGAAACAAATGATATCATTTACTTTGTCTGTATGTAATTATTTATAAACTAACATGTTTTAAACAGGTTATTATTTTTAGTTTTAAATACAGAAATGTTGATGCTGAGGTCTTGGAAAGTTAATTCTTACACAAGGAAGAGGTGCAAAATGTATGCATCCATAGGCAGATGTCATTCTGTTGATGTTGTCATGGCTGCTACTGTGATCCTGGACTCAACGGCATGGTCAAGAGTTGATCCAAGCAGCAATATATCTGCCATCGCTGTGGAAGGCTCTGGATGAAGGACGGCAAAGCTCCATGACCAGATCCTAATAGCAAATTCAATTATAATTAATAGTATGAGATGCATTGTTTAATTAACATGT